>NC_138299.1:67220000-68420000 GCF_965601325.2 Salmo salar | reverse complement strand
CGGACTTCTCGTCATGAACGAGGGGAAAAAATATATTTCCGTTCGTTCAAACATGTCAAACGTTGTATAGCATAAATCATTAGGGCCTTTTTTAACCAGAACATGAATAATATTCAAGGTGGACGAATGCATACTCTTTTATAACGTATTGGAACGAGGGTACCCAACATGAACTCGCGCGCCAGGTGTCTAATGGGACATCATCGTTCCATGGCTCTTGTTCGGTCAGATCTCCCTCCAGAAGACTCAAAACACTTTGTAAAGGCTGGTGACATCTAGTGGAAGCAATAGGAAGTGCCAAAATATTCCTAAGCCCCTGTGTTTTTCAATGGGATAGGTTTAAAGTCAATACAACACATCAGGTATCCACTTCCTGTCAGAAAATGTCTCAGGGTTTTGCCTGCCAAATGAGTTCTGTTATACTCACAGACACCATTCAAACAGTTTTAGAAACTTTAGAGTGTTTTCTATCCATATATAATAAGTATATGCATATTCTAGTTACTGGGTAGGATTAGTAACCAGATTAAATCGGGTACATTTTTTTTATCCAGACGTGCAAATGCTGCCCCCTAGCCCTAACAGGTTAAGGAGAGGCATGCTTAGCCGAGTGATCAAGGGTCCAGTGAGATTCAGACAGCTAGCCGGGCCATAGGTAGCAAGCTGGTGGAAGATGGGAGGGAGGTCTGTTTTTAGCCACCTCGTGCGTTTCCGTCTGTGGGTTAGTGGGGTTCCGTGTGGAAGGGGGGACCTGTCCAAGTTGGCAAAATAGTTAGTTATAGTGGCCCAAGAAAAGTGTCCGATAGACCTATTCAGATCGCAGCCGAAAAGACAGCTAACGATTAGCCGGCCGCAGATGGGCGATCAAGTTACGTCGCGACGGAGGGGCCAGTTGGATAACTCCCTCGGGCAGATAACGTCGGTGGTCCAGTCGTGAAGACCCGATGGGGCTCCGCATCGGCAGTAAAACGGGTCAGGATAGGTGAGTTGTAGCCCAGGAGACACTTCAGCTGGCTAGCTCAGGAATAGCCCAGGAGTGGCTGACGGAACTCTTCAGCTGGCTAGCTGGCTAGCTCCGTAATAATGTGTGTTAATTCCATGACCGACGTTGCCAATAGTCACTCAGGTAGCAGCTAGTTAGCTGCAAGATCCAGGTGTAAATGTCCAGAGCCTGCGGTAGAAATCGGGGAAAGGAGAGAGAATAGGTCCGGTATGCTCTGGTCTGAGTCGCGCTGTACAAAAACTGGCGATAGCTTTTCGAGCTAATGGATAGCTGAGGACAGCTAACCGTGGCTAGCTGAACTTCAACGTTAGCCAGTGAAAATGGCTAACCTCTGGCTAGCTTCAGTTGTGGAATTCAGATGAGGTAAATAATACTTTATTTTTTAAATTGGTGAGGCGGGTTGCAGGAGAGTGCTTTGAGGTTGAGTTTTTAGAATAAAAAATGTAAAAAGATAAGTGAAGAAAAAATATGTAAATATATATATACACGGGACACGACAAGAGGAGGGTAGAGGACGTCTGAACTGCTACGCCATCTTGGAATGACAACGGGGCTAATAGCAGTAAGGCCAAATAAAAATGGGGGACTTAAATTTCAAGGGGTCTTAAAATTCCAAATCAAATAGCAAAATTATCCTTAGTATGACCTTCTTAAAACAATTCCATATAGCTTAGTAGAACTCCCTCCACATCCCCGTCTCCCCGGCTGAGACTGTAATGGGTTAAATACATTTTTGAACTGGTTCACTGTTGTCTACCTCTACTTCATGCTACCTGCTCAACCCAGATCCTAAGAACCTGTCATGTGTGCATCTATCATTCTGAATGTACTATACACACACACACACACACACACGTTTATGTCCGTTAGACTGTGTATGAACTGTGCATACATTTTTGAGTATGAGCGTGTGTGTCTGACCCCTAGCCAGCTGCTGCTATTAGCCTTTGGCTGAGTTGTTTTGGGGGGGGGGGGGGGGAGGTCAGGAGCTGTGATATAATCTAGAGGATGTGTGTGTGTGTGATGAGGTCCCCATTGTAAACACAGTGGCTAGTGAGAGGTGCAGTATTAGAGCTGGCTAGAGTAGCCTAGACATAAGCACAAGGGTAATTGCTGCTCCCCCATCACCCTAAATGACATCTAATATCACAGCAGAGGGAAGCTGGTGAACCATTACCTGGCTGGAGCACAAGGGCATTTTTCAAGCTTTTTTCAACGGCCGATAAGCTCCAATTGGGCTGCAAAATGATTCCTCATATACCCTGGCCACCCAATTTATTTGTCCCTGTTTGATCGAAAGGTGCAGTCTACATAACCAATTGTCTTTTGGAATGATATAAATATTTTAGGTTTAGCTGGACATCTGGATAGGCGAGGGGGTTGTTGGATTGACCTGGGGCTGTTGCATGTATGGATGTGCACGTAAGCTTGATAATTGAGAAGCTTTAATGACTCAACTTAACCTCAGGGTCATACACAGTAGTGGATTTAGGTATAGGCGACATGGGCAGCCTCCCAGGGTGATATCTTGCAGGGCGCGGCACAGGGCGCCCACACAAAATAAAATCGGAATGGTGACATTTGCGCGATCGGTTTTCTATCGCTCATTTGTACGTCATGTCAATGATATCATGTCACCATGTGGGACTGTGGGTCAATTAACCTTGTCGGAGTGGGCACCCTGATTCTAGTTTGTGAGCTTGGCAGGCTATTGCCTGGGAAGTTCTCCCACTCAGAAGAACGAGATGGGGAGGGGACGGGAGTAGGTTGACCTCAGGTCTCCCCCATGGAAGCGAGCGGGGGAATCTATCAAATAGTGCACCTCTTACTTTGTACAGTACTAATGCAATTATTAAAATCAGTCACACCACGAAATGCTACCAAATAAACCACAATTCATTCATAATACTGTGAATATGTAGTTTCAGTTTAAAAAAAAAATATCTGGTTTGTGCGAAATCGTTAAGAATAATATAAAACCAGTCCAAATGTATCCATATTTGTGGACTGCTCTCAGAATTTGTCTTACTCTTCCAGTGACCGTAGCTGAAGCAGAGAGGAGGTTTTCAAAGCTGAAGCTCATCAAATCTTACCTGAGGTCCACCATGTCACAGGAACGCCTTAGTGGCCTTGCTGTCATCAGTATTAACCATGCTGGGCAGATTTCTTATGACTTTGCATCAAGGAAGGCAAGAAAGGTCAGGGTTTAGATGGTATGTGTGCAATTTAGTTTGTGTGTTTCTTATTTGAAGTGCAATAGTGTAATAATCAGGTTCTCTTCTTCTCTATAAGTGTGTTATTCTATATGTGTGATATACTGTAGGATTTGTGCAATTTTGTTTTATTTGTGTGTTTTTTGTTAGCAACTGGGTAATAGTGTAATAATTAGATAATCTTTTTTATTTGTATTTATATACTACAATTTGTTTTTATTCGTTTTTGTTACTACTTTTAGATATTTATGATTATTATTTTTGTGTATAGTTTTAAATGTTATGATTATTTATTTGTGTTGTTCCAAATGTCTGAATAAAAGTTACAGTTAGTGCAGAATGTTGCTGTTTTTTGTTGTTGGGGGAGGTTCGCCCAGAGAGCGATACTAGCTAGAAACGACACTGCTCATACAATATGCGTCATTTGCATTTATGGACAAAATTAGTCAAACCCATTAGTGGCTGTGCAATTTCAACTGCTGTAATACATTTATATAATATATATTGTGCAGTAGGATGAATCATGTAACAAAAAAATGTTGGGTGCACTTACAGTTCACATTTCACAAAAGGGCCTAACTGTTTGTATAATTTCCAGTTGTATATTTTGCCCATTCACTCATGCACAGGGGTTGGAATTGATTCAGGGACGAGAACCGGAAAATGACATTTTCAAGGAACAGAACCGGAACCTGGAACAAAACCTTTCTTTTAAAAAGCATGGGAACTTCCGCTAGCGGGACAACTTCTGGTGAAACTGGAGGGCGCAATTCAAATAAATAACAATACAAATTATGGATATTAAACATGTAGGTACATACAAGTGTCTTATATCGGTTGAAAGCTGAAATTCTTGTTAATCTAACTGCACTGTCTGATTTACATTAGCCATTACAGCGAAAGCATGTATGAGATTGTTTAAGGATGGCGCCCCACATCAATATTTTTCCACCGGCACAGGTTTCATAAATTCACAAATAGCGATTAAATATTAATTTACTTTTTGAAAATCTTCCTCTGATTTTTCATCCATAGGGTCCCAGCTATAACATGTAGTGTCGTTTTTGTTAGCTAAAATCCTTCTTTATATCCCAAAAAGTCAGTTTAGTAATTTGAGTAATCCACCCGTTCAACATGCAGAGAAAGGAATTCGAAAATCTACCTCTAAAAGTTTGTGATAAAAAAGGCAAAATACGTTTCTATTGACTCCTCACATACCCTAAAATGTAATCAAACTATAATATTTCATACGGAAAGAATTATGTTCAATAGGAAACTGATATTAACAGGTGCGTCTTGTCTTCATGGCGCGCCCAAACACAAATTTCCAAGAGCGTGTCCCAGTACTAAAACGTATATTTCTTACACGTTTTAGACAAGCCTGAAACCTTGAACATAGACTGCTGACACCCTGTGGAAGCCATAGGAATTGCATCCTGGGAGCTAGATTTCATTATTTCCCTATACTTTCCATTGTAAGAGCGTGGGCTCTCAAAAAGAAAATCTGGTTGGTTTTTCTTTGGATTTTCTCCTACCATATCTATTGTGTTATAGTCTCCTACATTATTTTAACATTTCTACAAACGTCTAAGTGTTTTCTTTCCAATGGTACCAATTATATGCATATCCTGGCTTCAGGGCCTGAGCAACAGTTAGTTAACTTTGGGCACGTCATTCAGGCAGAAATTGAGAAAAAAGGACACTAGCCCGAAGAAGTTTTAATAATGTTATTTTACTTTTCAGGCATTTTCTTTTGTCCCACAACAATGCCCCTACACAAAGACCTCACTCTGTCACTAAGAAACGTATTCCAGTGTCTGCATGCAAGCTGAAAATCTTTGCCTGTGCATGTTTAGGCTACCTGCCCCTCCCCCCTCTGAAGCATAGGCTACTGTGCTGTTACAAGCTTGATTCAGAAGATAGTGAGAGAGACAATGCTAGTTAAGGATACTATAGGCCTAGTTATCTCGTTTCACGTTGGACAAAAAAGTAAGATGTGTTTTTAATTCGGGTGCCGCTCAAGTTCAAGCTTGTTAGCTAACTAGCTCTAAGGACATTCAAAGCTCCTCCATAGATGCCGCTCCTTCTAGGTATAATTCTGTGGAACGAATTCAGATAATGCATGTCATAACAAGATGTCCAGCATTTCAAGCCTCCTCATCAAACCTCTCTAGCTCTCTCCCCACTCCCAAAATCTCTGTCGGTTACATTTGTCTGTCCATCAACTAGCTTGCCTGCACTAACCACACTGATTGGTGAAGTAATTCAATGAGTGTCATGTAAAAATCTGTTCATTTCACAGGTTATTAAAAAAGGAACAGTATTAACCAGTACTTTTTTAGGGTTCGAACCAGTTCAGAACTTTATTTTGCTGGTCAGAACAGTGGAAAGAAACAACAGAATAAATGGTGGTTCTGTTCAGAATTATTGAGAAATAATTTTGGTTCCAACCCCTGCTCATGGATGCTTTCATTGATGAATGCATTCTTTCTGATATTTACAAATCCTGTCGGTTTGAGATGGCTCTCGAAAATACTTCTTCTCCCTATGCAGGGTTTTCAACTGTTACATTCGCTCACCATTGCCTCCATGTGAACTACAATTCCGAGGTTGTGTTTTAATGTTTAGAAATGTCAATATTCATGTTTTTCTAACTGGTTTTTGGTCACCTTTCATATCAGAGAGAAATAATCTTTAAAATAAAAAAGATACACTTACTGTACCAGTTTTACACAGATCTACAAGCTGTGTGTGCCTCCAGCTGATGAACTACACTTCTTTCCTAGTTACGCTTACACACAGGTCTTCGGAGCACACTAGATAGCACTGTCTTTCCTAAACAAGCGATGTAATGTGGAGATATGGCCATGTGGGAACACTAACCCTATAAAGGTGTGTAGTAATTTACCCTTTGTTGATATACTTCAATGTACTTCAAATCAAATTGTATTGGTCACATACACATATTTAGTAGATGCTATTGTGGGTGTAGCGAAATGCTTGTTACTGTTTAGACTAATGTCGGGGCTCTTAACAAAATGTCCTCGGTCAGAAGATACTAAGGTCAATAGCAGTGGCGGTCGGTGCCATTTAAGTTCTATAACAGCATATTGGATCACTGTCATTCATATTCCATTCACCCAGTTCAATGTGACATCGATAGGTTTCGGCTACTATGCCATGATACTTACATTTTCCCTATTCCCATTATAAGGTTACTACAACCTAGCCTATGAATTAAAGTTTACAATATAGGTGGACAGAGGGCGAGAGAAAGATATGTGGTGACAGACAGTGACACATGGACAGAGAGTGACACATTCAATACCGCCATGCACACTCTTCCCAGCATCTAACTGATCGTTGTTGTATTCATTAGTCCAACAGTTAAAATTAGAGTTTCTATTGGACACATTCAGGTATGTTTATCCCCACTTCGTTCCGTTTGTTTCCGTTTAAGAAATGTTTTTCGATAGAATCGGCTGAACGAATACACCCGATCACACATAAACAGTTAACTTTCATAGCCACATAGAAACAGCTTGTTGTATTCCTTCTCGCATCTACGCACTCTCCTCCTCTCACCTTTCCCTTCGCTTGTGGCCTTCAATGCATAACACATCAGCTGTATGTATGTGACCAGGAGAAAACATCTTTCCAAGCCAAACCTTCATATCATAACCGCTACACACAGCTTACATCGTTGTCACCATATTAGCTAAAGTAACGTCATAGTCAACATAGCTAATTTAACTAATGTGCTAATAAACCCACTACAATCATGCAGTACAGTGTATTAATCAGTTTAGCAGTTACAACGGCAGGCCCCGGTGGCAATAAATTAGTCAAAACAAAACTTTACCTTGACTTGGAATTGTTCCAGTGTTGGATAGCCACCTAGTTAACATAGCATCCCTCTGTTTGAGCCGGGTGTTTGAGTAGGCTAAACTAGCTAGCTGCCTTTTCAAGCTATGTAAGTGAAAAAAAGACTAAATATAGCTAACTCTCTCTCTTAAGAAATGTATTTGTTTAAAACTGTTCAATTATTTTATTTCGCTCTCTCTTTGAGTCAAGTACTCACCAAATTATATGCACTGTAGCGCTATCTAGCTGTAGCTTATGCTTTCAGTACTAGATTCATTCTCTGATCCTTTGAGTGGGTGGACAACATGTCAGTTCATGCTGCAAGAGCTCTGAAAGGTCCTCCAGAAGTTGTCATAATTACTGTGTAAGTCTATGGAAGGGGGTAAGAACCATGAGCCTTCTAGGTTTTGTATTGAAGTCAATGTACCCAGAGGAGGACGGAAGCTAGCTGTCCTCAGGCTACACAATGGTGCTACCCTACAGAGTGCTGTTGAGGCTACTGTAGACCTTCATTGCAAAACAGTGTGTTTTAATCAATTATTTGGTGACGTGAATATATGTTGTAGTTTTATCTATATATTTTTTAATCTTTCACAATTTTTAATTTTATGAAATTCACTGAAGAGGATGGTCCTCCCCTTCCTCCTCTGGAGAGCCTCCACTTGTCAATAGGCACTAAAGCAGTTAGCGTCTCTGAATGGGGTAGATTTGAGAAGGCAACCTGTTATTGATTTCTGACGATTCACATTCAAATGACAAGGCAGATAATGCTTTACGAAAAATGTGTGAGGATAAATTTATATTATGCACTGACATAGGGAATTCCAAGGATTATGGATCAGCAATATGTGCACCTTCAAACTGAAAGGAAAGAAAACAATTATCTGAAATATGTGAATAAACACCTGTAGGTAGCATGACATATTAATTGACAACTATATGTGACAATTCCGTTGCTTATCAGTGTAATGTGCTGACACTCATAAGAAATACACTTTAAAATAAACTATGAATTCAGTTGATCCCTAAATTGGTAATATGAGTGGTCATGTAGTGAAGCTGTGAGATGAGAGGGCTGCGTTCAGAGCTTTTGACAGTTACTGCATGTCAAGCTCATACCCAGCCTTAATTTAATTATTATTATTATTTTTTATATATTTTTTATAGTGATTTTCAATATGTTCTCAAAGCACTTTATGTCACGCCCTGACCGTAGAGAGCCTTTTTATTTCTCTATTTGGGTAGGTCAGGGTGTGATTTGGGTGGGCATTCTAGATTGTTTATCTAGTTTATTTTTTCTATGTTGTGTTCTAGTTTATTTTTTCTATGTTGGGCATTTTGTATGATTCCCAATTAGAGACAGCTGGTCATCGTTGTCTCTAATTGTTTTTCCCACCTGTGTTCGTGGGAGATTATTTTGAGTTAGTGCATGTTGCACCTCTGTCGTCACGGTTTGTTGTTTGTTAATTGTTTGTTTGGCTAAGTTTCACAACATAATAAAGATATTCCCGCTGTGCCTTGGTCCGTTCCTACACACACGCGTGACACTTTAAGCATCAACAAATAGTTCACAAGATGGACTATCCCGGCAGGCTGGGTAGTGTTCATTCATGGCTTGAGCATTGAATGCGATGGCAAATAGATAATCCTTCTTGATAAACTCTCTTAAAAAAGGGCTCTCACAGTTTAGTAGGTAGGTGTCGATCAATTGATTATCCATCCATCCTAGATATAGAGTAGAAAAACCTATGCCTTCTCAAGTGCACTTATTTGCAACGCCACTGTCAAATCAAATTGTATTGGCTGCGTACACATATTTCGCAGATGTTATTGCAGGCCCATCGAAATGCTTATGTTTATAGATCCAACAGCGCAGTAATAGCGAACAATATAAAACAAAACACAAAAAAATCAAAGGTTTCTGGGAGTTGAGAGCGTCCCCGGATGGAGCCTTGTGACAACGCTCTCTCTCTCGATGCATGGCAAGCGAGCCACATGATGCTGGAGGGAAACTGGAGGCGAGGTAGACAGTGTTGGATCATCAAAGGGAGCAGAAGGGAGCAGAGAGCTCCGTATCAAACGGCTTAGCAGAGACAGACAGAATATGAAGAGGGATAGAGAGAGGTGAGGGAGGTTATTTGGGTGGCACGGAGAGTGAGAACCATGAGTGACAAGACCTGACTAATCACAAGGGAGGTTCGGGTTGCGATATCAGCTGGTCTCAATCTCAGTGATCAACACTTTCGAAATGCTGTCAGCCAAGATTCTGGGTGAAACTTTGCAAGGTGACATCAGAGAAACGGTCATGAGAGAATGACAGATCTGTGGACACACATGGCATCATGTCGACATGTGCTGATTGCTGGGATCATGTGTTGGCTGGGAAGGAACCATTCAGGGTTGCAATCAGTAGGCATGAAAGGAAACATTCTGAAGCAGAGTGAGGAGGGAGGTCCTATCTGAACTCTTCCAATAAGAAACACTCATTTTCGTTTTCTGTAGCAAAATGTTTTTCTACATGTTGTCACATCCTGTTGTGGCAGCTTTTAGGCGATGGAAAAACATGCCTGACTCATGCAGTTTGAACAAAATGACAAATGGGGCATTACATTGCTTGCTCATGTTTCAAATGTCATCCACAGCACTGTCCAATTAAAATTATGTAATTTACTATATATAACATCACTGTATCCTACTGGAATTAAAAGTATCTGAATTTTGCACTGTCAGCATTCACCTCTTACCTGTGGGGAAGATTCAATTCTTTCAGAGCCCAGAAGACCTTGTTAGCAACTTTAGCGTTGTGCAGACCCTGCAACAAAGGTTGCCCACACGCCAGCTGTCTGCTAATCCTCGAAAATCACCTCAAGCATGTTCTGACACTCGCTCCCATATCCAGCCTTCCATGAGCCAAAAATGAGAGAAAACATGTGTAGTACCTCCAAAGACCAGGTGAGGACACTCTTGTATTTCTTGCATCTTTTCCCATGTAGGCAATGAGGGAGATAAGTTATGAAGTGTATTTTGAGAGGCTTAATTGAAAGATGCTGGCAAAGCAGTGTGTGTGGACAGACTTGGTCAAAGGTTTCACTGTATGCTTTGCTCACATACTTACCAGGGAGCTGTCTGTCAGTGTGCAGCTGGATCCAACGGAGAACCAGAGATCCCATGGCCCCCATGGAGCTATGGTGGCAGCATCTGTGTTTCTCTCCTACCACAAACAGATGAAAAGGACAAGTAGACCCAGAACTGGGGTTGACACTGCTCCATGTCCCTGGACTATTTAGAAGTATACACAAAGTAGCCATTCACTTATAATCCGGCAGCATCATCCTTCTGTGAATAGGTTACAAAGAGAAACAGGTAAGGCCAATGAAAGTGTGCTTCTTGTCAAGGTTGGCTATCTCTGAGTAAAAAAGTTAGTGCAGCATTTCCCAAACTCGGTCCTGGGGACACTGAAGAGATTCAAATAACCTATCATTAAGCAAAGTGCTAGGGCAAAAACCAAGACGAGCACCCCTTGAGGTCCCCAGGACTCAGTTTGGGAAACACTGGGTTAGTGTTAAACCTTTAGATTCGTCTGAGGCAAAAAGACAGCTCTTTAAATCCACTTGAAAAGTATATGGTAAATGTATCTCCCCTTTATCCGTTTTTCACGTCTTTAAAAGGCAGTTCTGTAAGAGATGTATAAGGTAATTATGCAATCATAAGGCAATCTGTTTCTCATCCATTGCTACTGAGAGAAACCTGTCAGAGGAGAAATCATATGGTACATTGAACAAAAGTATATCATAACCTAGATTTGATTGTAGGCTACATAGTTTGGGATTTTTAATTATCCCTATTTAGACGTAGGTTGTGCTCTATAATCAATTCCTGTGGTCGTTGTCATGCCAAATATGTTCTAAGACTGTACAAACAGATATGGGACCAGGCTACATTCTTAGAAAAAAAGTTGCTATCTAGAGCCTAAAAGCGTTCTTTGGCTGTCCCCATAGGATAACCCTTTGAAGAACCCTTTTTTGGTTTCAGATAGAACCCTTCCACAGAGGGTTCTACATGGAACACGAAAGGGTTCTACCTGGGACCAAAACGTGTTCTCCTAGGGTTACGAAAGAACCCTTTCGTAACCCTTTTTTCTAAGAGTGTAGGTAGAGTGTGCTACTCTAAGAAGAAGCCTCTTGTATTGCTTTGGGAAGTCTTGTTTCTTAGGAAATCTTCAATCCAGTTGAACAACATTTTAATCATGCAATAAAATATTCATCAAGGCGGTGACTCACATGGCGAGATACTTGGAAGACTTGACTCATGGTGCGGTTTGGTACGCCCAGTTTATCCCTTCTCTTTCAAGTTTCGAGTTCCATCTGACACATTTGCAGCATGAGCCCATTTAAAATAAATCATGACATCCCTACTTCTTTGGCATTTTACATTGTTCGCTGACATAAACATTGAGAAGATATGATTCATTGACAATAGCTTCCCTTTTACATGTACTATATTTTTGAGCCTCTAGTCACAATGTGCATTAGCGATGGGATGTGATTGACTAATGCCATATGTCCACCAGATGCATATGCATTTTGCTATACGTACTTGATGCAACTGTGCTTCGCAAGGTTTGAAGCATGGAGAAGATCATTTTCGGCCTGTTCAACCAAAGCTAATAATTACAACAGATTAAAGTTATTCTCCTATCCTACTGGTTTCAAAGGCTGGCAGAGCTACCAACAGACTGGCGCACAAGGGTGCATTACAACAATTCATCTTGTGTGTTTCTATTCTTCTGTCACTCATCTCTAGCAACATCAATAAATTGAACTGGTTGTTCCCATACAGAGTACTGATTTCAAATCACTAGCTTGCCCTGCATGATGGCATGTTAAATTACACACAGAACAGTTCTGTGCATATTAATTCTGCATGCCAAATGTAGCGTTGCAGACTGCTCCATTGACAATTAATGAATTACGCCGGAACGCAAAGAGTTTGATGCATCTGGTGGACATGTAGCTTAAGACATCTTGATAACAATGGAAATCACTGCTGCCAAAAGCTATTCTTCCTGGGGTTCAGCAAAATTAAGGCAGTTAGACAATTTTAAAAACATTACAATACATTCACAACACATTAAGTGTGTGCCCTCAGGCCCCTACTCTACTACCACATATCTACAATAATAAATCCATGTGTACGTGTGTGTAAAGTGCATATGTTATCGTTAACTTGTATGCATACGTCTGTGCCTATGTTTGTGTTGCTTCACAGTCCCCGCTGTTCCATAAGGTGTATTTTTATCTGTTTTTTAAATCTAATTTACTGCTTGCATGAGTTACTTGATGTGGAATAAAGGTCCATGTAGTCATGGCACTACATAGTACTGTGCGTCTCCCATAGTCTGTTCTGGACTTGGGGACTGCATATCATGATTGTTGTAAGAGACGGACCAAGGCGCTGCGTTTGTTGAGTTCCACATATTTATTTAAAGTGAAACTTCTTTAACCAAAACAACAAACAAGCAACACAATGTGACTACGTGCTGACACAAGCACCAATACAAACAATATCCCACAAACACATGTGGGAAAAATGGCTACCTAAATATGATCCCCAATTAGAGACAACGATTACCAGCTGCCTCTAATTGGGAACCATACAAAACACCAACATATAAATATTGAACTAGAACACCCCCTAGTCACGCCCTGACCTACTACACCATAGAGAACTAAGGGCTCTCTATGGTCAGGGCGTGACACTGTGAAGGGACCTCTGGTGGCGTGTCTTGTGGGGTATAAATGGGTGTCTGAGCTATGTGTCTGTAGTTCAAACAGACAGCTCAACATGTCAATACTCTGACAAATACAAGTAGTGATGAAGTCAATCTCTTCCACTTTCAGCCAGGAGAGATTGACATCCAAGGGCCAGCCGTGCTGCCCTGTTCTGAGCCAATTTGCAACTCAACAGTAGTCCAGGTGTGTCAAAACTAGGGCATGTAGGATCTGCCTTGTTGATAGTGCTGTTAAGAAAGCAGAGCAACACTTTATTATGGACATACTTCTCCCCATCTTAGCTACTGTTGTATCAATATGTTTGGACCATGACAGTTTACAATTCAGGGTTATTCCAAGCAGTTTAGTCACCTCAACTTGCTGAATTTCCACATTATTCATTACAAGATGTAGTTGAGGTTTAGGGATAGTGAATTATTTGTCCCAAATACAATGCTTTTTGTTTTGAAATATTTAGGACAAATGTATTCCTTGCCACCCATTCTGAAACTAACTGCAGCTTTTTGTTAAGCATTGCAGTCATTTCAGTCACTGTAGTAGCAGACGTGTATAGTGTTGACTCATCCGCATACATTGAAACTCTGGCTTTACTCAAAGCCAGTGGCATATCGTCAGCAAAGATTGAAAAAAGCAAGGGGCCTAGACAGCTGCCCTGGGGAATTCCTGATTCCACATGGATTATGTTGGATAGACTTCCATTAAAGAACACCCTCTGAGTTATGTTAGACAGGTAACTCTTTATCCACAAAATAGCAGGGGGTGTAAAGCCATAACACATACGTTTTTCCAGAAGCAGACTATGATCGATAATATCTAAAGTTTCACTGAAGTCTCACAAAACAGCCCCCACAATATCTTTATCAGTAACTTATGCAAGCAGTAAAATTTGATTTAAAATACAGATAAAAAACATCTTATGGAACAGCGGGGACTGTGAAGCAACACAAACATAGGCACAGACACATGCATACACACACACACACACACACACACACACACACACACACACACACACACACACACACACACACACACACACACACACACACACGCACACACACACACACACACACACACACACACACGATAACATACGCACTATACACACACGTACACAATGATTTTGTACTGTAGATATGTGGTAGTTGTGGAGTAGGGGCCTGAGGGCGCCCAGTGTGTTGTGAAATCTGTGAATGTATTGTAATGTTTTTAAATTGTATCAACTGCCTTAATTTTGCTGGACCTCGGGAAGAGTAGCTGCTGGGATCCATAATAAATACAAATCATACATTTCTCTCAGCCAATCATCAGTCATTTGTGTAAGTGCTGTGCTTGTCCTTCCTTATAAGTGTGCTGAATGTCTGTATGTCTGAATGTCTGAATTTGTTTACTGTAAAATAGCATTGTATCTGGTCAAACAATTTTTCATAGTGTAGTTTCTTCTTTTTATTCAGTTTAGGCATATGATTTCTTAATTTGCAGTACATTTGCCAATCAGTTGTGCAGCCAGACTTATTTGCCATTTATTTAGACTCATCCCTCTCAACCATGCAATTTCGTCATGGGGAATTAACAGTTTTTACAACTGATTTTCTTAATGGGTGCATGCTTATTAGTAACTGGGATAAGCAATTTAATAAATGTGCAAGTGCAGCGACTGGTTGCTTCTCATTACACACCACATCAACAACATAAGAATCACTACAAAACGTATTGTATGACCTCTTATTTACAATATTAGGCCCAGCCTTTGGAACTTTGGTTTTCCTAGATATGGCTACTTTCAAGCTAATTTCTGCAGTATTAGTAAAGATGTGATCAATACATGATGATGATTTCATTCCTGTGCTGTTTGTAACTACCCTGGTAGGTTGACTGATAACCTTAACTAGGTTGCAGGGACTAATTACAGTTTGAAGCTTTATCTTGAGTGTGCAGCCTGATGAAAGCCAGTCAATATTTAAATCAATAACTGGTTCTGAATACAAACGGCCACACCTCCACCTTTAGCATTTCTGTATTTTTTGTAGATCTTAAAACATGTATTGCTACCATTGTATCATCAAAGGTAATATCTAAGTGGGTTTCAGAGATTGTGAGAATATGTCATCTACTACTAGCAAGTTATTGATTTCATGAAGCTTGTTTCATGAAATCATATGTTAATGTGGGCTATTTTTAGCACTTTTCTGGGATGCTTGATTGTTTTTATTGATTTTCTGGGAAGCTTAGCAGAGGTAGACATCCTCAGGTTATTTATGTTAGTGCAGGGAGCGCTGCACACAGTGTACTTCCTGCTATGGCACACCATCTCAGTGCAAACAGTATAACTCTGGTTTATAGGCAAATGATTACGGCATACAATAGCTGTAGGATCAGCAGAGGCATTTAGGGCAGTAAGAGGGACATGAATTAGGTTACTGACATTGTGTTTTCCAGCACCCTTGGGATAATGTACATTTTCTGAAGCATTATGACAACTCAGCGACACAATGGTAGGGATTAAATGAGCTGGACTTAGGTCACTGATAAGTCATTGTCTCAACGCAGCCTTATAATGCTGTGAAAGGATCCAGGAACCCAAAAGATTTGGGTGGATCCTATCCTCCTTATAATACAAGCTTTGTTTCCAGAAGGTATCAAAACGATCAATAAATGTTACACCCACAGAGCAGCAATAGTCTCTTAGCCATTTATGTAGGGCTAAAAGTCTGCAGGTCAGTGGGATATGCGATGACTAGTGTCTCTCTCTCTCTCTGTAGTTATATGTGTGTGATCAGTGTGTGTTCATTTCTAACAATCTTCAATCCTCACATCGACTACCATTCTCTCATCCTCTCTGTCATCTTTGAAGCTCCTGAAGGGTCTGTCCATCAGCAAAATGCTCCCCATGTCAACCCCAGACCACACACCAGCCCAAGCTTGGTCTTGGTGCAGCATCTTCAGTTTCTCTCTCATCCCTCAGGCCAGTCCAGGGATCAAGCCCAGACTAGTGAGGATAATCCCTATTGTGTTCATCAGAGAGGCTATCCCTCTGCACAGTGCACTGCAACACTTCCACACAGACTGTATGGCTGGAAAACAGAGTTTTACTGACTCTGTACGGCGTTGACTTATCTTGCCGCTTGACTCGAGGCAGTTCCCTGCTACGCTTACTCAGAAAGAAATCGGCAGCGACTTATAGGCCTTAGTTCTCTTCAAGTAGCCTTAGTGAAAATATTTGGGAAACCCTGGGCTAGGCTACCTGTTTAATTATTTAAGTAATGGATCAAGCCTTAGCAGTCATTCTGATCTTGTTCCCAATGATCAGTGCTTCAGTTTATTATGTTGCTGTCCAGTGGTTCTGAATTTGCAATGCACCCGACATTCCACATTTTTCTGTGCAATAGCCTTTTGATTTGAACATTTGAAATGTTTTGGTGTGTGTACTAGGCTATTTGATTTAATTTATATATTTTACAGCACTTTGGTTTCACTAATAAATATGTTGAAATGGAACCAAATGATCTATTTCTGTCTTCAGTGCTTTTTAAATAGGATAGATGGGCTATATGGTCTACTACGGTATAGGTTGAATGTGATAGTCTGCCTATAACGCCATTCCTATTTCATTCAGAGTTTATAGAAATGTATAACATTGGAAATGAGCTATTATCCGTCTGGATAATGCAATGCATATCTGTTGAATTTGGAAAAATCCACCTTCACTCAGCCCTGCCCCACCTACTCAGCCCTGCCCCACCCACTCAGCCAATCAGGAGCCACTACTTTGTTGAGGTCGTAGCATATTGTATACTTTTTTACTAAACTGTACACGCTAAATAGTATGCGTCGATGAGTAAAATAGTATGCAGTTTAAATATGTAGTACGCTAGTATGGGTATTCGGACATGGCCACTATGTCTTGACTTTTATTTACATTGGCTAATAAAGAATACATTATGGAAATGATTGTTCTTTACCCATTTAGGAAAAACCTGTTCAATTAAAACATATAACAATGTTTCTGGAATAAGATAAACCCAAAATACAGTGGAAGCAGAATACAGTTATTAACTTACCCTGAAAAACATGTTACAGGATTTGATTGAATAGGAGGAATATATTGTTAGGGAAACTAGCTACCATTTCTTATATTGTGATTATTATTCATGAATTCTTGCTTATTTTGCATGAATTAATGCATAGTACAAAGTGCACCACCACAGATTACTCAAGTCCTAAAAATAATTACAGACACTAGTTTTGTTTTAGCTCCACACAGCAAACCGGGCCGCATAACATTTGTATAACGATTTCAAAATTCCAAGTATAGGATCCTAAGTAATTATTTGATATCTCTACTCTGCTTAATTAAAGAGTGAGAATATGTATTTAGAGCAAGTCTGGAGCGCTCCTTCTAGGGTTCATAACCTCATGTCAACATTATGGCAGAACAACTTCTTATCTTGGTGTTACATAGGGATTTTGAAAATGACACAATGCTCGATTGAAAATACCAATATTGTGATCACAAATAGTTACAAATGTATAATGTTAAAATGCTTTATGAAGTCAATTATTGCACATAGACACAAAATAGTACACTGCAGAAAGAGAATTGTTGTCACATTCCTGCGGTTATTATTATTTATATGGAGCGACTTGTTCACTGGGGAGGCATCGTCCCCTCAGGGGCCAACACGTTCAGAATACACTTTGCTTCCCATCCTCTATCCAAACCAGCCAATAAAATGGCCATCAAGGCATCCCTCCAAGCCAACAGAATTCTCCAGGAAGACTGTCTCCATGACAGAAAAAAAATCATGCAATAACACAAACACTTTTATGTTATCTATTCCATCAAGTGTCCAAATATATGCCTATGTTTGTGCAACATATATAAAATCATTTTTCTCTCAAGTGACCTTTTGTTTTCCTCTTATGTACTTACAAAAAATGTGTATAGAAAGAGGAAATTTGCACTACACTTTAGAAACTAAAATTGAGGTCAAGAGTGAGCCAGGAGAGAAAGTGTTCATCAAGGCATACAGCATATTCTATCCCTTATATAAATCCTTAAATATTCACCATAGGAAAGAACTACCAATTATGTTTGGGGACAAGCACTGGTCACACATTACATTGGAAGTGTTCCAGTTCTCACGGTTGTAATGGAAGATTATGCCAGAGTGCAGATGTTTGCTAAATCTGGGGTTAAACAGCAGCATTCAGGCCTATAGGAATGTGGCCATAATAGCCAGGGATTGGAGTTGTGATTTTATTTTATTTATTAGGAATCCCATTAGCCAACAACATTGGCGACTGCTAGTCTTACTGGGGTCCGATACATAACAAAAAAAAATACATTACAGACAAAAGGCTACCATTTACATACATACAGTTGAAGTCGGATGTTTACATACACCTCAGCCAAATGCATTTAAACTCAGTTTTTTCACAATTCCTGACATTTAATCCTTGTAAAAATTCTCTGTCTTAGGTCAGTGTAACGCCCTGGCCATAGAGAGGGTTTTTTGTTCTCTATTTTTGGTTAGGCCAGGGTGTGACATGGGTGGGCGTTCTAGGTTTCTTTTTCTATGTTGGTGGTTTTCTTTGTTTCGCCGTGTATGGCTCTCAATCAGGAACAGGTGTAGATCGTTGTTGCTGATTGAGTCTCATACATAGGCAGCCTGTTTTTCCTTTGGGGTTTGTGGGTGAATGTTTTCTGTTTAGTTTGTTCCTGGTCGTTTTTTTTTTTTGTATAGTGTTCAGTCGGTTATTAAAATCTTGTAAGATGAACACATCCTCCGCTGCACCTTGGTCTCATTCTGACGACGGCCGTTACAGTCAGGTAGGATCACCACTTTATTTTAAGAATGTGAAATGTCAGAATAAAATTAGAGTGATTTATTTCAGCTTTTATTTATTTCATCACATTCCCAGTGGATCAGAAAATTACATGCACTCCAATTGTATTTGGTAGCCTTTAAATTGTTTAACTTGGGTCAAACGTTTCGGGTAGCATTCCACAAGCTTCCCACAATAAGTTGGGTGAATTTTGGCCCTTTCCTCCTGACAGAGCTGGTGTATCTGAGTCAGGTTTGTAGGCCTCCTTGCTCGCACATGCTTTTTCAGTTCAGCCAACACATTTTCTATGGGATTGAGGTCAGGGATTTGTGATGGCCACTCCAATACCTTGACTTGGTTGTCCTTCAGCCATTTTGCCACAACTTTGGAAGTATGCTTGGGGTCATTGTCCATTTGGAAGACCCATTTGCGACCAAGCTTTAACTTCCTGACTGATGTCTTGAGATTTTGCTTCAATATATCCATGTAGTTTTCTTTCCTCATGATGCCATCTATTTTGTGAAGTGTACCAGTCCCTCCTGCAGCAAAGCACCCCCACAACATGATGCTGCCACCCCCATGCTTCACGGTTGGGATGGTGTTCTTCGGCTTGCAAGCATCCCATTTTTCCTCCAAACATAACGATGGTCATTATGGCAAGACAGTTCTATTTTTGTTTCATCAGACCAGAGGACATTTCTCCAAAAAGTATGATCTTTGTCCCCATGTACAGTTGCAAACAGTAGTCTGGATTTTTTATGGCGGTTCTGGAGCAGTGGCTTCTTCCTTGCAGAGCGGCCTTTCAGGTTATGTTGATATAGGACTAGTTTTACTGTGGATATAGATGCATTTGTACCTGTTTCCTCCAGCATCTTCACAAGGTCCTTTGCTGTTCTGGGATTGATTTTCACTTTTCGCACCAAAGTACATTCATCTCTAGGAGACAGAACACGTCTCCTTCCTGAGCGGTATGACGGCTGCGTGGTCCCATGGTGATTATACTTGCGTACTATTGTTTGTACAGATGAACGTGGTACCTTCAGGCGTTTGGAAATTGCTCCCAAGGATGAACCAGACTTGTGGAGGTCTACAATCTTTTTTCTGAGGTCACGGCTGATTTCTTTTGATTTTGTTTCCATGAAGTCAAGCAACGAGGCACCGAGTTTGAAGGTAGGCCTTGAATACATCCACAGATACACCTCCAATTGACTCAAATGATGTCAATTATCCTATCAGAAACTTCTAAAGCCATAACATAATTTTCTGGAATTTTCCAATCTGTTTAAAGGCACAGTCAACTTAGTGTATGTAAACATCTGACCCACTGGAATTGTGATACAGTGAATTAAGTGAGAAAATCTGTCTAAACAATTGTTGGAAAAATGACTTGTGTTATGCACAAAGTAGATGTCCTAACCGACTTGCCAAAACTATAGTTTGTTAACAAGAAACTTGTGGAGTGGTTGAAAAACGTGTTTTAATGATTCCAACCTAAGTGTACATTTAAAAACATGAACATGTAGTGTGTGTGCATCTATCAGTTACGCTTACATGTCAGTACATACACACCAGTAGGTCACATGAGGAAAAGGCATTGTGCCATGAGGTGTTGCTTTATTTGTTTTTTGAAACCAGGTTTGCTGTTCACTTGCACTATATGAGATGGAAGGGAGTTCCATGCACTCATGGCTCTGTATAATACTGTACATTTCCTTGAATTTGTTCTGGACCTGGGGACTATGAAAAGACCCCTGGTGGCATGTCTGGTTGGGATATTGTGTGTGTGCGTGCCAGTGCTGTGTGTAAGTTCACTATGCAAACAATATTGAATTTCCAACACATTCATGTTTGTTATAAAAACAAGTAACGCAGTCATTCTTTCCTCAACTTAGCCAAGAGACTGGCATGCATAGTAATGAAGTGCAAGACGTGCCGCTATGTTCTGGGCCAGCTTAAATGTAGCAATAGACAATAGACACAAAACAAGAATTACCTCTGTCTTCAAGGCCACACAGCCAAACACAATTGTAGTCAGGATACTTACAGCTAATACATTAACCCAGAGAATGTATCTGTGGAGGCTCCACATAGGACGATGGTCCTCCCCTTCATCCTAAGTGCATATCATAAAAATTTAATTTGTGAAACATTTAAAAGGCTATCCTTTTTAGATATGTTCACGTCACCAAATAATCTATTTAAACACCCTGTTTTGCAATGAAGGTCTACAGTAGCCTCAGCAGTACTATGTAGGTATAGTCGGAGGACAGCTAGTTTCCGTCCTTCTCTGGGTACATTGACTTCAATGCAAAACCTAGGAATTGCATGGTTCTTACCCCCTTCCAAAGACTTACAGTATAACGACAACTTCCAGAGGATGTCCTCCAACCTATCAGAGCTCTTGCTGCAAGAATAATTCCATTCATTCTTCTGCTTCTGTAGACAAATTCTCCATTATTTGTTTTAACCTGTTGGGGCTAGGGGGCAGTATTTTCACGGCTGGATAAAAAAACTTACCCGATTTAATCTGGTTACTAATCCTACCCAGTAACTAGAATATGCATATACTTATTATATATGGATAGAAAACACCCTAAAGTTTCTAAAACTGTTTGAATGGTGTCTGTGTATAACAGAACTCATTTGGCAGGCAAAACCCTGAGACAGATTCTGACAGGAAGTGGATATCTGATGTGTTGTATTACCTTTAAACCTATGCCATTGAAAAACACAGGGGTTGAGGAATATTTTGGCACTTCCTATTGCTTCCACTAGATGTCACCAGCCTTTACAAAGTGTTTTGAGTCTTTTACTGTGAGATCTGACCGAACAAGAGCCATGGAACGGTGATGGCCGATTAGACTCTGGCGCGCGAGTTCATGTTGGGTACCCTCGTTCCAATACGTTATAAAAGAGAATGCATTCGTCCACCTTGAATATTATTCATGTTCTGGTTAAAAAAGGCCCTAATGATTTATGCTATACAACGTTTGACATGTTTGAATGAACGTAAATATATTTTTTCCCCTCGTTCATGAAGTGAAGTCCGGCTGGCATTGATCATGTGCTAACAAGACGGAGATTTTTGGACATAAATGATGAGCTTTTTTGAACAAAACTACATTCGTTATGGACCTGTGATACCTGGAAGTGACATCTGATGAAGAGAATCAAAGGTAATGGATTATTTACATAGTATTTTCGATTTTAGATCTCCCCAACATGGCGGCTAGTCTGTATCGCAATGTGTATTTTTCTGGGCGCAGTGCTCAGATTATTGCAAAGTGTGATTTCCCAGTAAGGTTATTTTTAAATCTGGCAAGTTGATTGCGTTCAAGAGATGTAAATCTATAATTCTTTAAATGACAATATAATATTTTACCAATGTTTTCTAATTTTAATTATTTAATTTGTGACGCTGACTTGACTGCCGGTTATTGGAGGGAAACGATTTCCTCAACATCAATGCCATAGTAAAACGCTGTTTTTGGATATAAATATGAACTTGATAGAACTAAAAATGCATGCATTGTCTAACATAATGTCCTAGGAGTGTCATCTGATGGAGATTGTAAAAGGTTAGTGCATCATTTTAGCTGGTTTTATGGTTTTGGTGACCCTGTCTTTGAATTGACAAAACATTACACACAGCTATTGTCAATGTACTCTCCTAACATAATCTAACTTTATGCTTTCGCCGTAAAACCTTCTTGAAATCGGACAACGTGGTTAGATTAAGGAGATGTTTATCTTTGAAAGGGTGTAAGATAGTTGTATGTTTGAAAAATGTGAATTTTGACATTTATTTGGTTTCAAATTTGCCGCTCTTGAAATGCACCTGCTGTTGATGAAGTGCACCACGGGGGGGACGCTAGCGTCCCACCTAGCCCATAGAGGTTAACATAGGCCTTCATTTTCTTCTACAGAACACACACTCATCACACATTGTGGGCTAAGCAAGCTAGAACCAAAGATGAAAGGGACTTAGTTAAGCAGGTCTGTGCATGGGCCTGAGGTAAATGAATGTAAGACAATCTTACAATTCAGTGTAATTAAAGTGTTTCATGTTCTTGGCTTTGCAAACTTTGCACCATTGAAATTACAACATCAATCTAGCCTTGGGTCTTAATTCTTCAGATGCCTATAATTCAGGTTGAGTTGAAAAATAAGAATTTGCGATCCATTGTGAGATGCATTAGGAATAAAAAAAGTACCATAAATGATGGGTGTTTTTTGTGCTCGACTCTAAAAGAATAGATACAAAAGAGGGAGTAATTATCAGTTCCTCCTTGACCCCTAGTTGAGAGTACAAAGAGTCAATGGGCAATTAGCCACACAGTTCATGCTAATGATTATATGACTGTTACCTGACAGCAGCGAATGTCACCTTTCCATCTAGGCCCTCTATTCTATTTTTACCAACCTGCTACTGGCATTAAACAAAGCATGTATGCGGCGCATTCAACCATGTACACATCAGCAACCACAGCTAATACGTCACTGAAACCTGTACGTCACTGAAACCCTTAACAAAGAGTTGTAGTCTGTTTTGGAATGGATGGCCAGTAATAAACTGGTCCTGTACATCTCTAACACTAAGAGTATTGTATTTGGTACAAATCATTTGTTAAGTTCTAGACCTCAGCTGAATCTGCTACTTAATGATGTGGCTGAGGAGTCTAAATTGCTTGGTGTTTCCTTAGATTGTAAACTGTCATGGTCAAAACATATTGATTCAATGGTTGTAAAGATGAGGAACTGTCTGTAATAAAGAGATGTTCTGCTTTTTTGACACCACACTCAACGAAGTACTACAGGCTCTAGTTTGATGTTATCTTGATTATTGTCCAGTCATATGGTCAGGTGCTGCAAAGAAAGACCTAGTTAAAACTTCTTACAGCTAGGGGGCAGTATCCTGAATTTACGCCTGACTGTCATGCCCAAAGTAAACTGCCTGTTACTCAGGCACAGAAGCTAGGATATGCATATGATTGGTAGAATTTGATAGAAAACACTGAAGTTTCTAAAACTGTTAAAATAATGTCTGAGTATAACAGAATTGATATGGCAGGTGAGAACCAAAGGAAAATCCTTTGGTCTTTTCAATGCAAGTCAATGGGTCAATATATAAAATTCCTTGCAGATTGCAGTACCTATGGCTTCCACTAGATGTCAACATCTTTATTCAAGGTTTCAGGCTTGTTTCTTGAAAAATGAACAAGCAATAGTAGTCTTTCCAAAGGGAGCGCCACAGGAAAAGTAGTCTTTGGCGTGCGTGAATGAGGGCGTGCTTTTCGTTATTTTCCTTTCCTAGTGAACATATTTCTGTAGCCTCCCGGGTGCGCAGTGGTCTAAGGCACTGCATCGCAGTGCTAGCTGTGCCACCAGAGTCTCTGGGTTTGAGCCCAGGCTTTGTCGCAGCCGGCATCGACTGGGAGGTCCATGGGGTGACACACAATTGGCCCAGTGTCGTCCAGGTTAGGGAGAGCTTGGCCGGCAGGGATATCCTTGTTTCATCATGCGCTAGTGACTCCTGTGGCAGGCCGGGTGCAGTGCACGCTGACCAGGTCGCCAGGTGTACAGTGTTTCCTCTGACAAATTGGTGTGGCTGGCTTCAGGATTGGATGTGTGTTGTGTCAAAAAGCAGTGTGGCTAGGTTGGGTTGTGTTTTGGAGGATGCAACAGTTAACCTGTTGGGGCAGTATTTGCACGGCCGGATAAAAAACATACCCGATTTAATCTGGTTACTACTCCTGCCCAGTAACTAGAATATGCATATAATTGTTTGCTTTGGATAGAAAACACCCTAAAGTTTCTAAAACTGTTTGAATGGTGTCTGTGTATAACAGAACTCATTTGGCAGGCCAAAACCTGAGAAGATTCCAAACAGGAAGCGCTCTCTCCGACCATTTCATGGCCTTATTGATCATCTCTAACAAAGACAGGGGATCTCTGGCATGACGTGACATTTTCTAACGCTCCCATAGGCTCTCAGAAGGCGCCAGAAAGCTGAATCGTGGCTTTGCAGCCCATGGCTGAAAAACAGTAGCGCATTTTGAGTGGTCGATCTCAGGACAATGGGACGGGGTGCGCGTGCCCGAGTCGACTCCATGTTTACTTTCTCTCTTTGAACGAAAACCACCACTCCCGGTTGGAATATTATCTATTTTTTACGAGAAAAATGGCATAAAAATTTATTTTAAACAGCGGTTGACATGCTTCGAAGTACGGTAATGGAATATTTCGATTTTTTTTGGTGACGAAACATGTCGGTCGCGTGACCCTTTACCGTACTAGAAGTCCTGGGAGTGCATTCTGACGAAGAACACCAAAGGTAATCAAACTTTTCTAATAGTAAATCGGAGTTTGGTGAGTACCACACTTGGTTGGTGTCAAAATAGCTAGCCTGTGATGGCCGGGCTATCTACTCAGAATATTGCATAGCGAGTGCATATAGGAGGTCTGTATCTATAATTCTTAAAATAATTATGTTTTTTGTGAACGTTTATCGTGAGTAATTTAGTAAATTCACCGGAAGTGTTCGGTGGGAATGCTAGTCACATGCTAATATAAAAAGCTGTTTTTGATATAAATATGAACTTGATTGAACAAAACATGCATGTATTGTATAACATAATGTCCTAGGGTTGTCATCTGATGAAGATCATCAAAGGTTAGTGCTGTGGTTTGGGTTTATGTGACATTATATGCTAGCTTGAAAAATGGGTGTCTGATTATTTCTGGCTGGGTACTCTGCTGACATAATCTAACGTTTTGCTTTCGTTGTAAAGCCTTTTTGAAATCGGACAGTGTGGTTAGGTTAATGAGAGTCCCACGACGTGGGAAGTGTCACGTTAGAGCAGAGATCCTTAGTAAATGATAGAGATGGAAAAGAAGTTCACGAAATGGTCAGACAGGCCACTTCTTGTAAAGGAATCTCTCAGGTTTTGACCTGCCATTTGAGTTCTGTTATACAGACACCATTCAAACAGTTTTAGAAAATTTAGGGTGTTTTCTATCCATATGTAATAAGTATATGCATATTCTAGTTACTGGGTAGGAGTGGTAACCAGATTAACTCGGGTATGTTTTTTATCCAGCCGTGTCAATACTGCCCCCTAGCCCTAACAGGTTAAAAACAAACTACATTTTAAGTGAAGTAGGCTTTTGTCTGAAGCCGAAAAAGAAATAAAATTCACATGAGCATCACAATGCCTATTCTACGCATGCTTTACCAAGGTTTTCCAGAACTGTGCTGGCTCCATATATGTTTCTGTGAACACATGCACAGTCACAGTTCTATTACCAATGGTAGTTAGGATGGGTACAGACAGGTACTGTGTTGACGTTTGAACAGGTCAGATAAAACCTACCCAATTATGGTCTTCATATCAGACTGGGGCTGCTGTTTGGTAAAAGCATCTCCAGCCCATCTGTAGAAATGCACATAGTTGAGGCAGAGTTCAGCAGTGACACATGGAATGAAAAGGGGGTTTGCTACTACTGGACTTGTGTACTGTATTATTAGTAATCATCTCATTGTGGATGTGTATGCCGAGGAACTTAACTTACACCTTCTCCACTACTGTCCCTTCGTTGTGGCTAGGGGGGTGCTCCTCATGCATCTGTGAACACATAGTCACTGTGCAATTACCAATGGCAGTTAGGGATAGGTGATATCTGACACACAAACATATACCATGTTGAAGTTTGAACAGGTCAGACTAAACCTAGCTAATTCTGTTCTTCCCATTGACGACTGTTGGAGATCAGGCAAGAGGTGAGGCTGGAGGTGAGGTCTTTGCCAGAGCCCCATTGATGAGCATAGCAGCATAGATCAGCTCCTGGCCCCTCATCACTGAGGGCCTGTCATGCCAAATAATGTCCCCTGGCCTAATAGTGTCCCCTCTCTACGTCACAATGGGACTCAACTATTAGCGTCCGTTGCTATATCAACGGTGTGATGACCTAATGATTCGAATTTTGGAGATCATTAAAGCCTAAATGACATTCCTTTCATCATCGCTTTGCAAACAAGGCTGATTTCCACAAATGTCGCTGTTTAAACAAGTTTTGTTTAGCTAATAAAATGGAAACATGAATTTAAACTAATTTTGGATACCGTGTTAACATTACATTAAATCCATGTCTGCTTGACACATTAAATCCATGTAATCTGCTTTACACATTAAAGTCACTTACCTTACAGATCAGGAAGTCAGCTAATTTCCACTCCATTCATATGCAAATCCTTTTGATTCATACACTAGCTTGTCTGGCCGTCATGTTTTTATTTTAACCTGCCCTTCCCTTATCTACACTGAACTAATTTCAGTCGTCCTGTAAGACACTTATTTCCATCTTGCATAGTTTATTAGTACACCCTTGTGGTTGAATATAAACAGTAATCTATTGTAGGTCCTAGGATAGCACAATGGATAACATGGAACAAATAAATACCATCAAGGGATACCTTACAACTTGCAATAATGAACACCTTGTGAAACAGCTGTGAGAACCAACTTGCCAATATTTAAGATTTTAATACATATAAACTGATGGTTTTTGGTACAGTTTCATAGATTTGTTGTGCACTCACATGGCAATCAGACAAATACCTAATTCTGGTGTGTGGAATAGGTAGCGTTAGCTAAATAAAACTGTCCGGCAAACTGGCTACTGTAGCTGGCTAGCTGACTAGGCAGGCTGAGGTATAATTACAGTAGCTAGCAACGTCAATCTAAAAACAGCTTACATTATTTATTCCTATTTAACAATATGTACTTCTATAAAGACAAACACATGGTAAAGAAAGTGTTCTTTCCCGTTTTCAGTCCTCTGAAGCAGCAGGTAGTCAGAAGGTTGTTACCGTCAAAAACACCGTCCTTGGAGGACAATTCTGAGGTAAGTGTTTATGCAGTGAAATAGAACTGTCTGCATCCTCCTTCCTTCACAACCGCTACGAGGTAAAATAGAACAAAGCAACCAGCATAGCAACAGACGCTTTGGTTCATTACGTAATTCGGTCAGAATGTTGCAAGTTCTAGCAACAGAAGCTAGAAGTCATCAAATCCCATTGTGATGCAGAGGGAGACACTATTTGGTATGACAGGTGTCATAAATGAAAATGACAACTGTACCAAAACTTTGATAGTTATGTATTAAAATCTTGGTTTTTACAGCTGTTTCACAAGGTGTTGTAAGGTATCCTTTGCTGGTATTTATTTGTTCCACATTATTCATTGTTGTATCCTAGGACCTACAATCGATACATATTGTGGCGGTTTCGGCGCCAAGATCTTTGTGAGGCAGGGTTTCCACACCACCAGTGTTCCTGATATATACAACTCAAAACAGAGTAAATACATCGTCACCAGTGGAAGGTCCTCCAATCTTTGGTCTTTGGGGGTTCAAACGTTGTTGAAATCATCAGTTCCTTTCTTCTGGTTAACATCCTTCTCCAACATATGCTCTCCTTCTCCTACCGGGGTCAAAGGAAAGACCAAGAAAGAACCCAGGGCGTGGTTAATTTCACCTGTCTGCAGTTTGGCTCTAATCACAACTGGAGACAGGTGTGGCTGTTCTGCTGCCATCTAGAAGTTTTCCCCTGAGCTGTCCATGGTCCTGCCTCTGCTGAATACTTCTCATCGCTGTCTGTGGTCCTGGCAGCTAGAAAACACAAATCTCGCAGGCACATACCGTCCATCCCCCCCCAAAACCCTGAAACCGCTACAATATATATTCAACCACAAGGGTGTACTAATGAGCTATGCAAGATATATATTTTATTATCATAGAGGACTACTGAAATGATATTTCAGTGTAGGGAAGGGCAGGTTAAAATAAAAACATGACAGCCAGACAAGCCAGTGTATGAATCAAACTAATTTGCATATGAAGGGAGTAGAAATTAGCTGACGTGATCTGTAAGGAAAGCAACTTTAATGTGTCAGGCAGATTGTGTTTTCATTGCCTTTTCCGAAATGTAGCAATGTTTAAGAAATGGATGTCATGTTGTGATGTTAACAAGGTACCCAAAAATAGTTTGAGTTAATGTTTTCATTTTATTAGCTAAACAACTTGTTTAAACAGCAAAATTGTCATGGAAATCAGCCTTGTTTGCATAGCGATGATGACAAGAATGTCACTTAGGCTGTAACGATCTCCAAAATCCTATTCATTAGGTCATCACACCGTTGATATAGTAACGGGCACTAATAGTTTATCGAATTCTATTGTGACAGAGGGGGACACTATTAGGCCAGGGGACACTATTTGGAATGACAGGCCCCCTTGTGGGTCTTCTCTATGCTCTGTGTTCGGCTGCAAACTGGACATCTCTGAAACTTATAAGGTGGTGTTGACTGGGAAGTCCTGTGACAGGGTGATATAATAGACCGCCAAGTCGTAAATTTCATTTTATTGTAAACAAAGGACAAAGCTTTTTACTAAGCTTTTCACAACCATAATGACTACTAGTTGTATCTGCTTGGCTGTGGAATTAGCCTACTAGTTTATCAAGCCCTGTATTTATGAATACAACTTTTCAAATGTATATAACAAGATGCATAACCAGCAGTCTATGGTCTAGCTTCCGGTATACCCATCACCACTGGGTACAACAAACTCCAACTACCTATTCTGCATGATAGGGTCCTTAAGCAGGACATGCAAACCATAGTTGGTCAGTACATGTATAGGGCTTTTCCGTCTCAAACGACCGTGATCCTTTGAATGCGTTGGAGGCAATGAAATAATAGAGCCCCATTCAATGAAGGGAAGAGGAGGAGCACAAGAGTTAAGACACTAATATTTGTGTAAACTCTACACAGTTGTGTTCTGTGAGTGTCATTGAGTAGGCTGATGCTCCATTTCATGGGTGCCCAACCCATAGGTTAGGTTGTACATCATAAGTATGTCCCCAATGCAATTATAAAGTAAATTACATCCACAGTGCGACTACAACTGATTTGTATTGTCTTTTGTTGAATTTATATAACAACATCCCGACCTTGTTTAACATTATCTAGTCCAAATATGGCATGATTCCACTATTTGTATCAGTTTTAATCCCTTTCAATGGGGGACTTATTTTTAAGGTGAACTGCAAATTGCACTATTGTGGCTAATCCTTATTGTGTGGCTAGCCTCAGACAGTTGTGAATGGCAGAGTTGCTGACAAATTTCCAACGTGGCAGAGTTGTTAGTGTGGCACTGTTGATCAGCACATTTTTGGATTAAAATGTCAAGACAGGCAAATAAGCGTACTTGTCACATCCTGACCCTAGTAAGATGTCATTTTCTATAGTAGAGTAGGTCAGGGTGTGACAGGGGGTGTTGTGTTTTTCTGTTTTCTATTTCTATGTTTAAGTTCTAGTTTTTCTATTTCTATGTTGGGGTTGTTTGGGATGATCTCCAATTGGAGGCAGCTGGTCCTCGTTACCTCTGATTGGAGATCATATTTAAGTAGGGGTTTTTCTTCCTGTTTTTGTGGGTTATTATATTTTGAGTAGTGTTTTGTTTGTTGTTAATTTAGTGAATTATGTATTGCAAAGTTTCACGGATTAAATAAAATGTGGAACTACAACCACACTGCACTTTGGTCCCCTCTCTACGACAACCGTGACAGAATAACCCACCATAAAGGACCAAGCAGCGTGCCCAGGATCAACAGAAATTGACCTGGGAAGACATTCTGGACGGGAAAGGACCCGGGAGGCAGGCTGGGGAGTATTGCCGCCCGAGGGAGGAGATTGAGGCAGCAAAAGCGGAGCGACATTATGAGGCGCTGTACCAACCAAGAGGCAAGTGCGAGAGACAGCCCCCCCCCCCAAAAAAAAAAAATGTTGGGGGGCACACGGGGAGATTGGCAGAGTGTGGTTGGAGACCTGACGCCAGTGCGCAGCTACAGCCCGGTGCGCTCGGTGCAAGCTCCTCACAGGTGCCGTGCTAGAGTTGGCATTCAGCCAGGAAGGAGTATGCTTGCTCAGCTTTCCTGGTCTCCGGTGCGTCTTCTCGGCCCAGGTTATCCTGCGCCAGCTCTACGCACGGTACCCCCAGTTCGGGAAAGTACTGACTCAGTACTGTACAATTCACTATTCCCCCTCGCTTTTTCCCCTCATGACTTTTACATCTTTTTACAGGGAGGTGTAAGGAGTGCTCTATGTATGTATGTTTGTTTATATGCATGTTGATTCTATGGATGTAGAATGCGCTGCTTTCCCTTTCCTGAGGGGTTCCATTTCAAAGCTCTCATCCTTGGGTCTTATGTCATCCCAATGAAGAGATAAGAGGGAGATGGTGTGAAGAGTGCGTTATTACCAAACCGTCCGCTCTGACATATCACACTATCACTGAGTGGACCTCAGAAGTCATTCAGAATTAGTGCAGTTTTAAACAACCATCTGTGATCAGGGCACATTGCCTAATATTGTTACCAACTTTCATAAACCACAAACTGATCGGGGTCTCGTTTCCCAGTTGCAATGTAACTTATTAAGCACTTCGATGACCATACCAGTAGTTATTAGTTATTTACGAGCCAACTTTTTCCGAAACAAGTGAACCTGTAAGTGTGTCAGCTAAGAGCGTCGTTAGGGCCATGTTCAGTATTCCACATGATCCCGTTGAGGGAGCTGTCCAGTTCCCTGGCGCTGAAATTGATGCCGCTTGCGTCATAAGCATGTGAAATGTAGGCTTGGCCTATACATTTCACAGACTTATATTTATGAATAAAAATAACACTAATGTACAAACCAACCATTTATCATGTAATGCTAATTGATTTCAAGATTTTAACCCCGGTTATATTCTTTCCTCCAGAGTGCTTTAGCACACAGCATAACAATATACTGTATCTGTCTGTTTCCTTTAAGCCCACAAATATACAAATAACCCTCTACGGTACACGTTGGTTTTTCATTAAAAAAAATATCCTTCCTATATTTTGGCTTTCTGATAATGTGTATAAATTACAAATATATATTTTAACCCCACAGCCCAATTTTTGGGGTACATATCATACATTGACTACATTGTTTGAGGTAGGCCAAAATATTGAGGGGCATGGCACAGAAGAACAAAAGTAATTGCGTGGGCACACCTGGATACAGATGCCTTGCTGTGGCAGTGTCCATCCCCAAGGATCTGGAGGAAACTCCCCACTGTGTAAAAGAGCCTGGCTGTTAAATGATGCAGCGCAAAGTTGCATCGGGTTGGTCGGCTGATTGAGGGAGACACAAGGTCGAGCAGAATGAGTATCTCCTCTCGTGGGAGCCTATATGTAACGTGTGCGCTGGGAGTCGGGAAGCAAGTTGAGGGAGTGAATGTTTAATAAATAAATGGAACATAATACAAACCACGAAACAACGCACAGACGTGAAACAGAAGTAATAACGCCTGGGGAAGGAACCAAAGGGAGTGGCATAAATATGCAAGGTAATCAAGGAGGTGATGGAGTCCAGGTGAGTGTCATGAGGTGTTGATGCGCGTAACGATGGTGACAGGTGTGAGCAATAATCAGCAGCCTGATGATCTAGAGGCCGGAGAGGGAGCACACGACACTGTCTTTTTAAGGATAGCTCCATCATTGTGAGTCTGCAACAGCCTCAGGTTGTTTCGAATATGAGCATTATATAAACCAATCGACTGTGCTGTTGCCGGTTATGTTGGATTGTGCTGAACGGTAGCCTTGCTGTATTATTGTAGTTTTGCTGACCTCCGACAATGGCTTGGCGTTCATAGTGTTCCAAGTATTTCCAATTTGTTCTGGATAAGATTCAGTTTTGGCTAAAACTAAGCTTGACAAAATATTTCAAATATTACATTAGATCCTATACATTACCCAAATGAAACATTTTATAATCGTATGACCATGCCCATTCACACAACACTTATAGATTGTGATAAATGGTATCTTGTGGGGTAAGACAGAAAATAAGCCTAACGATACACTTTGGCTGATCTACAAGTAGATGTGGGAAGGTTTTTATTAACCTGTTAGGGCTAGGGGGGCAGTATTGACACGGCCGGATAAAAAAACGTACCCGATTTTTAAATCTGGTTACTAATCCTGCCCAGTAACTAGAATATGCATATAATTATTGGCTTTGGATAGAAAACACCTTAAAGTTTCTAAAACTTTGAATGGTGTCTGTGTATAACAGAACTCATATGGCAGGCCAAAACCTGAGAAGATTCCATGCAGGAAGTGGCCTGTCTGACAAGATGTTGTTCATCTTGGCTCTTTTTATTGAAGACTGAGGATCTTTGCTATAACGTGACACTTCCTACGGCTCCCATAGGCTCTCAGAGCCCGGGAAAAAGCTGAATGATATCGATGCAGCCTCTGGCTGAAACACATTATCGCATTTGGCAAGTGGCCGATCAGAGTACTATGGGCTTAGGCGCGTGCACAAGTCGACCCTGTGCTTTATTTTCTTTCCTCTTTTTACCTAAACGCAGATTCCCGGTCGGAATATTACCGCTTTTTTTTACGAGAAAAATGGCATAAAAATTGATTTTAAACAGCGGTTGACATGCTTCGAAGTACGGTAATGGAATATTTAGAAATTGTCACGAAATGCGCCATGCTCGTCACCCTTATTTACCCTTTCGGATATTGTCTTGAACGCACGAACAAAACGCCGCTATTTGGATATAACAATGGATTATTTGGGACCAAACCAAAATTTGTTATTGAAGTAGAAGTCCTGGGAGTGCATTCTGATGAAGACAGCAAAGGTAATAACATTTTTCTTATAGTAAATCTGACTTTGGTGAGTGCTAAACTTGCTGGGTGTCTAAATAGCTAGCCCTGTGATGCCGGGCTATCTACTGAGAATATTGCAAAATGTGCTTTCACCAAAAAGCTATTTTAAAATCGGACATATCGAGTGCATAGAGGAGTTCTGTATCTATAATTCTTAAAATAATTGTTATGCTTTTTGTGAACGTTTATCGTGAGTAATTTAGTAAATTCACCGGCAGTGTTCGGTGGGAATGCTAGTCACATGCTAATTTTGGTTTTTGATATAAATATGAACTTGATTGAACAAAACATGCATGTATTGTATAACATAATGTCCTAGGGTTGTCATCTGATGAAGATCATCAAAGGTTTGTGCTGCTTTTAGCTGTGGTTTGGGTTTATGTGACATTATATGCTAGCTTGAAAAATGGGTGTCTGATTATTTCTGGCTGGGTACTCTGCTGACATAATCTAATGTTTTGCTTTCGTTGTAAAGCCTTTTTGAAATCGGACAGTGTGGTTAGATTAATGAGAGTCTTATCTTTAAAATGGTGTAAAATAGTCATATGTTTGAAAAATTGAAGTTTTATAGCCCATAGAGGTTAAGAGCCACTTTACTAACAAAGGCTCTAGGAAAACCTTGGCTACTAAAGATACATCGTAAGGTGGTTCTAACAATGATCTTAACGCAATGAAGGCTCTGGGAAACAAGGTCCTGTGCAACAATACTGCAATGATTGGACTAACAAAAGGGATCAACAAAATAATGATTCAATTATTATCAAATTTGATAGTCCTGTAAGAGCAAACAGTCCAATGGAAAAAAAATAAAATAAAAAAAAATACTTAACCTTAGTCCTAAGTTAGGCCAGGTTGTAGACCGAGTGGAACTCAAGTCTAGTTGAATATACCCACCCTGCGAGTTATTTTTCGACGTGTGACTGTGCCTATTTGGGGACACTTTTACCATGTCTGAAGCATATCTGTAATCGGTAAACGTGCTGTTTGGGAATTGCGCCATTTGCATTGTCCAATAAATAATTAAATCAAATTATTTCCCATCCAAAACCAAACATGGATTCCATGGTGTATTCTCATTTTGTGCACACCTGTCTGTTTCACATCTGTTTGTCTTAGCTAATCAGCCTTACATTACAGGGGCTGTGATGCACTGACAGGAAGTAGAACGGAGCGTGTGCAACCAAGCATTGACATCCATGTTTGATTTTGATCTGGGGAGGGCGGAAACCTCTAACAACTGGATTTAATTATTTCTTGGGCACTGCTTGGCGAAGTAAACAATGACTTCCTAATCAGAACCGTCTACCAATTTAAGGATATACCTTCCAACATCTGACACACACTGCTAAAACAGCATGACTCAACTCGAACACTTCCTCACTGGTATGCCCTAAGATGGAGTGTTACTGTTAAAATAACTGTACTTACTGTAAACTGTACATGACAGTGAGCTCTGTAGGGGTAAATCTGCGTTCATATCCAAGTGGGAAGGTGGTAATTACAAATTGTGAAGCTGTAAATACCAGTTGGATGCATTCATGTGCTTTGAACTCGTTGAGAAACAGTGATTGGCTAATGGCCAACAAGTTGCATGAACCATAAACTAAAAGTACAGCTATCATGCTTGTAAACAAAAGATGGTGTTCAAAAACCACATGAATGAATTGCTTTTTATAAATGGTTTTGTTACATGCGACTGATAAAAAAGCTGTTATCCCTTAAGCTACTAACTTCTCTAGGGCCAGTGGGACGATTTCATCCCACCTACGTAACAGCCAGTGGAATCCCGTGGCGCGTTATTCAAATACCTTAGAAATGCTATTACTTCAATTTCTCAAACATATGACTATTTTACACCATTTTAAAGATAAGACTCTCGTTAATCTAACCACACTGTCCGATTTCAAAAAGGCTTTACAACGAAAGCAAAACATTAGATTATGTCAGCAGAGTACCCAGCCAGAAATAATCAGACACCCATTTTTCAAGCTAGCATATAATGTCACATAAACCCAAACCACAGCTAAATGCAGCACTAACCTTTTGTCATCTGATGAAGATCAATCTTAGGACATTATGTTATACAATACATGCATGTTTTGTTCATATTTGTATCAAAAACCAGTTTTGTACATTAGCATGTGACGTTCAGAACTAGCATACCTCCGGTGAATTTACTAAATTACTCACGATAAACGTTCACAAAAAACATAACAATTATTTTAAGAATTATAGATACAGAACTCCTCTATGCACTCGCTATGTCTGATTATAAAATCGCTTTTCGGTGAAAGCACATTTTGCAATATTCTGAGTAGATAGCCCTGTGATGCCAGGCTAGCTATTTAGACACCCACCAAGTTTAGCCCTGACCAAAGTCAGATTTACTGTAAGAAAAATGTTATTACCTTTGCTGTTCTTCGTCAGAATGCACTCCCAGGACTTCTATTTCAATAACAAGTGTTGGTTTGGTTCAAAATAATCCATAGTTATTTTCAAATATCCTCTGTTTTGTTCGTGCGTTCAAGACACTATCCGAATGGTAAAGAAGGGTGACGCGCACAACGTTTTTCGTGACAAAAAATGTCTAAATATTCCATTACCGTACTTCGAAGCATGTCAACTGCTGTTTAAAATCAATTTTTATGCCATTTTTCTGGTAAAAAAGCGATAATATTCTGACCGGGATCTGTGTTTAGGTTCAAAGACGATAGAAAATAAAAACATGGTCGACTCGTGCACGCGCCTCAGCCCATTGTCCTCTGATAGAGCACTTGCCAAAAGGGCTAATGTGTTTCAGCCTGGGGCTGGAAATACATCATTCAGCTTTTTTCCGCCTTCTGAGAGCCTATGGGAGCCGTAGGAAGTGTCACGTTACAGCAAAGATCCTCAGTTTTCAATAAACAGAGTCAAGAAGCTCAAGGAATGGTCAGACAGGCCACTTCCTGTAAGGAATCTTCTCAGGTTTTTGCCTGCCATATGAGTTCTGTTATACTCAGACACCATTCAAACAGTTTTAAAAACTTTAGGGTGTTTTCAATCCAAAGCCAAAAATTATATGCATATTCTAGTTACTGGGCAGGAGTAGTAACCAGATTAAATCGGGTACGTTTTTTTTATCCGGCCGTGTAAATACTGCCCCCTACCCCCAACAGGTTAAAGAGATGGGTGGGGGTAAAGCTTAAGAGGGTGTGAACGATGCTGAATGGGTGTAGACAAAAGGGCTCTCCAGTAGTAGTACCAAAAAATTCAAAGGCCATTTTCTCAAAAGTGAGTTTACAAGTTTATCAACTTTCAAAGCAAAATTACGTTCCCATTGTTCCTCAATTGCGGTGTGTGCTATACCATTGTGTAGCTCTGAGTCTACTTTTATCCAATGTAAAAAAACATAATTTCAAATGTTGCTACATGAGATGATTTTGAGCCGGTCGGTCACATATGTAAAGATCCAATTGTGTAGCTTGCATTACCAGTGTTAAAATGCATGTTTATTTCCTTTCTTTTATAGAAACCACGAAGATCACTTCTAGTCTGTATGGTGCTGACCAAGAGCCAATAAAACTCTAGATATGGACACATCTGCCTTGTTCTTGCCAGACAGCCTTTGGTGAGTCAGAACCTTAACAGTCAGCATTAAGTACTAGCAGCCGACCGCTCAAACGAGCTCCAGCTAGCCGTTTTTTCACTCTCTCTGATTGCCGTTTCATCGTGTACCACTTTCTTTCAATTACATTTTTTTTAAATAATTGCCTGATGCTCATTTAATAATAATTCTATTTTTTGTTTAAAAACATATGCTGCCAGTGTCCCAATGTTGAGTTTGGCTATGCATACACTGCCCTCTGGCATCAAGACCTATCAAGCGATCCTGCAAGTAGATGCCTCTAAAATCTAATTTGGGAGTCCTGTCCCAGTTACTTTATTGCAATGAAATCATTGATGATGAAATCCACTTCATCATGGCTTTAGCCAGAGGAGGCTGCTGCTTTCCACTAACAAAGTCTGAGGCTCCTATTGTATAAGACATTGCAGGCATGTAAAGCAAGTACATGCACTCTCTGACAGGGCTGAAATCAGTTCCTTTTTAGAATTGCTTCATCCCACTATTTCTCTTGCTAGTCCGTAATGTGGATCTGTGCAGTCCACAATGCCAACCTAGTACCCTGAAGTAGCCATATACTGTATTGTTGCATAGTTTTTTCTCTGCCAAGATTCAAACCCAATTTCTCTCCCACATGACTTTGGAGCCTGGGTTTTTTGCCAAATGTTCCTCATTATCGTCAGCCCCTTGCCCAGCTTCACAAAGTAAAAGAATACTGTAGCTCCTTTTCCACACAATATTTTGAGTAGACACAATGATCTCCAGCACAGGGGCAACACAATAGGTGTTTGTATACTCTTTCAAAATACCCCAACGAGTCAAGACGATATGTATAAGAGCAGAGAACATTGGCTACAATAGCTCCTGTGAGTGGATGTTCTGTAATCAATCAAGATGGTATTGTATTAACATGCTAAGGACCTCTCCACCCATCCCCTTGACAGTCTGCTACCTGAGCCATTAGGGATCGGTTCAATTTGTTTCTGACCCATTAGTGTGGGGAAAGGTTGGAATCGCGACGCTCAAATCGGCCAGATTCCTAACGGCATTCACTACAGGAGCCATGGAGTCAATGCCCACCAGACATGCCACCAGGGGTCTCTTCACAAATCCAGAACAAATTCAAGGCAATGCCCAGTATTATATAGAGCCATGATCACATGGAACTTTCCTATCTCAAATTACTCAAGCAAACACCTAAATTAGCTTTAAAACACCTCACAACATAACTCCTCTCCCCTATCTGACCTAGTTGTAATGCCTGTTAATGATTTTAAAATGTCTGTAAATTGTAAAGTATTTTTGAGTACAATGTCTTTTTTGTTATGTGTCGGACCCCAGGAAGACTAGCGGTCCCCATTGGTGTCGGCTAAAGGAGATCCCAATTTTATTAAAAAGGCAGAAGCAATAAGTGGAGGTCCCTGTGGCTCAGTTGGTAGAGCATGGTGCGCCAGGGTTCGATTCCCACGGGGGGGCCAGTACAAAAAAAACAACAAATGCATGAAATTAAAATGAAATGTATGTATTCACTACTGTCAGTTGCTCTGGATAAGAGCGTCTGCTAAATGACAAATGTTTAAAAAAAAAAAAAAAATGAGGTAGAAGTGATGTCTATGCACAAACCGCACTGCAAAAATAAACTGAAGACTCATTTCTAGTACTTGAAAGGGAAAGGGGGATACCTAGTCAGCTGTCAAACTGAATGTATTCAACTGAAATGTGTCTTCTGCATATAACCGAACCCCTCTGAATCAGAGGTGTGGAGGGCTAGTAGTGGGACTGGAATTTTCCTGAAAACAAAAGTGAAGGTCATTATTAAAAAGTGTTACTGTCACATGCTGTCGTTAGTCATCACTGTCTTGCGTCAGTAGAGGTTTTCATGCACACAGATCATAGCATCTTATCTTATGACCATGCTCATAGACAGACACGGATTTTTCCCATGATGGCATTATGTACTCTGCATGTCATGGGGATGAAGGAATGACGCATTGTGACCAGTATGAAAAGTGGAAACCAGGTTTGTATCCAAAAGAATACTCCAGCATGAGGACACCTTGAGGAATTTTTGAAGCAACAGATTCAACAACAAAAACATGAAGGACGAAAAATAGTCCTGGAAATACTTTTATAATGCTTATACAATGTTTCATTGAAAGTGTTACCATGGTCAGAGGACATAAATAGTTTGCAAATCTGTTGTAAAAAAGTTAATGAGTAGAGATGGGTAGGACACAACTTGAGGCGAGTTTGAGGTACAAACTGTCGTTGAAAGATATAAGAATTTAATAAGTGAACAAAAGCAATTCACTACATGATGCCTTGGATCGTAATGTAAAGCTGTGAATTGCTTGATAACCACAAAACAATGAAGGTTAGTAGTTCATTGAGAATTTCACCTGTTTTTAATAAGCTTCTTTTGATATCCTGATTTATTATATGGAGAGCAACACTGAGCAATACTACATTTACATTTACATTTAAGTCATTTAGCAGACGCTCTTATCCAGAGCGACTTACAAATTGGTGCATTCACCTTATAGTATCCAGTGGAACAACCACTTTACAAAAGTGCATCTAAATCTTTTAAGGGGGGGGGTTAGAAGGATTACTTTATCCTATCCCAGGTATTCCTTGAAGAGGTGGGGTTTCAGGTGTCTCCGGAAGGTGGTGATTGACTCCGCTGTCGTGAGGGAGCTTGTTCCACCATTGGGGTGCCAGAGCAGCGAACAGTTTTGACTGGGCTGAGCGGGAACTGTGCTTCCTCAGAGGTAGGGAGGTGAGCAGGCCAGAGGTGGATGAACGGAGTGCCCTTGTTTGGGTGTAGGGCCTGATCAGAGCCTGAAGGTACGGGGGTGCCGTTCCCCTCACAGCTCCGTAGGCAAGCACCATGGTCTTGTAGCGGATGCGAGCTTCGACTGGAAGCCAGTGGAGAGAGCGGAGGAGCGGGGTGACGTGAGAGAACTTGGGAAGGTTGAACACCAGACGGGCTGCGGCGTTCTGGATGAGTTGTAGGGGTTTAATGGCACAGGCAGGGAGCCCAGCCAACAGCGAGTTGCAATAATCCAGACGGGAGATGACAAGTGCCTGGATTAGGACCTGCGCCGCTTCCTGTGTGAAGATTCTAGATTCTAGATCCCTTTTAATTCATCAGATTGACTTGTCAACCCAGACTGAATATCGTGTGATCAAGAATTTACAAAAAGTGACCCACATTTGATGCCTTGCAATGCATGTTGGGTACTTAACCCTTAAATGTGTGTGTGACTGACAAAAGTCTGGTTTACTGAGTAATTGGATGTCTGGTCCCTTTGGAGGTTCGGGTGTGATCTCTTCCTGATGAGTTTCTCCCTTCTCCTGCTACGTCTGGCAGAATACATTCCTTAATCAGAGAGCACATCCTTTAATAATGCCACCATTAAGCTAATTTCCCTCCTAGTGCTTTTCTCTCCTCACCTCTACAAATAGCAGTTAAGTCAAGACCAATCAGTGCCTTAACCTACTTTCCTGATTTACTTTGGAACATGTACTCAGCACACGTCAACGCAAATCATTGGCCATCGTTGGCTTTGACTGGCCTCTATCTGCCCCAAGGTCGGTGCATGATTCTCTCTCTCAAATCAGTAGGGTTTTAGCTGTGTGGAAATATCTCCATCTATCATGATTTTGGTAGATTAAATATATTTTTGCCATATTGCTTACATCCATATTATCTATCCCTTTCAGGTCTTTGACAGGAAAGGGGCTAGATGTTGATTTGATATTTGGCATGAGACCATTTTTGTTTTACCATCTTATCGTAGACCAACTACAATGTTGCTTCCCTTTGGTCAGTAATGTTTTTATATTCCATATTTTACTGTACAGTAAAAACATGGATGGCCTAGAACTCGCCTTTTGAAGTTGCAAATGATGCCTTGGATCATAAGTGCTCACATAGCTCCTTTTAGGTCACACATTTTCAAGCCACCCAGTGTTGCTTTATACCAGCCAATGAAAGGGACTTCTCTTTGTTCAAGTAAAATACTTCTTTTGATCAGGTTTTCTTTTTTATGACTTGTTCCAGCCAATTTCTTTCCTCAATTCGGCAAAGGCCCTTAGCTTTGATATTACTTTAAATTAGATTATGGTTTCCATGAGGATCCTTTGACAAAATTACATATTCATATTTTTATAAGAGGGCTTCTGAAGCTCTTGAGAGAATTCTCCAACAAAATAATCTGCAGGCAGGCTTCAACAAAAGTGTGGAATCGAATGACCCAAAACAATGACTGTCTGGAGTGGTTTACTTTTGGTATACTTGTTTCTGTGAGAGGAAATCACATCTCATATTAAATATGCACACATCACATAGGCCCTTTTTACATTGATGAAAGTTGAAGGCGATTCTCCAGAGGTATCGAAAAAAAATCCAGAGAATCGACAAATTCATATAATGTAAAGCTGTGAATTGCTTACGTCTCGACCACTACCTCCGGAGAGCGCATGACACTGGCCCGACAGTGCCCAACACTCATACAGTAAAAATTGTAATAGCAGAGCAATGTTTTTGAAACAGTTTCAAGTTTTATAAGTTATGTACGGGATACCCATGGTATACACTGTCCAATGAAATGCTTCCTTTTCGACAATGCAACAACAATAACAAATAAAAGATAAGAATACAAACATAAAGTAAATGGCTCAGTTGAATAGAATAGACATTGGAGCAAAAGTATGATACAGGAAGGCAAAATGTATAGTCCAATATTTACACTTGTTTTGGGGAAGGGGGATTTTGGGGCAAGTGTTTAAAGTGTGCGGTATTTAAGAGTCTGGTAGCAGCAGATGTGATGTGTGTGTGTGTGTGTGGATGAGTGTGTATATGTGTGCGAGTGAGTGAATATGTGCTAAGATGTGGAGAATCAGTGCAGGTGGTCAGTCCAGTTCAAGTGTTCAGCAGTCTGCTGGTTTGTAGATAAAACTGTCTTTGAACCTGTTGGTATCAGACCTCATGCTCCAATACTGTCTGCACTACAGTAAAGGCGTAAACAGCTTATGGCTGGGGTGTGTGGGATCCTTGATAATGCAGCGGTGTGAGTTGATGTCCTGGATGGGTGGGAGTATGGTTCCATTGATGTACTGGGCCGTCTTCACCACCCTTTGGAGGGCCTTGGGTCTGATATTGTCCCTATATTTAAGACTTGTTTTATTTAGTTTTTACCTGAAATTGAGGTAACAGCCTATTGCATTCTGAAATTGTTGCTGTAGGAAAGAAAAATGATCAATGGTGCTTGGCTGGCTCCACTGAGCCACCTAAAACAGCCCATCTCAACTCCCTAGGAAATTACTCACGTTTTCAGTTGCCCAATTTGCTTTTACTACATGTAATGATTTGCATTATAGTGATCAAAATGAAGCCTGTTTTTTTTCTAATGTTGTAAGGTAGGCCTACTGTACATTTATAATCGTATGAGATGAAGATATGCTGTTAGATTTTGCTAGGTAGCTAGCTAGCATTAACTGTGCTTTTTTCTTTAAGTTAAAATGTAATGAGTTTAAGGATGGACGACAAAATAAGCCCTATAATTGTCTGTACATGCTTGTGAATTATTTGTATTATTCAAGAGTGTAATGTGGTTTGGTTGCAATATTTGAAGAGTGTAATATGGTTAGGATGAAAAGTTACTTGCATTGTTTAATAGTTTTGCTTGCTAGTGGCTAAACTGGGATATTTACGGTAAATGTCCATTGCCAAGCACCCGAACCCTCTCTCGGCACATGACATTCTGTTGCTAATGTAAATTAAAAAGTGGATGTGTATATATTATGTAAATTGAAATCTCATCGCAGTATCTCTTCCATAACTCTCTTCAATTTGAATAGGCCCTTATTGTCACGCAGACAGCTTCACCAATAGCAGCAGCTGTCGGCTTATCTCATGGGGAAAACATTTGAGATATGTTACAGGAAGTTATTATATTTTCTCAGCGGTTGGTCAGTGCTTCCTGTCAATACCTGTTTGGTTGGTGTGGTCTGTCGGCTTCCCACAGAGAAGATGTGCAAACACAGCACAGGAAATTAACTGAGGACTAGAAGGCTCTCAGTCTTGTATGGGAAACTTTCGACGGCAAGCTCATTTAATTTACACCCCATGCTCCAACAGTTTGTTGAGTCCACAATACAATGACTGTTTTTCTCCCCACCTTCCTCTGTTTCTCTCTAATGGGTGTTATTAGATATGCACAATATCTTTTCAATTCAAGTGCCATGCCACCTCACCTGGACCGGGTTCTGCAATGTGTTTTTCATGTGAAGTCTTGCATAAATGATTATTAATTTAAATAAAAAAAGTACGCCTGATCTATCTTCTGGTGACGTGCCTGGGGAAAAAACGCATTCAGAGAAAAACAATGTTGAATTTGTTTTGGTAGACTATAGTAGACTGCGTCATTGTTGCTTTACTGTGTGTTCAATTACTGTGCCCACTTTGCAAGGCTAATGAATCATGTGTTGGCAAAAGCCTCAGAATTTGACGGAAAATAGACAGGAAAAGGGGAAAGTGGCACCGCCTGCCAGAATTTTGTCTCTGTACAGCATTCGGTGGCTCTGTGAAAACTCTTGATGTCTGATTTGGGGGGGGGGGAAGATTGTGAGGAATGAGTGCATTAATGATTAACTGTTCAGGGCCCGGTTTCCCAAAAGCATCTTCAGGCTAAGTTCATTGTTAGAACCTTTGTAGGAACATCGTTAAATCTCCAGGCTGTTTTTCAAAACCCTTCTTACTAAAGTTGCTATTGAAAACCTCAACAACACAGTCTCTACTTGTTTTTTGGGGAAATGCATGTTACTCTTCAGCTGTTGTATGAAATATGCATCAGATAGTTATTTACATGTTAGTGCTTAGCCATGACTTGTGAATGCAGCTGAGGTCTGAAAAGGACTAAGATGGATGCCCCCAAGGCACTTTCTCAATTCTTTATCAAGCGGTGTGGAATTATGTTGACGGTCCATTTTAAAAGATTCAGCCTTTGTTTCCTTGCAAGGGACAGATTTACCTCTTCCTGGGCACCTCACCCCGTTAGTACTGCGCTTGAACCATTCATATCTCCTGAATCAGGTCAAGACAGCATCCAGCCAGGCTTACAGTCTCACAATGCAAACTGTTTGGGATTTTGGTAGTAACCCAATACCTTGTCAAGTGTACGTATAAGCTTTCTTTTCTATTTCAATTGGACATAATCCTACACGTGAGCATAAGAAGTGGGCTAATACTCTTCTCCATGGTCAGAGTCTCCATGGGATTTTGGTTCCAGGCGAAGCAGTTGCTTACATGTGTGTAAGAGAGAGACAGTGAGGGAGAGGGAAAAAACTGGTTTGTTCCTTCATCCTCCAATTGGTTCTGGTCCTTGTTGCCTGGTAACCACAATCCCTTTTTGAAAGGCATTCTTTCCTTCCCAAAATATCACTGAAGACACACTTCCATTTTTCTAGCAAACATGCAATCTATTGACATTGCGACAATAACACTCATTTGGAGAAACAAAGCATAAAGTGACACAATGTTGCTAGTGGGTGTCTGTAATGCCAGATTTCATGGCTAAGCTTGGAAATTGGCCCAGTGCATAATACACAATCATGACAGTCCTCAGGGATATAAAATGTTATGCTGAAAGTTTACCAATGGCGTAAGTCTATTAGGAGGTGATGGGGAAAAATGTAGAACATGATTGCTGTTTACCTCTTAGTCATGGACAAACCGGTTGTACATGCACACTCTTGCACTACATTCACTATGAACTCCATCAAGCAGAGTGCATGTTTGAGAGTGCATGGTCTTCAATCCATAGCCATCTTCACCTTCATCTTGATGATTTGTGTTTGAATCAATTCAAATCAGTGGCATTGTTTGAACCAGTAAACAGAACTTTGATAACAAAATGGTTGTTTGAGTATCAGAATGTAGCATAGCTTTTGCTTATAGCTAACTATTTTCATGGAACAATGTTGAGAAAGACCAGTCTGTTATAGCCTACTGTCTGTAAAATTCAATCAACTGACTGTCAAGACGAATAAAGAGTCAAAGGAAATGGATGAGTGTCAAGTGAGGGAGGATAAGACAGAGACATGATTGTGAAATTGATCAAAAGCAACAGAGATGTGGTCCGAGTGGACACTCGTCGTACACATTGCTGGAAGTGAAATCAAAGCCAAAGTGATTTCCCTGTGGCTTTTCTTTTGGTTTAAAAGGAAACAAATCATCTAGATTTGTCTGCAAGCCACTTAAAAAAAAAACGATTTGGGGAGAGACTGCTGTGGTAAAGTCGCGTCGAGACAATTTATTTTCCATTTAAGAGCGGCTCTGTTCATTCACATTAGTCCACAACACCGTGGAGAGAATAGAATGAGTTATTATTGTTAGCTGAATATTTTTTAAAGTGTTAGATGTAAATAAACTGTTAAACAAAATGACAGATGCATGTTCAGTGTTTTGATTGTCACTACACACTGATAGCAATGGATTTTAATGCATGTTGATATGAGTTCTCATTACATTTAACACTGACACATTTCACGCACATGCTACTTTAATGCTCATGTTTCAGTGCAATTTTTATTAAATATTAGTTAGAAAGCCCACAAATGTGTTTTAACTTACTTCAAGCGGTCTATTGTGGTATAAAAGGCCAAACTTGAATTCAACTATACTATGTGATGCAATAGAGAAAGGTTGCCAGTATGCCTTTACGACATACAGTGCATACTAGACTGCATTTTGTCGATAACAGTGAACGCCAGTCTTCATGTAGAGAAATGAGGCTTGGGGCTGATCTTTTTCCCGACCAATACAGACGTCACTGTCAGCCTCAGTGTAAGGGTTAGAGTCATGTAGAAAACACTCAGTCACACTGTATGTCAGACATGCACAATGCTTGACTTGGGCCAGAGCGAAATACCTGCACTTCAAATTTTTGGGGAATTGTGTACCGGCTCTTCTATAAAACAAAGTATCCTATGTCCTACTCAGATTCAAACACTGAGGCAAAGAAGGTTGATCAAATCAGAATGAAGGCAGGATGTGCATTGAATAGCAATTGAGAGTGGGCATTCATTCCCTGATTCCACTTTGTTCAAGCTTATTGGCTGTTGGTCTGTGAATCTATGCTTGACAGTAGGCTGTTCGAGATTGCACAGATTGAAAATGCACCAGCCAGAATGTGCATGATGCACTGTTCCAAGTTGTCAAATGTAGGGTTTGTAAGGTCATGAAAAGTCAGAGAAATTAGTTTCATAATTTTTTGGAATGTAATTAATATAGGCACACTTTTAAATATTACCAGTCACTTAAAAATCTACATATCAGCCATTATCATAATGACCCTTCTATGTGTGCCAGTGGGCCATTGCACGTGGAGAGAAAGCACGACAATTCAGCAGCAGGTTTAAAATTGTGACAGTCAACAGACTAACTAGATTGCCAATTCAAAACATAACTTGTACAGTTATCTCGCTAGCTAACTAAGCATTTATTAATGTTGTTGTCACCTTCCTACTGGTACTGTAGATAACCTAAATAAATCTGCACCGTTGGAAAGCTGGGATTCCAGTAAAACAGCCCTTACACAGCCTGGAGGTGTGGTGGGTCATTATCCTGTTGAAAAACAAATTATAGTCCCTCTAAGTCCAAACCAGTGTCACGTCCTGACCAGTAAATGGGTTATTTGTTATTGTAGTTTGGTCAGGACATTTTATGTGGTTCGGGGTTTGTTGATATATGTGTTTTATGTAGAGGGGTGTTTGTTTAGAGTATTCCGGGGTTTTTGGTTATGTTCTATGTTTTGTATTTCTATGCTCTGTCTATGTTGTGTATTTCTTTGTGTTGGCCTGGTATGGCTCTCAATCAGGAACAGCTGTACATCGTTGTTGCTGATTGGGAGTCATACTTAGGTAGCCCTGTTGTAACTTGTCCTTTGTGGGAAGTTGTTTTTGCACTGCTGTGTTTAGCCTGCAATACTGTGCGTTCGTTCCTTTTCTTGTTTTGTGATTTAAGTGTTCAATAAAAATTTAAGATGAGCACTCAACCTGCTGCGCCTTGGTCTACTCCATACGACGGTCGTTACAGAACTTCCCACCACCAACGGACCAAGCAGCGGGGTAAGGAGCTAGAAAGGAGTTATTTTGAGTCGTGGACTTGGGAGGAGATTTTAGCCGGACAGGGACCATGGAGGAAGGCTGGAGAGGACCGGGACTGTTATATTGGAACACGACTGGCATGGAATCCTGAGAGGCAGCCCCAATAATATTTTGGGGGGGCACACAGATAGTTTGGGCCAGGGTTAACCTCTTACATCTAGACGGAACACCTGCTAGCGGAACACCTGCTCCAATATCCAATGATAGGCGTGGCGCGAATTACAAATTCCTCAAAAATACAAAAACTTCAATTTTTCAAACATATGACTATTTCACAGCATTTTAAAGACAAGACTCTCCTTTATCTAACCACACTGTCCGATTTCAAAAAGGCTTTACAGCGAAAGCAAAACATTAGATTATGTCAGCAGAGTACCCAGCCAGAAATAATCAGACACCCATTTTTCAAGCTAGCATATGTCACAAAAAACAAAACCACAGCTAAATGCAGCACTAACCTTTGATGATCTTCATCAGATGACACACCTAGGACATTTTTATACAATACATGCATGTTTTGTTCAATCAAGTTCATATTCATATCAAAAACCAGCTTTTTACATTAGCATGTGACGTTCAGAACTAGCATACCCCCCGCAAACCTCCGGTGAATTTACTAAATTACTCACGATAAACGTTCACAAAAAACATAATTATTTTAAGAATTATAGATACAGAACTCCTTTGTGCGATCGAGGTGTCCGATTTTAAAATAGCTTTTCGGTGAAAGCACATTTTGCAATCTTCTGAGTAGATAGCCCAGCCATCACGGCTAGCTATTTAGACACCCACCAAGTTTAGCCCTGACCAAACTCCGATTTACTATTAGAAAAGTTTGATTACCTTTGGTGTTCTTCGTCAGAATGCACTCCCAGGACTGCTACTTCAATAACAAATGTTGGTTTGGTTCAAAATAATCCATTGTTATATCCAAATAGCGGCGTTTTGTTCGTTCGTTCAAGACACTATCCGAAGTGTAAATAAGGGTCACGAGCATGGCGCATTTCATGACAAATGATTTCTAAATATTCCATTACCGTACTTTGAAGCATGTCAACCGCTGTTTAAAATCCATTTTTATGCCATTTTTCTCGTAAAAAAAGCGATAATATTCCGACCGGGAATCTCCTTTTAGCTAAACAGAGGAAAGTAAACAAAGCTTTCGGTCGACGCGGGCACGAGCCTGAGTCTCACAGTACTGTAACCAGCCACTACCCAAACGCGCTACTTTTTTTCAGCCAGAGCCTGCAAAGCCACGATTCAGCTTTTTGCCGCCTTCTGAGACCCTATGGCAGCCGTAGGAAGTGTCACGGGACAGCTAAGATCCTCACTCTTCAATAAACAGAGACAAGAAGAACGACACCTTGTCAGACAGGCCACTTCCTGCCTGAAACCTTGTCAGGTTTTTGCCTGCCAAATGAGTTCTGTTATACTCACAGACACCATTCAAACAGTTTTAGAAACTTTGGAGTGTTTTCTATCCAAAGCTAATAATTATATGCATATTCTAGTTTCTGGGCAGGAGTAATAATCAGATTAAATCGGGTACGTTTTTTTATCCGGCCATGAAAATACTTCCCCCTAGCCATAACAGGGTAACCTGTTCCAGCTCCTCGCACTAGCCCTGAGGTGCGTGTATCCAGTCTGGCATCTCCAATACCAGGCACCACGCACCAGGCCTCCAGTGCGTCAGCCCAGTCCAGCTCATCCTACTCCTGCTCCTCGCACTAGCCCTGAGGTGCGTGTTTCCAGTCTGGCACTTCCAAAGCCAGCACCAGGCTTTCAGTGCGCAGTCCCCGTCCAGAGTGTCCAGCGGCAGTGCCCCGTCCAGTGTCCAGCGGCAGTGCCCCGTCCAGTGTCCAGCGGCAGTGCCCCGTCCAGTGTCCGGCGGCAGTGCCCCGTCCAGAATGTCCGGCGGCAGTGCCCCCTTCCAGAGTGTCCGGCGACAGTGCCCCATAGAGAGACGGCCCACAGTCCGGAACCGAGAGAGTCGCCCTACAGTCCGAGGTCTACAGCGATGCGCTTCAGCCCGAGGTATTCAGCGGGGGTGGACAGGTTAGGTGGGGGACTAAGGCCAGAGCCTGAGCCACCTCCACAGTAGGAGGATTGGGGGGGGGGGGGGGGGGGTGTAGCACGGGAACCGTCGGTGACGGTAGCCACCCGCCCTTCCCTCCCTTTAGTTTGGGGGGGTTTATTTTTGTATTTATTTTTTGTGTGAGGTGCCTCCGGGATCTGCACTTTTGGGGGGGGTACTGTCACATCCTGACCAGTAAAGGGGTTATTTGTTATTGTAGTTTGGTCAGGACGTGGCAGAGGAGTGTTTGTTTTATGTGGTTCGGGGTTTGTTGATATGTGTTTATGTAGAGGGGTGTTTGTTAAGAGTATTCCGGGGTTTTTGGTTATGTTTTATATTTCTATGCTCTGTCTATGTTGTGTATTTCTTTGTTGGACTGGTATGGCTCTCAATCAGGAACAGCTGTACATCGTTGTTGCTGATTGGGAGTCATACTTAGGTAGCCCTGTTGTAACTTGTCCTTTGTGGGAAGTTGTTTTTGCACTGCTGTGTTTAGCCTGCAATACTGTGCGTTCGTTCCTTTTCTTGTTTTGTGATTAAATGTTCAATAAAAGAATAAGAAGAGCACTCATCTCGCTGCGCCTTGGTCTACTCCATACGACGGTCGTTACAACCAGATAGGATGGCGGGGTAGCCATGTTGGTTAAGTGTGCCTTGAATTCTAAATAAATCACTGCCAGTGTCACCAGCAAAGCACCCCCACACCACCTCCTCTATGCTTCACGGTGGGAACCACACATGTGGAGATCATCCGTTCACCTACACTGCGTCTCACAAATCTCAAACATGGACTCATCAGACTAAAGGACAGATTTCCACCTTTCTAATGTTCATTGGTCGTGTTTCTTGGCCCAAGCAAGCCTCTTCTTCATATTGGTATCCTTTAGTAGTGGTTCATTAGCAGCAATTTGACTATGAAGGCCTGATTCACACTGTCTCCACTGAACAGTTGATGTTGAGATGTGTCTGTTACTTGAACTCTGTGAAACATTTATTTGGGCTGCAATCTGAGGTGCAGTTAACTTTGATTAACTTATCCTCTGCAGCAGAGGTAACTCTGGGTCTTCCTTTCCTGTGGCAGTCCCCATGAGAGCCAGTTTCATTAAAGAGCTTGATGGTTTTTGCGACTGCACTTGGTGACACTTTCAAAGTCCTTGAAATTTTCCGGATTGACTGACCTTCATGTCTTAAAGTAATGATGGACTATCATTTCTCTTTGCTTTTTTGAGCTGTTCTTGCCATAAAATGGACTTGGTCTTTTAGCAAATAGGGCTACATTCTGTATACCCGCCTACCTTGTCACAACACAACTGATTGGCTCAAAGCATTAAGAAGGAAAGAAATTCCACAAATTAACTTTTAACAAGGCACAGCTGTTAATTGAAATGCATACCAGGTGACCACCTCATGAAGCTGGTTGAGAGAATGCCAAGAGTGTGCAAAGCTATTATCGAGGCAAAGGGTGGCTACTTTGAAGAATCTCAAATATAAAATATATTTGGATTTGTTTAACACTTTTTTGGTTACTACATGATTCCATATGTGTTATTTCATAGTTTTGATGTCTTCATCACTATTCTTCTACAATGTAGAAAATAGTAAAAATAAAGAAAAACCCTGGATTGAGTAGGTGTGTCAACTGTACTATCAAATCCACACATTTTGTTGCTCATCATAGTGCTGGGCCAAGTGTGTCAAGTACACTTAGCACTTGTTTTCCTAAGAGTGTAGGCTATCTAGAACCTAAAAGGGTTCTTTGCTGTCGCCATAGGACACGTGTCAAACTCATTCCATGAAGGGCCGAGTGTCTGCGGGTTTTCACTCCACCCTTATACTTGATTGATTAATTAAGGTCACTTATTAGTAAGGAACGACCCCTCCCATAGGAGAACCCTTTGAAGAACACTTTTGGTTCCAGGTAGAACCCTTTTAGGTTCCATGTAGAACCCTTTGCACATTGGGTTCTACATGGAACCCAAACGTGTTCTACATGGAACCAAAAAGGGTTCTCTCCTATGGCACAGGTGTCAAACTCATTATACAGAGGACCGAGTGTCTGTGGGTTTTTGCTCCTCTCTTGATGAATTAAGGTCACTAATTAGTAAGGAACGCCCCTCATCTGGTTGGCTAGGTTTTAATTGAAAGTGAAAACCAAAAATCTTCAGACACTAGGTCCTCCATGGAATTAGTTTTACACCCAATCCTATGGGGACAGCCACATAACCCTTTTAGAACCCTCTAAGAGTGTAGGTGTTGTAGTTGTGGCATTGAGTGAATGTGTCATAACCTTCTAGCATTTGCATTTCCTTGTCATGATTGAGGTTGATAAAAGGATATATTTTTTCAGAAAATCAATCAATACTTCATTATGCAGCCCTAATATACCAGCTTTGGTACCACTCTTTAAAATATCTACATACATGTACAATTGAAGTGCAGTAAAATCAATTCTAGGCCATGTCGCCCTATAGCAAAAAAAACAACAACATTGGATTCAAAGCTGTTTAAAATAGGATATCCATGACCAAGCATGATGGAGGAGCTACAGTCTGTGTGTTTCCCGCAGATGTCTTAGCGGGTAGGCACAGTGCGACTGAGAAAAACGACCCTTTATGTTTCATTGTGTCTCAAAAGAAGGAGAGCAGACAGTTATCCAAACAGCTTTTCCATTTATATCCTCAGCTCTGTGTCAGTCAGTGGCACATGCAGGGAGTCCAGTTGACTCACAGAGCATTGACCTCAGTCAGCAGGGCAACTAGTGGGAAGGTTGTCTGAAAAAGAGAGACACTCTTCACAATGTTTGGGGTGTGTCATCATAACCCTCTTACCCTGCGTTCATAACCAAGTGGGAAGGTGGTATTTACCACATACGACTGGGTAAAATCCACTTGAACGCCCCTTCAACTGGTAACTACTAGTGGGAAACTCGTTTATCATCCCTGAGCTTCGACTTCTCTGACATGCTGACCTCTGACGTCACATACTAAGGAAATTACCTCTAACAGCATTTTCGGCAGTTAAATGCAACAAATTTATTTACAGGCATGATAGCTGTACTTTTAGTTTATGGTTGATGCAGTTTGTTGACCATTAGCCAATCTGCTTTTCCCACAAGTTCAAAGCACGTGAATGCATCCAACTGGTAGTGTTTGTTTAGCTAATGTTAGCTACCCTATCACTTAAGATGGTGGTGTGCAAAACAACTAAATACACCCATGCATTGCTGAGGCAATACATATGATTCACTCTATATACAGGTGTAACAACCAGCAATAAAATATTGCAATATATGTCACAACACGTCTAAATGTATGTGTCATGAAAGTATTATGCCAGTGTTATGACATATGACATAGTTATGATTGTGTCATAACGTGTTATGACGCTATGTGTCAAAAAGTGTTACCAAAGAATGTGTTAATTTATGTACTTGGCCAAGAGACTATGTTAAACGCCCACACCAGTAAATATTCACTTTTCTGAGCTCAAAGACGATGGCCAGAGCGTACCCATGATGTTGCACAACTATTTATGTCAGTAAGTCATCGTTTTAGTCAAAGTGTGATGTATTTGGGCTTGAAGTGTCAGACTAAAATACCACTACCAGTGTAGTGTAATATAGAAATACTCATCAACTAGATGAGTCACCATTATAGTTGGAAGGTGGAAATAATCCAACCATTATGTAGGTTGGTAGAAATCCCCAACCAACTGATAATGAGGGGTCTCCATAATATAGATGTGTCAAAACTATTGTTATCAATCTGACTCATTTGTTATGTGAATGCTATAGGCCCATAATCGTATCCAGTGTATAGCAAAGGTTGTGAGCCTTGTCACCACTCAAAATACTAATAGATGCACGTGTACAGGTTTACCGTTATGCAATTATTAAGAGGCTGATGTCTTAGCATTCAATTATTGAGTTAACCTTAGCTCAGAGATGCACAGTTAGAGACTGAGAATATATGCTATGTAAATTGTGAATAACATTTACCATTAGACATTTCCAAATAATAATTCAAGGAATATTACTCAGAAATGTGAGGACTACGGTTCGAATCCATTTAAAAATAACCCGATGTATTACAGTTACGCAATAAGAATGCAATTAACAAATAAATGGCAGATACCAGAAATCTTTGCGATAAAAAGAAGAACATAGAAAATTCACCACTATGACATACAAATGTACAACAGGAGATCGGTTTACTAATGACTACATGATCAATGTATAAATCCAGCTTTTATTCCTCCAAGAGCACCAAATATCGCCCTTCGTCTAATTAACATAACTTGGCCTAAACCTTAAAACAAAGGCCTGAAACCGACGCACACATTCTTGGATCTAATCATCACAAATCTTATCTAAATGATACGTACGCACCCCTGTGTCGATCCTCTGAACTATCGGCAGTCCAACAAACAGAATAACAGTTTCTCTGTAACAATAAATCCATCGCACTAACAGTACAATGAAACATATCAAAATGCATAGCTCTTTATGAACTGTTCAAATAATCCAAACATGACAATTCAATTCTGACAGTAACATTTATTTAGTCAATTCAAGTTTCATCACTCTTCACCTCTCCTGGCTTCAGTGACCCTAGGACTTCTGTGGGAATGTCCTCATCAAGATTGACACAGATAAGGTGTTTTTGACCCCTGTTATAGCCCACAGATGGTCTGCCATCAAAATAATGTCATAAATCATGACTGAGTCATCACGCTGTGCTCCCTCGCCATCCAGTCGCTAGTTGCGAGCATCACCTTCTCAAATTTTTACACTACACCAGAGAATCCCCAGAAACGCAACCTCTAATCTGCCCGCCTTGAGACAAACCAGTTGACCCTCGTTCCTAACTCTCTGGTCCTGATAGATGTCGCTCAACCTTACCACCGAGTTGGTCAATAGCTAGGGACTATTTCTCATCATCAGCGATAAGGGCCTTTACAGTAAGTGAGCCATCCTTAGAGCCTAGCGCCTATGCTCCCTCACTCTATTTCCACCTGGTGCCATCCCGGTCGCCTAGGCCAGAGCTTCAACCGTAGACCACTACAAGGGGCACCTATTTCCCGGGTTGGCTGTGCTCAGAATCACCCTTCTTGTGACTCCTTACCAATGCACTCAGTAACTATAGCTCAGCTTCAGGCTTCTTTATTCCAGTAACTCGAGAGTCATAAGGTGCAAAAAAATCCTAAATCAAATCACGTTCAGAAACCTTAAAACGACATGCACTTGTATGACTCTTTGATGACACAGGGTTTCAGAACAATAAAGCAAGTTTATAAAAAAATCCAGAAACAGACATACAAATCCTAGTTATCAATAAATTACTATCACAGATCAAATCAATGAAATTGTATTTGTCACATACACATGGTTAGCTGATGTTAATGCGAGTGTAGTGAAATGCTTGTGCTTCTAGTTCCGACAATGCAGTAATATCCAACGAGTAATCTAACCTACCAATTTCACAACAATTACCTTATACACACACAAGTGTAAAGGAATGAATAAGAATATGTACATTAAAAAAAGGTGATGGTATAAAATGGCATAGGCAAGATGCAGTGGATGGTATAGAGTACAGTATATACATATGAGAAGAGTAATGTAGGATATGTAAACATATAAAAGTGGCATTGTTTAAAGTGGCTAGTGATACATTACATCAAAGATGGCAAAATGCAGTAGATGGTATAGAGTACTCATCTCATATGTATATACTGTAATGTAGGGTATGTAAACATTATATGAAGTGGCACTGTTTAAATTGGCTAGTGATACATTTATTACATCAATTTTTCCATTATTAAAGTGGCTGGAGTTCAAAATCACACTAGCAATTATGATAAGCGGAAAAATCCAGCGCCCTTATCTAACTCCCCGTTAGGCTACCAATCAAATATTTTGTGCTATTACACATTTATAAGAAGCACAGCAGTTAAATTTAAAATCGAGCTACATACAATATAACAAATCTTCTGCAATACTTTGGCAATACGGATTGAATCTAGCCCCTACCCACTGGGAAAAAACTGGTTGAATCCACATTGTTTCTATGTAATTTCAACTCAAAAATGCAATGTGATGATGTTAAATCAAAGTGGAAAACTGATTGGATTTGAAAAAAGGCAATGTAAGGGAATTTCGTCTTTTTTCACCCTATACTTAACCTAAATCCAAATACATTGTGACATTTTTTTGATTTCACATTGAATTGATGTTAGTTGACAACTCAACCAAATGTAAATCAAAACTATATGTGCCCAGTGGGTAGTGTGTTTACTATTTCCAACATTTATACGAATATACACTATTTTTCCCTGAAATGACACCAAGCAACAGACTTCACTCTAGACTCCGGCCCTCATCAAAAGTCAATCAACGTTCCACTTGAAGCGTATGTGATGAGGGGAGGAGTGTGGCAGTGGGTAAAGCTTGCCACATTTGTTCAATGAAAAGAGGACTTCCTTTCAAACGCCTCTGAGATGATGGCTGATGACACATCCACGGGGTCAACCGGAGAGGTGTATCTCCTCTGGGCCGACTCACTTAGTTCCACTCACTTAGTCAAGAGGCACGTCAGTATGCCAAGCATGTCATCCCTGACTCTGATGGGGATGATGTGAGCGCTGCTCACCTTGGGTTTCCCTTTTGAATGAAAAGTCACATAATTCAAATCAAAACCTTCCATTTTCTACAGAGACGGGGACGCAGAGGGAGTTGAAGACGAATGTGATGATGTTTAAACCTTGAGTGGGAGGGGATGATGGGTAGTAGACAGCTAGGAAGTCATCCAGGAGGTGGAGGACGTATGGCAGTTTGTAATTGTTGGTCAGGATCCAGCAGAGTACTTCCGGGGCCAGAGTAAGGACTTTGAAGGCAACGATGACGTCGGCTTTGGTGAGCCAAGCCCCACATCCTGCAAGTTTAATCATAGTAATGGCATGGTTGACGGTGTGATACTCTTTAGAGAAGTCTTGGCTGGGAAATGAAGCTGTTGACACCGGGGATGTGGCTGTTGCAGGGGGGCAGAGATGTTGACAATGAGTTTTTCTTTTCTTAGTACTTACGTGTTGCTATTCCTATGGGGCTGATCCTGTAGATGCGGAAGGGTGGAGATGAGAAGGGACCAATTTTTAAACCTTCTAGCCAAGGAGACCAAAGAAGGGTTTCCACTGATGCGTGATCTGTCATAGCGGTCTGGAGGTTGCGGCTTATAAAGGGGTAAGATTGCAGAGTGATGATAACGGGGGAGAAACTATGGGTGAGGCCTTTGAGGAGGAACTGGACGAACTGGGTGTTTGGTGAGATGAGAGTTCGGCTGCCATGGTTGGGATGTTGATGGGGGTAGCGAGGTGGTCTGTCAGTCATGCTTGTTTGGATTTGAAGGGGTTGTGGGTGTTCGGGTTGCGGGAGCAGGGTCCACAGATGTGGAGAAAGGAGCAGATGGAGCAGAAGTGGAGCATCTTGTAGGAGGAAGCATTGCAGCCGAGTGCATTGCAACTATTACAAACCATGCTGACCTCAGAGAATGTGATTGGATGCCCTTGTCAGTCTCTAGGAGGGGCTTGGGGGCCTGATGGATCGGGGGGCCGAGGCGGGCCCAGACAGGGGTTCTGGTGCAGCATGGAGGGGAAGACTTTGAAACTTGGATGGAACCGGGAGGCCAGGTCAAGGAAGATTGTGCAGTAGTCGTCCAGCTATGACCGTCTGGAGGGAAAGGTTGTACAGATTCCGTCCCTGAACATGGAGAAAGCAAGTTGGTTCCAGGGAGCTTGGAGAGGAGAGATGACTTGTGGCAAAGCTGGAATTAGAACGGGAAGAGCTGTGGGAGGGTAGAAGCGAGTTGGCTAGCTCGATGTTATTACCATTTAAAATCTGCTGGTGGAGGGCAGGTGAAACAGGAGATGGTCTTGATAGGGAGTTGGTTGCGGTGATGGACGAAGACTTGGCGGTGGCGAGCGAGTAGGCTGTCGATGCAGTGGCATACACGGTGGGAGTGTCATCTCCAAGGGAGTATGTGTACAATGAAAACAACATAGCTTTAGAGTCCCGAAATGGGATTGCCCACTCGTGGAGGAACCCTTGGAGGCAGACCACCGTCCAGTCTGTGATGGCACATGGCATGGACCTGTTGCCGCTGGAGGTCGTGGCACTCTCTCTGGAATGGCGAGATGTGCCAGCAGAGCTAGCTGGTGTGGTGGGTCTTCTGGCCGGGCGACGCTCGTCAAGGGAGACTGGGGGTGTATGGCGAAAGGGGTTCGTGGGGCTGGCAGATAGAGTGAGAAGGTCTAGCAGGCGAAGTGGGTCTTGTGGCTGGACACGGCTCCTCTGGCAAGACCAGGGATGCAGGGCGTTGGTGAGAAGATCTGGTGGAGCTGGCTGGGCGTCACTCGGGAGACAACGGGGATTCACGGTGCCGGCGGATGGGGCGAGAGTATATGGCAGGTGATCTGGACCTGGTGTGCCGGTGGTAGTGCTTGGGAGAGGCCGGGGATGCATGCCGTTTTCGGGGAGCCAGTCGATTGTTGGGACCTCTGGTTTGGTCTGGCCGAATGCTGCAATGGGAAATCAGGGAACAATTTTCGTCAGAAGGAGAGAACATGAGCTGTTCCATGGCGACAGTGGTGAGTAGGCAAATAAATCAATAATGTAGAATAATCAGACTGAGAAAACAAAGAATTTAATGTTAGTGATTAATGTCGCTAGCTAATAGGTTGTAGAAATTATTGCAATGACGATACTATAGCTAACAAAGCTGTTGGGCATGCAAGTAGCAAACTATGAGAGCTTGCGACATTGGTGTAACGCAGGAAGCAAACACACAGGTTAGTGGTGGAACAGGTGAGTATAAATAAAAATGCAGGTAATGATTAGTTAGAGGGGAGGGGTTGAAAATGTTTGGGTGTGGTCTTTCCTCCTGAACTCAGGCTACATAAATATAGCTCCATCATTTCTAAAAAAGAGAAGAATGACAGGGAAGGAGGGAGCAAGGGATTGTAAAAACACGTTTCCAGTAGCTGAGAAATACAGAGCTCAAAAGACAGAGCGCATTGTCGAGAGTCCCTTCTTTAGGGAAGATACATCCTGGCTTTACTTTTCCTATTCTTTTAAAGATAGAGTATGCCATTTTCTATCCAAATGTGTGACAAACCTGCACACCATAATGTATTTGGGACAAATTTCAGTAAATTATCAATTGAGGTTTTCACTAGAGGTGGTTTGCATATTTTGCAGTTCTGAATATGATTACATATGCAGGTATTATATAAACTTCCCACTGGGCGAAAACTGGTTGAATCAACATTGTTTCCACATCATTTCAACCCCAAAATTCTATGTGATGATGTTGAATCAATGTGAAAAACTGATTGCATTTGAAAAAGTCATCAACGTAAGGGAATTTCATATTTTTTTCAACAAACTTTTAACCTTAATCCAATGACATGGTGAAATGTGTTAATTTCAAGTTGAATTCACATTGACAACTCAACCAAATATAAATCAAAACTGGACATTGAATGGATGTCTGTGCCCAGTGGGTTGTTTGTGTCTGTAGAAACCCAGAGATTGAGGAAAAACTGTCTTTGGTACTGTACATAGGATTATCAAGGTAAGAACGGTAAGAAACAGACCTGTTACATTTGCGTAAGAACCGATTTCTGCCAAGAATTATATGGCAGATATACTGTAACAATACTTATGTTTGTAGATTCAAGAAGGTGATTTGGATTCTAACCTACTTCTGCTTTCCCTGTGAACCTGTTCCCTGTGCAAAAGCTTTTCCACTATTGAGAAATGGGCATTAGACCAGACCTCCAATATAGGCTATTGAGCGATAGCATCTATACAGATGTTGACCAATTTGGATTAGTCTCCACAGTCTTTTACTGAGGACCAGTGTTCCCGCACAGTAATCCAACTCACTCTGGGAACATCACCAGCTAATCTGGACGCCATGTGAATAGATCTGTAGAACCTGCAGTCTTGCCTGTGTTGCAAATGACACCCTATTTACTTTTCAGTGCGCTACTTTTGACCAGGGCCCATAACGCTCTGGTTAAAAGTAGTGCACTATATTGCTAATAAGGTGCCATTATGTATGCAAACAATGCATCTGCCATTCACATGATTTGGCTCAGGGTTTCTGGATGTCCTCACTCTAGGCACACCAAACCGAGCTGCACTTCTTGTCGCTAGATCTAGGAGCCACACTTATTTGAGCGCTGGGAAGCCATGTTCACCACTCTACAGATTAACAATCCTCTTATCACCTTCCATGAGACAAAAAATAACTGCATCACTAGCGCAGAGAATGGGAGGTGTTTCAGAGCATTTGTCATATGTAAACTGCCAACGTGAGGAAAACATGACATCAGTGTTTCCGTGAAGCATCATTACAAAGAAAATGTCAATCTCACACCTCTTGTGACCATACTATTCATGTACTTAGTAACTCCATAGGCTTTATGAGCTTTTATATATTCCTACACTTTGGTTTATGCATTAACCATGCAAATACAGTATTGGAAACACAATGAAGGACAAATGAGCTAAAAGTAAGTTTACAGCCACATATGTTCTCCCACATATAATGAATAGTCTAATTATAAATGAAAGTGGGATAAACACACTAAATGTCACAGACACACACATCTCCACTCCAATCCCATTCAAGTACTGTATGGATGTGTCAACCTAAGTCTCTCAATTTCCTCACTGCATGTCCTTTGCTGCTGAACTAACATAGCCTAATCTTGATGTTCCACATCCAATCAAACCATTTTATCAGTTTCGTACAAAAGAGGACTTGTGGCTATTCTGCCTTTCTAGTGGACAGCTTTTTGTTATATTCTGTTGCTCTGGAGAAATACAGACTTCAGCAAAACTTGCCAAGACCTGCCACCTCTCCTCAAAGAGTCTCCAAGCATCTTGTCACACCATTCCCACCTCCCATTGTGTCAGGAGCCTGGTCTGGCAGGTCTCCATTGATCCGCTTCAGAGCTGCGATAATTGGCCAATTAAGAGCTAAGAAAAGACAGTCAGTATGTAGCAGTGAATCCAGTGATGGTAGTGTGGATTTTGTTTGAAAGCACTTCTACAGTAACTCCAACCATTTCCTTCTGCCGTTTTGTATGATTTCACTACTGTATAGTGGCTCATAGAAGCCGATGCGAGTAGAAAACAGCATGCCACACACAGTTCATCAGTTTTGCTTTGATTATTTAAAGTGTTGTATGACAAAGTGTTCAATGCTCCAAAGTTGCCATGTGATGAGTTATACAGTAGAGGACCTTCTTGTCCGAACATACTAGTCCAATACATCAAAAGAGATAGCATGTTCTCACAAATACCCAGCAAGCCGCTATGGCCGAGTTTACACATGCAGCCAAATTATGATCTTTGAACAATCACATCAGATCTTTTTTTTTTAATCTGATCTGATTCGTCAAAAGAGCAATTAATGAAATATCTGAATTGGGCTGCCTGTGTACACAGCCAATGTGGTATTCATCACAGCTATTCGACTTAAGCCTGTAAACTCTTAAGAGAAGGGGACAGGGGGACAGACAGAACGTGACATCGAAGTACTCAATTCAACATCCTACTTACACCACTTTAACATCATGTCAGGGACTTTTCTGCTTTAAGCCACCACATTGTCCTGTTCCTTTTTCTTAAGAGGGCTTATCAAGTTCTCTCAGAAGAACCATGACAAACTCTTCTAAATACCTACTTTTAAGGGTAAATTGGTGGTTTTGAAATAGGGATTAGCGTAATCACCTTCACTCACTGAAGTGACTCAGAGTTAAGTTATTTTGATTCAACATACAATTGTAAGGCAACCAGCTGCAATATGATTGTGAGTTTCTCAACAAATGTTGTTGAGCAAACTCTGGTCATGTTGATTGAGATGATAAAATGATCTTCATTCTTCAGAGATAATACACTGAGTGTACAAAACATTAAGAACACATTCCTAATATCCAGTGCACCCCCTCTCCTTTTGCCCTCAGAACATTCATCGGGGAATCGACTCTACAAGGTTTCGAAAGCATTCCAAAGGGATGCTGGACCATGTTGACTCCAATGCTTCAGATAGCTGTGTCAAGTTGGCTGGATGTCCTCTGGGTAGTGGACTATTTTTGATATACACAGGAAACTGTTGAGCATGAAAAACCCAACAGCGCTGCAGTTCTTGACACAAACCGGTACGCCTGCACCTACTACCATACCTTGTTCAAAGGCACTTTAATCTTTTGTCTTGCCCAATCACCCTCTGAATGGCACACATACACAATCCATGTCTCAGTTGTCTCAAGGTTTAAAAATACTTCTTTAACCTGTCTCCTCCCCTTCATGTACACTGATTGAAGTGGATTTAACAATTGACATCAATAAGGGATCATAGATTTCACCTGGATTCCCCTGGTCAGTCTATGTCATGGAAAGAGCAGGTGTACATAATGTTTTGTTGACTCAGTGTATTGTGCTTGAACTCCCCCTGCTCTCTCTCTTTTCTTTTACCTGCTGACTCACACTCAGCTGTCAACTCTCCCCTCCATGATTCAGGTATCACCCTGTACAACAAAGGCCTACTAAAGAGCCATGAAAAAGATGCTAAAGCACAGTCACACTAGGGAAAGAAGTATAATCTGAGCCATTTCTGAAATAAATGTGGTGCTGCAAACTGTTCTCTGAAGGGTTCCCTTTCCCTCAGTATGATCCAATATACTGTAGCTCTGATTGCTGACAAACAGACGGCAAACAGTGACAACTTAGTTGAGTTGAATGTTAAGTAACTGAAGTAGAACTTTTGAAAACGTTGACATGCGTATCTGTGCCATGACAACGTCTGTAAATGAAACGTGGGCTTTTCACGATATGCACCGTTTATTGTATCTGAATAACAAGATGTTTGAGAAGGAAATTAAAAGAAAGAAATGTATCGGAATCATGCCTAGCACATGAATACACACAGTACCAGTTTACCTACGGGATTGCTAATCTGGTCTTTATGGCAGCAAAATAATGCAGCAACAAAAATATATACTGGCCGCCTTGGGCTGGAGGAGACGGGAGTAATGAACACTTTGCACAATAAAACAGAAATAATAGCAGGATTAGCCGTGGCCTCACAGGCTTCTGTCCAGCGTTGTTTATTATTTAGAAGTTGTGCATTGAGGCCTGTAGCGGGAGATAATATTGCGTTATTGTAGGGAGCAAGTGCAATAAGAGTAAGGAAAGGGAGCGAGAGAGAGAGAGGAGAGAACTGCAGGGTAAGTGTCGCCACATCACCCCTTCCCCGTAGAAAATTGTGGCGAAGACAGGAGACGAGCACGGGAGGCAGTAGTCAGCTGGAGGTGCTTCTATCTTTTTGTTTGTCAGTAATATCATCTAATTTGAGGGGTGATGAATGCTGATGACATCCCATGTTGTTGGAATTTGAGTTGAACTATTCCCTAAAAGAATTTGGGAGATGTTTTTTTTATTACTTGTGTGGTTGTCATCTTGAATATTGACCATGGCGAGGCATACTTTTGTATTCAGTTTCTATGCCTAGAAAATCGCTCGGCAGAAAAGAAGCAGATGTTATTTCTGACCAAGGATAAGGTCACTGCAAAGTGAAACATGACTCATCCCTCACAAATGGATGGGGTCTATTATACTATACAGTTGTATTTCTTGCAAATTATTACAGAAACCTTGTGGATTGGACGTGGGTTATGCTTTGTTGTCTGTGACAAATGTTATACGGAGATACAAAAAGCATAGAAACTCCCCAGACGATAACATGAAAGTTTAACTTTTTGGAGAGAAACTGTTTAATATTGCAATTCAATAATCTACATCTAATACAGATTACAAGGGTAAGGGCCTAGTTTCCCATGTAACTGAAACATTATGATGATGATAGTACCAGTTGCATTGTTTTTTATGAGCCAACTTTTTAAGTGTTTCCCGGACAAGCACGTAGAGAGAACGTTCGTTATGTGTCAACACTGAAAGGGTCAAAAGAAAAGCAATGCTGCTCTCGGATCAGCCATCTCCACTCAAATCTTACCTTAACATTAGAATTATGCCACAATATTGACTACGGATCAGCTCCTAGAAAGAAATTGACACATATGGCTGCAAATATTGAGGTGGGAGGCTGATTATACTTACCCAATAATAATGCACTAAATCACAGATTGGGCATATTGCGCACATCTTGTTAAACATCATGAAACAAACTCAATATGATTGAAATACAGTGCCTTCGGAAAGTATTCAGACCGCTTGACTTTTTCCACATTTTGTTAGGTTACAGCCTTACTAGGTTACAGCCTTGATTGAATAATTTTCCCCCTCATCAATATCCACACAATACCCCATAATGACAAAGAAAAAACAGGTTTTTATACATTTTTCTACAATTTATAAAAAAAACAACTGAAATATCACATTTACACAAGTATTCAGACACTTTACTCAGAACTTTGTTGAAGCACCTTTGGCAGCGATTACACCCTCGAGTCTTATTGGCTGTGACGCTACAAGCTTGGCACACCTGCATTTAGGGAGTTTCTCCCATGTTCTGCAGATCCTCTCAAGCTCTGTCAGGTTGGATGGGGAGCGTTGCTGCACAGCTATTTTCAGGTCTCTCCAGAGATGTTTGATTGGGTTCAAGAAGGGCTCTGGCTGGGCCAGACTTGTCCCGAAGCCAATGCTGCGTTCTCTTGGCTGTGTGCTTAGGGTCATTGTCCTGTTGGAAGGTGAACCTTCGCCCCAGTCTGAGGTCCTGAGCTCTCTGGAGCAAGTTTTCATCAAGGATCTCCCTGTACTTTGCTCTGTTCATCTTTGCCTCGATCCTGACTAGCATGCCAGTCCCTGCTGCTGAAAAACATCCCCACAGCATGATGCTGCCACCACCATGATTCACCGTAGGGATGGTGCCAGTTTTCCTCCAGACGTGATGCTTGGCATTCAGGCCAAAGAGTTTCATCTTAGTTTCATCTGACCAGAGAATCTTGTTTCTCATGGTCTGAGTCTTTAGGTTCCTTTTGGCAAACTCCAAGCAGGCTGTCATGTGCCTTTTACTGAGGAGTGGATTCTGTCTGGCCGTCAGGCCATAAAGGCCTGATTGGTGGAGTGCTGCAGAGATGGTTGTCCTTCTGGAAGGTTGTCCTTCTGGAATTTTTTTTATCATATTACCCCAGTGCTAGCCTCTCTACACTGGCTTCCTGTTAAGGCTAAGGCTGATTTCACGGTTTTACTGCTAACCTACAAAGCATTACATGGGCTTGCTCCTACCTATCTTTCCGATTTGGTCCTACCGTACATTCCTACACGCACGCTACGGTCACAAGACGCAGGCCTCCTTACTGTCCCTAGAATTTCTAAGCAAACAGCTGGAGGCAGGGCTTTCTCCTATAGAGCTCCATTTTTATGGAATGGTCTGCCTATCCATGTGAGAGATGCAGACTCAGTCTCGACCTTTAAGTCTTTATTGAAGACTCATCTCTTCAGTAGGACCTATGATTGAGTGTAGTCTGGCCGAGGAGTGTGAAGGTGAACGGAAAGGCACTGGAGCAATGAACCGCCCTTGCTGTCTCTGCCTGGCTTGTTCCCTTCTCTCCACTGGGATTCTCTGCCTCAAACCCTATTACGGGGGCCGAGTCACTGGCTTACTGGTGCTCTTCCATGCCGTCCCTAGGAGGGTGCATCACTTGAGTGGGTTGAGTCACTGACGTGATCTTCCTGTCTGGGTTGGCGCCCCCCCCCTTGGGTTCGTGCCATGGGGGAGATCTTTGTGGGCTATACTCGGCCTTGTCTCAGGATAGTAAGTTGGTGATTGAAGATATCCCTCTAGTGGTGTGGGGGCTGTACTTTGGCAAAGTGGGTGGGGTTATATCCTGCCTGTTTGGCCCTGTCCGGGGTATCATCGTATGGGGCCACAGTGTCTCCCGACCCCTCCTGTCTCAGCCTCCAGTATTTATGATGCAAAAGTTTGTGTCAGGTGCGAGGGGTCAGTCTGTTATATCTGGAATATTTCTCCTGTCTTATCCGGTGTCCTGTGTGAATTTAAGTATGCTCTCTCTAATTCTGTCTTTTTCTCTCTCTCTTTCTCTCTCTCTTTCTCTCTCTCTTTCTCTCTCTCTTTCTCTTCTCTTTCTTTCTTTCTTTCTTTCTTTCTTTCTTTCTTTCTTTCTTTCTTTCTTTCTTTCTTTCTTTCTTTCTTTCTTTCTTTCTTTCTTTCTTTCTTTCTTTCTTTCTTTCTTTCTTTCTTTCTTTCTTTCTTTCTTTCTTTCTTTCTTTCTTTCTTTCTTTCTTTCTTTCTTTCTTTCTTTCTTTCTTTCTTTCTTTCTTTCTTTCTTCTTCTTTCTTTCTTTCTTTCTTTCTTTCTTTCTTTCTTTCTTTCTTTCTTTCTTTCTTTCTTTCTTTCTTTCTTTCTTTCTTTCTTTCTTTCTTTCTTTCTTTCTTTCTTTCTTTCTTTCTTTCTTTCTTTCTTTCTTTCTTTCTTTCTTTCTTTCTTTCTTTCTTTCTTTCTTTCTTTCTTTCTTTCTTTCTTTCTTCTTTCTTTCTTTCTTTCTTTCTTTCTTTCTTTCTTTCTTTCTTCTTCTCTATACACAGGGTCGCAAGGTTGCCAGTTTTTTTGACTGCTGGATGGCGGCAATAATGTAATTACTTGTTGTATAAATCAAGTTGGAAATTCCAGCATTGCAGATTGTAAAATACATTTTCGATACAATAGTATACTAAGTAACTTTTGCCAAAAAACATAACTTCTGTATAGCCTACCTGAACCTGCATGACATGAGCCGTCCTCACGCTCTCTCCCAGCTTGGATAGAAAGTTGTGTGCGTAAAAAAATTGTTTATTAATGCCAAATAATATAGCCAGTCCACCCTCAAAACAATGGCTTACTATGGATTGTTTCATTATGCAGTCTAGCTATTTATCTGCTATTTATAAATGTTTAATAAAAATTACACATCAAATAGCCTAACAATGCGGATAAAATTTGTCGGCTTGAAAATAAATGTAGCTAATATTTATTGTTGAGCTCAGCAGGTTTTGTCTGGCTAATAATGTACACAAAATGAGCTGCAATCAAGGTAAATTAAATCCAATTTGAGAGACTCCACTTGTCTTCTGAAGTCCTCCTGAGACATTGTACATTATACACAGAGTGGACAACACATTAGGAACACCTTTCCTAATATTGAGTTGCAGCCCATTCGCCCTCAGAACAACCTCAATTCGTTGGGCATGGACTACAAGGTGTTGAAAGCGTTCCACAGGGATACTGGCCCATGTTGACTCTAATGCTTCCCACAGTTGTGTAAAGTTGGCTGGATGTCTTTTGGGAGGTGGACCATTCATGATACACATGAGAAACTGTTGAGCATGAAAAAGTATGAAAGAAATCGCAAACAGCTTTTTTTGTTTGAGCCCTCAAGAGCTGTTGTCTGCTGAATATGATAATCTGCTTGCATCTCCCAATTTATTGGCTGTCCAGTATCCAGATGACTAGTCCAAGAGCTTCCTATACAGTTAATCTCTTTCCGTAACGTGTTAAGGCCGGCAATTAAGGAGAATGGGAGAGGTTCAATTAAAGATGTTGCTGTTTGAGTCACCACTCCCTTTTTAACCATTCCTGTAACTGTCGCTTCAGCGGAGACATCGTTTTGTAAACAAACATTTATAAAGAACTACCTAAGAACAAAGCATTAGGCTCTCGGTCTGATATGCGCTTTTGAACACTAGAGTAAGCTCCACTCCTTGCACTGACACCGCCGTAGTCGTGACCACAGCATTTCCTCACTGATATCCCCTTACTTTCAATCAATGATTTATTGTGTGCCTGAGGCACTTTATAGTACATATGGAAATGAAAAGGTTAATGAATGACTTTTTAGAGGATTACTGTCAAATTATTTATTCAATAAAAATGACAGGATCCAGTCCACTTGTAGAATAGCCAAAGTGCATTTGTAGATGCTTTTTTTAAATACCGCGTCACTTTCTCACAGAAGATTTCCGCTAAACATAGAATTAAGATGTTTAAGCTATTTGTCTGACTGTGACTGCCACTAACTTCAGAACGAAGTTGCCAAAGTATTTGCAATTGTTACAAACAACTGAAGGATAAAATGATGCTTCTATTGAAAACTGAGATGACTCCATTTAAAAGGCCCATATTTCCTATTTCAATCATATTGAAATCTCTTAATGTTTAATCAAGTGAGTTCTATTTTGCGACTAGGCTACAGTGTAATTTTTGCCTCAATGTGTTTCATGATGTGTGACGACATGTGTGCAATGATGTGCCCAATCTGTGATTTGGTGCATTATTATTGGTTAATTTATTTTATTTATTTTTATTTAACCAGGTAGGCAAGTTGAGAACAAGTTCTCATTTACAATTGCGACCTGGCCAAGATAAAGCAAAGCAGTAAGACAACATACAACACAGAGTTACACATGGAGTAAAACAAACTAACAGTCAATAATACAGTAGAACAATAGTCTATATACAATGTGAGCAAATGAGGTGAGGTAAGGGAGGTAAAGGCAAAAAAGGCCATGGTGGCAAAGTAAATACAATATAGCAAGTAAAACACTGGAATGGTAGATTTGTAGTGGAAGAAAGTGCAAAGTAGAAATAGAAATAATGGGGTGAAAAGGAGCAAAATAAATAAATACAGTAGGGGAAGAGGTAGTTGTTTGGGCTAAATTATAGATGGGCTATGAACAGGTGCAGTGATCTGATCTGACAGCTGGTGCTTACAGCTAGTGAGGGAGATAAGTGTTTCCAGTTTCAGAGATTTTTGTAGTTCGTTCCAGTCATTGGCAGCGGAGAACTGGAAGAAGAGACGGCCAAAGAAGGAATTGGCTTTGGGGGTGACCAGAGAGACATACCTGCTGGAGCGCGTGCTACAGGTGGGTGCTGCTATGGTGACCAGTGAGCTGAGATAAGGGGGGACTTTACCTAGAAGGGTCTTGTAGATGACCTGGAGCCAGTGGGTTTGGCGACGAGTATGAAGCGAGGGCCAGCCAACGAGAGCGTACAGTTCGCAGTGATGGGTAGTATATGGGGCTTTGGTGACAAAACGGAAGGCACTGTGATAGACTGCATCCAGTTTATTGAGTAGGGTATTGGAGGCTATTTTGTAAATGACATCGCCGAAGTCGAGGATCGGTAGGATGGTCAGTTTTACGAGGGTATGTTTGGCAGCATGAGTGAAGGATGCTTTGTTGCGAAATAGGAAGCCAATTCTAGATTTAACTTTAGATGGAGATGTTTGATGTGAGTCTGGAAGGAGAGCTTACAGTCTAACCAGACACCTAGGTATTTGTGTAGTTGTCCACATATTCTAAGTAAGAACCGTCCAGAGTAGTGATGCTGGACGGGCGGGCAGGTGCGGGCAGCGATCGGTTGAAGAGCATGCATTTAGTTTTACTTGTATTTAAGAGCAGTTGGAGGCTACGGAAGGAGAGTTGTATGTCATTGAAGCTCGTCTGGAGGGTTGTTAACACAGTGTCCAAAGAAGGGCCAGAAGTATACAGAATGGTGTCGTCTGCGTAGAGGTGGATCAGAGACTCACCAGCAGCAAGGGCGACATCATTGATGTATACAGAGAAAAGAGTTGGCCCAAGAATTGAACCCTGTGGCACCCCCATAGAGACTACCAGAGGCCCGGACAGGAGGGCGGCCCGGACCAGAGGGCGACTCTGGCTGCGTCGGACCGGAGGGCGACTCTGGCTGCGTCGGACCGGAGGGCGACTCTGGCTGCGTCGGACCGGAGGGCGACTCTGGCTGCGTCGGACTGGAGGGCGACTCTGGCTGCGTCGGACTGGAGGGCGACTCTGGCTGCGTCGGACTGGAGGGCGACTCTGGCTGCGTCGGACTGGAGGGCGACTCTGGCTGCGTCGGACTGGAGGGCGACTCTGGCTGCGTCGGACTGGAGGGCGACTCTGGCTAGGTCGGACTGGAGGGCGACTCTGGCTGAGACGCTGTCGCTGTGTCATCTGGGCGAGGCGGGGGCACTGAAGGCCTGGTATGTGGGGCTGGCGTGGGGGACGCCGGACTAGGCCCACGTACCTCAGGGCTAGTGCTAGGGGCAAGAGTAGGACGAGTTGGGCTGGGCTGCCGCACTGGGAGCCTGGTGTGTGGTGCTGGCTTCGGGGGAGTCAGACTAGAGACACGCACCTGTAGGCTTGTGCGGGAGCAGGGATAGGTCGAGCTGGACTAGGCTGCCGCTCGCGAAGCCTGGTGCGCGGTGCTGGCTTCGGAGGACCCAGACTGGATACACGCACCTGTAGGCTTGTGCGTGGCGCAGGAATAGGTCGAGCTGGACTGAGCTGCCGCTCGGGAAGCCTGGTGCGCGGTGCTGGCTTTGGAGGAGCCAGACTGGAGACATGTACCTGTGGGCTTCTACGAGGAGCAGGAGTAGGATACACCGGGCCTTGGGTGAGTACTGGAAGTCTCGAGCTCACCTCCTGCACAACCTGTCCTGGCTGGATGGCGGTAGTAGCCCTGTATGTCCGGGGTGCTGGTACAGGGCGGACTGGGCTATGCAGGGGCCTGATGGTCACCGTGCGTAGAGGAGGTGTCCTGTAGCCTGGACTTCGGAGGCGTACCGGTGGCCAGACGTATTGGGCTGGCATCCTCCTTCCAGGCTGGATGCCCACTCTAGCACGGCCTTTGCTTGGGGCTGAGATCACACGCACCGGACTGTGCGTGCGCATGGGCGAGATCTTACGTACCTCTTCGTACTTCGGCGATCTCCACTCCATGTGCTCCCCATAATAAGCACGAGGTGTTGGCTTCAGGGGCATCCTTTAACCTCTATGGGCTAGGTGGGACGCTAGCGTGCCACCCGTGGTGCACTCCATCAACAGCAGGTGCATTTCAAGAGCGGCAAATTTGAATCCAAATAAATGTCAAAATTCAAATTTTTCAAACATACAACTATTTTACACCCTTTGAAAGATAAACATCTCCTTAATCTAACCACGTTTTACGATTTCAAAAAGGTTTTACGGCGAAAGCATAAATTTAGAGTATGTTAGGACAGTACATTTACAAGAGTTGTGTGTAATGTTTTGTCAAGTCAAAGACAGGGTCACCAAAACCATAAAACCAGCTAAAATGATGCACTAACCTTTTACAATCTCCATCAGATGACACTCCTAGGACATTATGTTAGACAATGCATGCATTTTTAGTTCTATCAAGTTCATATTTATATCCAAAAACAGCGTTTTACTATGGCATTGATGTTGAGGAAATCGTTTCCCTCCAATAACCGGCAGTCAAGTCAGCGTCACAAATTAAATAATTAAAATTAGAAAACATTGGTAAAATATTATATTGTCATTTAAAGAATTATAGATTTACATCTCTTGAACGCAATCAACTTGCCAGATTTAAAAATAACCTTACTGGGAAATCACACTTTGCAATAATCTGAGCACTGCGCCCAGAAAAATACGCGTTGCGATACAGACTAGACGTCATGTTGGGGAGATCTAAAATCGAAAATACTATGTAAATAATCCATTACCTTTGATTCTCTTCATCAGATGTCACTTCCAGGTATCACAGGTCCATAACGAATGTAGTTTTGTTCAAAAAAGCTCATCATTTATGTCCAAAAATCTCCGTCTTGTTAGCACATGATCTAAGCCAGCCGGACTTCTCGTCATGAACGAGGGGAAAAAATATATTTCCGTTCGTTCAAACATGTCAAACGTTGTATAGCATAAATCATTAGGGCCTTTTTTAACCAGAACATGAATAATATTCAAGGTGGACGAATGCATACTCTTTTATAACGTATTGGAACGAGGGTACCCAACATGAACTCGCGCGCCAGGTGTCTAATGGGACATCATCGTTCCATGGCTCTTGTTCGGTCAGATCTCCCTCCAGAAGACTCAAAACACTTTGTAAAGGCTGGTGACATCTAGTGGAAGCAATAGGAAGTGCCAAAATATTCCTCAGCCCCTGTGTTTTTCAATGGGATAGGTTTAAAGTCAATACAACACATCAGGTATCCACTTCCTGTCAGAAAATGTCTCAGGGTTTTGCCTGCCAAATGAGTTCTGTTATACTCAGACACCATTCAAACAGTTTTGGAAACTTTAGAGTGTTTTCTATCCATATATAATAAGTATATGCATATTCTAGTTACTGGGTAGGATTAGTAACCAGATTAAATCGGGTACATTTTTTTTATCCAGACGTGCAAATGCTGCCCCCTAGCCCTAACAGGTTAATGGTATGAAAGAAAAAGAGTGTGAAGATCCTAAAAATGTGGTGAAAGTATTCTTAACAAATGTTGGTTTGGTCCCAAATAATCCATAGATATATCCAAACAGCGGCGTTTTGTTAGTGCGTTCAAGACACTATCCGAAAGGGTAAAGAAGGGTCACGAGCACGGCGCATTTCGTGACAAAACATTTCTAAATATTCCATTACCGTACTTCGAAGCATGTCAACCGCTGTTTAAAATAATATTCAGACCGGGAATCTGCGTTTAGGTAAAAAGAGGAAAGAAAATAAAGCACCGGGTCGATTCGTGCACCGCCTAAGCCCATTGTCCTCTGATCGGCCACTTGCCAAAAGCGTAAATGTGTTTCAGCCTGGGGCTGCCTCGATATCATTCAGCTTTTTCCCGGGCTCTGAGAGCCTATGGGAGCCGTAGGAAGTGTCACGTTACAGCAAAGATCCTCAGTCTTCAATAAACAGAGAAAAGAAGAACAAGATCTTGTCAGAGAGGGCACTTCCTGTAAGGAATCTTCTCAGGTTTTTGCCTGCCATATGAGTTCTGTTATACTCACAGACACCATTCAAACAGTTTTAGAAACTTTAGGGTGTTTTCTATCCAAAGCCAATAATTATATGCATATTCTAGCTACTGGGCAGGAGTAGTAACCAGATTAAATCGGGTACGTTTTTTATCCGGCCGTGTCAATACTGCCCCCTACCCCCAACAGGTTAATCTGCTAAATTGTAATTATTTGCTCCTATGGCCTATTTATTGCCTACCTCCTCATGCCTTTTGCACACACTGTATATAGACTTTATTTTTTCTACTGTATCATTGACTTGTTTATTGTGTTATTGGCTTGTTTGTTTACTCCATGTGTAACTCTGTGTTGTTGTCTGTGTCACACTGCTTTGCTTTATCTTGGCCAGGTCGCAGTTGTAAATGAGAACTTGTTCTCAACTTGCCTACCTGGTTAAATAAAGGTAAAATAAAAAATCTCTGTCCTGAGAATGTCTAAAGCAACACATTTGTTTTCTTCAGCTTGATAGCCTTGAAGTGCTCATTGTAAACAATCGTGGAAATTATAGACATGGCAGATCCTGTCTCTAGCTCCATTTTGAGGGTTTTTGCCTTCAATTTTTGGTGTCATCCATATTATGCTATTGCTGGAAGAAGTCATGGTGTTTAACTCCATTTGTACCAATTAATTGTTCATTTGAATCACTGCCACTGTTCTCTACTAGTGCATTCACAGCCCCTTTCATTTTATCAGTTTTCCTGTTGTGACTGTATTTTGCTCTGCATGCTCTTTGAATGGGCCCCCTTCTATTGCATTTGTGACAAATTTCGTCTTTCAAACGGCAGTCCTCTGCTCTGTGACTATCTCTGTCACATCTGTTGCATTTTTCGGCAAGACTGCGTGAAAACTTGCGCAGGGAAGTTCCTTGTGATAGGTCAGTATGTATTTTACTTTGCAACTCAATTGCATCTTTGGTTGTGATTTCCATAGGTACAGCAATTTCAACAGCCATTGCAATTGTGAGATCTGATTCTGTGAGCAAACTTTTCTGAATGTGTTCATGTTTCAGTCCACAAACTAACCTATCCCTTAATGTGTCATTTAGGTTCTCTCCAAACTGACAATGCTCAGACAGTTTCTTCAACTCCGCTACATACAGTGCCTTCGGAAAGTACGCAGACCCCTTGACTTTTTCCATATTTTGGTAGATTACAGCATTATTCTAAAATGTATTACATCGTTTTTTTCCCTCATCAATCTACACACAATACCCAAAAATGACAAAGCAAACAACTGTTTTTGCTAATTCATAAAAGAATGTAATAATCTATATACATAAGTATTCACACTCTTTACTCAGTACTTTGTTGAAGCACCCTTAGCTGCGATTACAGCCTCGAATCTTCTTGGATATGTTGCTACAAGCTTGGCACACCTTTATTTGGAGAGTTTCTCCCATTCTTCTCTGCAGATCCTCTCAAGCTCTGTCAGGCTGGATGGGGAGTGTTGCTGCACAGCTATTTTCAGGTCTCTCCAGAGATGTTCGATCATGTTCAAGTCCAGACTCTGGCTGGGCCACTCAAGGACATTCAGAGACTTGTCCCGTAGCCACTCCTGCATTGTCTTGGCTGTGTGCATAGGTTATATTCCCAACCCTACCTTCTCACAACACAACTGGTTGGCTCAAATGCATTAAGGAGAGAAATTCCACAAATTAACTTTTAAAAAGGCACACCTGTTAATTGAAATGCATTCCAGGTGACTAATTCATGAAGCTGGTTGAGAGAATGCCATGAGTGTGCAAAGCTGTCATTAAGGCAAAGGGTGGCTACTTTGAAGAATCTCAAATATAAAATATTTTTAGATTTTTCTTAACACTTTTTGATCACTACATGATTCCATATGTGTTATTTCATAGTTTTGATGTCTTCAAGATTATTCTAGAATGTATAAAATAGTAAAAATAAAGAAAACCATTGAATGAGTAGGTGTTCTAAAACTTTTGACCAGTATTGTATGTGTACACACTGTATATTCAACCTCTACTGTAGTCTTGTGGTGCCTCTTGTGCAGTCATTACTCCCGTGCTACACATGGAGCCCAACTCTTCTGTCCTACAGTACCCTTTCTAAATCCCTTTTTGTCAGAATAACTCCCTTCATTCTGAGTTCATCAGTTGACCAGCCCTCAGGGTTCAGTTGAAATACAGGAGCTGCAGAGGGATTGCTAAAGGGCACAGGCCTTGGTTGGTAGACTTAGCCACTCACTGATCTCACCTTTTCAGCTTGTGGTAAGGGCTAAGACTGGTCTTCCAGAGTGACACCAAATAAAGGCACATCAAGAATACTCATTTTGTGTGTACAATATGCAACTTAGAGATTGATCCAAATTGATTCTTTAGGGTCTGCTGCCGATATCTTTGTGTGTCCGATAGCTATGTTATGCTCGAATTCAATATCATTTGAAAATGTGGATGACAAAATGTCCCATAGACAACCATGCATGTAATGACTCACACTATACAATCAAAGGATACAATCAAATGATACAGCTATGAAAACAAATGCACATTTGTTGTCTACTAGTCTACATAATAATTCTAGAGCATACCTGCAAATTACTGATGTTTTATAAAAAGTACAATTATGTCTATGCTTCTACAGAGGTGAATAACTCAAGATCGAAGGAAAGATTTGCAAGGCTGTACTTTATTTTGATCTCAAATTCACCTCACAATCTGTCTTTTTAGCCATACCAGATAAGCATTACAATATTAGGCTTGGTGAAAATCATCCCAGTAATGAAAAAAACACCAAAACCTGACAGTATTAATTTACAATATTGACACTAATCTATTTGTCTGTTCGAAATTGTAGTAAATATTAAAATACTGTATATATACAGTTGAAGTTGGAAGTTTACATACACTTAGGTTGGAGTCATTAAAACACATTTTTCAACCACTCCACAAATGTCTTGTTAACAAACTATAGTTTTGGCAAGTCGGTTAGGACATCTACTTTGTGCATGACAAGTAATTTTTCCAACAATTGTTTAAAGACAGATTATTTCACTTATAATTCACTGTATCACAATTCCAGCGGGTCAGAAGTTTACATACACTAAGTTGACTGTGCCTTTAAAAAGATTGGAAAATTCCAGAAAATTATGTAATGTCTTTAGATGCTTCTGATAGGCTAATTGACATCATTTGAGTTAATTGGAGGTGTTTCTTTGGATGTATTTCAAGGCCTACCTTCAAACTCAGTGCCTCTTTGCTTGTTTGGAGGAAAAAGGGGGATGTTTTGAAGCCGAAGAACACCATCCCAACCGTGAAGCATGGGGGTGGCAGCATCATGTTGTGGGGGTGCTTTGCTGCAGGAGGGACTGGTGCATTTCACAAAATAGATGGTATCATGAGGAAGGACAATTATGTGGATATATTGAAGCAACATCTCAAGACATCAGTCAGGAAGTTCTTAGGGCTAGGCCCCTTTTTTCTCAATTTCTGCCTGAATGACGTGCCCAAAGTAAACTGCCTGTTGCTCAGGCCCTGAGCCAGGATATGCATATAATTGGTACCATTGGAAAGAAAACACGTTGAAATTTGTATAAATGTCAAATATTAAATAATTTAGGAGAATATAACACAATAGATATGGTAGGAGAAAATCCAAGGAAAAGCCAACCGGAATTCTTTTTGTTTTGAGAGACCATCCTCTTAGAATGGCAAGTATAAGGTCAGACTGAGAATTAGCTCCTTGGATGCAATTCTTATGGCTTCCAAAGGATGTCAGTAGTCTATGTCAATGTTTCAGGCTTGTAACTTAAAAAACGAAGAAGAAATATCAGTTTTAGCACAGGGACACTGTCTTGGAAATTCGTGTTTGCGTGCGCCATGAAGACAGGACGCAACTGCTAAAATTGGTTTCCTATTGAACATACTTTTTTTCCATAAGAAATATTATAGTTTGATTACATTTGAAAGTATCTGAGGAGTAAATAGAAATGTATTTTGACTTGTTGAAACAAAGTTTAGGGGTAGATTTTTGGATTCCTTTCTCTGTATGTTGAAAGAGTGGATTACTCAAATCGATGGCGCCAACTAAACAGACTTTTTGGGATATAATGAAGGATTTTACCTAACAAACAACCCTTTGGATGACAAATCAGAGGAAGATTTTCAAAAATTAAGTGAATATTTAATCGCTATTTGTAAATTCATGAAACCTGTGCCGGAGGAAGAATATTTTGATTTGGGGCGCCGTCCTCAAACAATCGCATGGCATGTTTTTGCTGTAATAGCTACTTTAAATCAGACAGTGCAGTTAGATTAACAAGAATTTAAGGTTTCAACCTATATAAGACACTTATATGTACCTAAATGTTTAATATCCATAATGTTTATGATTATTTATTTAGCGGGACGCCTATTAAAGCTTGGTCGCAAATGGGTCTTCCAAATGAACAATGACCCCAAGCATACTTCCAAAGTTGTGGCAAAATGGCTTAAGGACAACAAAGTCAAGGTATTGGAGTGGCCATTTCAAAGCAATGACCTCAATCCCATAGAAAATTTGTTGGCAGAACTGAAAAAGCGTGTGCGAGCAAGGAGGCCTACAAACCTGACTCTGTTACACCAGCTCTGTCAGGAGGAATGGGCCAAAATTCACCCAATTTTTTGTGAGAAGCTTGTGGAAGGCTACCCGAAACGTTTGACCCAAGTTAAACAATTTAAAGGCAATGCTACCAAATACTAATTGAGTGTATGTACATGTCTGACCCACTGGGAATGTGATGAAAAAAATAAAAGCTGAAATAAATCATTCTCTCTACTATTATTCTGATAAAGTGGTGATCTTAATTGACCCAAAAACAGGGATTTTTTTTTACCAGGATTAAATGTCAGGAATTGTGAAAATATCATGACACAAGGTGAGACCCAGATGCAGACACAGGAGGCAGATGATTGGAGTGTTACAATGTTTAATAATCCAGAAGGAGTAGGCAAGAGAATAGTCGTGGACAGGCAAAAGGTCAAAATCAGATCAGAGTTCAAGAGGTATAGAGTGGCAGAAAGGCTCTGGAGGACTAGAAAAAAGAGAATAGCAAAGGCAGGAGTATGGGAAAAACGCTGGTTGACTTGGAACATACAAGACGAACTGGCACAGAGAGACTAGAAACACAGGGATAAATACACTGGGGGAAACAGGCGACACCTGGGGGGGGTGGAGAGAATAACAAGGACAGGTGAAACTGATCAGGGTGTGACAGAGAAAATTAGTTGAAATGTATTTGACTATTGTGTAGGTAAACTTCCGACTTCAGCTGTATATATATATATATTACTTTTATTTTTTATTTAACCTTTATTCAACTAGGCAAGTCAGTTAAGAACAAATTCTTATTTACAATGATATTTACAATCATATAGTCATAGATTATATTTAAGCCAAGTCTAGCTAGCTAGCTGGTAAACTAAAGCCTAAACTGCCTTTTTCTTTAGTATGCTAGACCTAATGCTCAAGCAGTTCATTTGATTCCATTAAAATGCGACCCCTAGCGTTTGGGTGAGTAGCTGCCAGAAGTGTTGTGGAATCGATTGGGTTACTTTAGCATTAGCTAGCCTAGCATGCTGATGAAAAATGTAGTTAATGTGTAGCATGAGTTTGGAGTGCCATAAGCTATTGGGCGCTGTGGTAGTGGACGTGGCCAATGGTGTGGTTTTGGAGGCCCTCCTCTTGGTAATTTACAGTATTTTGCTGTTTTAAAGCTAATTTCTTAACCTCTTACATCTAGACGTTCCGCTAGCGGAACACCTGCTCCAATATCCAATGATAGGCGTGGCGCGAATTACAAATTCCTCAAAAATACAAAAACTTCAATTTTTCAAACATATGACTATTTCACAGCATTTTAAAGATAAGACTCTCCTTTATCTAACCACACTGTCCGATTTCAAAAAGGCTTTACAACGAAAGCAAAACATTAGATTATGTCAGCAGAGTACCAAGCCAGAAATAATCAGACACCCATTTTTCAAGCTAGCATATAATGTCACAAAAACCCAGAAGACAGCTAAATGCAGCACTAACCTTTGATCTTCATCAGATGACAACCCTAGGACATTATGTTATACAATACATGCATGTTTTGTTCAATCAAGTTCATATTTATATCAAAAACCAGCTTTTTACATTAGCATGTGATGTTCAGAACTAGCATACCCCCCGCAAACTTCCGGCGAATTCACTAAGAATTTACTAAATTACTCACGATAAACGTTCACAAAAAGCATAACAATTATTTTAAGAATTATAGATACAGAACTCCTCTATGCACTCGATGTCCGATTTTAAAATAGCTTTTTGGTGAAAGCACATTTTGCAATATTCTAAGTACATAGCCCAGGCATCACGGGCTAGCTATTTAGACACCCGGCAAGTTTAGCACTCACCAATATCAGGTTTACTATTATAAAAGTTTGATTACCTTTTGTTGTCTTCGTCAGAATGCACTCCCAGGAATGCTACTTCAATAACAAATCTTGGTTTGGTCCAAAATAATCCATCGTTATATCGGAATAGCGGCGTTTTGTTCGTGCGTCCCAGACACTATCTGAAATGGTAAATCAGGGTCGCGCGCATGGCGCAATTCGTGACAAAAAAAATCTAAATATTCCATTACCGTACTTCGAAGCATGTCAACCGCTGTTTAAAATCCATTTTTATGCCATTTTTCTCGTAAAAAAAGCGATAATATTCCGACCGGGAATCTCCTTTTAGCTAAACAGAGGAAAGTAAACAAAGCTTTCGGGCGACGCGGGCACGAGCCTGAGTCTCACAGTACTGTAACCAGCCACTACCCAAACGCGCTACTTTTTTTCAGCCAGAGCCTGCAAAGCCACGATTCAGCTTTTTGCCGCCTTCTGAGACCCTATGGCAGCCGTAGGAAGTGTCACGGGACAGCTAAGATCCTCACTCTTCAATAAACAGAGACAAGAAGAACGACACCTTGTCAGACAGGCCACTTCCTGCCTGAAACCTTGTCAGGTTTTTGCCTGCCAAATGAGTTCTGTTATACTCACAGACACCATTCAAACAGTTTTAGAAACTTTAGGGTGTTTTCTATCCATATGTAATAAGTATATGCATATTCTAGTTACTGGGTAGGAGTGGTAACCAGATTAAATCGGGTACGTTTTTTATCCAGCCGTGAAAATACTGCCCCCTAGCCCTAACAGGTTAAATTCTACACCCCGACATGGCTTATGCCTTGTTCTTGTGCTATCTGAGTGACTCGAACATTATAACAAAATCAATGGGAGTCAAATGCCATTACATTCTCCCTGACTGTTTAGTTTTTATTTTGGTGATTGTTAGTTCTCAAAGATGATCTTATTTAAAATATATAGTGCTCCATTATCTTTTCTACATACTTTATATCAATTTTTTTTAATATTTGTTTTTTTGTGGAGGCCACGTTTGACTATATGTCTGAGAGTACCATACAGCCACTCTCTCCACAGTCACAACTGATGGAGAGAAGTGAAAATTCATGGCCCTGAAGTAATGCATTGTGGCTGATTATTCCTCCCCTGGGAGCATTCTCGTTGGAACAATGAGCTTCTTACAGTGTCAGTGAGGACATGCTGTGAAATACTGTTGTAAAGGAAACTAAAGAGAGGTGGAGTGAGGAAGAGGGAGAGAGCGGGCAGAGGGAAAGGAGGGATAAAGAGTAGGGCGTATGCATTGAAACCTAGTCCAACCTTTGACTGTGATTGCAATACTAATAGAAATTAAACAATCAACAAGCCTTGTTTAAAAAACAACCACATTGACCGTTGAGTTGAGTTTGCATACAATATCATTACTATATTCAGCAAAAGATCAGTTTCTCTTTACATTGCATCACTTTTCTTTATTAAGTAGGTCAATCTGACCAATTAATGAATTGCATGAAATACAGGTGGTAATATTTGAGCTGTTTTCGTTTCTTCTGAGCACATAGTCTGTTTAGTTGTTCAGTGGTTGGCCAGAGGGTAATTTACCTAGTTACTCAGTTGGAAATATACAAATGTAAATATAAGTACATTATGACCTCAGGTCTAGCTCATCTCAGGTCAAGGAGGGTTGCATTCCTGCTTTGGCTCATAGTTCATGGCGTGCTAGCCTTTCCAGCAGAGGGTTGCAGGGTTCACAGCTTCCTACTCCCTGCAATTTGATGCATTTGGGTGGGATACTGCTCTACTGTGAGGCCATTGGATCTGTTCATCTATATCTTGGCTCATTCATTGAATTTGATCAAATGCATTTTTAATAGGAAATTGTATCTCAATCAAAAAAATCAACATCTAATGAAACATCTATCCAGGCCAAACTCGGCGCAGAATTATTCCTATCAGGTGCTGCTCTATTTTGTAATGCTATGGTTTCCATGGAAACCTCCCATGACCAGTGACTGTGAGTGTTGGCTTCAATCTGAGCTGTGGTTAAATCATTTACAGTTATTTCAGATGGGTGGTGTCATAGGACCTTCAAGGTCAAGCCACCAACAAATATCCACGCTTTATGGATGTTAAATAATTCCAGAACAAAATATTAGAGTCCTTCCTTTGATGTACTCTCCTAAAGAAACTCCATTCATTTTTGATGAACACCAACTCTAAGATAAGGAAAAGGGGTCATACTATGGGTCATACATGTTACATATGGTGGTACACATGAGTATTATCTGTGTTTAAGTATTTGATCATGAAGTTTAAATGAGTATGTTTGATCTGTTAAGAACACATTTCATCTTGCATGCTCTTAAAAATCAATAAACCGCTCATTTTTTTATCTGTTTCCAATCCAAGCCAGTCAACCTAGCCTCTTAATATAAAACCCTGTTCTAATTCTGACAATGGAGGCTGACAATGGATTACCTACCTCTGTCATTCCTTTGACAGAAACATTTCATAAACCACAGCTATTTTATGTATTATCTACGCTGAACAAAAATATAAATGCAACATGAACACTTTCAAAGATTTTACTGAGTTACAGTTCATATAAGGAAATCAGCCAATTTAAATAAATTCCCAAAACCCTAATCAATGGATTTCACATAACTGGGAATGCAGAAATGCATCTGTTTGTCACAGATACCTTAAAAAAAGATATGGGCCTGGATCAGAAAACCAGTCAGTATCTGGTGTGACCACCATTTGCCTCATGCAAACACAGGTCCTTCGCATAGAGTTGATCAGGCTGTTGATTATGGCCTATGGAATGTTGTCCCAATCCTCTTCAATGGCTGTGCGAAGTTGCTGGATATTGGAGGGAACTGGAACATGCTGTCGTATACATTGATCCAGAGCATACCAAACATGCTGGTGAGGATGCAGGCTATGGAAGAACTGGGACATTTTCAGCATTCAAGAATTGGGTGCAGATCCTTGCGACATGGGGCTGTGCATTAACATGTTGAAACGAGGTGATGGCTGCAGATGAATAGTACAACAATGGGCCTCTGGATCTCGTCACGGTATCTCTGTGCATTGAAATTGCCATCGCTAAAATGCAATTGTATTCATTATCCTTAGCTTATTCCTGCCCATACCATAACCCCATGCCACCATGGGACACTCTGTTCACATTGTTGACATCAGCAAACCGCTCTCCCACACGACGCCATACACTTGGTCTCCGGATGTGAGGCTTGCTGGACGTACTGCCAAATTCTCTAAAACAATGTTGGAGGCGGCTTATGGTAGAGAAATGAACATTCAATTCTCTGGCAACAGCTCTGTTGGACATTCCTGCAGTCTGCATGCTTATTGCACGATCCCTCAAAACTTGAGACATCTGTGGCATTGTGTTGTGTGACAAAACTGCACATTTTAGAGTGGCCTTTTATTGTCCCCAGCACAATAAGTTTCTTGATATGCCACACCTGTCAGTTGGATGGATTATCTTGGCAAAGGAGAAATGTTAATTAATCTTAAGGCTCGGGGGTAGTATTCGGAAGTTTGGATGAATGAGGTGCCCAAAGTAAACTGCCTGATACTCAGGCCCAGAGGCTAGGATATGCATATGATTGGTAGTATTGGATAGAAAACACTCTAACGTTTCAAAAATGGTTAAAATAATGCCTGTGAGTATAACAGAACTGATATAGCAGGCAAAAACCCGAGGAGAATCCATCCGGAAAATGTTTTTTTTTGAGGTGACACCATTTAAAATGCCTGTCTATGGGAAAATCAATGGAATACCTCCCAGATTGTAGTTCCTAGGGCTTCCAGTAGATGTCAACAGTCTTTAGAAAGAGTTTCAGGCTTGTTTTTTGAAGAATTAGCTAGAATTTGTAGTTTTTCTTGGTGGCTCCCATTTTAGCTGTAGTATTGTGGCGCACGTCGGTGAGGGCGCGCACTTCGTTATTTATCTTCGGTAACGAACATACTATTCTCCGTCTGACATTTTATCATTTATTTACATATTAGGGTACCTGAGGATTGATTAGAAACGTTGTTTGACTTGTTTGGACGAAGTTTATTGGTAACTTTCGGGATTCATTTGTATGCATTTTGAACGAGGGAAACCGGTGGATTACTGAGTCAAGCACGCCAACTAAACTGACTTTTTTGGGATATAAAGAAGGACTATCGAACAAAAGGACCATTTGTTATGTAGCTGGGACCCTTGTGATTGCAAACAGAGGAAGATTTTCAAAGGTAAGTGATTTATTTTATCGCTATTTCTGACTTTCGTTACGCCTCTGCTTGTTTGGAAAACATTTAATGCTTTTGTACGCGGGGCGCTGTCCTCAGATAATCGCATGGTATGCTTTCGCCGTAAAGCCTTTTTGAAATCTGAAAAAGCGGCTGGATTAAGCTTTTAACCTGTTGGGTCTAGGGGGCAGCATTTGCACGTCTGGATAAAAAAAATGTACCCGATTTAATCTGGTTACTAATCCTACCCAGTAACTAGAATATGCATATACTTATTATATATGGATAGAAAACACTCTAAAGTTTCCAAAACTGTTTGAATGGTGTCTGTGAGTATAACAGAACTCATTTGGCAGGCAAAACCCTGAGACATTTTCTGACAGGAAGTGGATAACTGATGTGTTGTATTGACTTTAAACCTATCCCATTGAAAAACACAGGGGTTTAGGAATATTTTGGCACTTCCTATTGCTTCCACTAGATGTCACCAGCCTTTACAAAGTGTTTTGAGTCTTCTGGAGGGAGATCTGACCGAACAAGAGCCATGGAACGATGATGTCCCATTAGACACCTGGCGCGCTAGTTCATGTTGGGTACCCTCGTTCCAATACGTTATAAAAGAGTATGCATTCGTCCACCTTGAATATTATTCATGTTCTGGTTAAAAAAGGCCCTAATGATTTATGCTATACAACGTTTGACATGTTTGAACGAACGGAAATATATTTTTTCCCCTCGTTCATGACGAGAAGTCCGGCTGGCTTACATCATGTGCTAACGAGACGGAGATTTTTGGACATAAATGATGAGCTTTTTTGAACAAAACTACATTCGTTATGGACCTGTGATACCTGGAAGTGACATCTGATGAAGAGAATCAAAGGTAATGGATTATTTACATAGTATTTTCGATTTTAGATCTCCCCAACATGACGTCTAGTCTGTATCGCAACGCGTATTTTTCTGGGCGCAGTGCTCAGATTATTGCAAAGTGTGATTTCCCAGTAAGGTTATTTTTAAATCTGGCAAGTTGATTGCGTTCAAGAGATGTAAATCTATAATTCTTTAAATGACAGTATAATATTTTACCAATGTTTTCTAATTTTAATTATTTAATTTGTGACGCTGACTTGACTGCCGGTTATTGGAGGGAAACGATTTCCTCAACATCAATGCCATAGTAAAACGCTGTTTTTGGATATAAATATGAACTTGATAGAACAAAAAATGCATGCATTGTCTAACATAATGTCCTAGGAGTGTCATCTGATGGAGATTGTAAAAGGTTAGTGCATCATTTTAGCTGGTTTTATGGTTTTGGTGACCCTGTCTTTGACTTGACAAAACATTACACACAACTCTTGTAAATGTACTGTCCTAACATACTCTAAATTTATGCTTTCGCCGTAAAACCTTTTTGAAATCGTAAAACGTGGTTAGATTAAGGAGATGTTTATCTTTCAAATGGTGTAAAATAGTTGTATTTTTGAAAAATTTGAATTTTGACATTTATTTGGATTCAAATTTGCCGCTCTTGAAATGCACCTGCTGTTGATGGAGTGCACCACGGGGGGCACGCTAGCGTCCCACCTAGCCCCAAGAGGTTAAATGATGTAAGACACTTGTATTTTCATGAATATTTAGTATTACGATTTTGTATTTTGAATTTCATGCTCTGCAATTTCACCGGATGTTAGCCCTAAGAGGTTTAACAGGGATGACATTTTGTTCATAAAATTAGAGCGCAATAAACTTTTTGTGGATATGGAAAATATTGGTGGATTTTTTTATTTCAGCTCATGAAACATGGGACCAACACTTTACACGTTGGGTTTATATTTTTTTTCTGTGAATATATCAACAATTCAAGACAGTGATTGTAGGATGACATGGTGTAGACTGGGAAGGGGGGATGTGGTGGGGAGGTCAATTTGGCTTATTGTCACCTGCAAGTATTTGAACAAATTTCATTGTTATTGACTTGTTCAAAGGGACAGCTGTAGTTATGGAGCAATAGCACCAGTGCCTTCCATTTGGAGATGGAACCATGAATACAAGTTCTGTCTTGGTCTTGGCTTGTATGCAATCTCATTGTCACGCCTGCTCCCGCTCTCCCTCTCTGGCGCTGGAGGGCGCCAGGCTGCCATTCATTACGCACACCTGTCACCATCATTACGCGCATCAGCGCTCACTGGACTCACCTGGACTCCTTCACTTTGTTTGTATTGCCTTCCCTATTTCTGTCTGTTCCTCCATTGGTTCCGTTGTCAGCCTTAATGTCGTTACGTGTTAATGTCCAGACGCTGTCCTTTCCGGTTCCATGTCCGTTGCTAATTAAATGTTCACTCCCGTACTTGCTTCTCGTCTACCAGCGTTGATCCTTACAGAATGCTGACTCCACTATACGAAGCATCAGGGAGGTTTTTTTTTTTTTTGGTTGGTGACGTCGGGTCTGGGTACCATCGCCGATGGAACCAGGGGTGCCTCAGCTAGCTCGTCGGCCTTCCACGCCTTAGCAGGCTTGAGAGGTCTTATTGCCTCGGTGGGCTCGGCAGGCGCCCACCCCATGTCATGCTTCAGCCGGCCCATCAGGCTCCCATGCCTCAGCCGGTTCGTCAGGCTTTCACGCCTCAGCCGAATCGTCAGTTTCCCAACCCCAGCATGTTGGCTGTGCAACAGCTCCATGGACAGCAACTCTTCCCACTTCTCCGCTACAACAAACAGACAGCATTACTCTCCAAACCAAACCATGGATTATAATCAAACACTTTGCCTAAGAATTGTTGGCTCTACGGACGTCGAACATTCCATTTCTCACTCTGATCACTCTGAGTTGGATTTGACAGAGACGGGCTCACAAACTACAGCAGGGGAGGATTTACTCTTACTCATTAAAAGAGGTTGAGAGCTGCTTGATCCGAGCTCCAACATCACTGAAGTCATTATTAGACTTCCTTCACTGAATATACTATTCAAAGAGGTATGGTTTCAGACTTTTTCGAAAGATGGGCAGGGATTCCGCTGTGCTTACTTTAGGAGGAAGCTTGTTTCACCATTGGGATGCCTGGACAGAGAAGAGCTTTGACTGGGCTGACAAGGAGCTGCCCTCCCGAAGGGGTGGGAGGGCCAAGAGACCAGATGTGGCGGAACGGTGTGCTCGGCATGGAATGTAAGGTTTGAGCATATCTTGAAAGTAAGGAGAGGTAGTTCCCGTTGCTGCTCCATAGGCAAGCATCAGGGTTTGGAAGATGATGCGAGCTTCGAATGGAAGCCAGTGGAGAGTGCAGAGGAGTGTGCTGACATGGGAGAACTTAAGAAGGTTGCACACCAGGCGGCCTGCGGCATTCTGGATAAGTTGCAGGCGTTTGAAGGCACAAGCGGGTAGCCCAGCCAACAGAGAGTTGCAGTAGTTTAGACGGGAGATGACAAATGCCTTGATTAGAACCTGCACCAATTCCTGTGTGAGGAAAGGTCGTATTCTACAGATGTTGAAGAGCATGAACCTGCAGGAGTGAGTCACTGCTTTGATATTTGCAGAGAATGACAGGGTGTTGTCCAGGGTCATGCCAAGGTTCTTTGTACTCTGGGAGGGTGACACCATGGAGTTGTCAGCCGTGATGGAGAGGTCTTGGAGCGGGCAGGCCTTCCCTGGGAGGAAGAGCAGTTCCACTTTGTCATTTTGGTTATCAATGCAAGCTGCCTAAGTAAGTCTAAGAATGTCTTCAGTGCTCCTTGGGCTCCCAGAATAAGTGTAAATGTAATAGATGTATTAATGTCAAATAATTAACAGGACCACACATTGAGGGGGCAAGAAGACATAAAAAAATAAGATTTCCTTGTGTCTCCTGGTTCACACGCCAGGCAACTGACTGTCTGGATGATGTCAGATCAAATTGACCCTAGACTGAAATGCATACACTGTATGAAATCATGATGAAGGCAGTGGTTGTGGATAAGAAACTTGAACTCAATTCAACAGTATGAGACTGAGTTTATTACCGGGAAATTAAATATTCAAGCTAGGTATTCTGGAAAGGAGAGAGAGGTTAGAACCATTCATTAATCATAATCTCTGATGCTATTATATGTTGTTTTTTTCCTCAGAGGGTTTGTAAGCTAGTTAATAGGAATTTACTCTCATTAATTAGTTAATTCATTAATACATTTTCACTTGAATTTTCTTTGTCAATGTACTGTTTTGTCATTACTTGTCTTCCTAATGGGGTCCAAGGCTGTAAAGCCCAAAAGCAATTGTGCTTTTGGGTATATTTTGATTGTAAAGGCTCTTTTTTATAAACCTTTTAGGGGTTTATTTTGTTTTGTACCACATTAGTTTAATGTAGGATACAGGATTATTGCATTTCCATATTTTGTATCACAGGGATAAGACACACATCAGCAAACAACAATTTTGAAATGACAAGGCAACAAAAATAAAAATATTGCATTAGCATAATATGTATGCCTCCTCTCTCCTCCTCCCAAATATACTCACCCTCCATTACATGTCATGAAAGTGGATAATTTTTCTTTAGTGGCAGCATACATTGTGTGCCCAGAGCCTTTGATTCAAGACCTGAAGCAGTATGCCCAAGCTGGGACTCTGCTGTCCGATCCCTCTCTGTGCAGTAACTTATTTAACTGTGTAACTCTGTCTCTTTTTATTACAATTCTGGGTGTCAATTGTAGTTCCTATGTTTACGAATAACTCATATGCGGCCTCTGGGGTTTTCTCTAATCTTAACTGATTGAGAAAACAGACTGCAATGGAAATAAAATAAATAATAGATAGAATAAATAATTATATAATAATAGAATAAATAATTGAATAGCGCTTCTGCATTGACTTTTGCCATGAGCGAACACCGTACAACTTTTCCTATTGTTCAAATTTTTGGTTAGAGTTACGGCTATAGTGTGTCTAAATAAAGAGACTGTAATTTCATAGTTTCATCTATTCTATGTCTCCCTGTGTATGAGCAGGAAGTTTCAGTATAGGGTTATACAAGTTAAAAATATTTCCAACCATAGCAAAGGAAAAAAGAAAGAAAGCAGAAATTTCAGCAATGTTTGTTCTGAGCCTTCTACACAGGCAGAACTTATTCTGAAGGATGTCAAAAGTACCTGTCTGTGCATACAGTATGTCTGAGCAAGGTACAGTATGTTCAGATATCCTTTTGTATAAAGATAATATTGAGCCGATCTGTACTGATATAATCCCATTTAACGCCACATTGTCATGTAACACCATCTAATAATCTGTTACATATCGCATCATATATTTTATTATATTGCCTATAGAATGCAAATTGTACAATATAGTGTATACCTTATATCAGCACAGTATATTAGCACCTGGCAAATTATCAATCCATGTATGAATATTTATAACTAGTGCCACATAAACATACACATCGCTTGTAGAAAATAAATAAGTCTACTCGTAAAGCTTTTTTTTACGTTATCTTCTTAAAACATTTATTGGACACAATTATGCAGGATACAAACCAAATAATGACCAATTATAAAACATGAGCGTGTGTACTCATTCTCACCACTCAAGACGCATGGCAATAAACTCAACATTTTCGCATTGCATCTAATTCAAAGAAATACATTAATGCACTGTCTGATGATTAAATTACTCTTTTGAGTAAACCTAAGGTGTGTAAAATTGCTTACAGACTGTCATAAGTCCCTCTTAATATGACTTCTCGAGTGCTTTATTGATAGAATGAGAGCTATGAGAGAACCTTAGAAAGTTAACTAACAAGTAGGATCTAAAAGAGTGATGCAGGCATCAAGATAGTTCAATGTGGGCTTTCCCGAAGACTTCATTAATCTCAACATGGATGCCTTGTCTGAGAAGTTGACTACCATAAAATGTGAATGTGGAGGCCAGCTCATCTGATGCAGCACTCCCATTACTCTCCTTCTTGGTCAAATAACTCTTACACAGCCTGGAGGTGTGTTTTGGGTCATTATCATGTTGAAATAAAAATGACAGTCCCACCTAGCTCAAACCAGATGGGATGGCGTATCGCTGCAGAATGCTGTGGTAGCCATACAGGTTAAGTGTGCCTTGAATTCTATATAAATCACAGACAGTGTCACCAGCAAAGCATCCCCACACCCCCTCCTCCATGCTTCACGGTGTGAACCACACATGCGGAGATCATCCGTTCACCTACTCTGCCTCTCACACGGTAGTTGGAACCAAAAATCTAAAATTTGGACTCATCAGCCAAAGGACAGATTTCCACCGGTCTAATGTCCATTGCTCGTGTTTCTTGCCCCAAGCCAGTCACTTCTTTTTGGTGTCCTTTAGTAGTGGTTTCTTTGTACCAATTTGACCATGAAGCCCTGATTCACGCAGTCTCCTCTGAATAGTTGATGTTGAGATGTGTCTGTTACTTGAACTCTGTGAGGTGCAAACTAAGGTGCCGTTAATTGCCGATTTCTGAGGCTGGTAACTCTAATGAACTTATCCTCGGCAGCAGAGGTAATTGAAGGAAAGAAATTCCACAAATTTACTTTCAACAAGGCACACCTGTTTTTTGAAAGGCATTCCAGGTGACAATGAAGCTGGTTGAGAGAATGCCAAGAGTGTGCAAAGCTGTAATCAAGGCAACGGGTGACTACTTTGAAGAATCTCAAATATAAAATATGTTTTGGGTTACTACATGGTTTCCAGATGTGTTATTTCATAGTTGTGGTGTCTTCACTATTATTCTAAAATGTAAAAAAGTACAAATTAACAAAAACCCTTGAATGAGCAGGTGTGCCCAGGCCTTTGATTGGTACTTTATTTCTGTCTGTGTATTTCTGCCTGCTACACCACCTATACAGATTACATGATAAAGCCTGTAAATGCTTACACCCTCTCAAAAGTGTTACCATAGTGATTTACATATGATTGTTATATGTTTTTGTGTTATAGGAACTTATTTTCACACATACAGGGCCTTCGGAAAGTATTCAGACCCCTTGACATTTTCCACATTTTGTTACGTTACATCCTTATTCTAAAATGTATTACATTTTTAAAAAATTTCCTCATCAATCTACACACAATAACCCATAATGACAAAGTGAAAACAGGTTTTTAGAAATGTGTGTGTATGTATAAAAAATACATAAATACCTTATTTACATAAGTATTCAGACCCTTTGCAATGAGACTCGAAATTGAGCTCAGGTCCATCCTGTTTCCACTGATCATCCTTGAGATGTTTCTACAACTTGATTGGAGTTCCCCTGTGGTCAATTCAATTGATTGAGCAGGATTTGGAAAGGCGCACACCTGTCTATATAAGGTCCCATAGTTGACAGTGCATGTCAGTATAACGACACAGGACAAGAGCCAAATGCAGATGGTTCGAGTCTCTGATATTTAATAATAAGGGGCAGGCGAGAGGCAGGTCGAGGACAGACAGAAGTTTGTAAACCAGGTCAGAGTCAAATGGGTACAGGAAGGAAGGCAGGCTCGAGGTCAGGGCAGGCAGAAAGGCGTGGCAGGCAGGCTCAGGGTCAGGGAAGGCAGAAAAGCACAAGACAGGTGAAACATATCAGGGTGTGACAGTACCCCCCTCTAGGGGCGCCACCTGGCATCCTACCCGCATGCATATCTGGTCATTCAGCGATGAGGGCCGGGTCCAGGATGTCCTTAGCAGGGACCCAGCACCTCTCCTCCGGGCCATAACCCTCCCAATCAACCAGGTACTGGAAACCCTTGCCCCGAGGTCGAACACTATTGAATGCCAGATGGCCATCGATGAGACAGGGAGGGGGGTGGGCCTGGACACAGGAGACAAAGGGCTGTGAGACAAAGGTTAAATCTTAGACACATGAAACATTGGATGTATACGGAGGGTGCGGGGCAACAGAAGATGAACAGCAGTGGGACTAAGGATTTTAGAGCTGGGAAAGGGGCCGATAAAGTGAGGGAAAGTTTACAGGATTGCACTCTGAGGGGCAGATCCCGAGTGGAGAGCCATACCCTGTGCCCGAGACGATAGCGGAGAGCCGGGGTCAGGTGACTATCTGCCTGTCACCAATACCTGGAGGTGGTCTTAAGAAGTGCGCACCGGGCTCTCTTCCAGATATGCCGACAGCGACGGACGAACATCTGTGCTGAGGGTATTCTGAACTCTTCCTCTTGCTCTGGGAAGAGCGAAGGTTGGTGACTCAGGGAACACTCGAAACGCTAGAGCCCAGTGGCCGAGCAGGGAAGGGTTTTCTGGGCGTACTACACCAACACGAGTTGCTAGCTCCAGGTGGTGGGATTGGCCAAGACGAGGCACTGAAGAATCATCTGCAGGTCCTGATTGGCATGCTCTGACTGGCCTGTCATGGCCAGGGTGCAGAACCCTTTCAGAATCGGGATGAGAACTGAGGACCACGATTGGAGACCATGTCGATAGGAAGTCCATGGATTCGGAAGACGTGCTGCATCATGAGCTGGGCCGTCTCCTTGGCTGAAGGTAACTTGGGGAGGTGAATGAAATGGGCAGCTTTAGAAAACCTATCCACCACTGTAAGGATGGTGGTGTTGCCATCAGACGGAGGGAGACTAGTGACAAAGTCCAAGGATATATGGTACCAGGGGTGATGAGGCACAGGGAGTGGTTGAAGGAGGCCAGCCAGAGCTTGTCATTGAGTCTTGTTCTGGGCGCACACTTTGCAGGTGGCGACAAATGTAGAGAAGTCAGAAACCATAGTTGGCCACAAAAAATGTTGTCAGATGTATGCCAGGGTCCGTCGAGAGCCAGGATGACAGTTAAGCTTTGAGGAATGGGCCCATTCCAGGACCGGAGAGCAGGCTGAATCAAGGACAAATATGGACCAGGCTCTTGTTTCCCAAGACAAGTGTAGCAGCGAGACAGGAGGTAGGGAGGATGGTCTCTGGGTCTGATGGTGAAGCCACAGAACTATACAGGCAAGAGAGAGCATCAGGCTTAACCTTTTTGGACCCAGGGTAGTAGGTGAAAGTTAAAATGAGTGAATAAAGAGCCCAACGTGCCTGTCTAGAGTTGAGACGTTTGGCGGTGAGGAGATATTCAAGATTGTTATGGTCGGTCCAAAGTAAGAATGGGTGTTCTGCCCCTTCAAGCCAGTGCCTTCACTCCTCCAGCCACATCTTTACCGCAATAAGCTCCAGATTACCAATGTCATAGTTCCTCTCAGTGGAATTCAGGCGATGAGAAGGGAAAGCGCAAGGGTGCAAATTTTGGGACCGAACGGAGAAGGAGAATCAAGAGAAAACAAGGATGTCGTCAAGGTAGACAAACACAAACCGATTCAACATGTCACGGAGCACATCGTTGACCAAGGCCTGGAACACTGCGGGAGTGTTGGTGAGTCCAAACAGTATGAACAGGTACTCGTAGTGTCCTTTAGCTTATTGGGAACCGTACCGTGAGTGACCCTGCCAATGGAACGTCCGTCCAGTCGTCTGCCGTCCATGGGAATGGAGAGGAGTTGTGTGGAGATACCCAGCTCAGATACTAGAGTAGCGTCCACAAAGCTCTCATCAGCCCCAGAGTCAATGAGCACCCGGAGAGATTTAGACAGATCACCCCACAGCAGGATACCATGGAAAGGAGTACGAGTAAAAGGAGTTAGAAGACTCCCAGTATGGCCCACCAGCGTACTCGTACCTACTGATGAACCTGGTTTTTTACTGAACAGGTGAATATGTAATGCCCTGTAGCACCACAATACAGACAACTGTTGGAGCTCAGCCTGCAGAATCGTTCCTTAGGCGACAATCTAGCCCTGCCCAGTTGCATAGGCTCTGGAGTAAACGAGTCGCGTGTCCCCGAAGATTCCCGAGGGGGCTCTGGTGACTTTGGATCCTCTCGGGAATGCAGGCATAGGGACATCTGGAGTTCTTCAAAGGTGAGAAAGCAGCCATGGACGAGCCAGTGTGGCCGAGAACAGAACTCCTCTCCCCCCTGCGTTCCCGTAGGAGCCCATTGATCCTTATGGTTAAGGCTATGATGGAGTCAAGGTCCAAGGGTAACTCCCCGAGATGTGAGCTCGTCTTTAATCTCCTCCTATAATCCATGAAGGAAGGTCGTCGAACCGGGACTCCAGGTTCCAGGTACTCTTGGCTGCCCACTTGTGAAAGTTTATCACGTAGTCTGCCACACTACGGGAGTCTTGACGTACTAGAAGTAGCTTTCAGTCCGCCTCTCTCCCAGACACCAGAGAATTGAACACCTTCCTCACCTCCGCCATGAAATCCCCCAGACGAAGGCAAATGGTGGATTGTTGCTCCCAAACCGCCACAGCCCAAGTGAGCGCCTTTCCAGACATCAGCGTTATGAAATACGCTGTCTTCAAACGATCTGAAGGAAAGGAAGAGGGCTGCAGCTCAAAGATGAGGGAGCACAGGGGAAGAAATGCCCAGCATAGCGCTCTGGGGGAGGTAAACAGGGTTCTCGGAAAGCCGGGGTAGGCTAGACAAAATCACCACTGGTAGGGGGATTACTGAGCATCTGAGAGGTCTCTGTTGTGGCATGCTGCCTGATAGATAACCATGGAATTGCTCCAGTGATGATTTGAAACCCAGGTCATGGTGTTCTGCCAAAGTATGGAGTCCTTCCATAAGGTTCTGGAGTAGCGCCACGTGTCTTCCAATGGTGGCTCCATGCAGGGAGACAGTGTTGCGGAGCTGGTCCGAGTCTGCTGGGTCAGTCATGGCCAGTTTGTACTATAACAACACAGAACAAGACCCAAATGCAGACACAGGAGGCAGATGGTTTGAGTCTCTGATATTTATTAATAGACAAGGGGCAGGGAAGAGGCAGGTCGAGGACATACAGAAGTTCTTAAACCAGGTCAGAGTCAGATGGGTACAGGACGGCAGGCAGCCTCGAGGTCAGGGCAGGCGGGCTCAGGGTCAGGGAAGGGAAAAGGTCGGAACCGGGAGGACTAGAAAACAGGGACTAGAAAAACATGATTACGGAAAAACACACTGGTAGGCTTGACGAGACAAGACGAACTGGCAACAGACAAACAGAAACCACCGGTAAAATACACAGGGGATAATGGAACAAATGGGAGACATCTGGTGGCGGTGGAGGCAACACAAGACAGAATAAACAGATCAGGGTTTGACAGTCAGAGCACAGATCTGGGGAAGGGTACCAAAAAAGTTCTACAGCATTGAAGGTCCCCAAGGACACAGTAGCCTCCATCATTCTTAAATGAAAGAAGTTTGGAACCACGAAGACTCTTCGTAGAGCTGGCCAGAAAAAAAGATTCTCTGGTCTGATGAAACCAAGATGGAACTCTTTGGCCTGAATGCCAAGCGTCACGTCTGGAGGAAACCTGGCACCATCCCTTTGCTGAAGCATGGTGGTAGCAGCATCATGATGTCGGGATGTTTTTCAGCGGCAGCGACTGGGAGACTAGTCAGGGTTGAGGGAAAGATTAACACAGCAAAGTACAGAGAGATCCTTGTTGAAAACCTGCTCCCGAGCACTCATGACCTCAGACTTGGGAGAAGGTTCACCTTCCAATAGGACAATGACCCTAAGCACACAGCCAAGACAAAGCAAGAGTGGCTTCGGGACAAGTCTCGGGAGAATGTCCTTGAGTGGCCCAGGCAGAGCCCGGACTTGAACCCGATCGAACCTCTCTGGAAAGAACTGAAAATAGCTGTGCAGCAATGCTCCCCATCCAACCTGACAGAGCTTGAGAGGATCTGCAGAGAAGAATGGGAGAAACTCCCCATATACACGTGTGCCAAAGTTGTAGCGTCACACCCAAGAACACTTGAGGCTGTAATCTCTGCAAAAGGTGATTTAACAAAGTAATGCGTCTGAATACCTATGTAAATGTGATATTTCATTTTTTGTGTGAATTAGCAAACATATAAAAAACTGTTTTTGCTTTGTCATCATGGGGTATTGTGTGTAGATTGATGAGCGAAAAATAAAACATGTAATCCATTTTAGAATAAGGCTGTAACGTAACAATGTGGAAAAGTCAAGTGGTCTGAGTACTTTCCCAATGCACTGTATGGCTGCATTTCTCCCCATTGGAAAGTTGAGAAGATTATGATTCATGAGAAACCAAATACTTATTATGGATTGATTTTTCACAATATTGTTGCTTTCACCTAAACTCATAATAAGTTCAGCGAGCAGTGAGACGCCCAAAAGTGAATACGTCATACATTTACATTTTAGTCATTTAGCAGACACTCTTATCCAGAGCGACTTACAGTAGTGAATGCATACATTTCATTTCATGCATTTTTTATATTTTTGGACTGGCCCCCCGTGGGAATCAAACCCACAACCCTGGCGTTGCACACACCATGCTGGCGTTGCAAACACCATGCTCTACCAACTGAGCCAAATAGATATTCCCCTGTGCCCAACTTTCTCAAACCATGAAAAGAGAGATAAGAACATGCTGAAGACTAACAGAGATATGCATGATGACTGCAGACATGTGGATTTCACATGCACAATAGAACTTTGCTTTTCCTCTTCGCTCCCTCCACCGATTACACATTCCTTGCTGAATGGAGTTGTCTGAGACCTTGAATAATCTAAGTGATGGGCAAGGCTGTGTAACAAGTCATAGAGCAATTTGTATTGCTTTGTTGCAGTTCTCAATGCTGCAGCGATTGTACTTGACATTTTCAGAAATAAAGACAGATTGCATGTGATATTCACTGTGGAACTTGGTCACAAAGGTACTCACGAAATACCCCCAATAAAAAGGTTACTAATACAATAAAGACAATATAATCTAGTAGCACTTTAACCTCTTGGGGCTAGGTGGGACGCTAGCGTGCCACCCGTGGTGCACTCCATCAACAGCAGGTGCATTTCAAGAGCGGCAAATTTGAATCCAAATAAATGTCAAAATTCAAATTTTTCAAAAATACAACTATGTTACACCATTTGAAAGATAAACATCTCCTTAATCTAACCACGTTTTACGATTTCAAAAAGGTTTTACGGCGAAAGCATAAATTTAGAGTATGTTAGGACAGTACATTTACAAGAGTTGTGTGTAATGTTTTGTCAAGTCAAAGACAGGGTCACCAAAACCATAAAACCAGCTAAAATGATACACTAACCTTTTACAATCTCCATCAGATGACACTCCTAGGACATTATGTTAGACAATGCATGCATTTTTAGTTCTATCAAGTTCATATTTATATACAAAAACAGCGTTTTACTATGGCATTGATGTTGAGGAAATCGTTTCCCTCCAATAACCGGCAGTCAAGTCAGCGTCACAAATTAAATAATTAAAATTAGAAAACATTGGTAAAATATTATATTGTCATTTAAAGAATTATAGATTTACATCTTTTGAACGCAATCAACTTGCCAGATTTAAAAATAACCTTACTGGGAAATCACACTTTGCAATAATCTGAGCACTGTGCCCAGAAAAATACGCGTTGCGATACAGACTAGACGTCATGTTGGGGAGATCTAAAATCGAAAATACTATGTAAATAATCCATTACCTTTGATTCTCTTCATCAGATGTCACTTCCAGGTATCACAGGTCCATAACGAATGTAGTTTTGTTCAAAAAAGCTCATCATTTATGTCCAAAAATCTCCGTCTCGTTAGCACATGATGTAAGCCAGCCGGACTTCTCGTCATGAACGAGGGGAAAAAATATATTTCCGTTCGTTCAAACATGTCAAACGTTGTATAGCATAAATCATTAGGGCCTTTTTTAACCAGAACATGAATAATATTCAAGGTGGACGAATGCATAGCCTTTTATAACGTATTGGAACGAGGGTACCCAACATGAAGTAGCGCGCCAGGTGTCTAATGGGACATCACCGTTCCATGGCTCTTGTTCGGTCAGATCTCCCTCCAGAAGACTCAAAACACTTTGTAAAGGCTGGTGACATCTAGTGGAAGCAATAGGAAGTGCCAAAATATTCCTAAACCCCTGTGTTTTTCAATGGGATAGGTTTAAACTCAATACAACACATCAGGTATCCACTTCCTGTCAGAAAATGTCTCAGGGTTTTGCCTGCCAAATGAGTTCTGTTATACTCACAGACACCATTCAAACAGTTTTGGAAACTTTAGAGTGTTTTCTATCCATATATAATAAGTATATGCATATTCTAGTTACTGGGTAGGATTAGTAACCAGATTAAATCGGGTACATTTTTTTTATCCAGACGTGCAAATGCTGCCCCCTAGACCCAACAGGTTAAGTAACAGTCCAGTTACTTTCAACCGGTTACTTAAATATACAGTATACCATATGTGGTGGTAATGACGCAGCTAGTGTATATTTAACTATAAGAATGTTAAATTGACCAATTTCACAGAGTACTTGGTGTTAAATTAATAATTTTTGGGAGTGTTGAATTTTGGGAGTGTTGAATTCTGACTTTGAATTTAAGCATGAGAATAGCTTGCTATTGACCCGCTATTCATTAGGGGTGGAGATCAAATACATTAAGGTGTGGAGGAGGTGTGTCTATAGATACGGCGTATTCTGACATTAACTTTACATGTGATGAAATGATTAATAAAGTCAAGCAACCTGTCGGTTCCAAGTGGAACAACATCTACTTTCTTTTTTCCAATAGAAATAACATCATTCTCCATGCACTGGATTTAGAAAATTGATAAGAGCTATTGATAAGAGGGGATTGTAAATATACTGAACAAAAATTTCAATGCAACAATTTCAATGATTTTACTGACTTACAGTTCATATACGGAAATCAGTCAATTGACATAAATACATTAGGCCCTCATGTATGGATTTGGGCCTGGAAGGGCATAGCCCACCCACTGGTGAGCCAGGCCCAGCCAATCAGAATGAGTTTTTCCAAACAAAAGGGCTTTATTATGGACAAAAATACCCCTCGGTTTCATCAGCTGTCGGGGTGGCTGGTCTCAGAAGATCCCACAGGTGAAGAAGCCGGATATGGAGGTCATTGGTTGGCGTGGTTACACAGAGTCTGTGGTTATGAGGCCGGTTGGACGTACTGCCAAATTCTATAAAACTATGTTGGAGGAGGCTTGTGGCAAAGAAATGAACATTACATTCTCTGGTAACAGCTCTGGTGGGATATTCCTGCAGTCAGCATGCTAATTGCAATTGGTTAATATGATAATCAGGGGAAAGTTGTAACCTATAACAAACCTCGTTCAATCTCCTCAGGACTTTAAATGGCCCCACAAACCGCAGACCCAGCTTCCGGCAGGGCAGGTAAATGGGCAGGTTTCGGGTCGAGAGCCAGACCCGATCCCCCGGTGCATAAACCGGGGCCTCACTGCGGTGGCTGTCGGCACTCGCCTTTTGCCGCCTGATGACTTGTTGAAGACGTACATGGGCAGCGTTCAATGTCTCCTCCGAGTGCCGAAACCATTCATCCACCGCAGGAGCCTCGATCTGGCTCTGATGCCATGGTGCCAGGACCGGCTGATACCCTAGCACACACTGAAAAGGGGTCAGGTTAGTAGAAGAGTGGCGTAGGGAATTTTGGGCCATCTCTGCCCAGGGGATAAACGATGCCCACTCTCCCGGCCGGTCCTGGCAATAGGACCGCAGAAACCTACCCACCTCTTGGTTGACTCTTTCCACCTGCCCGTTACTTTCGGGGTGGAACCCTGAGGTAAGGCTGACCGAGACCCCCAGGCGTTCCATAAACACCCTCCAGACTCTAGATGTAAATTGGGGACCCCGATCAGACACTATATCCTCAGGCACCCCGTAGTGCCGGAATACATGGGTGAACAGGGCCTCCGCAGTCTGTAGAGCCATAGGGAGACGGCAGGACTTAGAAAACCGATCCACAACGACCAGGATCGTAGTGTTACCCCGTGACGGGGGAAGATCCGTCACAAAATCCACCGATAGGTGTGACCACGGTCGTTGCGGAACGGGAAGGGGTTGTAATTTCCCTCTGGGCAGATGTCTAGGTGCCTTGCACTGTGCGCATACCGAACAGGAGGAGACATAAACCCTCACGTCTTTGGTTAACCTCTTGGGGCTAGGTGGGACGCTAGCGTGCCACCCGTGGTGCACTCCATCAACAGCAGGTGCATTTCAAGAGCGGCAAATTTGAATCCAAATAAATGTCAAAATTCAAATTTTTCAAAAATACAACTATTTTACACCATTTGAAAGATAAACATCTCCTTAATCTAACCACGTTTTACGATTTCAAAAAGGTTTTACGGCGAAAGCATAAATTTAGAGTATGTTAGGACAGTACATTTACAAGAGTTGTGTGTAATGTTTTGTCAAGTCAAAGACAGGGTCACCAAAACCATAAAACCAGCTAAAATGATGCACTAACCTTTTACAATCTCCATCAGATGACACTCCTAGGACATTATGTTAGACAATGCATGCATTTTTAGTTCTATCAAGTTCATATTTATATCCAAAAACAGCGTTTTACTATGGCATTGATGTTGAGGAAATCGTTTCCCTCCAATAACCGGCAGTCAAGTCAGCGTCACAAATTAAATAATTAAAATTAGAAAACATTGGTAAAATATTATATTGTCATTTAAAGAATTATAGATTTACATCTCTTGAACGCAATCAACTTGCCAGATTTAAAAATAACCTTACTGGGAAATCACACTTTGCAATAATCTGAGCACTGCGCCCAGAAAAATACGCGTTGCGATACAGACTAGACGTCATGTTGGGGAGATCTAAAATCGAAAATACTATGTAAATAATCCATTACCTTTGATTCTCTTCATCAGATGTCACTTCCAGGTATCACAGGTCCATAACGAATGTAGTTTTGTTCAAAAAAGCTCATCATTTATGTCCAAAAATCTCCGTCTCGTTAGCACATGATGTAAGCCAGCCGGACTTCTCGTCATGAACGAGGGGAAAAAATATATTTCCGTTCGTTCAAACATGTCAAACGTTGTATAGCATAAATCATTAGGGCCTTTTTTAACCAGAACATGAATAATATTCAAGGTGGACGAATGCATACTCTTTTATAACGTATTGGAACGAGGGTACCCAACATGAACTTGCGCGCCAGGTGTCTAATGGGACATCATCGTTCCATGGCTCTTGTTCGGTCAGATCTCCCTCCAGAAGACTCAAAACACTTTGTAAAGGCTGGTGACATCTAGTGGAAGCAATAGGAAGTGCCAAAATATTCCTAAGCCCCTGTGTTTTTCAATGGGATAGGTTTAAAGTCAATACAACACATCAGGTATCCACTTCCTGTCAGAAAATGTCTCAGGGTTTTGCCTGCCAAATGAGTTCTGTTATACTCACAGACACCATTCAAACAGTTTTAGAAACTTTAGAGTGTTTTCTATCCATATATAATAAGTATATGCATATTCTAGTTACTGGGTAGGATTAGTAACCAGATTAAATCGGGTACATTTTTTTTATCCAGACGTGCAAATGCTGCCCCCTAGCCCCAACAGGTTAACGTGGGCCACCAGTACTTCCCCGTAAGGCAGCGCACCGTCCGACCGATACCAGGATGACCAGAGGAGGGTGATGTGTGGGCCCAACAGATCAAACGATCGCGAACATCAAACAGGCACGTACACACGCCCAACGGGACACTGGGAGGGAGTGGGTTCTGCATGTGACGCCCGTTCGATGTCCGCGTCCACCTCCCATACCACCGGTGCCACCAGGCATGAAGCTGGAATTATGGGAGTGGGCTCTGTGGACCACTCCTCTGTATCATACAGCCGGGACAGTGCGTCTGCCTTGACGTTCTGGGAACCTGGTTTGTAGGAAAGAGTGAAAGAAAAGCGTGTGAAAAACATAGCCCACCTAGCCTGGCGAGGGTTCAGTCTCCTCGCTGCCCGAATATACTTCAGATTTCGGTGGTCAGTCCAAATGAGGAAAGGGTGTCTAGCCCCCTCAAGCCAATGTCTCCACGCTTTCATAGCCCCGACAACAGCTAACAACTCCCTATCCCCCACATCATAGTTTCGCTCCACCGGGCTGAGCTTCTTCGAAAAGAAAGCACAGGGGCGGAGTTTTGGTGGCTTACCCGAGCGCTGAGATAGCACAGCCCCTATTCCAGCCTCGGATGCATCCACCTCAACTATGAATGCTAAGGAGGGATCAGGATGCGCCAGCACTGGAGCCGTGGTAAACAGAGCCTTCAGGTTACCAAAAGCTCTGTCCGCCTCAGCCGACCACCGCAATCGCACCGGTCCCCCCTTCAGTAAGGAAGTAATGGGAGCCGCCACCTGGCCAAAACCCCGGATAAACCTCCGGTAGTAGTTGGCAAACCCTAAAAACCGCTGCACCTCCTTTACCGTGGTTGGAGTTGGCCAATTACGCACGGCTGAAATGCGGTCAGTCTCCATCTCCACCCCTGACGCGGACAAACGGTACCCAAGGAAGGAGACGGACTGTTGAAAGAACAGACATTTCTCCGCCTTGACGTAAAGGTCATGCTCCAACAGTCGACCAAGCACCATTCGTACAAGGGACACATGCTCCGTGCGGGTAGTGAAGTATATTAGAATATCATCTATATACAGCACTACACCCCGCCCATGCAGGTCCCTGAAGATCTCATCCACAAATTATTGGAAGACGGATGGAGCATTCATTAACCCATACGGAATGACGAGGTACTCATAGTGCCCAGAAGTAGTGCTAAATGCCGTCTTCCACTCATCCCCTCCCTTGGAGGTTGTACGCGCTCCTGAGGTCCAATTTTGTGAAGAAGCGCGCCCCGAGCAATGACTCTGTCATACTGGCGATCAGAGGTAGCGGGTAACTGTATTTAACAGTAATCTGGTTCAAACCTCGATAGTCAATGCACGGGCGTAAACCTCCATCCTTCTTCTTCTCAAAAAAGAAACTCGAGGGGGCCGAATGTATCCCTGTCCCAGAGATTCAGCGACATATGTTTCCATAGCCACCGTCTCCTCCTGTGACAGAGGATACACGTGACTCCTGGGAAGTGCAGCGCCCTCCAGGAGATTTATCGCACAATCCCCCGGTCGATGGGGTGGTAATTGAGTCGCCTTCCTTTTACAGAAGGCGATTACCAAATCGGCATATTCGGGAGGAATGTGCATGGTGGAAACCTGGTTTGGACTTTCCACCGTAGTGGCACCTAAGGAAACACCTAAACACCTCCCTGAACACTGACAGGACCATCCCTTGAGAACCCTCTGTTGCCACGAAATAATAGGATCATGAGAAGCCAACCAGGGAAGACCCAACACAACGGGAAACGCAGGAGCGTCAATCAGAAAGAGACTAATACTCTCTTCATGACTCCCCTGCGTTACCATAGCAATGGGAGCTGTGACCTCCCTAATCAGCCCCGACCCCAACGGACGACTATCTAGGGCATGTACAGGGAAGGGAACATCAACGGGAACAATAGGAATCCCTAATCTATGGGCTAAGGACCAATCAATAAAGTTCCCAGCTGCGCCTGAATCTACTAGTGCCTTATGCTGGGAATGTGGGGAAAACCCCGGAAATCCTATAGATACCCACATGTGGGTGAGTCGTGTGCCTACTCACCTGAGATGAACCACCAGTGTTTCGCCTACCACCTCGACTCCCTGGAAAACCTCCCCAGCACCGACCAGCAGTGTGCCCTCTGCGGTCACCTCTAGTGCCTGGAATGGTCTCCCCTCCGGTCTCCCAAGTACCAGCCCCTCCCAACTCCATAGGAGTTGGATCTAAGGGACTCGGGGATGGAACCAACGGACCCCGATCCGGTTGTCCGCGGGAGGCCAGCAGGTTATCCAGCTGGATCGATAAGTCCACCAGCTGGTCCAGGTGGATGGTGGTGTCCCTGCAGGCTAGCTCCCTACGAACGTCCCCTCGCAAACCACACCTGTAGTGATCGATCACGGCCCGCTCATTCCATCCTGCACCAGCCGCCAGAGTTCTGAAGTCCAGTGCAAACTCCTGTGCGCTCCTCATCTCCTGTCTTAAATGTAACAAGCGCTCTCCCGCCACTCTCCCTTCTGGTGGATGATCAAAAACTGCCCGAAAGCGTTGGGAGAAGTCCTCGTAGTCTTCCAGAGTCGGGCCTTCCTCTTCCCAGATGGCGTTGGCCCACTCCAGGGCTTTACCAGTCAGACAGGAGATGAGGGCGCTCACTCTCTCGCGTCCCGAGGGTGCCGGCTGGACAGCCGCCAGGTAGAGCTCCAGCTGGAGTAGGAACCGCTGGCACCCGGCAGCTGTTCCGTCATACGCTCCTGGGAGCGAGAGCCGAATCCCACCGGATGCTGACGACGGATGGGTAGAAATGGGTGTATCGGGAGGTGCGACTGGCGGTGGTGTGGCTGGGTTGAAGGGAAATCTTGTTCTCTCCACTCTCTCCATGGTCTGCAGCACGCAATCCATAGCTGTCATGAGACTGTATATTACTCGCATGCTGCTGGCCGCGCTCCTCTACAGTAATAGGAAAGCTGGCTGCTCCTGCTGACTCCATAGTCGTGGTCTGTGATTCTGTAATGGTTTCTATTGAGAAGTAGAGGAGTCAGGCGCAGGACACAGGAATAAGTGTAAACAAAACGTGTTTACTCAAATTTATCAATAAACTTCTCACAGAAAATAACATGGTTTAACCTGTTTGGGCTAGGGGGCAGTATTGCGAATTTTGGAAAAAATATGTGCCCATTTTTAACCTCTTACATCTAGACGTTCTGCTAGCGGAACACCTGCTCCAATATCCAATGATAGGCGTGGCGTGAATTACAAATTCCTCAAAAATACAAAACTTCAATTTTTCAAACATATGACTATTTCACAGCATTTTAAAGATAAGACTCTCCTTTATCTAACCACACTGTCCGATTTCAAAAAGGCTTTACAACGAAAGCAAAACATTAGATTATGTCAGCAGAGTACCAAGCCAGAAATAATCAGACACCCATTTTTCAAGTTAGCATATAATGTCACAAAAACCCAGAAGACAGCTAAATGCAGCACTAACCTTTGATGATCTTCATCAGATGACAACCCTAGGACATTATGTTATACAATACATGCATGTTTTGTTCAATCAAGTTCATATTTATATCAAAAACCAGCTTTTTACATTAGCATGTGACTAGCATGTGACTAGCATTCCCACCGAACACTACCGGTGAATTTACTAAATTACTCACGATAAACGTTCACAAAAAGCATAACAATTATTTTAAGAATTATAGATACAGAACTCCTCTATGCACTCGATATGTCCGATTATAAAATAGCTTTTTGGTGAAAGCACATTTTGCAATATTCTAAGTACATAGCCCAGGCATCACGGGCTAGCTATTTAGACACCCGGCAAGTTTAGCACTCACCAATATCAGATTTACTATTATAAAAGATTGATTACCTTTTGTTGTCTTCGTCAGAATGCACTCCCAGGACTGCTACTTCAATAACAAATGTTGGTTTGGTCCAAAATAATCCATCGTTATATCCGAATAGCGGCGTTTTGTTCGTGCGTCCCAGACACTATCTGAAATGGTAAATCAGGGTCGCGCGCATGGCGCAATTCGTGACAAAAAAATTCTAAATATTCCATTACCGTACTTCGAAGCATGTCAACCGCTGTTTAAAATCCATTTTTATGCCATTTTTCTCGTAAAAAAGCGATAATATTCCGACCGGGAATCTCCTTTTAGCTAAACAGAGGAAAGTAAACAAAGCTTTCGGTCGACGCGGGCACGAGCCTGAGTCTCACAGTACTGTAACCAGCCACTACCCAAACGCGCTACTTTTTTTTCAGCCAGAGCCTGCAAAGCCACGATTCAGCTTTTTGCCGCCTTCTGAGACCCTATGGCAGCCGTAGGAAGTGTCACGGGACAGCTAAGATCCTCACTCTTCAATAAACAGAGACAAGAAGAACGACACCTTGTCAGACAGGCCACTTCCTGCATGAAACCTTGTCAGGTTTTTGCCTGCCAAATGAGTTCTGTTATACTCACAGACACCATTCAAACAGTTTTAGAAACTTTAGGGTGTTTTCTATCCATATGTAATAAGTATATGCATATTCTAGTTACTGGGTAGGAGTGGGAACCAGATTAAATAGGGTACGTTTTTTATCCAGCCGTGAAAATACTGCCCCCTAGCCATAACAGGTTAAAAAACCACCAACAACCACAAGACAGGAAACAATCACGGACAAGACAAACAGGAAAGGCAGAGGGTTAAATAATGAACATAATTAGGGAAATCAAAAACAGGTGTACACAATAAAGACAAAACCAAACGAACAGTGAAACATCGATCGTTGGTAACTAGTAAGCCGGTGACATCGACCGCCGAACGCCACCCGAACAAGGAGAGGGGCCGACCTCGGCACAAAACCTAAGTAAAGGAATGGAATTAAGAATATATAAATATATGGACTAGCAATGTCAGAGCAGCATAGACTAAGATACAGTAGAATAGAATACAGATGAGTAATGCAAAATATGTAAACATTATCAAAGTGACTACTGTTCCATTTATTAAAGTGGCCAGTGATTTCAAGTCTATGTATATAGGCAGCAGCCTCTAATGTGCTAGTGATGGCTATTTAACAGTCTGATGGCCTTGAGATAGAAGCTGTTTTTCCATATCTCGGTCCCAGCTTTTATGCACCTGTACTGACCTTGCCTTCTCGATGATAGCGGGGTGAACAGGCAGTGGCTTCGGTGGTTGTTGTCCTTGATGATCTTTTTGGCATCCCTGTGACATTAGGTGCTATAGGTGTCCTGGAGGGCAGGTAGTTTGCCCCCGGTGATGCGTTGGGCAGACCTCACCACCCTCTGGAGAGCCCTGCGGTTGCGGGCGTTGTAGTTGCCGTACCAGGCGGTGATACAGTCAACAGGATGCTCTCAATTGTGCATCTGTAAAAGTTTGTTAGAGTTTTAGATGCCAAGCCAAATTTCTTCACCCTCCGGAGGTAAAAGAGGCGCTGTTGCGCCTTCTTCACCACACTGTCTGTGTGGGTGGATCATTTCAGTTTGTCAGTGACGTGTACGTCGAGGAACTTGAAGCTTTCCACCTTCTCCACTGCGGTCCAGTCGTTGTGGATAGTTGAGTGCTCCCTCTGCTCTTTCCTGAAGTCCACGATCATCTCCTTTGTTTTGTTGACGTTGAGTGAGTGGTTATTTTCCTGGCACCACACTCCCAGAGCCCTCATCTCCTCCCTGTAGGCTGTATCGTAATTGTGGGAATCAAGCCTACTGTGTCGTCAACAAACTTGATGATTGAGTTGGAGGCGTGCGTGGCCACACTGTCATGGGTGAACAGGGAGTACAGGAGGGGCCTCAGCATGCACCCATGTGGGGCCTCAGTGTTAAGGATCAGTGAAGTGGAGGTGTTGTTTCCTACCTTCACCACCTGGGGGCGGCCCGTCAGGAAGTCCAGGACCCAGCCAGTTGCACAAGGCGGTGTTCAGACCCAGGGACTCAAGCTTAATGATGAGCTTGGAGAGTACTATGGTATTGAATGCTGAGTTATAGTCAATAAACAGCATTCTTACATCGGTATTCCTCTTGTCCAGATGGGACAGGGCAGTGTGCAGTGCGATGGCATTTGCATCGTCTGTGGATCTATTGGGGCAGTAAGCAAATTGGTGTGGGTCTATTGTGACAGGTAAGTTAGTGTCACACCCTGATCTGTTTCACCTGTCCTTGTTATTGTCTCCCCCCCCTCCATGTGTTGCTTGTTTTCCCCAGTGTATTCATCCCTGTGTTTCCTGTCTCTCTGTGCCAGTCGTCTTGTATGTCCAAGTCAACCAGCGGTTTTTCCCATTCTCCTGCTTTTGCTATTTCTCCTTCTTCTAGTCCACCTGGTTTTGACCCTTGCCTGTTTCTGGACTCTGTACCCACCTGCCTGACCATTCTGCCTGCCTTGACCTCGAGCCAGCCTGCCACTCTGTACCTCCTCGACTCTGATCTGGTTTTGACCTTTTGCCTGTCCACAACCATTCTCTTGCCTATTCCTTTTTGGATTATTAAACATCTAAGACTCCAGCCATCTGCTTCCTGTGTCTGCATCTGGGTCTCATCATGAGTTATGATAGAGGTGATATGATCCTTGACTAGTCTCTGAAAGCACTTCATGATGACAGAAGTGAGTGCTATGGGGCAATAGTAATTTAGTTCAGTTACCTTTGCTTTCTTGGGTACAGGAACAATGGTGGCCATCTTGAAGCATGTGGTGACAGCAGACAGGGATATAGAGAGATTGAATATGTCCGTAAAAACACCACAGCCAGCTGGTCTGCGCATGCTCTGAGGACTCGGCTAGGGATGCCATCTGGTCCGGCAGCCTTGCGAGGGTTAACAAGCTTAAATGTCTTACTCACGTCGGCCACGGAGAAGGACAGCCCACGTCGGTGGCACTGTGTTATCATCAAAGAGGGCGAAGAAGGTGTTTAGCTTGTCCGGAAGCAAGACGTCGGTCTCCGCAACATGGCTGGTTTTCCATTTGAAGTCCCTGATTGTCTGTAGACCCTGCCACATATGTCTAGGTCTGAACTGTTGAATTGCGACTCCACTTTGTCTCTATACTGACGTTTTGCCTGTTTGATTACCTTGCGGAGCGAGTAACAACACTGTTTGTATTCTGCCATATTCCCAGCCACATTTCCATGGTTAAATGCGGTGGTTCGCACTTTCAGTTTTCCGCGAATGCTGCCATCTATCCACGGTTTCTGGTTAGGGTAGGTTTTAATAGTCACAGTGGGTACAACATCTCCTATATACTTCCTGATAAACTCAGTCACCGTATCTGTATATTCGTCAATATTAACCTACCCAGTCCACGTGATCAAAACAATTTTGAAGCGTGGATTCCGATTGGTCAGACCTAAGTTGAATAATCCTTAGCATGGGTACTTCCTGTTTGAGTTTCTGCCTATAGGAAGGGAAGAGCAAAATGGAGTTGTGGTCAGATTTGCCAGAAGGAGGCAATTTTTCTCAAATTTGCTTTGTTAACCTCTATGGGCTAGGTGGGACGCAAGCGTCCCACCCGTGGTGCACTCCATCAACAGCAGGTGCATTTCAAGAGCGGCAAATTTGAATCCAAATAAATGTCAAAATTCAAATTCAAACCAGATTAAATCGGGTATGTTTTTTATCCAGCCGTGTCAATACTGCCCCCTAGCCCTAACAGGTTAACAGCTCTCTAAATGAGGAACAACATGCAGTCTCTCCCCTCCTCTCTAGAACAGGTTAACAGCTCTAAATGAGGAACAACATGCAGTCTGTCCCCTGCACCCTAGAACAGGTTAACAGCTCTCTAAATGAGGAACAACATGCAGTCTGTCCCCTCCACCCTAGAACAGGTTAACAGCTCTCTAAATGAGGAACAACATGCAGTCTGTCCCCTCCACCCTAGAACAGATTAACAGCTCTCTAAATGAGGAACATCATGCAGTCTGTAACCTCCACCCTAGAACAGGTTAACAGCTCTTTAACCTCTATGGGCTAGGTGGGACGCAAGCGTCCCACCCGTGGTGCACTCCATCAACAGCAGGTGCATTTCAAGAGCGGCAAATTTGAATCCAAATAAATGTCAAAATTCAAATTTTTCAAACATACAACTATTTTACACCCTTTGAAAGATAAACATCTCCTTAATCTAACCACGTTTTACGATTTCAAAAAGGTTTTACGGCGAAAGCATACATTTAGAGTATGTTAGGACAGTACATTTACAAGAGTTGTGTGTAATGTTTTGTCAATTCAAAGACAGGGTCACCAAAACCATAAAACCAGCTAAAATGATGCACTAACCTTTTACAATCTCCATCAGATGACACTCCTAGGACATTATGTTAGACAATGCATGCATTTTTAGTTCTATCAAGTTCATATTTATATCCAAAAACAGCGTTTTACTATGGCATTGATGTTGAGGAAATCGTTTCCCTCCAATAACCGGCAGTCAAGTCAGCACCACAAATTAAATAATTAAAATTAGAAAACATTGGTAAAATATTATATTGTCATTTAAAGAATTATAGATTTACATCTCTTGAACGCAATCAACTTGCCAGATTTAAAAATAACCTTACTGGGAAATCACACTTTGCAATAATCTGAGCACTGCGCCCAGAAAAATACGCGTTGCGATACAGACTCGCCGTCATGTTGGGGAGATCTAAAATCGAAAATACTATGTAAATAATCCATTACCTTTGATTCTCTTCATCAGATGTCACTTCCAGGTATCATAGGTCCATAACGAATGTAGTTTTGTTCAAAAAAGCTCATCATTTATGTCCAAAAATCTCCGTCTTGTTAGCACATGATCTAAGCCCGCCGGACTTCACTTCATGAACGAGGGGAAAAAATATATTTACGTTCGTTCAAACATGTCAAACGTTGTATAGCATAAATCATTAGGGCCTTTTTTAACCAGAACATGAATAATATTCAAGGTGGACGAATGCATTCTCTTTTATAACGTATTGGAACGAGGGTACCCAACATGAACTCGCGCGCCAGGTGTCTAATGGGCCATCATTGTTCCATGGCTCTTGTTCGGTCAGATCTCCCTCCAGAAGACTCAAAACACTTTGTAAAGGCTGGTGACATCTAGTGGAAGCAATAGGAAGTGCCAAAATATTCCTCAGCCCCTGTGTTTTTCAATGGCATAGGTTTAAAGGTAATACAACACATCAGGTATCCACTTCCTGTCAGAAAATGTCTCAGGGTTTTGCCTGCCAAATGAGTTCTGTTATACTCACAGACACCATTCAAACAGTTTTAGAAACTTTAGGGTGTTTTCTATCCATATATAATAAGTATATGCATATTCTAGTTACTGGGTAGGATTAGTAACCAGATTAAATCGGGTACATTTTTTTATCCAGCCGTGCAAATACTGCCCCCTAGCCCCAACAGGTTAAGCAAGAGATAGCACTTCTATGGCCTAAGAAAGTAGAAGAAATGTGCAAAAAGTAGTTTTGAATGCATTTTATTGAATAACAGTCTTGAACTTTTTTGCCAACATAGTGATATTGTCACGGTCGTCGTCGGTTATGGAGGACCAAAACGCAGCAGGTATGTGTACGCTCATCTTGACATTTATTAACTCAGAATGAACACACCAAAACAACAAAACGAAACGAACTTACGAACAACGAGACAGTCTTGAAAAGCACACTCAGCAAAACAAGAAACAATCTCCCACAAATACACAGACAAACACACCCAACTAATATAGGACTTCCAATCAAAGGCAACACCACACAGCTGCCTTCAATTGGAAGTCCACCCCAATTAACCAAACATAGACATACAACCAACTAGATCAACATAGAAATATGTAGACAAGGAACAGTGCCCAAAACCCCCGGAATACTAAATCAAATGCCCTTTTTAGAAAAAACACCACCCCGAGCCACATAAAACAAATAACTTCTGCCACGTCCTGACCAAACTACAATAATAATTAACCCTTATACTGGCCAGGACGTGACAGATATAGTGTTATATATCGTACAATGAGGACTTCAACTACAAAATACTAGTCTTCTCCCATTTTGCCCCCACCCACAAGGTGTATAAACAACAATAAATAAGAATAAAATAAGATAAAATGATACAAAACAAAAATGTGAAGAACATAAATCAATAAACACTAATAAGCACATGTGTGCATGGACTTTGCGGATGTATTTCTCACATGTGCAGCACATAGTATTTGTTTTACAGTCCTTCTTTGGGGGACAGAGATGGTCGCCTTGCTTCAGGTCCTGAGGAAACTATGCAGTTATTGTTTATTTTTTTACGTATTATTTCTTACATTGTTAGCCCAGAAAATCTAGAGTTATTACATACAGCCGGGAAGAACTATTGGATATAAAAGCGATGTCAACTTACCAACATTACGACCAGGAAAACATCTTTCTCGAAGCGGATTCTTTGTTCGGACCTCCACCCTGGACATGGGATCTTATCCCAGACGCCGACCCAAAACCATGCGGTTGCCACAGGAGAGGCAGACGGAGCGGCCTACTGGTCTGACTCAGAAGGCGAGCACACCATCCACCGCTTCCGAGCATATAACTCGCCAATGTCCAATCTCTAGATAACAAGGTGGACGAAATTAGGGCACGAGTTGCCTTCCAGAGAGACAGAGATTGTAACGTTCTCTGTTTCATGGAAACATGGCGCACTCGGGATATGTTGTCAGAGTTGGTACAACCACCCAGTTCCTTCATGCATCGGGCCGACAGAAACAAACATCTCTCTGGTAGGAAGAAGGGCTGGGGTTTTATGCCTTATGATTGACGACTCATGGTGTAATCACAACAACATACAGGAACTCGAGTCATTTTGTTCACCTGACCTAGAATTCCTTACAATCAAATGCCAACCACATTATCTTCCAAGAGAATTCTTTACGATTATACTCACAGCCGTGTATATCCCCCCCAAGCTGATACCTCGTCGGCCCTGAAAGAACATCACTGGACTCTATGAAAACTGGAAACCATACATCCCGAGGCTGCATTTATGTTAGCTGGGGATTTTAACAAAGCTAAACGGAGAACAAGACATCCTAAATTCTATCAGCATATTGAATGCGTGACACGAGTTGGTAGCATTCTGGATCATTGCTACTCTAACATCCGCGATGCATACAAAGCCCTCCACCACCCTCGCTTCAGCAAATTTGACCATGACTCCATTTTGTTGCTCACAGCCTATAGACAGAAACTAAAACAGGAAACGCCCGTGCTCAGGTCTATCCAACGCTCGTCTTACCAATCGGATTCCACGCTTCAAGATTGCTTCGATCATGTGGACTGGGATATGTTCCAGATAGCCTCATTGATGTATCGGAGATGCATCGGAGATGTCGTCCCCACTGTGACCATTAAAACCTTTACTAACCAGAATCCGTGGATTGGTGGCAGCATTCGCGCAAAACTGAAAGTAATCATGGCAAGGCGACTGGAAACATGACCGAATACAAACAGTGCAGCCATTCCCTCGGCAAGGCAATCAAACAGGTAAAGTGTCAGTATCGAGACAAAGTAGACTCGCAAATCAACAGTTCAAACACGAGACGTATGTGGCAGGGTCTACTGGCTGGTGTGTTTACGGACATATTCAATCAATCCCTATCCCAGTCTGCTGTCCCCACATGCTTCAAGATTGCCACATATTGTTCCTGTTCCCAAGAAAGCTAAGGTAACTGAACTAAATGACTATCGCCCCGTTGCACTCACTTCTGTCATCATGAAGTGCTTTGAAAGACTAGTCAAGGATCATATCACCTCCACCCTACCTGATACCCTAGACCCACACCAATTTGCTTACCACCCCAGTAGGTCCACTGACGATGCAATCACCATCAAACTGCACACTGCCCTAACTCATCTGGACAAGAGGAATACCTATGTAAGAAAGCGGTTCATCAACTACAGCTCAGCATTTAACACCATGGTACCCTCCAAACTCGTCATTAAGCTTGAGACCCTGGGTCTCGACCCTGCCCTGTGCAACTGGGTCCTGGACTTTCTGACGGGCCGCCCCCAGGGGGTGAAGGTAGGAAACAACATCTCCACCCCGCTGATCCTCAACACTGGTGTCATGACGTTGCCCTCTTTGGACACTGCGAGCACCATCCCTCTACCTCTGCACCATCTCCCTCTGTCTCCTACACCAGGCTGCTGTGGTCAGAAGAGGTCTCCTCTCCTCATGGCCACAGTATAAAGAGAGAGAGTTTTCATAGACCACACAAAGGAATTCTTCTACCTCACAGAACTTGACAACCAAACAATATTCAGGTTTTGGAGAAGGTATAAAAGATCGGTGAAGAATCCAGCTATGAACTGGTCCGTTTGGTACAATTTTGTGAAGCTCATGAGAGACAATATGGCCACATTACCATAATCATGTTTATACAATAGCCTCAGCTATGAGACTTATATCTAAATGGTTGTATAAAATGAATGAATATGGATGAAGCTGTTTGTGAGATGATGGGATGCTATGTAATGATGTTAATGTGAGAGAGTTTTATTTCTGTTTAAAGTTTCACTAAGTCCTTGGCACGCCCCCAGGGACACAGACAGGACCTGGCGTCATGAGACAGCCTTTTTCTATGTCCCGAATAAAACCCCCACCTTGGTTTTCTGTCACCAGACCGAGCTTACCTCAATTACGAGATGGCTAAAGGTTGGAGACCAGCTTACCTCTTGCTGAACCTTTAACCATACCACGTCGTTAAACTCTTAGACTATCAATACCGACAGAATAAGAACAAGTCTTTGATATTAATTACTAGTCTGCAGCAAGGAATTCGGTATCATTGAACACGAAGACCGACAACCGCCGAAAACATCTATTCTATAACGACATTAATGAATATCACTCTGAACTACCCATTCTAACCACGACAGAGAGAGAGAGAGAGAGAGGGCGGACAGACTCTCCAACAGAAACAAACTTTTCAACAGAGATCCCGATGACTCACTGAGTGTAAATATATACACTGCTCAAAAAAATAAAGGGAACACTTAAACAACACAATGTAACTCCAAGTCAATCACACTTCTGTGAAATCAAACTGTCCACTTAGGAAGCAACACTGATTGACAATACATTTCACATGCTGTTGTGCACATGGAATAGACAACAGGTGGAAATTATAGGCAATTAGCAAGACACCCCCAATAAAGGAGTGGTTCTGCAGGTGGGGACCACAGACCACTTCTCAGTTCCTATGCTTCCTGGCTGATGTTTTGGTCACTTTTGAATGCTGGCGGTGCTTTCACTCTAGTGGTAGCATGAGACGGAGTCTACAACCCACACAAGTGGCTCAGGTAGTGCAGCTCATCCAGGATGGCACATCAATGCGAGCTGTGGCAAGAAGGTTTGCTGTGTCTGTCAGCGTAGTGTCCAGAGCATGGAGGCGCTACCAAGAGACAGGCCAGTACATCAGGAGACGTGGAGGAGGTCGTAGGAGGGCAACAACCCAGCAGCAGGACCGCTACCTCCACCTTTGTGCAAGGAGGAGCAGGAGGAGCACTGCCAGAGCCCTGCAAAATGACCTCCAGCAGGCCACAAATGTGCATGTGTCTGCTCAAACGGTCAGAAACAGACTCCATGAGGGTGGTATGAGGGCCTGACATCCACAGGTGGGGGTTGTGCTTACAGCCCAACACCGTGCAGGACGTTTGGCATTTGCCAGAGAACACCAAGATTGGCAAATTCGCCACTGGCGCCCTGTGCTCTTCACAGATGAAAGCAGGTTCACACTGAGCACATGTGACAGAGTCTGGAGACGCCGTGGAGAATGTTCTGCTGCCTGCAACATCCTCCAGCATGACCGGTTTGGCGGTGGGTCAGTCATGGTGTGGGGTGGCATTTCTTTGGGGGGCCGCACAGCCCTCCATGTGCTTGCCAGAGGTAGCCTGACTGTCATTAGGTACCGAGATGAGATCCTCAGACCCCTTGTGAGACCATATGCTGGTGCGGTTGGCCCTGGGTTCCTCCTAATGCAAGACAATGCTAGACCTCATGTGGCTGGAGTGTGTCAGCAGTTCCTGCAAGAGGAAGGCATTGATGCTATGGACTGGCCCGCCCGTTCCCCAGACCTGAATCCAATTGAGCACATCTGGGACATCATGTCTTGCTCCATCCACCAACGCCACGTTGCACCACAGACTGTCCAGGAGTTGGCGGATGCTTTAGTCCAGGTCTGGGAGGAGATCCCATCAGGAGACCATCCGCCACCTCATCAGGAGTATGCCCAGGCATTGTAGGGAGGTCATACAGGCACGTGGAGGCCACACACACTACTGAGCCTCATTTTGACTTGTTTTAAGAACATTACATCAAAGTTGGATCAGCCTGTAGTGTGGGTTTCCAGTTTAATTTTGAGTGTGACTCCAAATCCAGACCTTCATGGGTTGATAAATTGGATTTCCATTGATTATTTTTGTGTGATTTTGTTGTCAGCACATTCAACTATGTAAAGAAAAAAGTATTTAATAAGATTATTTCCTTCAGATCTAGGATGTGTTGTTTAAGTGTTCCCTTTATTTTTTTGAGCAGTATATATATTGATTGCAATTGTAGGGTTAGCATTTCAATTGTTATAATTTTCAACTCTGTAGTGTCTTCTCAGCTGACACCAACCCCCTTTTGTCTAACAAGCTGCCATGCCGTTTTAGCCCACTAGGGCACATTCCTCTATCATTTCTTTGTAAACATCTACTGTTTGTTATGCATTTATGTGAATTACCTAGTTAGTAAATAAATGGTTTTAAGACAATTGATGTATGGATGACTCATAGTGAAGACTGGGTTCGGACAGAACAATTTACAACGTTTGGAATGAGACTGACGTGAGGTGAAGATTACGTCATTAATCAGAAGACTAAGTGATCAGATATTAAAATATCTGAAAGTTATCCTCTATGGGCTAGGTGGGACGCTTGCGTAGAGGGTAGTGCGGTCTGCACAATGCATCACCGGGGGCAAACTACCTTCCCTCCAGGACACCTACAGCACCCGATGTAACAGGAAGGTCAAAAAGATCATCAATGACAACAAACACCCGAGCCACTGCCTGTTCACTCCTCTATCGTTCAGAAGGTGAGGTCAGTACAGGTGCATCAAAGCTGGGACACCAAGACCGAAAAACAGCTTCTATCTCAAGGCCATCAGACTGTTAAACAGCCATCACCAACATAGAGAGGCTGCTGCCAACATACAGACTCAAATTTCTGGCCACTTTAATAAATGGACTTAATAAATGTATCACTAGTCACTTTAAATAACTCCACTTTAATAATATCCTACATTACTCATCTCATATGTATATACTGTATTCTATACCATCTACTGCATCTTGCCTATGCCGCACGGCCATCGCTCATCCATATATTTATATGTACATATTCTTATTCATCCCTTTACATCTGTGTGTATAAGAGAGTTGTTGTGAATTGTTCGATTACTTGTTAGATATTACTGCACTGTCAGAACTAGAAGCACAAGCATTTCGCTACACTGGCATTAACATCTGCTAACCATGTGTATGTGACCAATAACATTTTATTTTATTTTAATTGGCATCTCCTCCTCTTGCCTGCCCCAGCTGCAGCTGTAAGTTCCAATCACCTTGTCCAGGTTGTCCACGCCTCCTTTGTTGTTGTTGTAGTCCAGGATGATGGCTGGCTTCCTGCCCTCACGATCACTGATCTCAGCCATTTTGTGCAGTGTGCTCAGGAGGACCATATTCTTGTTCCTCTTTGGGAGGTAAGAAACTAGAGTGGTGGTGGGAAATGAAGGCAAACTTTGATGAGAAGGCCTCTCTCCCCCTTGTTGCGAGGAGTGCAGGGGGGAGCTCAGGCTTGTTCTTTCTAACTGTGCCAACCATGGTGATCTTCCTCTTCAGGAGCTATTTGCTGAGTTCATAAGAGGTGAAGAAATTGTCACACTTGACATTGTGCCCCCTCAGTCCATCTGCCACCTCAAGCACAACCTGCATCCGCTGGTTCTACTTCGGGCCTAAACTGGTTGGCTTCCCTGTGTAGACTTGCATCTTCCAAGCATAGCTGGATTGTGTGTCACAGGCCACCCATATCTTGATGCCATACTTTGCTGGCTTGTTGGGCATATACTGCCGGAAAGGACAGCGACCTTTTGACGAAAGAGATTACTATCAGTAATTAGTATCAGTGTCAGAAAATAATCACATAAATCAATGATATTACACCAATACATAATAAAATCAACAGTGAAAATCACTTACATTACAGATAGTTAAATAAAAATGCACCACTGAATGGAATCAGTTGCTCATCCACTGCTACTTCCGGCCCAGGGTTGTAGATGTATGGCAGATGCTCCACCCACATGTCTTGCAGGTCTTGACTCACGGTTATGAAATCGTAGCATTCTTGAGAATGTGTGAAAGAGTTTCAGTGGCATCAGGGCACGGAAAATCGCCCTTCCACTCTCTGCATCCCAGACACTACCTATAGCCTCGCGGTGGGACCTATACACACCGGCTAATATTAGCAGCCCTATGTAGGCACGCAGGTCAATCTCATCCATCCTTTTCCTGTTGTCTCCATATTTATGGAAACCCTACAAATTTGTCATCTCAGGATGATTTTTTGATGGCTGGTGTGATGAACATGTAGAATGTTGAGGCGATGTCCTGGGCATGGGCAACTGCATGTCAGTGGGCCCTGGGGTCATACTTATGACATTTTCTGCTGAAATCCTGCCCTGGTTGTCATATAGAGACAAGGAACATGTTATTTTGCTGTTCTTTGACAAAAAATGTCTCTCTTTCAGTTTGGGGGATTGATCTATGACCTGTTGAGTACTGAAATGTGCACTCATGGCTTCAGCAAAGAGAGAACTGGGAGCACTGTCATCTGCAGCACCTTTATAGCCTCTGACTGCATTCCCCATCAGTAAACGTTCATGAAATGTTTATTTTGTCTGAAATTGTTTTTATTTTGTCTGAAATTGTTTTTATTTTGTCTGTGAACTTGAGTCATGTGTGGGGTTGTGGAGGGGAGATGCTAAACATGCACAAGAACATTTTAGTTTTGTCTAAATTCAATCAGTAGCCCACATAATCTCAATTTTCTTTGTGGTTTTTGTGGTGTGTAAATATTTTTTTAACTGCCGGGTCAAAAATGACCCTAAGACAATCTTTGTACCCAGGTGGTGTACAGCTGTCATGGAAATATGAACAAAGGCGATGTTTCAATTTTTCTGATGTTGGGGTCACTCATTAAATTTCAAGTTGAAAAAATATAATTTAGAGGGTTTTCTCTGCTTTTAAACATAGTGGCGGGTCATTTTTTACCCATAAGACAACACAAGGGTTAAATCAGGTTCTCTAGCAAATTAGTAAGAATGTCCCACCCTATGTTCAAGAATGGCCTTTTCCCCTTTATTCAGATTACAACCCCTCACTTTTGGAGATTGGAAAACAAAATATCGTTATTTTAAAACAATCCACAGAAAGTTGGTTGCAACTTCAGTTTAATCCACCAGAAAAGACAGAACAAATATTGTGGTTAAACTCAAAGTTGATAAAATAAACTAATATTTTCGATAAAATGTTTAAAAAAGGTATCATCTTCATAAATTATATCATAAATAGGACTGGTGGAGTTGTCACACATGCAGCTGGAAATGTCTGCTCTACCGAAAGTACAACCAACTAATTTCAGCATGGAAGAGGCAAGTGTAAGGGGGAAAATGTAAGGAACTTGTCTGTCGGCCTGCATTAAAGACCAAAATTGGTTAAAGAAAATTGTGATAATTAAATAAATATACCAGTTTCATTTATGGACGAGGTGAATCCAGGTGAAAACTATGATGCTTCATTGATGTCAGTTAGTTTCGTAATGTACAGTTGAAGTCGGAAGTTTACATACACCTTAGCCAAATTTCAGTTTTTCAGTCATTCCTGACATTTAATCCTCATATAAATTCCCTGTCTTAGGTCAGTTAGGATCACCACTTTATTTTATGAATGTGAAATGTCAGAATAATAGTAGAGAGAATGATTTATATCAGCTTTAATTTCTTTCATCACATTCCCAGTGAGTCAGAAGTTTACATACACTCAATTAGTATTTGGTAGCATTGCCTTTAAATTGTTTAACGTGGGTCAAATGTTTCGGGTAGCCTTCCACAAGCTTCCAACAATAAGTTGCGTGAATTTTGGCCCATTCCTCCTGACAGAGCTGGTGTAACTGAGTCAGGTTTGTAGGCCTCCTTGCTCGCACACACTTTTTCCGTTCTGCCCACACATTTTCTGTAGAATTGAGGTCAGGGCTTTGTGATGGCCACTCCAATTCCTTGACTTAGTTGTCCTTAAGCCATTTTGCCACAACTTTAGAAGTATGCTTGGGCTCATTGTCCATTTGGAAGACCCATTTGCGACCAAAGTCTAACTTCTTGACTGATGTCTTGTGATGTTGCTTCAATATATCCACGTAATTTTCTCCTCATGATGCCATCTATTTTGTGAAGTGCACCAGACCCTCCTGCAGCATAGCACCCCCGCAACATGATGCTGCCACCTTTTTCCTCCAAACATAACGATGGTCATTATGGCCAAACAGTTATATTTTTGCTTCATCAGACCAGAGAACATTTCTCCAAAAATTAGAATCTTTGTCCCCATGTGCAGTTGCAAACCATAGTCTGGCTTTTTTATGGCGGTTTTGGAGCAGTGGCTTCTTCCTCGCTGAGCGGCCTTTCAGGTTATGTCGATATAGGACTAGTTTTACAGTGAATATAGATACTTTGTACCGGTTTCCTCCAGCATCTTCACAAGGTCTTTTGCTGTTGTTCTGGGATTGATTTGCACTTTTCACACCAAAGTACGTTCATCTCTAGGAGAAAAAACGGGTCTCCTTCCTGAGCGGTATGATGACTGCGTGGTTCCATTGTGTTTATACTTGCGTACTATTATTTGTACAAATGAACGTGGTACCTTCAGGCATTTGGAAATTGCTCCCAAGGATGAACCAGACTTGTGGAGGTCTACAATTTTTTTCTGAGGTCTTGGCTGATTTCTTTTGATTTTTCACATGATGTCAAGCAAAGAGGCTGAGTTTGAAGGTAGGCCTTGAAATACATCCACAGGTACATCTCCAATTGACTCAAATGATGTCAATTAGCCTATCAGAAGCTTCATTTTCTGGAATTTTCCAAGCTGTTTAAAGGCACTTAGTGTATTTAAACTTCTGACCCACTAGAATTGTGATACAGTGAATTATAAGTGAAATAATCTGTCTGTAAACAATTGTTGGAAAAATTACTTGTGTCATGCACAAAGTAGATGTCCTAACCGACTTGCCAAAACTATAGTATGTTAAAAATAAATTTGTGGAGTGGTTGAATAAGGAGTTTTAATGACTCCAACCTAAGTGTATGTAGACTTCCCACTTATCTGTAGTTTCGTATTGGAGTGAATCATTATTATTGTCCCTTTTCTTTTTTCTCTCTCTTTTTGTATGATGGAAAGAAGCTTTTAAAAGAGACATATCAAAGTTAGGGGAGAAGTTGACAAGTTGAAAGAAAAAGCCCAGTGGTGTGGCTTTGATCATCTGACGGTATTTGTCCCTCTTGCAGCAGGTACCTGGGACACAGGTGCCTCTAGACAACTCAGTGTACAGAAGAGAGCTGACTTCATCCCTTACACCATAATAAGATGCTCTGGAGCATCCCGACATTAGAGGCTTGTACTAAAAGGGAAAGATGAAAGCACCAGATGGAATTATAATATATCCCACCCCTAGTTGCATATATAATATATGAGCAAAGAAACTATGCAGTGTTGAATAAAGTGTGATTGTACTGTATGTTGTTACCAAAGCCTAAAAGGGCTCTCACTGAAGTACCTAGGTTAATATCAACAATGGATTATACAAGACAATTTGGAGAACCGTAAAGGGAATGTGTTTCCCCCCAGAAAGAAAGATGTAAACGTTTAAGTGTAGAACAGGGTGTTCTCAAGTGTTTGGTATTTGAATGTGGTTGCTTCAAATGGGGCATTCTGAAAAAAATATGTTGCTGCATAAAGCTAAAGAGACACTATCCATTTCCATTTACAGCCAATTGGTGCTTGGAATATAGCCAGCCCAATCTCTACTTACACAAAAACACACACACCAACCAACACATATACACACAATTGCCTTTATCTAAGGCAGATATAAGGCAACATTTCATTGTTTCACCCATCTTTACCCAGAGAGTTTTTGTGATAGTGTCTTTGTTAGTTGGAATGCACAGAGTTGTTAACCAGTACTGTGCACATAATGGAACAACCATTGTTTACTGTAGGAATATTGATTTATTTTCCTAGGAAAACTATTTGAAACTTTGTGTGTGGTGTCTATTAACTGTAGTTAAACACAACATTAAACAAATATGTAGGCGAAAAATTCAATTTCCCTTGTCTCATTTCTGTGTACATTACAGTCTTTTCGGGATTGTCAAACATGTAATTACAGAATTGAGCAGCACACTAACAAATAAATATTGGATGTTGGCTCAGCAAGAGCATTACATGTGATTGGCGAAGGTTTACGCTAATAATTTTATTCTCTTCTATCATTGAGATATTCTTTACCATTGCCTGAGTGATTGTGCTAGGCATTTATTGAGTCAGGGAAATAGCACTATATTCCCTTGCTGGCAATGTACCTTGCTTTTGTGTGCACATACAAAGTTGCGTAAAGGCTTTCCTTTACTTTAAATTGGCATCAAGATTACTCTAAACACAGGTACTGGAAATGTACAGTACCAGTCAAAAGTTTGGACACACTTACTTATTCAAGGGTTTTTCTTTATTTTTGCTATTTTCTACACTGTAGAATGATAGTGAAGACATCAAAACTATGAAATAACACATTTGGAATCATGTGGTAACCAATTAAGTGTTAAAACAAATCCAAATATATTTTATATTTGAGATTCTTCAAAGTAGCCACCCTTTGCCTTGCTGACAGCTTTCCACACTCTTGGCATTCTCTCAACCAGCTTCGCGAGGATTGCTTTTCCAAAAGTCCAAAAGCTTTTCCTTCATTCTGTGGTCCAACTCATCCCAAACCATCTCAATTGGGTTGAGGTCTGGTGAATGTGTAAACCAAATGGGATGGCGTATCGCTGCAGAATGCTGTGGTAGCCATGCTGGTTAAGTGTACCTTGAATTCTAAATAAATCACTGACAGTGTCACCAGCAAAGCACCCCCACACCCCCTCCTCCATGCTTCACAGTGGGAACCACACATGCAGAGATCATCCATTCACCTACTCTGCGTCTCACAAAGACACAGCGGATGGAACCAAAAGTCTCACATTTGGACTCATCAGACCAAGGGACAGATTTCCACTGGTCTAATGTCTATTGCTTGTGTTGCTTGGCCTAAGCGAGTCTCTTCTTTTTATTGGTGAACTTTTGTAGTGGTTTATTTGTAGAAATTCGACCATGAAGGCCAGATTCGCGCAGTCTCCTCTGAACAGTTGATGTTGAGATGTGTCTGATACTTGAACTTTGTGAAGCATTTATTTGGGCTGCAATTTCTGAGTAGGGTAACTCTAATGCACTTATCCTCTACAGCAGAGGGAACTTGTCACAACACAATTGATTGGCTCAAAACGCATTAAGGAAAGAAATTCCACAAATGAACAAGGCACACCTGTTAATTGAAATGCATTCCAGATGACTACCTCATGAAGCTGGTTGAGAGAATGCCAAGATTGTGCAAAGCTGTCATCAAGGCAAAGGGTGGCTACTTTGAAGAATCTCAAATATAAAATACATTTTTATTTTTTTAACACTTTTTTGATTACTACATGATTCCTTATGTGTTATTCCATAGTTGTAATGTCTTCACTATTATTCTAGAATGTAGAAAATAGTACAAATAAAGAAAAAACCCTGGAATGAGTAGGTGTGTCATAACTTTTCACTGGTACTGTATGTATTTGATAGGGGGGCCAAACAGTACAAAAACACAAACAGACCAATGGTACAAGCCATTCTGTATTCTGTTTCCGTGGGATCTCTCTGTATTTGACAGGATGGGCAAGATCAAATACTATGATCTGCAGGGTGCGTGTGTGTGTTTGGGTGTAGAGTGCACATATGTATGTGTAATAGAGGAGCACACACACACTATATTATACTCTACACATTTCCCTCCAGTGCAGCCAGACGGTGGTGGGCCAAAAGGTAGAACAGCAGTGGGATCACCAGGGAGCTCATTTGGCAGGAAGCACACCACGAGGGAGTGTATGAAAGCTCACCTAATGAAAGCACACAGCATCCAACCTGCCCCGCTCACATCTGCCCAGACTGCGGCTAATGCCAGCTCCACTCTAGTACCATTTGATGTCAATGTTGGGCATCCCATCCCTCTCCTTCCCCATCCACACCTTTACATTCCTTGCCCTTACATAGTGAAGACAATCCATTGAATACAATCCAATCTGTTGACAATCCATTGTGTCCACAGGGTAAATTTGTAGCAGCATGTTTCGAGTCCTGCATAGGCAATGATTATTCTGTTTGCGAGCTGTACATGAGGAATGTTGAGTTGAGTCAACGGCAGCTGCTGTGAGATGATGCTGCTACCATTTCATTTTGACTATGTACGTTTGACTACATCAACAAAAAACAGGGACACGTTGCAGAAAATAGACATGCCTCTTTGCATTTGTGAATAGTAAGCGTTTGAGAGCTTCCCCATAAACGTACTGACTACATCGGTTTAGACTGGTTGATGTAAAGGAAAACCTTGAGGTTGAAGACCCAGATGCAGACAACGTCGAATTAACAACAGTTTAACCTTTTACGGCTAGGGCGTTTCGACAACATCCGGTGAAATAGCAGAGCGCAAAAATCAACTTTTTTGTTGTTGAAATATTTAACTTTCATACATTCACAATTGAAATACACCAAATTAAAGCTTAACTTCTTGTTAATCTAGCCACCATGTCAGATTTCAAAAAGGCTTTACGGCGAAAGCAAACACATGACAATCATAATTCAACCCGCCAGTCCGCGACACAAAACTCAGAAATAACGATATAATTCCTGCCTTACCTTTGAAGATCTTCTTCTGTTGGCACTCCAATATGTCCCATAAACATCATAAATGGTCCTTTTGTTCGATAAATTCTGTCGTTATATCTCCAAAATGTCAATTTATTTGGCGCATATGAATCAGAAAAACACTGTTCCAACTTGCGCAACATGACTACAAAATATCTAATAAGTTACCTGTAATCTTGATCCAAACATTTCAAACAACTTTCCAAATACAACTTTATGTATTTTTTTACGTAAATAATCGATCAAATTTAAGACGGGATAAACTGTTCAATACCGGACGAAAACAAAGTGGAGTGAGCTTTCAGGTCGTGCGCCCCAACCACAACAGTACACTACACTGCGTGCACAATTATTAGGCAAATTGTATTCCTCGGGATTCATTTTATTGTTGAACAAACACAATGCTCTCAGTCAATCCAAAATGTTATTGAACCTCAAACCTGAATGTTTAACAAAGGAAAAGTTTAACAAGGGAAATATATAAGTGTGCACAATTATTAGGCAACTATTAGTGTGCAGAATTACTAGGCAACTAAAATTACAAAAATTATTTCTCTCAACTCACTTGTTTATTCTCAATTTTTAGAGTAAGTGTAACAGATAAGTAACACAAAATGACAATTATATAACATTTTTGGCCTTTCAAAAATATTCAGTGACCAATATAGCCACCCTTATTTTCAATAACTGCCATGAGCCTTCCATCTATAGAGTCTGTAAGTTTCTTGATCTGTTCACAATCAATTTTCACTGAAGCAGCAACCACAGCCTCCCAAATGCTGTTCAAAAAGGTGTATTGTCTTCCATCACTGTAAATCTCAAGTTTGAGAAGGGCCCACAAGTTCTCAATAGGATTTAAGTCAGGTGAGGAAGGGGGCCAGGTCATTATTAAGGCATCTTTGAGGCCCTTGCTGGCTAGCCAAGCAGTGGAGTACTTGGATGCATGTGATGGAGCATTGTCCTGCATAAAGATCATGGCCTTCTAGAATGCTGAGGACTTATTCCTGTACCACTGTTTGACAAAAGAATCTTCCAGAAACTGGCAGTAGGTTTGGGAGTTGAGTTTCAGTCCATCTTCAACCCGAAAAAGTTCTAACTACCTCATCCTCAATGATAGCAGCCCATACCAGTACCCCTCCTTCACCTTGCTGGCACCTGACTCAAAGTGGTGCCCTGTGTCCATTACTGATCCAGCCACGGGCCCATCCATTTGGTCCATCAAGAGTCACTTTCATTTCATCTGTCCATAAAATCTGTCTTCAGGTATTTCTTTGCCCAATCTTGATGCTTCAACTTGTGAATCTTATTCAGTGGTGGTCTTGTTTCAGTCTTCTTGACCTTGGCCATGTCTCTGAGCACTTGACACCTTGTACTTCTGAACACTCCAGGTAGGTTGCAGTTCTGGAATACGGTGGCACTGGAGGATAATGGGTTCCTGGTAGTTTGACGTTTAATTCTTCTCAAGTCTTTTGCAGTTAATTTGCGCCTTTTCTTCCCCATGCGTTTTTTGCGCCCCAGTTGACTATTCGCAACAAAACGTTTGAATGTCCGGTGGTCACACCTCAATAGTTTAGCTATTTAAAGAGTGTCGCATCCGTCTGAAAGGGAGTTTACATTTTTGGCTTTTCAGTGTCAGGTAAATTTATTTTTTGGCCCATTTTACCTGAGGTAATGAGGCTGCCTAATAATTATGCACACCTTGATATAAGGTGTTATTCACTTTTGCCACACCCTCCCTCATTACACAAATACATATCACCTGAAAATGAGTGAATCCAATAAGCATTCAAGTTTATGTGGTTTGGAGTTTGAAAATGTGAATAGTAACAATGATAAGATCAGAATACTCACTTGCCTAATAATTGTGCACGCAGTGTAGACTCGACCCTCGTTCTGAACAGCCATACTCCTTCATTACTCAAAAGAAAAACAACCAATTTCTAAAGACTGTTGACATCCAGTGGAAGCGATAGGAACTGCAAGCAGTGCCTTAGAAATCTAGATCCACATAGAAACCCCATTGAAAACACTGTCACCTCAAAAAAAAAATCCTGGATGGTTTGTCCTCCGGGTTTTGCCTGCCAAATAAGTTTGGTTAAACTCACAGTTTTAGAAACTTTAGAGTGTTTTCTATCCAAATCTACCAATTATATGCATATCCTAGCTTCTGGGCCTGAGTAGCAGGCAGTTTAATTTGGGCACGCTTTTCATCCAAAATTCCGAATGCCCAAAAAGTTCATAATCCAACACAGGCATGCAATAGACAGGTCAAGGCAGACAGGGGTCAGTAAACCAGAGGTGGGGCAATGGTACCGGACGGCAGGCAGGCTCAAGGTCACTGTAGGCAGAGGTCAATAATCCAGAGGTGGGGCAAATAGAAACAGGAGACAAAGGGCTGTGAGACATGAGCTTACATCTAGGCACATGACAAGTAGGAAGTATACGGAGGGTACGGGGCAACAGAGGACAAACAGCAGAGTAGTTAATGACTCTGGAGCAGGGGGAAAAGGTCTCAGCTTCCAGGGGTGTAGCCGCGGGGCTATAGCGGTGTGCCAGCGCACCCGGCTTAACATCCTTGGGTACCGGTTGGTGTTGCGGAAGCGAAGTGGCCTGGGCCTTACTGAACCCCTCCCGGAGGTCCTGGTACTCCGCGGGAATGGCTGAGAGGTTCGGGGCAATTTCCAAGCCCCCAGAAAGACGTCCTGGGGCAGGTAGAGCTAATTTCAGGCAATGAGTGTGGCAGAACGCGCTCCAGCCCAAGATGGAACCAGTAGACCAGTCTTCCTGTGGACCCCAGGAAGACTAGCTGCTGCTTTTGCAACAGCTAATGGGGATCCTAATAAAATACCAAAATCGAGGGATTGTGTTGCTGGAGCCAAGAGAATCCCAATACCACATGTACCTGCGGAGCCTCAATTAGCAAGAATTGGATCGTCTCGCTGTGGTTCCCTGACACACGTAGGTTGATGAGGGTAGTATGCTCAGACGCCAGAGTAACATCCATAAGACTCATATCGGCCCCCGAGTCGATTAGTATCTGGAGAGAATTGGACTGGATTCCCCACTGCAGGCTGGCATGGAGAGGGGAGCGAGCAGGGGGAGAAGCAAAATTATCCTTAAGACCCACCAGAGTACTCATTCCTACCAATGAGCTAGGTCTCTTGAAAGGACAGGTAGACACAATTTCCGGCAGTACCGCAATACAGACAACTCTGGGTGTTAACCTCTTGGGACTAGGTGGGACGCTAGCGTGCCACCCATGGTGCACTCCATCAACAGCAGGTGCATTTCAAGAGCGGCAAATTTGAATCCAAATAAATGTCAAAATTCAAATTTTTCAAAAATACAACTATTTTACACCATTTGAAAGATAAACATCTCCTTAATCTAACCACGTTTTACGATTTCAAAAAGGTTTTACGGCGAAAGCATAAATTTAGAGTATGTTAGGACAGTACATTTACAAGAGTTGTGTGTAATGTTTTGTCAAGTCAAAGACAGGGTCACCAAAACCATAAAACCAGCTAAAATGATGCACTAACCTTTTACAATCTCCATCAGATGACACTCCTAGGACATTATGTTAGACAATGCATGCATTTTTAGTTCTATCAAGTTCATATTTATATCCAAAAACAGCGTTTTACTATGGCATTGATGTTGAGGAAATCGTTTCCCTCCAATAACCGGCAGTCAAGTCAGCGTAACAAATTAAATAATTAAAATTAGAAAACATTGGTAAAATATTATATTGTCATTTAAAGAATTATAGATTTACATCTCTTGAACGCAATCAACTTGCCAGATTTAAAAATAACCTTACTGGGAAATCACACTTTGCAATAATCTGAGCACTGCGCCCAGAAAAATACGCGTTGCGATACAGACTAGACGTCATGTTGGGGAGATCTAAAATCGAAAATACTATGTAAATAATCCATTACCTTTGATTCTCTTCATCAGATGTCACTTCCAGGTATCACAGGTCCATAACGAATGTAGTTTTGTTCAAAAAAGCTCATCATTTATGTCCAAAAATCTCCGTCTCGTTAGCACATGATGTAAGCCAGCCGGACTTCTCGTCATGAACGAGGGGAAAAAATATATTTCCGTTCGTTCAAACATGTCAAACGTTGTATAGCATAAATCATTAGGGCCTTTTTTAACCAGAACATCAATAATATTCAAGGTGGACGAATGCATACTCTTTTATAACGTATTGGAACGAGGGTACCCAACATGAACTCGCGCGCCAGGTGTCTAATGGGACATCATCGTTCCATGGCTCTTGTTCGGTCAGATCTCCCTCCAGAAGACTCAAAACACTTTGTAAAGGCTGGTGACATCTAGTGGAAGCAATAGGAAGTGCCAAAATATTCCTAAGCCCCTGTGTTTTTCAATGGGATAGGTTTAAAGTCAATACAACACATCAGGTATCCACTTTCTGTCAGAAAATGTCTCAGGGTTTTGCCTGCCAAATGAGTTCTGTTATACTCACAGACACCATTCAAACAGTTTTGGAAACTTTAGAGTGTTTTCTATCCATATATAATAAGTATATGCATATTCTAGTTACTGGGTAGGATTAGTAACCAGATTAAATCGGGTACATTTTTTTTATCCAGACGTGCAAATGCTGCCCCCTAGACCCAACAGGTTAAGTCTGCGTATGCATTCGGCTGGAGACAGCCTCGCCCTGCCAAGCTGCATTGGCCCTGGAAGAGGCAAATCGGCAGTCTTCGGAGGCTAATGGAGGAACTCGGGTAAGCTCGTATCCTCTCGTGGACTTCCATAGTTCATCAGATGCAAGGGTAGGATCCTTGAGTGAGCAATTGGGACCGCAATCAGACCTCTTCTTTATCCTTCGTTCCCATAGCCGACCATGGATCCAGATGGTTAAAGCGATGAGTGAGTCAAGATCCGTCGGTAGTTCCCAGGCTGCAAGCTCGTCCTTTACTTCCTCCGATAATCCGTGCAGGAACGTGTCGAACAGTGCAGGCACCCTCCGCTGCTCGTGTGGAAATCCACCGCATAGTCTGCCACACTGAGGGAGTCCTGCCGAAGCTGGAGTAACTTCCGGGTAGCATCTCTCCCGGACATCGGAGCCTCGAATACTTCTCACCTCCACCACGAATACCTCCAGACTGAGGCAGACGGTAGATTGTTGCTCCCACACTGCCATGGCCCAGGCGAGTGCCCTCCCGGACATCAGCGTAATAATGGATGCTATCTTCGTGGAGTCCGCAGGGAACAAAGAAATTTGCAGTTTGAAAACCAGGGAGCACTGGGAAAGAAAGGCCCGGCAGGTTCTGGAATCTCTATCGTAGCGCTCCTGGGGAGGAAAGTGGGGATCCCGGAAACCGGGGTGACGGCGCTGCTACCAGCCGGGTTACTGAGGGGCTTGGAGATTACCGTCATTGTAGGCTGCCTAGTAGGAAACCCACAGAATTGCTCCCGCATTGCATCCAATGCCAGGATGTGACATCCTGGAACCCTTCCATCAGACCCTGAAGAAAATCCTTGTGTCTACCAATGATGGCACCTTGGGAGGAGATGGCATTGCGGAGCTGGTCCAAGTCTGCTGGGTCAGTCATGGCCAGTTCATACTATCACGTTTCACGTAAGACCCAGATGCAGACAGCTTCGAATTAACAATGGTTTAATAATCCAACACGGGCAGGCAATAGACAGGTCAAGGCAGGCAGGGGTCAGTAAACCAGAGGTGGGGGAACGGTACCGGACGGCAGGCAGGCTCAGGGTAGGCAGAGTGGTCAGGCAGGCGGGCTCAGAGTCAGGACAGGCAAGGGTCAAAACCAGGAGGGCGAGAAAATGAGACACTGGGAAAAGCAGGAGCTGAGAACCAAAATGCTGGTTGACTTGACAAACAAGACGAACTGGCAACAGACAAACAGAGAACACAGGTATAAATACACAGGGGATAATGGGGAAGATGGACGACACCTGGAGGAGGGTGGAGACGAGCACAAGGATAGGTGAAACAGATCAGGGCATGACACCTTTCCCCAGGGAAAGAGATCTTCTGACATCAATAGGATTATAAATAAAGGTTAAAATAAAGAAAGAAAAAAGGATTTCTTATCACCGTTTAAAAAGAGACAACTGCTAAAGCATGGTATATAAACTAAGGCACAGTGGTCGTCCATCTGGTGATACTGCTCCACGGGGTGTCACAACAGATCACCTGGAGTGGCAGCTCTTAACCCCAGTAGGGGTTAAGAGCTGTCATGGGGGTAAAGGAACACCCATGTCGCTCACTGACCTATTTTTGTGGAGTGCCATATGAGCAAAATCATCCTCATACAATAATCATCCTGCCCAGCTTTTAATTTTAATTTCCTTTAGTGGCTGGGGAAAGAAGTGAAATGGTGGTCAGATTGGGGGATCTGTCAGTAGTACATGTTTCATCTAGCACAGCTCCAAGTGCCAAACACAGAATGTGAGCATCACTGAACAAACCCCTCCTCATTTCCTTACCAAATTACCAAAGTCTTTGGTTTTCTGATTTCACTAGGACCATGGAATAGCTGACTTAGAGTTAGGGTTAAAAAAAGACCATGCAAGTTGTTAATGTGAATGAGACTGCACACAGTATATGAGGTGAAGAGAGAGAAAATGAGAGAAACAATAAAAAAATAACTATAGTATATGGTTAACCTCTTAAATGTAGATTTCCGCATAAATAGACAAACACAAAAGTAACTCCTATTCATGTGTAATTACATGAATCGGACTTGCCAAAATGTGGTATATTTGGAAAGAAGACATCTTGGGAGATTATGAGGAAATGATCAGGAGATAGATACGTGTTACAGTTCAGAATACACAAGATCAAGCACACACAAAATATATATATATATTTTTTAAAGTCTTCTGTCATTGACAAGCTATAAGTGAATTATTGATGACAAGAGCTGGAAACACATCAGATGGCTTCCACAACAAGTGAACAATATCAGAAAAGAAAATGGGATTGATAGACCTAACAATTATAAATCGGCAGATGTTTTGGTAAGTGGAGTCAGGTGTGGTCATGGGCCATTTCCAAGTGTCCCTAAACCTCTCCAAAGTGGCATATGTCTATAAATGAGATAATTCTAGTGCTATTACATATTTGCAATACCTAAATGCTATTTGTTCAGTATAAAAACACAATTTCTGCCATATTAACCTCACTCAAACATTGTGGTGGTGTTATGGGGTATCCAGGGTATCCAGGGTATTTTCAAGTGTCCTTTCAACCACTCCAAATTGCATGAAGGTTTAGCCTAGGCATTTCTAATGTATTGATCCCACATACAAATGAACTGTTTACAAAAACAATATACAGTTGAATTCAGAAGAATACATACACTTAGATTGGAGTCATTAAAACTTCATGTTAATAAACTGTAGCTTTGTCAAGTTGGTTAGGACATCTACTTTGTGCATGACACAAGTCATTTTTCCAACAATTGTTTACAGACAGATTATTTCACTTATAATTCACTGTATCAGAATTCCAGTGGGTCAGAAGTGTACATACACTAAGTTGACTGTGCCTTTAAACAGCTTGGAAAATTCCAGAAAATCACGTCATGGCTTTAGAAGCTTCTGATAGGCTAATTGACATCATTTGAGTCAATTGGAGGTGTACCTGTGGATGTATTTCAAGGCCTACCTTCCAACTCAGCCTCTTTGCTTGACATCATGGTAAAATCAAAATAAATCAGCCAAGACCTCAAAAAAATGGTAGACCTCCACAAGTCTGGTTCATTTTTGGGAGCAATTTCCAAACGCCTGAAGGTACCACGTTCATCTTTACAAACAATAGTACGCAAGTATAAACACCATGGGACCACGTAACCGTCATACCGCTCAGGAAGGAGACGCGTCCTGTCTCCTAGAGATGAACGTACTTTGGTGTGAAAAGTGCAAATTAATCCCAGAACAACAGCAAAGGACCTTGTGAAGATGCTGGAGGAAACAGGTACAAAAGTATCTATATCCACAGTAAAATGAGTCCTATATTGACATAACCTGAAAGGCCGCTCAGCAAGGAAGAAGCCACTGCTCCAAAACCGCCATAAAAAAGCCAGACTATGGCTTGCAACTGTACATTGGGACAAAGATCGTACTTTTTGGAGAAATGTCCTCTGGTCTGATGCAACAAAAATGTAACTGTTTGGCTATAATGACCAGCATTATACTAGGAAGAAAAAAGGGAACGCTTGCACGCTGAAGAACACCATCGCAACCGTGAAGCACGGGGTGGCAGCATCATGTTGTGGGGGTGCTTTGCTGCAGGGGGGAGGTGCACTTCACAAAATAGATGGCATCATGAGGGGAAAATGATGTGGATATATTGAAGCAACATCTCAAGACATCAGTCAGGAACTTGGTTGCAAATGCGTCTTCCAAATGGTCAATGACCCCAAGCATACTTCCAAAGTTGTGGCAAAATGGCTTAACCTGTGGCCATCACAAAGCCCTGACCTCAATCCTATATACAATCTGTGGGAATAACTGAAAAAGTTTGTTGCGAGCAAGGAGGCCTAAGTACCTGTCACAGTCACACCAGCTCTGTCAGGAGGAATGGGCCAAAATTCACCCAACTTATTGTGGGAAGCTTGTGGAAGGCTACCCGAAGCTTTTGACCCAAGTTAAATAATTTAGGTGCAATGCTACCAAATACTATTTGAGTGTATGTAAACTTCTGACCCACTGAGAATGTGATGAAAGAAATGAAAGCTGAAATAAATAATTCTCTCAACTGTAGCAATTTCTGTAGCAATTTACTGTAGCAATTTCCAAAAAGTGGTAAAAAAAAGTGTTACAACACTTCCTGGTCTTGTGGAGGACCTGGTAGTAGCCTATCAGAACATCAGATAGGTCGGACCCCCCATGCTAGCATTGTTGTCCTTCACAGAAACAGGAATGGGGACATTCTTCCTTTTTCACCCTCCTTGAGACATGGTCATTATTGAATGCCTTGTGCTGTGTGGTAAGCATGGTTACTTCCCTAGTGTCCTTCCATTTCACAAAAAGCAGCTTGTTAGTCTTGAACCAATGTATGGTTCCCCTTTCCACTGTCTTTGTCATGTCGTTTACCTTGGTCTTGGGGAAACCGATTCTGTTAGGACGAATGGTGCTACAAGCCCCTATTTTCTTTTTCAAGAGGTCTATGAAAAGTGGATGTAGAACTATCAGACGGGGTGATTGACATAGCAGTGGGGGGTGAAGACCTTGATCGGCGGGGGCGCATGCTGGGGAGGGGTGGCTCCCAAACGTCATCATCCAAATCCTCTACATCTTCCACTCTGTAGTGAATAAAATAAAGATATATATTTTTGTGAGACACACAGAATTACAGTTGACTACATTTACAAAACAACATTACTGTGAAGTAAAAACACCAAGCCTAAACTTTATCTGTACAGTGACTCACATGGATGGAGTGAAGGACACACACAATGCAAACTGTAACACTTCGAGACAAAGGCGAGAACCACAAAAAAAACAATGGCCATGAGAGTTTAGTCGCCTTTCTAAAGTTACAAGGATGAAACTTAGAACAGCAAACAGTGAACTAATATGACACATAAACAATAACTACTTTGGAATTATATAACATTGAAATTACTTGTTACATAGGCCTATGTTAACAAAATCCAAAGCACAAAAAGCAGACAACTTATAAAAAACAAAATACATATAGTAAATTAGCTTTATAAAGTCATGAAAATAAAATGGGATCTAATCCTTCTAGAAAGCAATTTTCATCTGTCGAGTCGAAATCTTTGTTGTCCAAATCGCTCCCCTGATCACAGTCCGACCAGTATTCTTATTCAAATCTTCTTTGTAGATATACTTATTCATTGCTGCCTTCTTTTAAGCTTCCTGTTCAATATTCTTAGTTTTTACCTTTTTTTCCTCCTTGAGAAGCCATCTTTTATGCTAAAGAGATAAAATCTGTTCACAATGTAATGTAGTTTGCTCAGTGCATCTCACCTCTGAGCTAGGTTGCAATAGTTAGCATTACGCATAAAAGGTTCTAGGCCTTGCTTTGTCCCACCAAGGTCAACTACATATCCCTTCAAGCTTATCTCATTGGCTACAAGTCTGTCAAAGTGCCATAGAGCCAATACCCTGTGTAACGGATGCCTACGGCGCGTAAGCAGGCAGAGTCATATTCATGCACTCGGTGGACTTTCAATGTTGCCATGAAGTCATACATCAGATAACATTGGCAATAGGCTAGATTCATTCCTCCCAACCTAAGGATTAATTTCATACCCCCCATGTAGCTCTAACTCAAACACAGAACAAATGTAACCTTACCTTGTAAGATTGGTGAAAATGTTCTGTAAAATAAACATTTTGTCTCACAGGGCTGTTGATCAATAACGGTAGGTCACAGGCAGACAAATAAGACATCCTAATGATCTGTGTAGTCCCGCCTTTCGGTGTGTATCGATGTATTCCGTGTTTATTTTGTTAATGCTTCACAACGCTAACCGGAATGTAAATTGCAGCAATCTTGAAATTAGGTCTTCTTCTTCGATGAGGTTTAACAGTGGTTGGCATCCAATAAATGTTGCATTTCCGCCACCTACTAAACTGGAGTACAACTCCCATATACTTACCTTGAAAAAATAAATAAAACAAATACCCTACCATCAAACACAACACTCACAATATATATAATAAAAACTAACACCACCGTACTCCACTATTTAAATACAGTGGGGGAAAAAAGTATTTGATCCCCTGCTGATTTTGTACGTTTGCCCACTTACAAAGAAATGATCAGTCTATAATTTTAATAGTAGGTCTATTTGAACAGTGAGAGACAGAATAACAACAAAAAAATCCAGAAAAACGCATGTCAAAAATGTTATAAAATGATTTGCATTTTAATGAGAGAAATAAGTCTGCATCTGACAAATACTGGGCACCCCTACAAATAACACATACCACTACTTTCCTCAATGCTACGTATTCCTTTGTCTCATGCCCTTCTGCACACCTCTCACACCTAGGAAACTCCCTTATACACACTGCTGCCACATGCTCGTGAGCTTGTCACCTGTAACAACATAATGTATTCGGCACAAATGCTTGTGCAGGATAACTTATATATCCTAGCATCACTTTGTCGGGCAAAGATCATCATCAAAACTCTAAATAACAGACAATGACCCTTCTATTACACCACTCAAATCAAAATTTATTTGCCACATGCGCCGAATACAACAAATGTAGACTTTACCGTGAAATGCTTACTTACAAGCCCTTAACCAACAGCATAGTTCAAGAAGGAAATATTTACCAAGTAGGCTAAAATAAAAAGTAATAATAAAAGTAGCACAATAAGAATTACATTAACGAGGCTAAGTACAGGGAGCACAGGTACCGAGTCAGTGTTCAGGGGTACAAGCTAGTTGAGGTAATCTGTACATGTAGGTGGGGGCAAAGTGACTATGCATAGGTAACAAACAAACAGCGAGTAGCCTCAGTGTACAAGAGGGGGGGTGTCAATGTAAATTGTCCGGTGGCGATTTTTATGAATTGTTAATCAGTCTAATGGCTTGGGGGTTTGAAGCTGTTGAGGAACACTTTTGTTCTTAGACTTGGCGCTTCGATACCGCTTGCCGTTTGGTAGCAGAGAAAACAGTCTATAACTTGGGTGACTGGAGTCTCTGACAATTTTATGGGCTTTGCTCTGACACCGGCTATTATATAGGTCCTGGATGGCAGGAAGCTTGGCCCAGTGAAGTACTGGGTCGTTCGCACTGTCCTCTGTAGCGCCTTACGGTCAGATGCCGAGCAGTTGCCATACCAGGTGGTGAGGCAACTGGTCAGGATGTTCTCGATGGTGCAGCTTTAGAACCTTTTGAGGATCTGGGTACCCACGCCAAATCTTTTCAGTCTCCTGAGGGGGAAAAGGTTTTGTTGTGCCCTCTTCACGACTGTCTTGGTATGTTTGGACCATGATAGTTCGTTGGTGATGTGGACACCAAGGAACGTGAAGCTCTCAACATGCTCCACTACAGCCCTGTCGATGGTAATGGGGGCCTGTTCTGCCTGCCTTTTCCTGTAGTCCACGATCAGCTCCTTTGTCTTGATCACATTGAGGGAGAGGTTGTTGTCCTGGCACCACACTGCCAGTTCTCTGACCTCCTCTCTATAGGCTGCCTCATCGTTGTCGGTGATCAGGCCTACCACTGTTGTGTCGTCAGCAAACTTAATATTGGTGTTGGAGTCGTGTTTGGCCACGCAGTCATGGGTGAACAGGGAATACAGGAGGGGACTAAGTACACAACCCTGTGGGGTCCCAGTGATAAGGATCAGCATGGCAGACATGTTGTTTCCTACTCTTACCACCTGGGGGGTGGCCCGTTAGGAAGTCCAGGATCCAGTTGCAGAGGGAGGGGTTTATTCCCATAGTCCTTAGCTTAGTGATGAGCTTTGTGGGCACTATGGTGTTGAACACTGAGCTATAGTCAATTAACAGCATGCTCACATAGGTGTTCCTTTTGTCCAGGTGAGAAAGGGCAATGAGGAGTGCGATTGAGATTGCGTCATCTGTGGATCTATTTTAGTGGGTCTAGGGTGTCCGGGAGGATGCTGTTGATGTGAGCCATGAACAGCCTTTCAAAGCACTTCACGGCTACCAACATGAGTGCCACGGGGCGTTAATCATTTAGGCAGGTTAACTTCGCTTCTTTGGAACACGGACTATGGTGGTCTGCTTGAAATGTAGTTATTACAGACTCGGTCAGGGAGAGGTTGAAAATGTCAGTGAAGACACTTGACAGTTGGTCCGTGCATGCTTCGAGTACACGTCCTGGTAATCCGTCTGGCCCAGCTGCTTTGTGAATGTTGACTTGTTTAAATGTTTTGTTCACATCGGCTCCCAAGAGCGTTATCACACAGTCATCCAGAACAGCTTGTGCTCTCGTGCATTCTTCAGTGTTGCTTGCCTCGAAGCGAGCATAAAAGGCATTTAGCTCGTCTGGTAGGCTCACGTCACTGGGCAGCTCGCGTCTAGGTTTCCCTTTGTAGTCTGTAATAGTTTTTAAGTCTTGCCACCTCCGACGAGCGTCAGAGCCAGTGCACATTCATCTTCTGCACATCCTACCATTCCAGTGTTCAATTGCTATATTGTAATTAATTTGCCACCATAGCCTATTTATTGCCATACCTCTCTCATCCTACCTAATTTACACATGCTATATATAGATATTTCTACTGTATTATTGATTGTATGTTTGTTTATTCCATGTGTAACTCTGTGTTGTTGTATGTGTCGAACTGCTTTGCTTTATCTTGGCCAGGTCGCAGTTGCAAATGAGAACTTGTTCTCAACTAGCCTACCTGGTTAATAAATAAAGGTGAAATAAAATGTAAAAAATAAAAGTAGGATTCAGTCTTAATCCTGTATTGATGCTTTGCTTGTTTGATGGTTCGTCTGAGGGCATAGCGGGATTTCTTATAAGCGTCCGGATTAGTCTGCCGCAACTTGAAAGCCGGCAGCTCTAGCCTTTAGCTCAATGCGGATGTTGCCTGTAATCCATGTATTCTGGTTGGGATATGTACGTTATCAGGACGTGGCCCTTTCTGGGTGTAGATCGTGGCTTCCCCCTCTCTCACTCTCTGCTACACCAAGGTTATTTTATCTCAGGTTGTAAATTCCTGGCGGAGACTCCCTCCCCCTGGCCATCCAGAAAGAGAGACTATAGAGTGAACAAACATCCCCAAAATGGTAAAATAAAACTACATGTCTACTTGTGAGAATGTGGGAAGGGTCCGTGGACACTTAAGGGACAGTTATTTTGAGTGTGTTTCATTTGGTGACCTCACAAAGGACAGGAAACACACATACAGTTGAAGTCGGAAGTTTACATACACCTTAGACAAATACATTTAAACTCAGTTTTTTTGCAATTCCTGACATTTAATCAGAGTAAATATTCCCTGTCTTATGTCAGTTAGGATCACCACTTTATTTTAAGAATGTGAAATGTCAGAATAATAGCAGAGAGTGATTTATTTCAGCTTTTATTTCTTTCATCACATTCACAGTAGGTCAGAATTTGACATACACTTATTTAGTATTTGGTAGCATTGCCTTTAAATTGTTTAAATTAGGTCAAACGTTTCAGGTAGCCTTTCACAAGCTTCCCACAATAAGTTGGGTGAATTTTGGCCCATTCCTCCTGACAGAGCTGGTGTAACTGAATCAGGTTTGTAGGCCTCGATTTAGGACTAGTTTTACTGTGATATATAGATACTTTTCTACCTGTTACCTCCAGCATCTTCACAAGGTCCTTTGCTGTTGTTCTGGGATTGATTTGCACTTTTCGCACCAAAGTACGTTCATCTCTAGGAGACAGAACGTGTCTCCTTCCTGAGCGGTATGACGGCTGCATGGTCTCATGGTGTTTATACTTGCGTACTATTGTTTGTACAGATGAACGTGGTTCCTTCAGGCGTTTGGAAATTGCTCCCAAGGACGAACCAGACTTTTGGAGATCTACAATTTTTGGGGGGGTCTTGGCTGATTTCTTTTGATTTTCCCATGATGTCAAGCAAAGAGGCACTGAGTTGTAAGGTAGGCCTTGAAATACATCCACAGGTACACCTCCAATTGACTCAAATGATGTCAATTAGCCCATCAGAAGCTTCTAAAGCCATGACATCATTTTCGGGAATTTTCCAAGCTATTTAAAGGCACAGTGAACTTAGTGTATGTACACTTCTGACCCACTGGAATAGTGATAAAGTGAAATAATCTGTCTGTAAACAATTGTTGGAAAAATTACTTGTTTCATGCACAAGGTAGATGTCCTAACCGACTTGCCAAAACTATAGTTTGTTAACAAGATATTTGTGGAGTGGTTAAAAAGGAGTTTTAATGACTCCAACCTAAGTGTATTTAAAATTCCGACTTCAACTGTAACTATATCTCTGAATGTGTACTTTTCTCAATTATGGAGTTTGCATCTACTTCTTGTATAAAATTATTGAGTAAAGATGTAACTATTTGTGAAATGATGTAATGTGATGTTAAACCTTTAATGTGAGAGAATTGTATTCCCTTTAAAGTTTAACTAAGTCATTGGCCCACCCCCATGAGCACAGACATGATTTGTCGTCATGGAACCGCCTTTTCTATTGTTACAAATAAAAGCCCGTCCTAAGAAAATTCTCTTCAGACTAAGGAAACCCACAGAGTGAGCTGTGGTTGTGAATAGTTTAGACCATGCATACCTCAGTGTAAGCCAGTGTGGCACAGGTGTGAGTACCAAGATTAGAAAACCATACCACGTGGAGCATTGGCTACACAGCTGGAAATGATTCAACTCTGAGACAATCGATCACTACAGAATAAGAGCAAATCTTAGATACTAATTACTAGTCTGCAGCTAGAAATTATGTAAACCTGGGATGCAAATACAGACAACCGCCGAAACATCTATTCTAAGAACAATGGACGCATGACGTATGCATTACAACAGACACTATCCGGAGCCGCCACTATGAGTAGCCAGAGACTCTCTGATGAACTGATTCTCCTGCAGACGGACTGACAATTCCAATAGGGAATACAACAATGACATATTGGCGTAAATATATTGATTGCAATTATTCCCGAATGAGTAAGCGTTCGTGTGCAAAGGGTTAGCATTTCAATAAATATAATTATCCACTGTGTGTAGTGATCCATTTTGTCTTTCCTGCTGTTTCTCAGTCCACACCCCCTTCCCTTCATCCACCAAGCCGTCATATCGGTTTAGCCCACTAGGGAATCTTCCCTATCATTATTAGTAACCAATATCTTCTGTTTGTTTATGCATTTCTGTGATTATTTAGTTAGTTAGTAAATAAATTATTAAGCCAATTGGTGTATGGATGATTTATAGTAAAGGCTGGGTTCGTGCAGATAACCAACAATTTACGACGTTTGGAATGAGAGGTAAAGAATAATTCATTAATAGAAGACTAATTGATCAGATATTAAAATATCTGAAGAGTTATATTTGGAAAATTATAACTTTGTAATCTTAAGATTTTCTGTGGTGCCTTACTTCCTAGTTAATTACATTTATATGATTAGTTTAACCTGTTGGGGATAGGGGGCAGTATTTGCACGGCCGGATAAAAAACGTACCCGATTTAATCTGGTTACTACTCCTGCCCAGTAACTAGAATATGCATATAATTGTTTGATTTGGATAGAAAACACCCTAAAGTTTCTAAAACTGTTTGAATGGTGTCTGTGAGTATAACAGAACTCATTTGGCGGGCCAAAACCTGAGAAGATTCCAGACAGGAAGTGCTCTCTCTGACTTTTTCTTGGCCTTCTTGATTATCTCTAACCAAAACAGGGGATCTCTGGCATAACGTGACATTTTCTAACGCTCCCATAGGCTCTCAGAAGGCGACAGAACGATGAATGGTGGCTTTGCAGGCCCTGGCTGAAAAACAGTAGCGCATTTGGATAGTGGTCGATCTGAGGACAATGAGACTGGAGGCGCGTGCACGAGCCGACACCATGTTTACTTTCTCTCTCTTTGAACGAAAACAACGACTCCCGGTCAAAATATTATCGCTTTTTTACGAGAAAAATAGCATAAAAATTGATTTTAAACAGCATTTGACATGCTTTGAAGTACGGTAATGGAATATTTTGATATATGCATATAATATTCTCGTTTCTGGGCAAGAGTAGTAACCAGTTTAAATCGGGTACGTTTTTTATCCGACCGTGCGAATACTGCCCCCTAGCCCCAACATTCGTATGCCCATACATGGTAGTAAGTCATAACAAAGATTTTAAGACACAGATCAATATCCAAGATACTCAGCTGTCCACAGACACCCTGCTTTTGTAGATCAAATCAAATTTAAAATCACATTTACTTATATAGCCCTTCTTACATCAGCTGATATCTCAAAGTGCTATACAGAAACCCAGCCTAAAACCCCAAACAGCAAGCAATGCAGGTGTAGAAGCACGGTGGCTAGGAAAAACTCCCTAGAAAGGTCAAAACCTAGGAAGAAACCTAGAGAGGAACCAGGCTATGAGGGGAGGCCAGTTCTCTTCTGGCTGTGCCGGGTGGAGATTATAACAGAACATGGCCAAGATGTTCAAATGTTCATAAATGACCAGCATGGTCAAATAATAATAATCACAGTAGTTGTCGAGGGTGCAACAGGTCAGCACCTCAGGAGTAAATGTCAGTTGGCTTTTCATAGCCGATCATTGCGAGTATCTCTACCGCTCCTGCTGTCTCTAGAGAGTTGAAAACAGCAGGTCTGGGACAGGTAGCATGTCCGGTGAACAGGTCAGGGTTCCATAGCGGCAGGCAGAACAGTTGAAACTGGAGTAGCAGCACAGCCAGGTGGACTGGGGACAGCAAGGAGTCATCATGCCAGGTAGTTCTGAGGCATGGTCCTAGGGCTCAGGTCTCCCGAGAGAGAGAGAGAGAGAGAGAGAGAGAGAGAGAGAGAGCATTCTTAAATTCACACAGGACAGTGGAGAAATACTCCAGATATAACAGACTGACACTAGCCCCCCGACACATAAACTACTGCATCATAAATACTGGAGGCTGAGACAGTAGGGGTCAGGAGACACTGTGGCCTCATCCGATGACACCCCCGGACAGGGCCAAACAGGCAGGATATAACCCCACCCACTTTGCCAAAGTACAGCCCCCCACCACTGGAGGGATATCTTCAACCACCAACTTACCATCCTTAGGCTGAGTATAGCCCACAAAGATCTCCGCCACGGCACAACCCAAGGGGGGGCGCCAACCCAGACAGGAAGACCACGTCAGTGACTCAACACACTCAAGTGACTCAGCCCCTGTAATAGGGTTAGAGGCAGAGAATCCCAGTGGAGAGAGGGGAACCGGCTAGGCAGAGACAGCCAGGGTGGTTCGTTGCTCCAGTGCCTTTCCGTTCACCTTCACACTCCTGGGCCAGACTACACTCAGTCATAGAACCTACTGAAGAGATGAGTCTTCATTTAAGACTTAAATGTTGAGACCGAGTTATTCTCTCACATGGGTAGACCATTCCATAAAAATGGAGTTCTATAGGAGAAAGCCCTGCCTCCAGCTGTTTGCTTAGAAATTCTAGGGACAATTAGGAGGCCTGCGTCTTGTGACCGTAGCGTACATGTAGGTATGTACAGCAGGACCAAAGCGGAAAGATAGGTAGGAACAAGCCTATGTAATGCTTTGTAGGTTAGCAGTAAAACCTTGAAATCAGCCCTTGCCTTAACAGGAAGCCAGTGTAGGGAGGCTAGCACGGGAGTAATATGATCACATTTCTTGGTTCTAGTCAGGATTCTAGCAGCTGTATTTAGCACTAACTGAAGTTTATTTAGTGCTTTATCCGGGTAGCCGGAAAGTAGAGCATTGCAGTAGTCTAACCTAGAAGTAACAAAAGCATGGATACATTTTTCTGCATCAATTTTGGACAGAAGATTTCTGATCTTTGCAATGTTACGCAGATGGGAAAAAAGCTGTCCTTGAAACAATCTTGATATGTTCGTCAAAAGAGAGATCAGGGTCCAGAGTAACACCGAGGTCCTAACCAGTTTTATTTGAGACGACTGTACAACCATCAAGATTAATTGTCAGATCCAACAGAAGATCTCTTTGCTTCTTGGGACCTAGAACAAGCAGCTCTGTTTTGTCCGAGTTTAAAATTAGAACGTTTGCAGCCATCCACTAACTTATGTCTGAAACACAGGCTTCCAGCGAGGGCAATTTTGGGGCTTCACCATGTTTCATTGAAATGTACAGCTGTGTGTCATCCGCATAGCAGTGAAAGTTAACATTATGTTTTCGATTGACATCCCCAAGAGATAAATTATATAGTGAAAACAATAGTGGTCCTAAAACGGAACCTTGAGGAACACCGAAATTTACAGTTGATTTGTCAGAGGACAAACCCTTCACAGAGACAAATTGAAATCTTTCCGACAGATAAGATCTAAACCAGGCCAGAACTTGTCCGTGTAGACCAATTTGGGTTTCCAATCTCTCCAAAAGAATGTGGTGATTGATGGTATCAAAAGCAGCACTAAGGTCTAGGAGCACGAGGACAGACGCAGAGCCTCGGTCTGATGCCATTAAAAGGTAATTTACCACCTTCACATGTGCAGTCTCAGTGCTATGATGGGGTCTAAAACCAGACTGAAGCATTTCGTATACATTGTTTGTCTTCAGGAAGGCAGTGAGTTGCTGCGCAACAGCCTTTTCACATTTTTTTGAGAGGAATGGGAGATTCGATATAGGCCGATCATTTTTTATATTTTCTGGGTCAAGGTTTGGCTTTTTCAAGAGAGGCTTTTTTATTGCCACTTTTAGTGAGTTTGGTACACATCCGGTGGATAAAGAGCCGTTTATTATGTTCAACATAGGAGTGCCAAACACAGTCTGGAAGGGCATCTTTGGGTTGTCTGAGAATTTATAGCACGACTTTTGTTGCTCCTTGGTTGGGGTCTGAGCAGATTATTTGTTGCGATTGCAAATGTAATAAAATGGTGGTCCAATAGTCCAGGATTATGAGGAAAAATATTAAGATCCACAACATTTATGCCATGGGACAAAACTAGGTCCAGAGTATGACTGTGGCAGTGAGTAGGTCCGGAGACATGTTGGACAAAACCCACTGAGTCGATTTGGAGTGGGTCTGTGGACTTTTCCATGTGAATATTAAAGTCACCAAAAATGTGAATATTATCTGCTATGACTACAAGGTCCGATAGGAATTCAGAGAACTCAGTGAGGAACGCTGTATATGGCCCAGGAGGCCTGTAAAAAGTAGCTATATAAAATGATTGAGTAGGCTGCACAGATTTCATGACTAGAAGCTCAAAAGATGAAAACATCGTTTTGTTTTGTAAATTGAAATTTGCTATCGTAAATGTTAGCAACACCTCCGCCTTTGCGGGATGCGCGGGGGATATGGTCACTAGTGTAACCAGGAGGTGAGGCCTCATTTAACACAGTAAATTCATCAGGCTTAAGCCATGTTTCAGTCAGGCCAATCACATCAAGATTATGACCAGTGATTAGTTAATTGACTATAACTGCCTTGGAAGTGAGGGATCTAACATTAAGTAGCCCAATTTTGAGAGGTGAGGTATCACGATCTCTTTCAATAATGGCAGGAATGGAGGAGGTCTTTCTTCTAGTGAGATTGCTAAGACAAACACCGCCATGTTTAGTTTTGCCCAACCAAGGTCGAGGCACAGACACGGTCTCAATGGGGATAGCTGAGCTGACTACACTGACTGTGCTAGTGGCAGACTCCACTAAGCTGGCAGGCTGGCTAACAGCCTGCTGCCTGGCCTGCACCCTATTTCATTGTGGAGCTAAGGGAGTTAGAGCCCTGTCTATGTTCGTAGATAAGATGATAGCACCCCTCCAGCTAGGATGGAGTCCGTCACTCCTCAACAGGCCAGGCTTGGTCCTGTTTGTGAGTGAGTCCCAGATAGAGGGCCAATTATCTACAAATTCTACCTTTTGGGAGGGGCAGAAAACAGTTTTCAACCAGCTATTGAGTTGTGAGACTCTGCTGTAGAGCTCATCATTCCCCCTAACTGGGAGGGGGCCAGAGACAATTATTCGATGCCGACACATCTTTCTAGCTGATTTACATGCTGAAGCTATGTTGCGCTTGGTGACCTCTGACTGTTTCATCCTAACATCGTTGGTGCCGACGTGGATAACAACATCCCTATACTCTCTACACTCGCCAGTTTTAGCTTTAGCCAGCACCATCTTCAGATTAGCCTTAACGTCGGTAGCCCTACCCCCTGGTAAACAGTGTATGATCGCTGGATGATTCGTTTTAAGTCTAATACTACGGGTAATGGAGTCGCCAATGACTAGGGTTTTCAATTTGTCAGAGATAATGGTGGGAGCCTTCGGCGTCTCAGACCCCGTAATGGGAGGAGTAGAGACCAGAGAAGGCTCGGCCTCAGACTCCGACTCGCTGCTTAATGGAGAGAACTGTTTGAAAGTTTCTGTCGGCTGAATGAGCGACACCGGTTGAGCATTCCTACAGCATTTCCCCCCAGAAGCCATGAGAAAGTTGTCCGGCTGCGGGGACCGTGCGAGGGGATTTATACTACTATCTGTACTTACTGGTGGCACAGACGCTGTTTCATCCTTTCCTACAGTGAAATTACCCTTGCCTAATGATTGTGTCTGAAGCTGGGCTTGCGGTCCAGCTATCCTCGCCGTCAGGCGATCGTTCTCCTGTATATTATGAGTACAGCGACTGCAATTAGAAGGCATCATGTTAATGTTACTACTTAGCTTCGGCTGTTGGATGTCTTGACGAACCATGTCCAGATAAAGCGTCCGGAGTGAAAAAGTTGAATGAAAAAAAAGTTGAGTGAGGGAAAAACAAAAAATATAAACGGTAATTAAAAAGTAAAAACCGTAAAGTTGTCAGGTAGCAAAGTAAGTTTAGCAACAAAACGCACAGCAGCACGTAAACAAGTCTGCAAGTTGTGACCGGAAATAATGTCAGCCAACTCCTGTCAATCCATTTGATAAGGCTACCATTCTCAAACCAGACTGACTTGAATAAAAAAAAAATCTAATAGGGTCCTCAAATATGGAGACATTACATTTAACTATGGTGCAACAAAATTACAGAAGTAACAAGCAGTGATAAGTGCTAAACCTAATTGATACATATTCTCTCAGTTTTTTTGTATTAAAATGTTTATCGTATTAGATTAAGTACAAATTTGCATGACATTAAGTTTCATTCTCATTCACTGTAAAGCAAGGGGATGATATGAACAATTTTAAAGACAGAGAAAAGCACAGCTGGGACACAGTAATGAAGGAACAATCTAATAAATCAGTCTTGTAAATGTAGTGAATTGGGCAGCATTGTATCTTCTGTAGCATTGTAATCTGCTATCTGCTTAACCCAGGATACCTCTCCGATTTGCTGTGCTCATCCAATTATACATGGTATGCCTCCAGGTGCTCATTTGGACTGTGTCAGAAGGTTAAATGAATTCCTCCACATTCTTCCTCTGATAGTGCCTTCCTCTTGATACACACTACCTGCAATATCATGCTGTCAAGGCTAGACATTTTGCACCATGCCTATCTGATGTGCATTGATTTTAAAGGTTTGAGGGGGATATCACACAAAGGTTCGAAGGTTATCGTTTTTAGTGAGTGAAAGGGATCATTTTTGTGTACAGTAATTGTACATTCTGGAAAGGCAATGCCTCAAACCATTTAATTTTCTCAACCTGTGTCTGTCGTAATTGTGTTTCTGCAGATCTTCTGATGGCCTTGTCAACCTCATCTGATGTTATAGAAATGCACAACCCTTACAATTCACATACACTGTAAAACAGTAGAGTACAATTCAGTTTCTTTAATGCCAGTGATTGATAGTTGATATGTTCTATTTTAACAATTTTATTCAACCATAAGGCTTTTCCCTGTAAGTGTTACTTTGCTGTTTCCAGATGTTCAACAGGCAGATAATACTATATACTGATAAATACCCAATTTTGCTTTATCATTGTAGTCAATATGTAGACACACTAAATGTTACAAATAAATATTATTTTATTTCACATACATGATTTTATTTAGTTTTTTACTTTGAACTTGTCACAATCTAAATGATTCTACAACAAAATGAGGAACTACCACAACAAAGTCAAAATTTCTTACTGGGGAGAAAAGATGTCAACTTCACTGTAGTAAGATGGACACATGTATTTTGCCATTAGGCAAAGGTTACAGTCAAAGGAATAAAAATACAAAAATACGATGAAAAACTGGTCTTTGTAGGTTCTCTGTCAACTTCAAGATCCTCAAAAGCATTTATTACTCCCCAGAATAGTGTTATAATACTCACTTTTGTAAAAACCTCAAACCACTTTGATAAATAAAATACATTTTCTTTTATGGTTGACAATAAACAAACAAAAAATATTTAGGGGAACAGGGGTATCTTTTCTCCAGTGTGTCGTTGCAATCCTGTAGAAGCCCTTTCCCATATTCATGGACAATCTCATAAGTGGGGAGTTACAATTTTGCTTATTAGGTTGGGGAATTGAGATTTTGGCTGACTTTGCATCCCATGGGTATTGCTATGAACAGTATGTTTTAATGAATATGTACATACACGTACATAATGAAGCATTTACGTACACATATGCAAAGATTATGGTCGGAGGGAATGATGCTCAGTTTGATCAGTCTGTTCTGTGAGTAAGCATGGTGCAAGACCAAACAAATATTAGTAATACTTTTAGATACAAATTTGTACTGTACACAGTTCTGTAGTGTCTTTAATTCCAACCCAGCACTTATGGATTCCTTTTGGGTATATAAATTGAATTTGAAAAGCTCGATTACTGACACCTATTCCTTACAGGTCACCTGGGTAGCAATTAAGTTCATTTCGGAGGATCCGTGTCAGACAGGCTCACTGACAACTGTGCAAAAACATAAGTCACAATGTCGTGGCATTGCATCCAATAAGATGGAATGATTTGGGACTGCACTCCTGTGTCCTGTTATGGCGCTCTGCAGTGCTATTTCCATTCCCAGTAGCATTCTCATGCAGTAGTGGGAAATTCAGAAGTTAATTAATAATCCTTAGATTATTCCCAACATTTGCATTCCCAGATTCACAAACCATGTTAGATCATTTTCATGTTAAAGCGACGGGGTCCAGCTTGCCCCTCTGCTCCTCCATCTATAGAGGTGCCATTAGACTTGGACCGAGGTACGTATTCAATATCTATGTTGTTTTTATGCTTCCCTTTGCCCCGACTCCAAACGAACAGGAGCAGGAAGCAGAACAAAACCACCCCCAGGAATGTGAAACAACCCATTGCTGTCGACACTAAGATAGTCTTTAGGTCCAAGCCATAGGTCACGTTGATAGTCCCATTGGTAGTGGCATTGCTGGGATCTGTGTAGTACTGGGTCCTGTTTGCGTAGAGCGACCCCAGGCTTTTCACTGCTAGGGAGGTCATTAATGAGTCGTTACCCGCAGTGTTGGTTGCCATGCAAAGGTACACCCCGCCGTCCTGCACCTCGGCTGCCTTGATCTCTAGCGTCCCATTGTTGTGGACCATGACTCTACCGTGGCTCTTGTTGGTGAGGAGGTGCCGGCGTGGGGACAGCCACGAAACCACCGGCCTGGGGGTCCCCTCAACACTGCAGTGCAGTCTCACTGGCTGACCTTCGTCCACGGCAATTGTCTGCGTCTTGTTCTCTCGTATTTTGGGCTTGGTGCACGTCACATAGTAGGAGAGCAGGGTCTCCTTGAACTCCCTGAAAGGCTTGCCGCGGATGCCCTCGGGGGTACTGCACTCCGGCTGTGAGTCACCAAAGTAGATGGACTGTCTCCTCTGCAGGATCCACATGAGGCGGCAGTCGCAAACCAGGGGGTTGTCATCGATCAAGAGGACCTCCAGAGCCTCAGGAGCTTGGAAGACACCCTTCTCCAGGGTGTCCAAACGGTTGTGGGAGACGTTGAGGACCTTGAGCCACCGGAGGCCCTGAAATGCGTACGGTTCAACGGTCGACAACTGAGCCCCGACCAGATGCAGTTCCCTTAGGTGCACCAACTCCGACAGCATCCTCCCTTCGATGTGTCTGATGCGGTTGAAGGACAGGTTGAGGAGCGTCAGGTAGTGCAGGTGCTTAATTGCCTGGTATGGGAAGGTGGACAGGTTGGTGTTGGTGATGAAAAGCGTGGTTAAATTGAGGCCATGCAGCGTGTTGGCCGGCACACTGTCGAGCGAGGTCCAGCTGTCAATCTCCAGGTGGCGCAATCGGAACAGCTTCTTGAAGGAGTAGGCATGCAAGGTGCTGATGCTGAGGTATCGCAGGTGAAGTCTTACCAGGTTGTGCAGGTGGGACAGGGCCTCAGTAGGCACCACCGTCAGATTGCATCTCTCCAAGGTTAGCGTCTCTAGGCTCAGCAGTCCACTGAACGCCCTGTGGGAGATGTACACTAGGTCATTGTCACCCACCTCCAGGAACTTCAGATTGTTCAAGTCCTGGAACATGTAGTCCAGCAGGATGACAATATTGTTGTCACTGACGTCCAACCGGGTGAGGTTGGACAGGCCTGTGAAGACGCCCATAGGAATGAGCTTAATACGATTGCTTTTGAGACTGAGTGAGTGCATGCTGTACAGAGGGTTGAAGGCCCCCGGCTCCACATAGCTGATAATGTTCCCACTGAGGTCCAAATCCTCTAGACCAGGATAGGGGGCAAAGTCATCCGGGTTGACGGCCTGCAGCTTGTTCTTGCTCAGGTCCAGGATCCTGGTCTCGATGGGGATGCCATCTGGGATGCTCGGTAGGCGTTTGCGGTGGCACAGGACCGACTTGCTCTGGGCCGAGCAGTCGCAGCGGGCGGGACATCCTAAGGCGGAACCCACGAAGACAGCCACAAGAGCCAGTCCCAGGAATGGTTGCCAGCATGAGAGGGCCGTGTGCAGCATGACTTTACTCATACAGTCGACCATTCTGTCACGGCTCTACGAGAGAGAGGGAACACACACAACAAGAGAATATAGTTAGAGAGCATAAATTGGTAAGAATAAGTGACATGTAAAAAATCTGCTGCTGTAGTGAAATTGACTGTCATCTTATCTCAATGAACATTAAGGACAGATTAGAATGGCCTTGTTTCTCTGACGCAAATGCATCATTTTCAACATCCTGAGCCATCATAAGCGTTTCACACAGTACTGCAGCTGAAATCAGCAGTCATGCCCCACCTATATCCCCCGACTCGCATACTTATTCAACATACTGTCACAATTTAGGTCATTGTACTCTTTTCTTTCAATGGTTTACGCTCAGGCTTTGAATTTAAGAACAATTTGTCTATAGTCATTTGTTATATCGGTTGGGTCTCCTTATAACACAAATCACTTCAAACAGTCTGCAGTCTATTGTTGTGTTTTATCCAGAGCAAACTGATCAAGGGTTATGAGTGGAGGAGTTATAAGAAAACTGTCTCTATAATACGTCTGTGGAGGCTATCTGATCATTATTCTAACCAAGGAGGATTCAGTGGATGTAGTCGGATTTATATGTATTACCTGTGCAAAATATGTAAGACCATAAGCAGCTAAACAATGACACTTAATCTTTTCATGTTCATATTGTAAAGTGAGGAATTGCTAGCAACAATGCTTGAATGAAGTCCACAAGTGATGTTTTTGTCCAATTCAACCTTTTTTAATCAAAGAAAGACGTTCCATCTATTTCCATCTCTGTGTGTTTTCTTCACATAGAAACAGTTATATTGTTTATACAGGACCATATATTTTGCTTCTCTGACCCTTACACTGAAATAATGAGCATGATTTTATTGATTTTCTTAGATAAACTTCCACCCCTCATAAGTAATAGAAACTGTACACCAGCTGCAAAATGACCATGGAACAAAAGAAAAAAACATGATTTGAAAAACATGATTATTTCTGCCATCCAAACACATTGAGAGTGAACACAATCAACACGTAGAAATTGTTGGAGGGCAGAACCTAATGGGAAGAAAATGAGGTTTGTAATTATACGGATTATCACAAAGGCCGCAAAAGCTAATAAATGAAGATCCGGGAGGTTAATCCGTTTTTAAAAATCCAATAAAAAAATTCATCCAAAAGGTGTCAAAACAAACACCATTACACTCTGAAAGAGTAGCATCTGTAGTCAAGATGTGTCTGCTTTGGTTTTCAGCAGCAGAGAGTGGGGTTGAGATATTGCCTCTCACCTGTAGTAATAGGATGGGCCAAAGCCTTACATGGAACAAGATTCTCAAATAAATTCCTTCAACAGTAATGTAATGCCTCAGTGTAACCCTAACACTTACTCATAAGGGGCACAGGGGCACATGCCCCATCAGATTTGTCCTGTTTAACATACATACATACATACATACATACATACATACATACATACATACATACATACATACATACATACATACATACATACATACATACATACATACATACATTTTCAAAAGTATGTGGACCCTTCAAATTAGTGGATTTGGCTATTTCAGCCACAACTCTTGCCAACAGATGTATACAATCGATCAGACAGCCATGCGATCTCCATAGACGAACATTGGCAGTAGAATGGCCTTACTGAAGAGCTCAGTGACTTTCAACGTGGTACCGTCATAGGATGCCACCTTTCCAACAAGTCAGTTCATCAAATTTCTGCCTTGCTATAGCTGCCCCGGTCAAATGTAAGTGCTGTTATTGTGAAGTGCAAACGTCTAGGAGCAACAACCGCTCAGCCACGAAGTGGTAGGCCACACAAGCTCACATTACGGATCCGCCGAGTTCTGAAGTGCATAGAGCCTAAAAATCACCTGTCCTTGCTTGCAATACTCACTACCGACTTCCAAACTGCCTCTGGAAGAAACATCAGCACAAAAACTGTTCGTTGCGAGCTTCATGAAATTGGTTTCCATGGCCGAGCAGCCGCACACACGCCTCAGCATGGGCAATGCTAAGCGTCGGCTGGAGTGGTGTAAAGCTCGCTGCCATTGGACTCTGGAGCAGTTGAAACACGTTCTCTGGAGTGATGAATCATGCATCACCATCTGGCAGTCCGACAAATGAATCTGGGTTTGGCAGATGCCAGGGAAACGCTACTTGCCCCAATGCATAGTGTCAACTGTAAAGTTTGGTGGAGGAGAAATAATGGTCAAGGGCTGTTTTACATGGTTAGGGCTAGGCCCCTTAGTTCTAGTGAAGGGAAATCTTAGTGCTACAGCATACAATGACATTCTAGACAATTCTGTGCTTCCAACTTTGTGGCAACAGTTTGGGGAAGGCCCTTTGTTGATTCAGCATGACAATGCCCCCGTGCACAAATGGTTTGTCGAGATCAGTGTGGAAGAACTTGACTGGCCTGCACAGAGCCCTGACCTCAAACCCTTCGAACACCCTTGGGATGAATTGGAACACAGACTGTGAGCCAGGCCTAAACGCCCAACATCAGTGCCCGACCTCACTAATGCTCTTGTGGCTGAATGGAAGCAATGTTCCAACATCTAGTGAAAAGCCTTCCCAGAAGAGTGGAGGCTGTTATTGGGGGACCAACTCCATATTAATGCCCATGGTTTTGGAATGAGATGTTCAACGAGCAGGTGTTCACATACTTTTGGTCATGTAGTGTATATTATTCATATTATTGCACATTTTGTTCTGTTACAGCCTGAATTAAAAAATCGATTACATGTATTTTTTTTCTCACCCATCTACACACAATACCCCATAATGATATAGAGAAACCTTGTTTTTAGAAATGTTTGCAAATTTATTGCAATGAAATAATTCAGAAATATCTAGTTTATTAAGTATTCAAACCCCTGAGTCATTATATGTTAGTCACTTTTGGCAGCGATTACAGCTGTGAGTCTTTCTGAGTAAGTCTCTTAGAGCTTTGCACACCTGGATTTTACAATATTTGTCCATTATTATTTTCTAAATTCTTCAAGCTCTTTCAAATTGGCTATTGATCAGTGCTAGACAACCATTTTCCATGGTGGCGAAGTAATTACATTATAGCAATTAAACACTGGAATGGTAGAATGTGCAGAATCTATATACAGCATGTGCAAATTGCCTTATCTCCCTTATCCTACCTCATTTGCACATGCTGTATATAGATTTTTCTACTGTGTTATTGATTGTATGTTTGTTTATTCCATGTGTAACTCTGTGTTGTTGTATGTGTCAAACTGCTTTGCTTTATCTTGGCCAGGTCACAGTTGCAAATAAGAACTTGTTCTCAACTAGCCTACCTGGTTCAATAAAGGTGAAAAAAATAATAATCTGTACAGGCTTCCTTCTTTTCACTCTGTCAATTAGGTTAGTTTTATGGAGTAACTATGTACAATATTTTTTATCCATCCTCAGTTTTCACCTATCACAACCATTAAACTCTGTAACTGCTTTAAAGTCAGCATTGGCTTCATGGTAAAATCCCTGAGTGGTTTCCTTCCTCTCCGGCAACTGATTTATGATGGGCACCTGTATCTTTGTAGTGACTAGGCGTATTGATACACCTGCATTTATTTAGGCTTGCCATAACAAAGGGTTTGAAGACTTAATGACTCAAGTAATTTTTATTAATTTGTAAAAATGTCAAAAAACAGAATTCCACTTTCACATGATGGGGTATTGCATGCAGACCAGTGACAAAAAAATCTCAATTTAATCAATTTTATATTCAGGCTGATAGACAATAAAATGTGGAAAAGGTGTAAGGCTGTAGATACTTTCTGAAGGCACATTTAAAACATCTGCTCTTTCCATGACATAGACTGACCAGGTAAATCCAGGTGAAAGCTATGATCCCTTATTGATGTCACTTGTTAAATCCACTTCCACCAGTGTAGATGAATGGGAGGAAAAAGGTTAAAAAAAGATTTTTAAGCCTTGAGACAATTGAGACATGGATTATGTATGTGTGGCATTCAGAGGGCGAATGGGCAAAACAAAAAATGTAAGTGCCTTTGAACGGGGTATGGTAGTAGGTGCAACAAGGCTGGGTTTTTCACGCTCAACAATTTCCTGTGTGTATACAGAATGGTCCACCACACAAAGTACATCCAGCCAACTTGACACAACTGTGGGAAGCATTGGAGTCAACATGGGCCAGCATCCCTGTGTAACGCTTTCAACACCTTGTAGAGTCCATGCCCCATCAAATTGAGGTTGTTGTGCAACTCAATATTAGGAAGGTGTTCCTAATGTGTTGTATACTCTTTCTCTCTCTCGCTGTCTCTCTCACTACTACTACTACAACTACTCCTACTTCTACTAGCCACCTAGTCATTTTATGAAGTTGGCTTCAGCTAGCCCAGATAGCTAGTTATAAGGTTGGGAGATTGGGAACCTATGTACGATACCCTGATGAAGACAGCTTGGCTGTCGAAACGTTGGATATTACATTTTTGCATCTGAGCTCCTAGAGTGTGCGGCTCTCCCTTATTTTAAAGTTTTCTACTCCGCTAGCCAGCACCTCGCCTTAATAGGTGTGCGTTTCTTTTTCTTCTAGAGTGCAGCAGTATCTAACAGGTAATATCTAACAATTCCACAACTAAACCTAATATGTAACAAATTCCACAACAAAACCAAATACACACAATCTAGTAAAGGAATGGGATGAGAATAGATAAGTATAAAATATATGGATGAGCAGTGACAAAGCGGCTAAGATTCAATAGATAGTAAAGAATAGATAGTGAAGGATACAGTATACAGTATATACATATGAGATGAGTAATGCGAGATATGTAAACATTCTTGAAGTGGCATTATTAAAGTGACTAGTGTTAGATTTATTAAAGTTGCCAATGACATCAAGTCTTTAGGTAGGGAGCCGCCTCTCTGTGCTAGTGGTGGCTGTTTAACAATCTGATGGCCTTGAGATAGAAGCTGTTTTTCAGTCTCTCTGTCCCAGCTTTGATGCACCTGTACTGACCTCACCTTCTGGATGGAAGAGGGGTGAACAGGTAGTGGCTCGAGTGGTTATTGTCCATGATGATCTTTTTTGCTTTCCTGTGACATCGGGTGTTGTAGGTGTCTGGTAGGGCAGGTAGTTTGCTCCTGGTGATGCGTTGTGCAGACCTCACCACCCTCTGGAGTGACCTGCAGTTGTGGGTGGTGCAGTTGCTGTACCAGGTGGTGATACAGGCGGCAGGATGCTCTCAATTGTGCACCTGTAAAAGTTAGTGAGGGTTTTCTGTGACAAGCCACATTTTTTCAGCCTCTTGAGGTTGAAGAGGCGAGGTTGCGCCTTCTTCACCACACTGTCTGTGTGCGTGGACCATTTCAGTTTGTCGGTGATATGTACACCGAGGAACTATAAACTTTCCACCTTCACCACTGCTGTCCCGTTGATGTGGATAGGGGGGTGCTCCCTTTGCTGTTTCCTGATGTCCATGATCATCTCTTTTGTTTTGCTGACATTGAGTGAGAGATTATTTTCCTGACAACACACTCCGAGGGCCCTCAACTCCTCCCTGTAGGCTGTCTCGTTGTTGTTGGTAATCAAGCCTACCACTGTAGTGTCGTCTGCAAACTTGATGATTGAGTTGGAGGCGTGCATGGCCACGCAGTCGTGGGTGAACAGGGAGTACAGGAGAGGATGTAGGTGAAAATTCATGACTATGGTTGATTTTCAGTAACCTATACTGTTCTCTTTGAAGTAGAAAGAATAATCGATATAAGTTTAAATATTAGACATGTGTAAACAGAATGAAGGCTGAACCCATGTGAGTGTACAAAACTGGATCAACTTCGAATTAACCATTGGACATGTAAAAAACAGAATGTAAGCAGAATCTGTGTGGATAAGGCAAGGTAGACTAACAAGACGTGACTGGTCTGGGCCATATCTGATCTTGTGAAGGCTACTGGACACGCACATGGGTTAATCATACATAAACAACATCGGCCTGAACTTCTAAAGACCTCTGGACAGAAACATTAGCTAATCAATGAGGGGCAACAGTAGGAGGGGGCATGTCATGCCACCAATAGAATCTATGCCCCAATGTCTGAGCCAATAAGAGAATGGAAACTTAGTAAGACAACAAGATTCGTAAAGTGGAGTGATGATGTTATGTAAGGATAAGACTGTATAAAAGCCATGTACTAAAAATGAAGAGTTAGTTCTTCCATGGAATTGCTCGGCTTTGTTACTCTCTATAATAAAGTCTATTTGAATTCACAAGCTCCGGTATCTGAGAAGTATTTGATTCAATATTTCCACAATAAGGGCTGAGAACGCACCCTTGTGTGGCCCCAGTGTTGAGGATCAGCGTAGTGGAGAGGTTGTTTCCTACCTTCACCACCTGGGGGTGGCCCGTCAGGAAGTCCAGGTCCCAGTTGCACATGGCGGGGTCGAGACCCAGGGTCTCAAGCTTAATGATGAGTTTGGAGGATACTATGGTGTTGAATGCTGAGCTGTAGTCACCTGAAGCATGAGGATCTGCAGCGTGTGGTGAACTTCATCAACAACTACGCAGAGGATTATGCAAAAGTATTACCAGGACACAAACACTTTGGTGGAAAGATGCTGCCATCCCATGTGACAAAAGCAGCAGGGTGGTGTCTCTACAAGGAATCGATGAATATAATTTTGAATATAATTTTCATTGCATTGTATGAGGTTATTCTTCTTATCTAAACTTGAGAGGTACATTTATGTTGTGCAAGGTTGTAATGTCTTCTACATGTTTTTGGTTATTTCCTGTTTTACAGCTTTGATGCTCTGAAGCCTGGTGTTGTTGTCGCCAAGGAGCATAACGCTGACATCCTTCCTCCCATAGATGGTCTGTCTGTACAAGCAACACCTGGACTGGACACAGCTAGACAAACGTATGTTTTTGAGAAGATCAGGCAGTTTTGCGACGAAGAGGCTATGGACATCACATTCCCTGCACCAAAGTCAAGGGCAGAACAGAAGAAGACTCTCCGGATTTAGATTCCTTTGTTCATGTGTGGTTCGGACAGACCAGTCATCAGCACTATCTGCAGTGCCTCTATTCAGATGACTCTCTCCTAACACACACGCCATATATTGCTGCTACTATTATTATTTTTTATCCTGCTGCTCAGCCACTTTACCCCTGATTGTATGTATACAACTACCTTATTGATCACTGATATTGTTACTGAGATTTTTCTTGTACATACAGTATATTATTTTATATATATTAACAATATCTATTTCTGATATTGCTACTATGCAAGGAACCATTTGGCTGTACCTTTTACACCTTCTGTAGAGACCATCCACTTGGCAAGATGTGGCTGGAGGTTATAGAGTTTCTTTCACATGACCCATACATTTAGACAAGTGTGTCTGGGTAAGCATCATCTAATATTTATAAAATATGTTTTTTCTGTTTACCTGTTTTTTCCCTTATTGTAGACTACTACTTTTACCACTTTTAGTCTTAATCTTTACTACACTACTCACTTTTTAGCACATGACCTCACATGTGAATCCTTAAAGAGATGGATGGGGCAGGCTTAAGAGGGTGCTGAATGGGTGTAGACAAAGGAGATCTCTCCAGTAGGTACCAAAACATTGAAAGGTAATTTTCTCAAAACTTTCAAAGCAGAATTACTTTCCCATTGTTCCTCAAAAATGCAGTGTATGATATATCATTTTGTAGCTCTGAGTCTCTACTTTTATCCAACGTAAAAAATAAAATTTCAAATTTTGCTACATAAAAACGATTTGAGCCAGTCAGTCACATATGTGACTAGTTTCAGGAAACTAGGTGTATGTCCCGTGTCACTACTTCACAGGAGAGCCAATTGAATGCACACTTTTGTTTCCTTCACTCTGCGGTCCAACTCACCCCAAACCATCTCAATTGGGTTGAGGTCAGGTGATTGTGGAGGCCAGGTCATCTGATGCAGCACTCCGTCACTCTCCTTCTTGTTCAAATAGTCCTTACACAGCCTGGAGGTGTGCTTTGGGTCATTGTCCTGTTGAAAAACAAATGATAGTCCCACTAAGCGCAAACCAGATGGGATGGTATATTGCTGCAGAATGCTGTGGTAGCCATGCTGGTTAACCTGTTAGGGCTAGGGGGCAGTATTGACACGGCCGGATAAAAAACGTACCCAATTTAATCTGGTTACTACTCCTGCCCAGTAACTAGAATATGCATATAATTATTGTCTTTGGATAGAAAACACCCTAAAGTTTCTAAAACTCTTTGAATGGTGTCTGTGAGTATAACAGAACTCATATGGCAGGCAAAAACCTGAGAAGATTCCAAACAGGAAGCGCCCTCTCTGACAAGTTGTTGTTCATCTTGGCTCTTTTTATTGAAGACTGAGGATCTTTGCCATAACGTGACACTTCCTACGGCTCCCATAGGCTCTCAGAACCCGGGAAAAAGCTGAATGATATCGAGGCAGCCTCTGGCTGAAACACATTATCGCGTTTGGATAGTGGCTGGTCAGAGTACTCTGAGACTCACGCTCGTGCACGAGGGCACGAGATGTATTTATTTTCTCTCTCTTTGTACGTATACAGGCTTTCCCGGTCGGAATATTATCGCTTTTTTTTACGAGAAAAATGGCATAAAAATGGATTTTAAACAGCGGTTGACATGCTTCGAAGTACGGTAATGGAATATTTAGATTTTTTTTGTCACGAAATGCGCCATGCTCATCACCCTTATTTACCCTTTCGGATAGTGTCTTGAACGCACGAACAAAACACCGCTATTTGGATATAACAATGGATTATTTGGGACCAAACCAACATTTGTTATTGAAGTAGAAGTCCTGGGAGTGCATTCTGACGAAGAACAGCAAAGGTAATAACATTTTTCTTATAGTAAATCTGACTTTGGTGAGTGCTAAACTTGCTGGGTGTCTAAATAGCTAGCCCTGTGATGCCGAGCTATCTACTGAGAATATTGCAAAATGTGCTTTCACCGAAAAGCTATTTTAAAATCGGACATATCGAGTGCATAGAGGAGTTCTGTATCTATAATTCTTAAAATAATTGTTATGTTTTTTGTGAACGTTTATCGTGAGTAATTTAGTAAATTCACCGGCAGTGTTCGGTGGGAATGCTAGTCACATGCTAGTCACATGCTAATGTAAAAAGCTGGTTTTTGATATAAATATGAACTTGATTGAACAAAACATGCATGTATTGTATAAAATAATGTCCTAGGATTGTCATCTGATGAAGATCATCAAAGGTTAGTGCTGCATTTAGCTGTGGTTTGGGTTTATGTGACATTATATGCTAGCTTGAAAAATGGGTGTCTGATTATTTCTGGCTGTGTACTCTGCTGACATAATCTCATGTTTTGCTTTCGTTGTAAAGCCTTTTTGAAATCGGACAGTGTGGTTAGATTACCGAGAGTCTTGTCTTTAAAATGGTGTAAAATAGTCATATGTTTGAGAAATTGAAGTAATAGCATTTCTAAGGTATTTGAATAACGCGCCACGGGATTACACTGGCTGTTGAGTCGGTGTACATTGAATTCTAAATAAATCATTGACAGAGTCACCAGCAAAGTACCCCCACACCATCACACCTTTTCCATGCTTCACAGTGGGAAACACACATGCGGTGATCATATGTTCACCTACTCTGCATCTCACAAAGACACGGCTGTTGGAAACAAAGATCTCAAATTTGGACTTAGGTCTATTGTCTATTGCTCGTGTTTCGTGGCCCAGGCAAGTCTCTTCTTATTATTGGTGTCCTTTAGCAGTGGTTTCTTTTCAGCAATTCGACCATGAATGACTAATTCACGCAATCTCCTCTGAGCAATTGATGTTGAGATGTGTCTGTTACTTGAACTCTCTGAAGCATTTATTTGGGCTGCAGTCTGAGGTGCAGTTAACTCTAATGACTTACCCACTGCAGCAGAGGTATCTCTGGGTCTTCCTTTCCTGTGGCGGTCCTCATGAGAGACAGTTTCATCATAATGCTTGACGGTTTTTGCAACTTCACTTAAAGAGACTTTCTTGAAATATTCTGGACTGACTGAACTTCTTGTCTTAAAGGAGAGATAGACTGTCGTTTCTCTTTGCGTATTTGAGCTGTTCTTGCCATAATATGGGACTTGGTCTTTAAGCAAATAGAGCTATCTTCTGTATACCAACCCTACCTTGTCACAGCACAACTGATTGGCTCAAATGCATTAAGAAGGAATGAAATTCCACAAATTAACTTTTAACAAGGCACACCTGTTAATTGAAATGCATTCCAAGTGACTAACTCATGAAGCTGGTGAAGAGAATGCCAAGAGTGTGAAGAGTGTGGCTACTTTGAAGAATCTCGAATGTAAATTATATTTAGATTTGTTTAACACTTTTTTGGTTACTACATGATTCTATATGTATTATTTCTTAGTTTTGATGTCTTCACTATTATTCTACAGTGTAGGAAATAGTGAAAATAAAGAAAAATCCTTGAATGAGTAGGTGTGTCCAAACTTTTGACTGGTACTGTGTATATTCATTCTTGAATATAATTTATAATATCCTCATGAGCTTTGTTCAACTGTCACACTCCATGAGAACCTAAAATATGAGCTTGTTTTTCTCCAATGTTGGTAAACTTTGTAATTGTAAAAGAAACACTGTATAGCCTGTTGAAACAATAATTTTGATTTCATGGCTGGTCAGTCCATGCATCCATAACTCTGTCTATTAATCTGAGAGTAGTTACATTTCTCTAGGCCCATCCCTGAGCTTTTTACCAAAACAGAGGCGGGGCGACCGTTATTTTATTGTTTCAAGATATCAAAGTGTCACCAACAAAAAGGTAAACAATAGGCCTATATCAAATGCAGCTTATGGCATTCATTTTTCACATGTAACTAGCATTTTCAGTAGTGCTCAAAGCATGCCATTCTGTGAGCACTGCATTTATTTTTCAACTCAAATCAATGAGCCCAATCAGTCCTCCATGACAACAAAATCATAAACAACAGCGTAGGGCTGGCTAATAGGTCCTTAGTTTTGGGGTTATGCTCATGTAAAACAGTTTGGCTAATCTATTCTTTCATATTTCCAAGTCCTATTCTTGAAGATCAAGGGTTATAACATTTATTGAAATGACTTGAATTCTCATAGACTTTGGTTTTTAATGTAAAGATATAATTTCATCGTATTATTATATGTAGTAGAAAGCGATGGAATTAGAACAGTGGTTCCCAAACTGTTTATAGTCCCGTACCTATTCAAACATTCAACTTCCAGCTGTGTACCCCCTCTAGCACCAGGGTCAGCACACTCTCAAATGTTGTTTTTGCCATCATTGTAAGCATGCCACACACACACACTTCGATACATTTATTAAACATAAAAATTAGTGGGAGTTTTGTCACAATCGTGAGTAGTGACAAAGAGCTCTTATAGGACCAGGGCACAAATAATAATATAATAATAATAAATAATTTTGCTGTTATTTAGCCAACTTACATATAAAACCTTATTTGTTCATCGAAAATTTTGAATAACTCAACACAGGCTAATGAGAATTGTGTGCTTGACAGGATGCACATAACTCTGCAATGTTGGGTTGTATTGGAGAGAGTCAACTAATTTCTCACACACAGTCTGTGCCTGTATTTAGTTTTCATGCTAGTGAGGGCCGAGAATCCACTCTCAAATAGGTACATGGTTGCAAAGGGCATCAGTGTCTTAACAGCACGATTTTCCAAGGCAGAATACTCTGAGCGCATCCCAATCTAGACATCTGGCAGTGGCTTCTGATTAAATTCAATTTTCACAGATCCGCTTGTTGCAATTTCGATGAGGCTCTCTTGTTCAGATATCGGTAAGTGGACTGAAGGTAGGGCATGAAAGGGATAACGAATCCAGTTGTTTGTGTCGTCCGCTATATCACATTTGAAAATGTCCGTAAGCTTGAGTTAATTTGCACACAAAAAAATCATACAATGATGGAAAGACCTGTGTGTTGTCCTTGTTAATGCAGACAGAAAAGAGCTCCAACTTCTTAATCATAGCCTCAATTTTGTCCCGCACATTGAATATAGTTGCGGAGAGTCACTGTAATCCTAGATTCAGATCATTCAGGTGAGAAAAAACATCACCCAGATAGGCCAGTCATGTGAGAAACACATCATCACACAAGCGGTCAGACAAGTGAAAATTATGGTCAGTAAAGATATCTTTAAGCTCGTCTCTCAATTTAAAAAAAAACGTGTCAATACTTTGCCCCTTGATAACCAGCGCACTTCTGTATATTGTAAAAGCATTTTATGATCGCTGCCAATATCATTGTATAATGCAGAAAATACCAGAGAATTCAAGGGCCTTGCTTTAACAAAGTTAACCATTTTCACTGTAGTTTCCAAAACGTATTTCAAGCTGTCAGGCATTCCCTTGGCAGCAAGAGCCTCTCGTGGATGCTGCAGTGTACTTAAGTGGCATCAGGAGCAACTGCTTGCACTTGCATTACCACTCCACTATGTCTCCCTGTCATGGCTTTTGCACCATCAGTACAGATACCAACACATCTTGACCACCAAAGTCCATTTGATGTCACAAAGCTGTCAAGTACTTTAAAAATATCCTCTCATGTTGTCCTAGTTTCCAGTGGTTTGCAGAATAGGATGTCTTCCTTAATTGACCCCCCATAAACATAACTGACATATACCAGGAGCTGTGCCAGGCCCGCCACGTCTGTTGACTCATCCAGCTGTAACGCATATAATTCACTGGCTTGTTTGCAAAGCAGTAATTGTTTCAAAACATCTCCTGCTTTTCTGTATAGTTTATTTTGGACTTTTCACCCCAGCATTGTCCCAGCCATATCCACGGCAGCAGGAAGAATTAAGTCCTCCACAATAGTATGGGGCTTGTCTGTCCTAGCCACTCAGTAGCTCACCATATTAGAGGCTTCTTGCCCCTTCTTATTAATGGTATCTGTTGCTACTCAAAAGTCGGCTTTATTCAAGCTCAAAAAACTCCCATGGCTTATTTTAAAAATTTTCATGTTTCGTTTCTAAATGTCAGCGCAAGAGTGAAGGTTTCCCGCGAGAGAGTAACGGTTAATGTGATTGGATGTTAATTATTTGACTAGGCTACCTGTATTTGACTTTGTGTTGTTATTTCGCTGAACACTAGATGGTTAAATTTAATTTTTGGCAGTGAAACGAGGCTACTCAGGCGAAAAAAGAGGAAAATATAAATGTACTGTTTGATGTACTGTTTTTTAAAAATGTTTATATGAATCACATTTTTATTTGGCATACCCCTGATGGCGTACCCCAGTTTGGGATACCTGGCTTAGAAGAAGAAGCCTACATAACAAACCCATAAAGTAAAATTTTACATCCATATATGGCCAGCGATGTAAACTTTAATGTTGATTTATCCTGCAATAGATGTCATTCAATTGGTAACATACATTTTTGTCTTCTTCTCCTGCCTCGTAAGGGGAAAGTAATATGGTGACAACGAATGTAGGCTGTGTGTAGCGGTTAGCGGTTATAATATGAAGGTTTTGCTTGGAAGTGTTTTTTTGCCTGGTCGCAGACAGCTGATGTGTTGTGCACTGAAGTCAACAAGCAAAGGGAAAAAGTGAGTAAAGGAGAGCGAATAGACGTGAGAAGGAATTATACAACGATCAAAGGGATGAACGTGAACTGTGTTTGAGTGTGATCAGGGGTGTATTCATTTGGACGATTCTGTTAAAATATTTCTTAAATGGAAGCAAACTGAACGAAACCGGAATAAACATACCTGAATTTGTCCAATAGAAACTTTTGTTTGCAACTGTTGGACAAATGATTACACCCTGTAAGGTGATATTGCATGTGCCAATGTATGTCACCTTGATTACTCAAATTTCTCTTGACCTCTGCACCTACGTTGTAAACTTTCATTCATAGTCTATTTTGTAGCCACCTCATGAAGGGCATAGGGAACATTTTAGCATCATGGAGTAGCCTAAACTTATCAACATTACTGTTCATTGAGCTGGTGAATGGAATATGAATGACAGTCATCCGATATGCGCATTAAAAAATATTGTCCTCCCTCATTAAACAGCACCAACAGCCACTGATGACGTCACATGTTATCACATTAACTGCACATAAGATCACGTGATGACATGAAAGAAAACTTGTTTTTTTTCCGTAATGGATGAGCAACCATGACGTGCCAGAGTGTTCATCCTTTTACTTGCGCAGTCACAACCAACACACATTGCCATCCTGCCCAACATGTGCAATAGCCTACAGTATGTGGCATGACTTCACCATAGTGTTTTCACATTCTTCCTGAACGCTTTTGGCTCTCGTGTCTTTTTTACATTTTATTTCATCTTTGTTTTAACCAGGTAGGCTAGTTGAGAACAAGTTCTCATTTGCAACTGCGACCTGGACAAGATAAAGCATAGCAATTCGACACATTCAACAATACAGAGTTACACATGGAATAAACAAAACATACAGTCAATAATACAGTAGAACAAAAGAAAACAAAAAGTCTATATACAGTGAGTGCAAATGAGGTAAGTTAAGGCAATAAATAGGCCATGGTGGCGAAGTAATTACAATATAGCAATTAAACACTGCAATGGTAGATGTGCAGAAGATGAATGTGCAAGTAGAGATACTGGGGTGCAAAGGAGAAAGTTAAATAAATAAATACAGTATGGGGATGAGGTAGATAGATGGGCTGTTTACAGATGGGCTATGCATAGGTGCAGTGATCTGTGTGCTGCTCTGACAGCTGGTGCTTAAAGTTAGTGAGGGAGATATGAGTGTCCAGCTTCAGAGATTTTTGCAGTTCATTCCAGTCATTGGCAGCAGAGATCTGGAAGGAAAGACGACCAAAGGAGGAATTGGCTTTGGGGGTGACCAGTGAGATATACCTGCTGGAGCGTCTGCTATGGGTGGGTGCTGCTATGATGACCAGTGAGCTGAGATAAGGCGGGGCTTTACCTAGCAGAGACTTGTAGATAACCTGTAGCCAGTGGGTTTGGAGACGAGTATGAAGCGAGGGCCAACCAACGAGAGCGTACAGGTCGCAATGGTGGGTAGTGTATGGGGCTTTGGTGACAAAATGGATGGCACTGTGATAGACTGCATCCAGTTTGTTGAGTAGAGTGTTGGAGGCTATTTTATAGATGACATTACCAAAGTCGAGGATCAGTAGGATGGTCAGTTTTACGAGGGTATGTTTGGCAGCATGAGTGAAGGATGCTTTGTTGCGATATAGGAAGCCGATTCTAGATTTAATTTTGGATTGGAGATGCTTAATGTGAGTCTGGAAGGAGAGTTTACAGTCTAACCAGACACCCAGGTATATGTAGTTGTCCACGTATTCTAAGTCAGAGCCGTCCAGAGTAGAGGTCGGCCGATTATGGGTTTTTTTAACGCCGATACCGATACCGATTGGAGGACTAAAAAAGGGGCCGATACCGATTAATCGCCCGATTTATTTATTTATTTATTTGTAATAATGACAATTACAACAATACTGAATGAACACTTATTTTAACTTAATATAATACGTCAATAAAATCAATTTAGCCTCAAATAAATAATGAAACATGTTCAATTTGATTTAAATAATGCAAAAACAAAGTGTTGGAGAAGAAAGTAAAAGTGCAATATGTGCCATGTAAAAAAGCTAACGTTTAAGTTCCTTGCTCAGAACATGAGAACATATGAAAGCTGGTGGTTCCTTTTAACATGAGTCTTCAATATTCCCAGGTAAGATGTTTTAGGTTGTAGTTATTATAGGAATTATAGGACTATTTCTCTCTATACGATTTGTATTTCATATACCTTTGACTATTGGATGTTCTTATAGGCACTTTAGTATTGCCAGTGTAACAGTATAGCTTCCGTCCCTCTGCTCGCTCCTAACTGGGCTTGAACCAGGAACACATCGACAACAGCCACCCTCGAAGCAGCGTTACCTATGTAGAGGAATTGAAAAAACTACTCCAAGTCTCAGATCGAGTGACGTTTGAAACGATATTAGTGCGCACCCGGCTAACTAGCTAGCCATTTCACATTGGTTACACCAGCCTAATCTCAGGAGTGGATAGGCTTGAAGTTATAAACAGCGCAATGCATTGCGAAGGGCTGCTGGCAAAACGCACGAAAGTGCTATTTTGAATGAATGCTTACGAGCCTGCTGCTGCCTACCACCGCTCAGTCAGACTGCTCTATCAAATCATAGACTTAATTATAACATAATAACACACAGAAACACGAGCCTTAGGTCATTAATATGGTCGAATCCGGAAACTATCATCTCGAAAACAAAACGTTATTCCTGTTACATTGCACAACATTCAGTGTTATGTCATAATTACGTAAGATTCTGACAAATTACCCAAAGTGTTGCATATACCCTGACTGCGTGCAATGAACGCAACATGACACAATTTCACCTGGTTAATATTGCCTACTAACCTGGATTTCATTTAGCTAAATATGCAGGTTTAAAAATATATACTTCTGTGTATTGATTTTAAAAAAGGCATTGATTTTTATGGTTAGGTACAGTCGTGCAACGATTGTGCTTTTTTTGCAAATGCGCTTTTGTTAAATCATCCCCGTTTGGCGAAGTCGGCTGTCTTTGATAGGAAGAAATAGTCTTCACAGTTCGCAACAAGCCAGGCGGCTCAAACTGCTGCATATACCCTGACTCTGTTTGCAAGAGAAGTGACACATTTTCCCTAGTTAAAAGAAATTCATGTTAGCAGGCAATATTAACTAAATTATGCAGGTTTAAAAATATATACTTGTGTATTGATTTTAAGAAAGGCTTTGATGTTTATGGCTGGAGCAATGTGTACCTAAGCGATTATATGCAACGCAGGACAGGCTAGATAAACTAGTAATATCATCAACCATGTGTAGTTAACTAGTGATTATGATTGATTGATTGTTTTTATAAGATAAGTTTAATGCTAGCTAGTAACTTACTGTCACGTCCTGACCAGTATAAGGGTTATTTGTTATTGTAGTTTGGTCAGGACGTGGCAGAGGGTATTTGTTTTATGTGGTTCGGGGTGGTGTTTTTGTAGAAGGGTATTTGATTTATGTATTCCGGGATTTTTGGGCACTGTTCATTGTTAACGTATTTCTATGTTTAGTCTAGTTAGTTATTATTTCCGGGTTTTGGTTTATGTTCTATGTTTTGTACTTCTATGTTCTTTCTGGGTTGGTGTAGTTCTATGTTTAGGTTAATGGGGGGTTGGACTCTCAATTGGAGGCAGGTGCTTTCTCGTTGCCTCTGATTAAGAGTCCTATATATGGGTATGTGTTTGGTTTAGCGTTTGTGGGAGATTGTCTCTTGTTTTGCGTGTCTATGCCTGACAAGACTGTATTTTCGTCGTTCATCATTTTTGTTATTTTTGTATACGTGTTTGTTTGGTTTTCCTTCTTTTGCCTATTAAAAGAAGATGAGTATACAACCAGCTGCGTTTTGGTCCTCCTTTCCAGACGACAACCGTTACAGAATCACCCACCACAAATGGACCAAGCAGCGGAGTAAGGAGCAAAGGCATTTCGACATGGACTGGCGGGAGAAATGGACGTGGGAGCAGATTCTGGCCGGAGAGGGCCCATGGAGGAAGTCTAGTGAGGACCGGGAACGCTACCGGGGAACACGCCTGGCAAGGAAACCGGAGAGGCAGCCCCAATAATTTTTTTGGGGGGGGCACACGGACAGATCAGTGGAGCCGAGGATGGAACCAGAGCTAGTCGGGGTAAAATTGGACGTGAGAGAAACAGAGACTATAAAGGAATTGATGGGAAAATTGGAAGAGAAAAGGATGAGAGAGCTACTGTGTTGGTGTATTAGGCATGACATTCGCCCTACAGAGCGTGTCCTAATGATATCACCTGAGTTAGAGTTTTATACTAGTCCTAAGGTGCATGCTAGCTGTCTGGTGAAGATAGTACCAGCACCACGCACCAGGCCTCCAGTTTGTCAGCCCAGTCCAACTCGTCCTGTTCCCGCTCCCTGCACTAGCCCTGAAGTGCGAACCCCTAGTCTGGCACGTCCAGTACCAGCACCACGCACCTGGCTTCCAGCGCGTCAGCCCAGTCCGGTATGTCCTGTTCCTGCTCCCCGCACTAGCCCTGACGTGCGTGTTCCCAGGCTGATACCTCCAGTACCAGCACCACGCATCAGGCTTCCAGTGCGTCAGCCCAGTCCGACTCGTCCTGTTGCCGCTCCCCGCACTAGCCCTGAGGTGCGTGTTCCCAGGCTGATACCTCTAGTACCAGCACCACGCATCAGGCTTCCAGTCCGTCAACCCAGTCCGACTCGGCCTGTTCCCGCTCCCTGCACTAGCCCTGAGGTGCGTGTTCCCAGGCTGATACCTCCAGTACCAGCACCACGCATCAGGCTTCCAGTGCGTCAGCCCAGTCCGACTCATCCTGTTCCCGCTCCCCGCACTAGCCCTGAGGTGCATGTTCCCAGGCTGATACCTCCAGTACCAGCACCACGCATCAGGGTTCCAGTGCGTCAGCCCAGCCTCGAGAGTTCGGCAATAGTGTGCAGTCCAGAGTATCCGGCAACAGTATGCAGTCCAGAGTATCTGGCAACAGTGTGCGGTCCAGAGTATCCGGCAACAGTGTGCGGTCCAGAGTATCCGGCAACAGTGTGCAGTCCAGAGTATCCGGCAACAGTGTGCAGTCCAGAGTATCCGGCAACAGTGTGCAGTCCAGAGTATCCGGCACCAGTGTGCAGTCCAGAGTATCCGGCACCAGTGTGCAGTCCAGAGTATCCGGCAGCAGTGTCTAGTCCGGAATCGAGGGAGACTGCCTGTGATCCGGAACCGAGGGAGTCTGCCTGCGACCCGGAACCGAGGGAGTCTGCCTACGACCCGGAACCGAGGGAGTCTGCCTGCGACCCGGAACCGAGGGAGTCTGCCTGTGACCCGGGACCGAGGGAATTGGCCTGCGACCCGGGACCGAGGGAATCTACCTATGACCCAGAACCGAAGTGGTCTGCCTGTGACCCGGAACCGAAGGGGTCTGCCTGCAACCCGGAACCGGGTGAGTCTGCCTATGACCCGGAACCGGGTGAGTCTGCCTATGACCCGGAGCCGGGTGAGTCTGCCTATGACCCGGAACCGGGTGAGTCTGCCTATGACCCGGAACCAAAGGAGTCTATCAGCAACCCGGAACTAAGTAAGTCAGTTGACGATCCGGAACAAAAAATTATTAACTATGTATTTAATGAGTCTGCCTACAGTGTGGAAAGGAAGAGGTCTGCCTACGATCCGGAACAAGGGGAGTCTGCCTACGGCCCGAAACTAATCAAGTCTGTCTGCATTCTGGAGGACAGTAGGCCGGAGCCAGAACCACCTCCTGTATAGGTGGGTTGGGGAGGGGGGGGGGTGTAGCACAAGTGCCATCGGTGACGGCAGCCACCCTCCCTTCCCTCCCTTTAGTTTAGGGGGATTTTTTTTATTTTTTTATTTTTTATTTTATTTATGAGGTGCATCCGGGGAATGCACCTTTAGGGGGGGGGTACTGTCACGTCCTGACCAGTATAAGGGTTATTTGTTATTGTAGTTTGGTCAGGATGTGGCAGAGGGTATTTGTTTTATGTGGTTCGGGGTGGTGGTTTATTTAGTAGGGCGTTTGATTTATTATTTCCGGGTTTTGGTTTATGTTCTATGTTTTGTACTTCTATGTTTTTTCTGGGTTGGTGTATTTCTATGTGTAGGTTAATGGGGGGTTGGACTCTCAATTGGAGGCAGGTGCTTTCTCGTTGCCTCTGATTGAGAGTCCTATATATGGGTAATTGTTTGGTGTAGTGTTGTGGGAGATTGTCTCTTGTTTTGCGTGTCTATGCCTGACAAGACTGTATTTTCGTCATTCATCATTTTTGTTATTTTTGTATACGTGTTTGTTTGGTTTTCCTTATTTTGCCTATTAAAAGAAGATGAGTATACAACCCGCTGCGTTTTGGTCCTCCTTTCCAGATGACAACCGTTACAGTCCCAGAACTTTTTTTGAGTTAGTACTACAGGATGCAAATTTCTGTTTGAAAAAGCTAGCCTTAGCTTTTCTAACTGCCTGTGTATATTTGTTCCTAACTTCCCTGAAAAGTTGCATATCACGGGGGCTATTCGATGCTAATGCAGAACGCCACAGGATGTTTTTGTGCTGGTCAAGGGCAGACAGGTCTGGTTCTACATTTTTTGGGTCGCAGGCAATGAGGCAGTGATCGCTGAGATCTTGATTGAAAACATCAGAGGTGTATTTGAAGGGCGAGTTAGTTAGGATGACATCTATGAGGGTGCCCGTGTTTATGGATTTGGGATTGTACCTGGTAGGTTCATTGATCATTTGTGTGAGATTGAAGGCATCAATCTTAGATTGTAGGATGGCTGGGGTGTTAAGCATGTCCCAGTTTAGGTCACCTAGTAGCAAGAGCTCAGAAGATAGATGGGGGAAATCAATTCACATATGATATCGAGGGCACAGCTGGGGGCAGAGGGAGGTCTATAGCAAGCGGCAACAGTGAGAGACTTGTTTCTGGAAAGGTGAATTTTTAGAAGTAGAAGCTCGAATTGTTTGGGTACAGACTTGGATAGTAATACAGAACTCTGCAGGCTATCTTTGCAGTAGATTGCAACACCGCCCCCTTTGGCAGTTCTATCTTGGCGGAAAATGTTATAGTTAGCGATGGAGATTTCAGGGTTTTTGATGGTCTTCCTAAGCCAGGATTCAGACACGGCTAAGACATCCGGGTTGGCAGAGTGTGCTAAAGCAGTGAGTAAAACAAACTTTGGGAGTAGGTTTCTAATGTTAACATGCATGAAACCAAGGCTTTTACTGTTACAGAAGTCAACAAATGAGAGCACCTGGGGAGTGGGAGTGGAGCTAGGCACTGCAGGACCTGGATTAACCTCCACATCACCAGAGGAACAGAGGAGAATTAGGATAAGGATACGGCTAAAGGCTATATGAACTGGCCGTCTAGCACATTCGGAACAAAGAGTAAAAGGAGCAGGTTTCTGGGTACGATAGCATAAATTCAAGACATAGTGTACAGACAAAGGTAAGGTAGGATGTGAGTACATTGGCATTGAGTAATGATAAGAGAGATATAGTCTCTTGAGACGTTTAAACCAGGTGATGTCATCGCGTATGTAGGAGGTGGATCAACATGGTTGGTTAAGGCATATTGAGCAGGGCTAGAGGCTCTACAGTGAAATAAGAGAGTAATCACTAACCAGGACAGTAATGGATGAGGCATATGTAGCCAAGTGAACGTATGGGTCCAGTGAGTGGTTGGGCTGACTGGGGACACGGCGATTCAGACAGTTAGCAGGCTGATACTAACAGTTAGTAGGCCGGGGCTAAACAAGCTAGCAGTTAGCAGACCGGGGCTGGCAAGTTAGAAGTTAGCAGACCGGGTTAGCAAGCAAGCAGTTGGCAGACTGGGGCTAGCAGTTAGCAGACCGGGGCAGGCAAGCTAGCAGTTAGCAGACCGGGGCAAGCAAGCTAGCAGTTAACAGAGCGGGGCTGGCAAGCTAGCAGTTAGCAGACCGGGTTAGCAAGCAAGCAGTTGGCAGACTGGGGCTAGCAGTTAGCGGACCGGGGCAGGCAAGCTAGCAGTTAGCAGACCGGGGTAAGCAAGCTAGCAGTTAACAGACCGGTGCTAGCAAGTTAGCCTTTGGGGGACGTCGCGATGGGGGTAAGTCTGTTTTCGCCTCTTCATGTGGTGACGTCAATAGACCAGTCGTGGAATTAGTAGGGTTCCAAGTAGCTCTAGGTAGCTAGTAGTCTGCGGTTAGCAGAATGGGCCTGTTGGAATCCTCTAGCAGATTATGTCGGTATTCCAGTCGTAGAGGATCGGCGCGGTTCCGTGTCCCGTACCGGCAGTAGAAGGGGTCCGGATATTGTAGCCCAGGAGTGGGTTTCGGTGGTAGCACAGGAGCCCGGGCCGGGCTAGCTTCAGGCTAATTGGTGCTTGCTCCGGGATGGAAACGCTAGCCAGGAGTAGTCACCCGGGATTGCGGTTAGCTAGTTGCGAAGATCCAGATGAAAATGTTCAGAGTTTGCGGTAGGAATCCGGGGATATGGGGTAAAAAATATAAAAATAATAATAGGTCCGTTATGCTCTGGTTTGAGTCACGTTGTTCGAACTGGCGAGAGCTTTCCAAGCTAAAGGTTAGCTGATGACCGCTAGCAATGGATTGCTGACTGATAGCTGGTAGGAAGTTAGCTGACTAGCTTCAGTTGAGGGATTCCAGATCCGAAGTAAATAGAAATACTTTAGAAAAAAAACTGATCCACGCCACATTGGGTGAGGCGGATTACAGGAGAGTATTTAGAAGTTTAGGTTTAGGAAAATATTTTAAAAAGATATGCGAAGAAAAAGATGTAAAAAGATATATACAAGGGACACGATAGGACAAAGTCGTTTGACTGCTACGCCATCTTGGATTATGGGATGACCTCAGGGTGGTCAGCTGAGCGTTGTCTCGCAGACTGATACTACATCGAAATGTACGCTCATATTGCTATAGCGCCCATCTGATAATGCAGGCCGACCGCCCTATTCACTGTCTGAGCTTGTGAATGCCAAAGTAGCTTTTATCAGATTGAAATCTAGAGGTGAGAGAGCAGCTACAGGAGATTGCGATCACTCCTCAGGCAGTTGACCGGTATATTCCATGGGCCACCACAGGTCTCTCTCTCTCTCTCTCTCTCTCTCTCTCTTTCTCTCAATTTCTCCATTCTCACTCTCTCCTTCCGGCTCTTTCTCCTTTCTCTCTTGAGTGTGCACAGTGCTCCCTCTCACAAAAACAACAACACAGCTGTTCAATATTCAGTTGCATCCTAAAGAAAAATACAATGTCTATTAATGGAGATTCAGTGGGTGATTAATTTAATGAAGAATCTATTAATGTTTAATCAACCATTCCACTGTTAATCCCCTTTCATAAAGCCTTAGTAAAATACAACGTGGAAAACCAATAGATTAAGAAACATTTATGCACTTTGACATTAAAAGTTGATGCTTTTCAAGACAAAAAAAGAAGACATCTTTCATAACACATAGACTTGTTTATGCTCTGTGGAATCTGTGAAACTCCTCATGATGCGTCTTTCGCAATCATCAAGGCATCTGTTTAAAATGAGATATCCAACTTCAGCAGATTTTGTATGCCAACTTGATCACTGAAAATGACTATTCTTGTGAAAGCTGATAGAGACTTGGAGAGCACAGCAGACAGAGTATGAAATGTTTGGCTCATCTAAACCTTATGATGATAAGTACACCCCAGTGAATTGCAATGGAACCCACTGTCACTCACTATTAAATAATTCATGACCTGGGATGCTCTTTGCTTCAGATGAATACCTTTGAGAAATTTCTCGAAGGTATTCACCTGAAGCAAAGACCATCAATGGTCACCTACAGTTGAAGACGGAAGTTTACATACACCTTAGCCAAATACATTTAAACTCAGTTTCACAATTCCTGACATTTAATCCTAGTAAAAATTCCCTGTCTTAGGTCACTTAGGATCACCACTTTATTTTAAGAATGTGAAATGTCAGAATAATAGTAGAGAGAATGATTTATTTCAGCTTATATTTCTTTCATCACAAGTTTACATACACTCAAGTAGTATTTGGTAGCATTGCCTTTAAATTGTTTAACTTGGGTCAAACGTTTCGGGTAGCCTTCCACAAGCTTCCCATAGTATGTTGGGTGAATTTTGGCCCATTCCTCCTGACAGAGCTGGTGTAACTGAGTCAGGTGTGTAGGCATCCTTGCTCGCACACAATTTTTCAGTTCTGCCCACAAATGTTCTATAGGATTTAGGTGAGGGCTTTGTGATGGCCACTCCAATACCTTGACTTTGTTGTCCTTAAGCCATTTTGCCACAACTTCGGAAGTATGCATGGGGTCATTGTCCGTTTAGAAGACCCATTTGCAAATAAGCTTTAACTTCCTGATCGATGTCTTGTGATGTTGCTTCAATATATCCACCCAATTTTCTCCTCATGATGCCATCTATTTTGTGAAGTGCACCAGTCCCTCCTGCAGCAAAGCACCCCCACAACATGATGCTGCCACCCCCGCGCTTCACGGTTGGGATGGTGTTCTTCGGCTTGCAAGCCTTCCCCTTTTTCCTACAAACATAACGTTAGTCATTATGGCCAAACTGTTCTATTTTTGTTTCATCAGACCAGAGGACATTTCTCCAAAAAGTACAATCTTTGTCCCCATGTGCAGTTGCAAACTGTAGTCTGGCTTTTTTATGGTGGATTTGGAGCAGTGGCTTCTTCCTTGCTAAGCGGCCTTTCAGGTTATGTCGATATAGAACTTGTTTTACTGTGGATATAGATACTTTTGTACCTGTTTCCTCCAGCATCTTTACAAGGTCCGTTCCTGTTGTTCTGGGATTGATTTGCACTTTTCGCACCAAAGTACGTCCATCTCTAGGAGACAGAACGCATTTCCTTCCTGAGTGGTATGACGGTTGCGTGGTCCCATGGTCTTTATTCTTGCGTACTATTGTTTGTACAGATGAACGTGGGAACTTCAGGCAATTGGAAATTGTTCCCAAGGATCAACCAGACGTCTACAATTTTGTTTCTGAGTTCTTGGCTGATTTCTTTTGATTTTCCCATGATGTCAAGCAAAGAGGCACTGCGTTTGAAGGTAGGTTGAAATACATCCACAGGTACACCTCCAATTGACTCAAATTATGTCAGTTAGCCTATCAGAAGCTTCTAAAGCCATGACATAATTTTCTGGAATTTTCCAAGCTGTTTAAAGGCACAGTCAACTTAGTGTATGTAAACTTCTGACCCACTGGAATTGTGATACAGTGAATTATAAGTGAAATAATCTGTCTGTAAACAATTGTTGGAAAAATCACTTGTGTCTTGCACAAAGTAGATGTCCTAACAGACTTGCCAAAATTATAGTTTGTTAAACAAGACATTTGTGGGAGCTGAAAAAACAAGTTTTAATGATTCCAACCTAAGTGTATGTATACTGACTTCAACTGTAACTAAAGCAGAGCTAAATGCAGTAAGCCTATCCCCAGCAGACACATCTGTATCAATGGAGGCTTGAACAACACCCCAAAAACCTCAAAAAGCAGGCACATCCTATTTGCTGGTGTTTGCCAAAGTAGTTGAGGATTAGATAACAAACTTGGCCCCTGTGCAATGAACAAGTAAAAGCCATTTGTGAAATTGGCCAGGTCCATATCTCCACTGGATGGTTTTTGGAGTGTTTTTGATGTGGCCCTTTGGCTACTATCATTCCATGTAATGCAATGGCTTTTCACACCCAAAGGTGTCTCTGCGCTCCAGCTGGATGTTCCAAGATGTCTGCTTTGTTTAGCCAACTATTATCAACGCTCTTAAAGACCATAGTCAAAGTTTTAGTTATAAGAGGGTATAGGAATAAAGAGACGGTACCTAATGTAACTGCGAAATGTAACTATCCACAAAGAAAGGGTGTTCTATCCTGGGAGCTGGTTTTTCATGTTTGGTTGTCTTGTACATTTATCTGTGTTGGTTGCCCTCAAGCCTGCAGCTCAGAATAATACTAATAGTGCTAGGAGAGAGAGAGAGAGAGAGAGAGAGAGAGAGAGAGAGAGAGAGAGAGAGAGAGAGAGAGAGAGAGAAAGAGAGAGAGAGAGAGAGAGAGTCTGAAGACCATATAGTCTGGTTTAGGAAGGGAATGTCTATGGAATGATTTATCAAAACAAGGTGTTCCTCAAGTACTACAAGCAGTAGTGGCAGAGGTGGTTTAACTTAACGACATAAGCCCCTTGTAGGTGTCTGTGGCGATGCCTGCTTACTTGACCTTTAGCACAGGCACCATGACCCCAAGCCAGCCATCTGACACGGACATACAAAGTGTTCCAAAGTGTGCTCTGGCTGATTAGGCTACCTAGACCTTTTCATTCCAAATTATTGAATGAAATTAATTTATCAACATAATGATGACGTTCCAGGTGGACTATTTGTTCTATTGTCAAATTGCAGTTGTTTTCTCTGTGTCTGTGTAAGGGAACCTCCCCCCTTCTAGTCTCAAATTAATATGAATAAGTACAAGATTGATGTAGCTCAACATTTCATTCATCCTCCCTATGGTCTCTAGTTGGAAAAAATCTTTGAATGTTATGCTTGGAAAACTGTCACACACCGTCTAAATGTTCTTTCACTATTCACAGGAGTTCAGCTATCCAGAATCAGAACCAGAATCATGCTATTATAGGGCTGAACAATAATTGTTCCACTCCACCAGGGTACCGAGAGGGATGAAAGACACCTCCACTAGACTTCACTGAGTCTACACTTTCACATTTCACAGTCATTCCATGTTTGCTTCATGCATTATATCATCCTGTAAAATAAAGTACATGTTTTCTTTATCTTTACAGTAGTAAATGTTGCATTAGATAGATATTTTAGATTTAATTGATGAAAGATAATTCATATCTCTTTTGGTGTTGTTGGTCATACTTGCTGTAGTCTGGTCTTTTTGGGCCAGACTGTGTTCTATTAATTTTTATACAACGGGTGGGTCTAATCCTGAATGCTGATTGGTTAAAAGCGCATTCCAGCCGGGGGCTATTCCACAAGTTATCACCGGCTGGATATATTACTTTAAAATGCCTATTTACTCTGTTCCATCTGACTGCGCAATCCACTGCCCAGGCAGGGAAGTTATAAACTTGATATTCACTATGAAAAGCATCTAGACATTATCTCACATTTATTTTAGACTAACCTTCAGTTTTCAACAGCAGAGATTTGTATAAACCTTGCTGTCTGTCTCTCCAACATTTTCGACATTGTTTCAATATTCAAATTGTCCTATAGTAATGAACTTGTAGGGGTCGGGTGTCGGGACAAGAGAGAAAGGCAGGCAGCATTTCTCAGCCAGTCGAAATCATGAATCAGCTGTCATAATTTTTATGGATATACAGTGCCTTGCGAAAGTATTCGGCCCCCTTGAACTTTTCGACCTTTTGCCACATTTCAGGCTTCAAACATAAAGATATAAAACTGTAATTTTTTGTGAAGAATCAACAACAAGTGGGACACAATTATGAAGTGGAACGAAATTTATTGGATATTTCAAACTTTTTTAACAAATAAAAAACTGAAAAATTGGCCGTGCAAAATTATTCAGCCCCTTTACTTTCAGTGCAGCAAACTCTCTCCAGAAGTTCAGTGAGGATCTCTGAATGATCCAATGTTGACCTAAATGACTAATGATGATAAATAGAATCCACCTGTGTGTAATCAAGTCTCCGTATAAATGCACCTGCTCTGCGATAGTCTCAGAGGTCCGTTTAAAGCGCAGAGAGCATCATGAAGAACAAGGAACACACCAGGCAGGTCCGAGATACTGTTGTGGAGAAGTTTAAAGCCGGATTTGGATACAAAAAGATTTCCCAAGCTTTAAACATCCCAAGGAGCACTGTGCAAGCGATAATATTGAAATGGAAGGAGTATCAGACCACTGCAAATCTACGAAGACCCGGCCGTCCCTCTAAACTTTCAGCTCATACAAGGAGAAGACTGATCAGAGATGCAGCCAAGAGGCCCATGATCACTCTGGATGAACTGCAGAGATCTACAGCTGAGGTGGGAGACTCTGTCCATAGGACAACAATCAGTCGTATACTGCACAAATCTGGCCTTTATGGAAGAGTGGCATGAAGAAAGCCATTTCTTAAAGATATCCATAAAAAGTGTCGTTTAAAGTTTGCCACTAGCCACCTGGGAGACACACCAAACATGTGGAAGAAGGTGCTCTGGTCAGATGAAACCAAAATCGAACTTTTTGGCAACAATGCAAAACGTTATGTTTGGCGTAAAAGCAACACAGCTCATCACCCTGAACACACCACCCCCACTGTCAAACATGGTGGTGGCAGCATCATGGTTTGGGCCTGCGTTTTCTTCAGCAGGGGCAGGGAAGATGGTTAAAATTGATGGGAAGATGGATGGAGCCAAATACAGGACCATTCTGGAAGAAAACCTGATGGAGTCTGCAAAAGACCTGAGACTGGGACGGAGATTTGTCTTCCAACAAGACAATGATCCAAAACATAAAGCAAAATCTACAATGGAATGGTTCACAAATAAACATATGCAGGTGTTAGAATGGCCAAGTCAAAGTCCAGACCTGAATCCAATCGAGAATCTGTGGAAAGAACTGAAAACTGCTGTTCACAAACGCTCTCCATCCAACCTCACTGAGCTCGAGCTGATTTGCAAGGAGGAATGGGCAAAAATTTCAGTCTCTCGATGTGCAAAACTGATAGAGACATACCCCAAGCGATTTACAGCTGTAATCGCAGCAAAAGGTGGCGCTACAAAGTATTAACTTAAGGGGGTTGAATAATTTTGCACGCCCAATTTTTCAGTTTTTTATTTGTTAAAAAAGTTTGAAATATCCAATAAAATTTGTTCCACTTCATGATTGTGTCCCACTTGTTGTTGATTCTTCACAAAAAATTACAGTTTTATATCTTTATGTTTGAAGCCTGAAATGTGGCAAAAGGTCGAAAAGTTCAAGGGGGCCGAATACTTTCGCAAGGCACTGTATACAAAGAAATGTCAGTTGAAAAAAGGTCAAATGAAACAAAGTGCAGCTAGTGTGCAGTCTTTCCAGCTTCAGGTGGAAGTGATTGTTTTAGCTGTGTTGATGTCTAGCTTCTTTGAACAACAGTGTCCTAACCAGAGAGCACAGTTTCTGTGCAAGGTGAAATCGTGCCTCATTAACTCATTGTTATTGATGTATCCAAATGAATTTAAATAGAAAACAGCTTAAACCACATGCAGCTACTGTTGTTATTCTGACTGTAAGTTAGCCATAGTTGGCTAGCTAGCTAGCAAGCAAGGGATAGAATGTGTCCAGCCAGAATGGCAATGGAACATTTAGAACAAACGTCATGGTCGCGTCGATAGACACAGAACAAAAAGACTGAATGACTGAACCAATAGAACGAACGACCAGCCGGCTTGGGAAGCAACCCTAGATTTTTTTCGGTACTATATCTTGTGGAAGGATGAAATAGTATGAATAAATTCATCAAAATAAAGTTTATGAAAATATGTCAATCATTATTTGAATACGTTGGTAACCTGTTGTATTAACGTGATAATGCCCTTGAAGCCAGTGTTTGGAGGATATATTGGCACAGTTTGCCGGCAACACCCATGCCAATATATCCTCCAAACACCGGCATCTTTGGCATTATCACTTAATTAGGGTAATTCATGTGGAAGCATTGCCAACGTTAGGGGTTAGGGAGGAGATTTCCCTACTATATAAATAAACAGTGGCGACCCGTCATTCAGGGCAGGGCTGAGCCCCACCTGTTTTGAGCCCCACATTTTTAGCAAAAAATAAATAAAATAAAAAATAATATATATATATATATACACAGTATATAAATATATATACACAGTACCAGTAAAACGTTTGGACACACCTACTCATTCCAGGGTTTTTCTTTATTTTTACTATTTTCTACATTGTAGAATAATAGTGAAGATATCAAAACTATGAAATAACACATATGGAATCATGTAGTAACCAAAAACATGTTAAACAAACAAAATCTATTTTATATTTCAGATTTTAAGACATGAAGGTCAATCAATCTGGAACATTTCAAGAACTTTTCAAGTTTCTTCAAGTGCAGTTGCAAAAACCATCAAACGCTATGATGAAACTGGCTCTCATGAGGACCGCCACAGGAAAGGAAGACCCAGAGTTACTGCTGCTGCAGAGGATAAGTTCATTAGAGTTAACTGCAACTCAGATTGCAGCCTAAATAAACCACTACTAAAGGACACCAATAAGAAGAATAAACTTGCTTGGGCCAAGAAACACGAGCAATGGACATTAGACCAGTCTGGTCTGATGAGTCCGTTATTGAGATTATTGGTTCCAACCACCATGTCTTTGTGAGACGCAGTAGGTGAACGGATGATGGGAACCATGTGTTGTTCCCATTGTGAATCATGGAGGAGGAGGTGTGATGGTGTGGGGGTGCTTTGCTGGTGACACTGCCAGTGATTTATTTAGAATGCAAGGTTCACTTAACCAGCATTATGCAGCGATACACCATCCCATCTGGTTTGCACTTAGTGCAACTATCATTTGTTTTCAACAGGACAATGACCCAGTACACCTCCAGGTTGTGTAAAGGCTATTTGAACAAGGAGAGTGATGGAGTTCTGCGTCAGATGACCTGCCCTCCACAATCACCTGACCTCAACCCAATTAAGATGGTTTGGGATGAGTAGGACCGCAGTGTGAAGGAAAAGCAGCCAACAAGTGCTCAGCATATGTGGGAACTCCTTCAAGACTGTTGGAAAAGCATTCCAGGTGAAGCTGGTTGAGAGAATGCCAAGAGTGTGCAAAGCTGTCATCAAGGCAAAGGATGGCTACTTTGAAGAATCTCAAATATAAACTACTGTTGTGTTGTGTTGTGTAGTGGCTTTGCTGGCATGCATCCCCACATTTTTGGGGTTGGTTTGCCCCACCAAGATGCAAAAATCGGCACTGTAAACAGAGGACATTCAAGAAGGAAAAGTAATAACTTCAGTGGGGTAAAGAAATGTTCAGCCTGTAATTAGCTAACTAGTTAATTTATAACTAAAACATACATTTTATTAGCTAACTGATTTTGAGATGCTAGAAAGCAAGCTAAAGCTATTAGCTGTCTGACTTTCTCTGGGCTGAACATTGCTAGCTAACGTTAGTTGCTACTTCCTAGCCACAAGATCGTAACATTTAACAGGTTGCTATTGTCTAATATGTCACTTGTTTTAGTGTAGAAGGGTTGTTCTAACATTTTTAAAATGTGTGTGATGATTTATCTGCACTATTCATGATGTTAGCATCAAACAATTGCCAAAATGTGAAGGTCTTTGCTTGCTAGCTACTGTGTGTGTTTGCCCCAGATTTGTTTAATTTAACAAGGCAAGTCAGTTAAGAATAAATTCATATTTACAATGATGGCCTACCCCGCACGGTGCTGAGCCAATTGTGTGCCGCCCTATGGGACTCCCAATCACGGCCGGTTGTGATACAGCCTGGAATCGAACCAGGATCTGTAGTGACACCTCTAACACTGAGACGCATTGCCTTAGACTGCTGCGCTAATCAGGAGCTGGCTGGAAGTAGAAGGGCTGAGCCGGCCCTATGTAAACCAATAAATCATGTTTCATTAAATTCAAAATGGGATATCCAACCAGCAAAGGTTGTTGCCTGGAAGTCTGAGGGCACATCCCCTTCATTGTCGTCGCTTCGTGCCGACACATCAAAGCAGCCGTTCCAGACTCTCAAGTCAAGGGCATAGAGAGGCTGGTGTTAGCAAGACTAGTGTCAGGGAGAGTGGGATATACAAAAAACACATTTCCAATTTACATGTGTATTAATTACACTCTTGTACATGTGTGTGTAATAGAACAAATATACTGTACAGGGACTTTACATAATAGGATAAAGACTTGCATTCGGCATTTTCAGACTCATGTGAACACAGTGCACTGCAAAATGCAAAATATTTACCCCTTTAACGGGAACAGTTATAAATTAAAATGGAAGCTGAAGGCCAATGGTCCCTGACACTTTCCTTTTGAACTATGCTGGCTTGGCCTTGACTTGAATTGAAGTTGCACCAACCTCATACACACAAGCCGCATCTCATGAATTCCAGTATACTCCACACTACAGAGACAACATGCTGTGCACTACGCCCCATCATTAACTGTAAGATCGCGCTCTAATGTGAAGGGGTTAACATACGCATATAAGATATGTCAGCGCTGCTTTTGATATCTTAATTTCCCAGATATCAAAAATTAAATAACAAACAATCCTCACAAGGGTAACTGTATGGAAAAGTTATTAAATTATAATTGAAACGTTAATGAGCCTTATAGCATCTAATGACTCTACCCTGAAGGAAACATGTAATTAACTTGCAGGTTAATGCATTGCCAGGGTGCAATCAATCCACCTTTTATAAAGGGAGTGTCTGCAAGTAATCCAAGCGGATGGTGACGATGGAAATGAGAAGGCAATCCTGGAACGTTCTCTTCTTGGTTTATACATTATTCAAATTATTTTTGTAAAGGATGGTGGATGGCATGGGTTAGAGCCATATGGTCTGCCAAGGCGCAAAATGACACTGGCCTATTCTTTGATGAGCTTTGATGAGTGGGTTGTGTAACTCAAGCTCTCTCAGTACATGCAATGGCATGCGTGTAAGGGACGTGACCTAGTTAAAAAAAAACATCAATAACATGAAGTACATCCTCACATGGTTCTGTTAGAGTACCAGTGTATCTAGCTCAAAACTGTACTGTAGTTTAGCTACACTAGAACAATAACAACACCACAGATTTTTTTGTATCTTTGATTAGTGCAATTTATCGTTAGTACCAATGTATGCTGTTGTGTCAGACATCCTTTCCTGTACATCATCATCCCCTGGCCAATGTCACAATACCAATTTATCAGTGTGATCAAACACCATCTGATTCCGAATGAACATGCATATTTTAGAGAAAGAAATGGATAACCAAATTATTGGAATCGTATTGTAGAGATTATATGGACAAATTATGACCTTATGGTCAAAAGACATTAGTGAAATGTTCTCCAAATATTGCCATCAATCAGAAGCAAATGAAAGGGAAAGTAGCTTGAGATTAACACAATTACCATAGCTGCAACATAATCACCAACCGGAATCATGTGAGGCAGAGAAAGAGATTTTGGACCACATCCCTAACTGTGAGAATCAAAGACCTTGGGTAGGCTAATAACAATCCGCTATTCTCCAATTGGCCTAGTGCTTTATTCACATGGCAAAGTCAAACAGAATTAATCAGTGTTAATCAGCCATAAACTTTGCAAGATGGAAGCAGCTGCTTTTTATTATTATTTCTGATAAGCATTGAGTTTAGGAGCAGCCAAAGAGCACCGTCAAGTGGTTGGGCCTCAATTTACCCACAATCAAACACTGCAGAATGTATTTAACACCATGATTTACAGTCTTAATCCCATGTTTAATAGTTATTAATTAATACAACTAAACTGTGGAGAGGAACAGGAGCTTGTAAGCGTGGCTGAATATTTTGTAATTAAATGTGCCAGGATTCAATTATAATGGCACCGAATAAGGACATCATTGGCGAGCCCTGGGTAGGTGATTATTATCAATACACAAGTCAAGATGAGAGATGAGTACTTTGATGGATGAAATTGGGAAGTCCTCAAGATTTTAGTCACTAATTTCCATTGGGGTAGACTAAGGTATTGAATAGAAGAATTTCAAAGCATATTTTTTTTCACTATAGCCCCCTATAGCACCCTTACCATATCAACATTAATGTATTTTCATATTGATATTGAGGTGAAATTATTATGCTTTATTGCACCACTTGAAACAGGTCAAAATGCGCTATAGGGAAGCATGTGTGTGCTCTCTACAATGAGTAGGATGTTCAGGACAGGTACTTAATCTACCATTAACAGGGCCAAGTGGTATAAAAGGTGCATCCCTGCAAACAATAATGAGTTGTTAGGTTGTCAGGACGTTGTCATGGTCCCCTGGAGGTTTTGTCTAGTTTAGCACGTTTTTAGGGTGTTCTTGGGACATTGTGGCATGGTCCCCTGGAAGTTTTTGTCTAGTTCCTGGTTTGTCCCGGGGACGTCACCCGATGGTCACAAAGAACCCCCCCCCCCCCCCACCCCCATATAGGTAATAAATGTGTAAGCGGCTTCTGAAATTCTACAGAATCTGTGGCACAGCAGAAAGATCAGCATACATCATATCCAAAGGTTGTGAGTTCAAATGCCAGGTGGGGTCATATTGAAAAGTCAGTACAAAGTGATCATGTCAAATGTAATCATATTGTCATCTATTAAAGATACTTACCTTAACTAACCCTCATGTCATTACTTAACTTAGAATGGTTTGGAAATCCTGGGACCATCACGTAACAAAAACCTCTAGGGGACCATGACATAATGTCCCAAGATTGTTAAGGGGACCTTCAGGGAGCTGTCCCAAGAATGTAATAGAAACAAACCAGGAACTAGACAAAACCTCCATGGGACCATGACACAGCTTCCCAAGAATGTCCTCGAGGATGTCCCTGCAACAAACTGGGAACTGGACAAAACCTCCAGGGGACCATGACACAACATCCCAAGAACGTTCATGGGACCTTCATGGGACCATGACACAATGTCCCAAGAAGGTCCTAAAAATGTCCCTGGAACGAACCCGAGAGAAAAGCGTCTAAGGACTAGTGAAATTAAATTCCTGAGAACTTCATGACATGGTCCTCAGTAACATCCTGGGAATGTACATGGAACTAAACAAAGCTCCCCCAGAGAAACTTCCCTTTGGACCATAACACGTTCTAAGAACGTCAGTGGGATAACGTCACGTCAAACCCTCAGTGGGCCTAATGCGAATGTCCTCAGCACGTCCCCTGTTTGCTGGGATATTACCCAGGGGCTATAGAACACATTTGTCTATAATAGCTGTGGAACCCTGCCATGTTAAGTTGCCTTCAGCGAAAATACCAGAGCAGGAAAATGTGTACTCTAAGCACAGGCTAATTGCAACAAGCTCTATATAGGGAGTGTAAGCTTGGTATACTATAACATATACTATAATGTTGCTGATTATGTTAAGATTAGCATAACCCAGCTATCAACACTGATAGTTGTTAAGAACAATGTATCCCAAACTATTCCCTGGGGACCACTAGACATTGTACATATTTGTTCTATTCCAGAGCATTTAATTCCACTGTAGTCATCCAGTCTTCAAGCCCTTGATTAGTTGATAAAGCGATGCTAGTGTAGGGTCCCAGAGGACTGGGATGGGAAACACTGGGGTAGATCACGAATAGTCAACTATAACTTGTTCTATCTATTCTAAATGGCACACCTGCAAGAAACAATACACAAGTGTAGCTAGACATAAATTATGTTCCACCTCAGTTAAAGGTAAGATCAGGCTTTATATTAACCCTATGGTACATTAATCATGACGTCCGGTGCTAACGTTTTAAGACAATGAAAACTGATGGCTCCCATCTGTATTTCCAACACACGTCCCCCAAATGATATAGATGCAAGCCTCTTTCCACATATCCACACAAGCTAATGCAATTTGTCAAGTAAGAATGCTTAATGTACCACATAAAGCAGTGTTTAATATGATAAACCGACTAAATGGATGTCTGGGAAGGAAGCACACTTAGTTATCTTATTTCATAGGAAGTGGACACAGGTTGTTAGTGCGTATGGTGGCAGGTTATAAGTGCTGGGAATGGTTTTGGAAATGACCAACATTATATAAAGGCCTACTTCACAGCAAACAGGAGTTAAAATTGAAAACCATCCAAGTTTAATCCATTGTACCGAACCCACCTGATGTGCTATGGGGTCTATTGAAAAAGGCCTGCGTGGAATCAAAATCACTAATCAATTTGCCATTTTCATTATTTTGTTAATTACAAAAATCTATTTGCATACGAGTCACTAGCAAGTTTCTTCAGAATTTTCCCACTGACCTCCTACTCTTTGGTATTTGTGAGTAGTGACGTCAGAGAACAGTCACTGCCACACAATCTATACCAATTAAAAAATTCACAGCCTCACTAAAACAACCATGTTCATCATGCCTGAACTAAGTGTCTCTGATAATTGCGAGCTGTCACAGCCACAGAACAGAAAAGCTGTCACAGCCACAAAACAATATACCAATACACCCTAAAACAATCCCTTCCGTCTGGCCCTGAAGCAAGTGTAGCCTAGCCTCTGCTCACAGGGGAAGTGGCTGATGATTAAAATGCATTAAAAAGAGCTAAGAGTTCAATGTGTTTGCTGCTAAATATCTTCTGCTACACTCCATCTCCCAAGTCCAGGCATCCCACATCTGATATGAGTCAGGGGTGTCTTAGCTGTATTGTGATTCAGCCAAAGGGCTAGTTAGGTGAGAAGAATGTCTTCGACGACCCCTGCATTTCCCTCAAAATGGTTCAGCGATTCAGAGCGACAAACAATATAGCCATTAGCGTCTGTTTGCTCACTCCTTAACTACACAGGCACAAACATTTGCAGGCTTCAAGTTTATGGCACTGTGTCATATAGGGAGGGATACATATCCAGCAATTCATTGATACCCTCCACTGACCCTCTATATCCTCTAAATGTGGAACAACAATAACAACCCAAAACAATCAGAATACCAATAACTACTACAGCAAGCTCCAGCAGTACTGCATGCACTAACCTCGTGGTTGTGTTCCACCCACTCCATTGCCCCAACAGGTTAACTAACAACACATCTGACATGCAAGCAGAATTTCTAGAAACAAGTATTTTCTCCACAAAACTCTTCTTTTTATGGCCCCACTTTAAAAATCAATAGCACAAATATTTTATGAATCACATGACTACAAAAAAAGTCTGATCTTGGCAAACCAAAATAAGAACAGCTTCAAAATGCTGTTACAATAGGTTATCCACTTCAGTGCCAGATTGAGCCATAGCAAACAACACGATAGCATACCCATTTTCCCTCTCTTCCTGTTATTCCAATGAGGTCTCTGGATACTTGATCCAGTGATACCGGAATCTCATAGGATCATTCTCCCATAGCCATCTCTTGCTCAGCTCAACAATTGCTAGACATCTCCCTCAAGCTACAAGCTACCGCTTCCATATCTCTCTCTCTCTCTCTCTCTCTCTCGCTCTCTCGCTCTCTCGCTCTCTGACAGACACATCCGTGCAATCATGAGGCTTGACCTTTGGCACTCTACTCAGTGCCATTAAAATCCATTCAGATGTGGCTCCTCCCAGGGAGGGACTTGAGACTCACACTAAAAGCCTCCCGGAGTCCTAAATGTCAGCTTGTATAAGTCTGGCCACTTGCTTACAATCATCTGAATCATTCCTTTGTTGTAGGAGGGTGGTGAGGAAGTCATTAACTACAATGAAACCCTCCCAGTTTTAATGACTGACCGTACGAGCAGATCTATGGAGATATACCTCCTTTCATCTCGTCATTAATGACAGTCAGCAGAGAGAAGGGAGACATAATAAATTATTGATCTGCAAAGTTTTATCCATCTAAAGTGCATTTCCACTCCCTGTCACAACATACCAAAATACATATAGAGAAACTGCATAATTGTTTCTCCAAGAGGATAACAAATAACAAAGGAATGTTCATGATTGAAAGCATTGTGTCTAACTGGATTACATACAGTAGGCATCCCATGCATATGAAATCAAACAACCAAATTAATTGAAAAGCACTCAAATTACCTGCAATTCTGTCCTTTGTGTTGTAAATGTTCATAAAATGGTAATATGAATGCACTTTTAACTGAGTTTGACACTGCAGGTAGCTGCGTTAAAACAGTATACATGTAGTCCATCCAAAACAAAAAAACAGTGATGGTGGTAATAGTGACCATACAGTTTAATTTCTAATTGTGGTTGCTGAGGTAGCATTTGCTTTTGATGGTTGATGATGTAGCCAAGAATAAGAGGGCTCAAGAACAGTACAGTTTGGTAGAGTTACTACATGATCTTCACATCGATGGACTGAAATAGAGGGAAATTGAGCCTGGTCATCCATGTAACCATATCTCAGGGTCCAGATTATGTTTGTTATCTTTGTTACTGATGCAAACATACACCAATACTGGGACACACATCTAAGGTTGTGTCCCAAATGGCACCCTATTCTCTAGCACAGCTAATTCCATTTTGCTCGAGTTATGCCCTAAAGCACAGAAGTTTTGTAATTAAAGTAGTTAATGAACCCCTCAAAGAGTCATTGTGAGGAAGCTTAATGTAATACAACCCTGTTTATTGGATTAAAGAGTATTCAGATGTCCTCAAGATTGATTGGCTATTGATGAGGTCACGTTAGGTCCCATGTTTGGCCCATAAAGGAAAACACGCAGGGGGTAAAAGATTATAGTTGTCATGACGCCAGCTGCTGATTCTTGTGTATTTAACAGTTTAATCAATATTAGATTTCTGTTTGTCTTATATAATGTCTATCCAGGTGTAAAATACTGGGATTAGAATTTTAACATTGAATTATCTGAAATTACATTGTCAAAAATACTGCAGGGATGCCCATATTCAATATATAGTGCTTAGGAAAGTATTTAGACCCCTTGACTTTAACATTTTGTTACCTTACAGCCTTATTCTAAAATGGATTAAATAAAACAATTTTCTCATCAATCTACACACAATACCCCATAATGACTAAGCAAAAACAGGTTAAGAATTTGTAGCAAATGTATTAAAAACAAAAGACAGAAATACCTTTTTTATATAAGTATTCAGACCATTGACTATGTGACTACATCCTGTTTCCATTGATCATCCTTGAGATGTTTCTACAACTTGATTGGAGTCCACCTGTGGTAAATTCAATTGATTGGACATGATTTGGAAAGGCACACACCTGTCTATATAATGTCCCACAGTTGACAGTGCATGTCAGAGGAAAAACCAAGCCATGAGGTCGAAGGAATTGTCCGTAGAGCTCCGAGACAGGATTGTGTCGAGGCACAGATCAGGGGAAGGGTACCAAAACATTTCTGCAGCATTGACGGTCCCCAAGAACACAGTGGCTTCAATCATTCTTAAATTGAATAAGGCTGGAATCACCAAGACTTTCCTAGAGCTCTCCGCCCGGCCAAATTGAGCAATCGGGGGAGAAGGGCCTTGTTCAGGGAGGTGACTCTGACAGAGATCTAGAGTTCCTCTGTGGAGATGGGAGAAGCCACTCTTCAGTAAAAGGCACATGACAGCCCCCTTGGAGGCACCTAAAGACTCTCAGACCATGAGAACCAAGTTTCTCTGGTCTGATGAAACCAAGATTGAACTATTTGGCCTGAATGCCAAGCGTCATGACTGGAGCAAACCTGGCACGATTCTTACGGTGAAGCATGGTGGTGGCAGCATCATGCTGTGGGGATGTTTTTCAGTGGCAGGGATTGGGAGACTAGTCAGGATACAGACACAGATGGAGTAAAGTACAGAAAGATCCTTAATGAAAACCTGCTCCAGAGTGCTCAGGACCTCAGACTGGGGCAAAGATTCACCTTCCAACAGGACAATTACCCTAATCACACAGCCAAGGCAATGCAGGAGTGGCTTTGGGACAAGTCTCTGAATGTCCTTGAGTGGCCCAGCCAGAGCCCGGACTTGAACCCTATCGAACATCTCTGTAGAGACCAGAAAATAGCTGTGCAGCAACGCTCCCCATCCAACCTGACAGAGCTTGAGAGAATCTGCACAGAAGAATGGGAGAAACTCCCCAAATACAGGTGTGCCAAGCTTGTAGCGTCATACCCAAGAAGACTTGGGGCTGTAATCACTGCCAAAGGTGATTCAATAAAGTACTGAGTAAAGGGTCTGAATACTTATTTAAATGTAATATTTCCATTTATTTATTTTTATACATTAGCAAACATTTCTACAAACCAGTTTTTGCTTTGTCATAATGGGGTATTGTGTGTAGATTGATGAGGGAAAAAAACGAATACATTTTAGAATAAGGCTGTAACGTAACAAAATGTGGAAAAAGTCAATGGGTTTAAATACTTTTTTGAAGGCACTGTATATATATATAGATAAAAAACTAAACGCTGCAGCATTGCACCAAATCCATAAATATTTTATCTGCTGATAAGAACACACAAACTCGTCAATTTTGCAACACATAAACCGGTTGCATTTTATGTTTCCATTTGAAACAAATGCAGATGGCCAAGATGCAGATATGTAGATGCGTATTCACGGAGTGACATGCTCAACTTATATTGTTTAGTAATTTGAACGGTTTCTCCACTAATCATTACATTTACATTACATTTAAGTCATTTAGCAGACGCTCTTATCCAGAGCGACTTACAAATTGGTGCATTCACCTTATGATATCCAGTGGAACAACCACTTTACAATAGTGCATCTAAATCTTTTAAGGGGGGGGGGGGGGGGGGGGGGGGGGTTAGAAGGATTACTTTATCCTATCCTAGGTATTCCTTAAAGAGGTGGGGTTTCAGGTGTCTCCGGAAGGTGGTGATTGACTCCGCTGTCCTGGCGTCGTGAGGGAGCTTGTTCCACCATTGGGGTCCCAGAGCAGCGAACAGTTTTGACTGGGCTGAGCGGGAACTGTGCTTCCTCAGAGGTAGGGGGGGCCAGCAGGCCAGAGGTGGATGAACGCAGTGCCCTTGTTTGGGTGTAGGGCCTGATCAGAGCCTGAAGGTATGGAGGTGCCGTTCCCTTCACAGCTCCGTAGGCAATCACCATGGTCTTGTAGCGGATGCGAGCTTCAACTGGAAGCCAGTGGAGAGAGCGGAGGAGCGGGGTGACGTGAGAGAACTTGGGAAGGTTGAACACCAGACGGGCTGCGGCGTTCTGGATGAGTTGTAGGGGTTTAATGGCACAGGCAGGGAGCCCAGCCAACAGCGAGTTGCAGTAATCTAGACGGGAGATCACAAGTGCCTGGATTAGGACCTGCGCCGCTTCCTGTGTGAGGCAGGGTCGTACTCTGCGAATGTTGTAGAGCATGAACCTACAGGATCGGGTCACCGCCTTGATGTTAGTGGAGAACGACAGGGTGTTGTCCAGGATCACGCCAAGGTTCTTAGCACTCTGGGAGGAGGACACAAGGGAGTTGTCAACCGTGATGGCGAGATCATGGAACGGGCAGTCCTTCCCCGGGAGGAAGAGCAGCTCCGTCTTGCCGAGGTTCAGCTTAATCAGTCAGGTGGTTATATTCCTCCCCGTCTCTGAAGTTGCTTTCATGTTCCACCTACAGTAGAAGACTCCGAACTTGTTCAACAAAACATACCCTTCATCTATATTTAGTTGCATTATTAATTATCCTAATGTGTTTTTTTTTTGCCTCTCGCTATTTAATTATTCATGAGGAAGCTCATGGGTGTTCCTCCCCCCTCCCGCAAGCACACCTTTCATTTTGAACATGCTGAAAATAAGTTTCGGTAGAGGAATGGAAAGATGAAGAGATGAAACAGGATGAGTAACATGTAAATCTGAATGAAAATCTGTCAAAGCCAATGCTTTTGACAGGCAGCTAAGGCTAATTAGGTGGCTTTCTCTGGCTTCTAATTTGAGTGACCTTTTGTTAAAAAGCACAATGAACTAAATGACCGAATGACACAATAATCTAGTCACATTGGTCACGAATGTGACTCAGTATCGACTCAAAATATACCCTTTGTCAACCCAAAGATGTCTTCTATTACTGAAAGAATGCATGACATAATATACAAAACAGTGAAGAGACAATATAAGAAAACAATCCTCCAACGTGGTCTCATTAGAATATGTCAAAATAGACATTGAACCATTGTATTTATATGTCACAATAGCTGACATATAGGTCGTTATATGCCACTTACAGTGACATATTACTGTCACTATAACGATGAATTGTCCTCCCCCTTGCTTCAAACTGAATTTGCAGGTCTTCAAAATACTGAGAGAATCTTTGCAGTATCAGTACAAATCACTATCTATATCTTGAAATACCCCAAATCTTGAAACAGTTTGGTACAATTATCACATTGTAAAACTTTGACTCTGAAACCCCTAATACAGTCAACAAATGTGCATGAACAATGCAATTACATATGTTTCAGGTGCCATATGAGCAGATATAATTGAATAGATTTTCCCTTAGTTTGCATTAGTGCACAGTCATGCACTCTGTGGACAACCTAACTGAAAGTACTAAACCTCAAGTCACATTTCAAAGATAGTTTATCAGTGGTCTATACTCCCACTCCCGCCTTGTCAATCAGTCGGTAGGGAGCTTTGCGGATTGTGACTTCACAGCATGGGTATTTACCTCACATAAAGAGTTTGTTGCCTCGGTGAGACCTGAGGTGAGGTACACAGAGAGCCTGTTCCTGGAAGATAAGCTCAGAATGAGCTCCCCTGCAAACACACCTCTTCACAAACAATCATTAACATAGCCATTTCTCATGACACATTACTGATTTCGCTATCATTTTGAGCCTCTCCTTATTGACCATGCCTGCTTTAGTTATCGACTGCTTCCAGAAGACTAACTTGATGGTGTGTAATCCTTTCAGAGAAGTTAAATAGTAACATTGAAAAGGAGGGAGGATAAATTGGCTTTTTAAAATTAAAACAGATCAAATGTTTTGCTGGTACAGTGAGCAGCGGTATCAAATAACAGCAGTCTTGGCAAGAACATTACATTTAATTTTACAATTTTAAATGTAACCTTTATTTAACTAGGCAAGTCAGTACAGAACAAATTATTATTTACAATGACAGCCGACAGTGGACGACACTGGGCCAATTGTGCGCCGCCCTATGGGACTCCAGGGTGTCTGTAGTGATGCTTCTAGCACTGAGATGTAGTGCCTTAGACCGCTGCACCACTCGGTATTGATGTCAAAAGAGCAAAAGTACAGAATATCAATGTTTGATGGACTTTTTATGCAAGAGATTATTGAATTGATCAAGTTGAAATACACTACTTCCTGCAGGTCCATTATTTATATTTGTTCAAGGTATTCTGCAGTTCCAATAGGAAAATCAGTGCACATGGTTTATCAACCCCAGAAGCTGAATTAAAAGGGAAGACACACCTTAGCCTCTCTCCCCATCGCCCAAAGCTTATTCCATCTTACCGTCCCATGTGTCAGCTAGAATTTTCTGCCAGACAATATCATTTTGAAAGTTCTGGCACCAACACAGCTAATTCTATTGTCTCTGCAGCCAAAAACCTATACCAAGCTGCATGGGGACTTCGAAAACAGCCAGGAGTGCAGTAGGATCCAAAATGCCTACAAAACAACCTAAAAGCCTGTCACCGCTAACACGTGTTGGTGGGAATTATTTCTCAACCACGGTTTCAATGGGTGGACGGAAAGCCCCAGGAAAAACGTCTCTCCCAGCTGAACTATCAAATGCCTGCATATGATGAAGTTGGTTGGCTAAAGCTTGCAATATCTCTGCACGTGGGGACTTTTATTTTATTCTCTGTGGCTTTCGAAAACACAGTTGTGTGGGACGGGGCCTATCTCTGCCCTTAAGGTATCGAGCTTCAAGGGATCCGTTAATTGAGCAGAATTCCATTTTGACTCTGGTGTGTCCCTGTCCTACAATTGTCATCAGGACTAGTGTTACTACAGCTAAATCTGCCAAACGAAGCCACTGTTACACTCTGAAAGGTCCTCAAGGCCCGTGAGGTTTGGCGTCCGAGGATGCTGTATGTGTCAGTGTAATGGCTACATTTGTGTGCAATGGCGGGGCTCCTCCAATTTGGAAGAATAAAACAGGAAGATAAAGAGCCAGAGGGCACTGTCGACTAATTAAGGCCCAGATGGTCCAGATAAGTAGGGCCAGTAGGGCCTCCTACAATTAATTACTGAATAGTATTCAAGTGGGTATTGTTGGTCAGTCAGATACTGCTGACAAGCATCGTCACTGCCACGCCTATGGCCATGAGAGAGGTGGAATGACAGAACAGCTTAGACAAGGTTTTAACAGACTATACTGGAGTTGGTGCCCATGTAGGTTGTTTCACTCCTCAAAATAGAAGCCCAATTTACTGGATACTGACACCTAAATGTATTATTCTATGTATACACAGCAACCTCCCAAGACTCGTAATTGGGCAGATTTCTATCATGGTGTAAAGACATTGCCCTGCCATTTTCATTCTTCACAACTGCCACAACCACAGTCTCACACTTAAGTCTTATCCAATGTGCACACACCTCTTTTATGCTGCATGTATTATCCCAGATGATAGCTCCTCACATTTGACTTGACAAAATTTTGCCAGATGCCAAAAGTCTGCAATCAGTTTAAAAACTTCTTCGTGTCACCTTTGAACAGGTGAAGGGGACTGAATCATTCTGGCTCCAAAAATGAAGTTTTCACCACAATGGAAATTTAATGAATTGTCAAGGGTCCTGAAAGAGATCACCAAACACATTCCTCCCACCCTGCATAAGAGGACAGGTGGAGACATGGAGGGTTCAGGTGGATGCCACCAATTGCCCAACACAGGACTTGACAGCATGAGAGGGGGAACTTTCACACATTACTTCTGAAGAAAGTATAAGAAGGATCCTTGACCACAAAAGGAAGGTGATACGGTACCTTTCTTTTCCGTGTGCCAATACATTGGACATATATAATGTATGACAAGGCCCCAGGGGCTCCATTAAGAGATCCGGGACATCGCAGTGTCTAGTTGAGAAACTTAGAATGTCCCCTTAAAGTCGACAGATACTGTACCATACACTATATTCTGGGAATAATGGGAAGAAAAGGCTTCCGATGTCCTTTCACACAGCTGTCTATTTTTACCAATCAACCTCATGCTTAAATTTGAGAATCGAGGGAGCTCTTTTTGGGATAGGGGGAGGGTGAGATTGGGTTGAATTATGGAAATAGTATGTAATTGAGAAGACCCAGCAGGAGGACGAGGCATAATCATGCGGCTTGTATGATCAGCAAGTCAGGAGTGCGGAGATACGCTACACCATCTGCAGACAAATCTCCTACATGAAGGGATTTCACTGTAATGTGGTTAGAATAACATGCTTTGATGTGATCCATTTTGTGCAGGGGGTGGGGGGAGTACAGCTCAAGCTATGCAAGAGATATTAGAGAAAGTAGGAGATAGGAATCCCATTGATCAATGAACGGAGGAACGTACAGTATAACGCCTCACACACCAGACTGTTGACAAATTGGAAATGCTGTGTCGTGGTTGCTAATCGTCACACATGAGTAAACAAAACTTCCTATTTTCCTTGAAAGTACATAATGTCACGATTCCAAATCTATATGATATTACAGAGAACAAGTTAATAATCTCACATCTCGGAAACTATTTGTTGTGTTGTACTTCTTGTCGACAAAATTCATGCTAATGTTGGATTTTTTGGTTAGCGCCCAATTGACTCCCATTCACTCCTTGAAGGAGGGCTCTCCTTGTCCCAGAATCACCTAGAATTCAATGCACGGCCCATGGGCAACGTACACAATGGGCGTTAATAAAATTCCAAAGGAGTTTTCCATGCCCTCAAAAGTAGCTCTGACTATGCCTCACAATTTATAGGCACAAGGAATTGGGAAGAAGGGCATTATCGGACAATTGTGGGTTGTGGAAATTATTACATTCACTTCGAGACAGTGGGATTTGTGCATTGCTTTCAATGCCTTAAATGTGCTTTAAAGGTGCAATATGCAGAAATCGCTTCATATTGCCAAAATTCTAATAGTTTGCCTAATTTCAGTTTATGTAACAAAACAAACAAAACAAGCAAGAGTAGAGAATCATTGTACCATCTGAACCCTTATGAAATATCAATATAGTGTATAACAAAATGTTTAGTCTTTTCAGCTGTTTGAAGCTGGTGTACAAAACCGAAAGTAAAAGACGCAAAAACAAAACTTAAGAATGGGAAGCATAGAAATTGTGCACATAAAACAGATCTACCGCTTCTTTGACTTGCTTTGAATGAGTGACAGATCGAAAACTCACATTTAAATGTGAATTTGGTTGGGTCGCCCAAAAAGTTACATATTTCCGCTTTAATATACATGACCATGTAATAACTGTTGTTTTCTTTTTAAGTTACAGGGGCATTGCATCAGAATTCCACAACTTGATACTTTCTTATTAACCATGAAAAAATATTAGGGCAAGTTGTCTTTACAATCGACTTAAAGCCTTCTTCTTTGGATGCTGTAGCTGTCTTATGTATTAAATCAGTGACCCTTTGCAATGATGATGTCCAATGGTACATAATTTCATATACCATATGGATATGAATGCTAAAGAGAGAAAATCTCTGCAATGCCTATGCATTAAAACACCCTGTTGTTTTTAAAATAGTAATTTCTATGAGAGAGTAATTTTCTCAAGGGGATGGATCAAGAATATATAGAAATGGAGGAGGGACATGCCTTTCAATTTCAGTCAAGGTGAGGGTTTAGTATTTTTTTAATCTAGTCCAGAGGAGGGTCACGTAATGTGTAATTGCTGACATTTCTATGGCCGAATAACAATTTGTTTCTTATTAGGCTGTACAGTATTTTGATGTGTGCCCAATGCCGCCCTTCATCTCTGATTCTCCGCTGGGCGCACAATATCAAGTGCGCCTATAGGCTATTTAGTGTGGCCTCAATCAAATTATCCATAGCTTCGGAGAAGCACAGAGCAAAGTTAAGATAGCTGCTGGGATGGTGTAAATAAAACTAGGCTGCAATACACACTGCAATGGATATTTCATCCCTGAGCCCTGGACTGCTCTGCTCTTGCTGATCAAACACTTTGTGTGCTGCCTAACCAATGCTGTGCTGTGTAGGCCTACAGTGGCAGTTCAGGCGGAGAGTCAAAGGCTTCTTAAAATATCTTTTTTATTAGGCCTAGTCCAGAAAATGCAATATCTTGCGGACAGACTAACCTATAGCCTATGTTCTGTTCAGTTTGAGAAAGAGAGAGCAAGATGAGAAGGTCAACTTTGATAGCTTGCTACTACTACTCTAATTGATTTTAATAAAAACAATATGTTTCTTGCCCATGATGTATTTATCAGAGTAATTGACCTCAATAAGCCAGATTTGAGTAACTTACATTGTGGTGCTGAAACATGGAACAGCAGCCGCGGCACAATCAATCAGAAATGGACAGCTCATGCTGCTGAAAGTAGGCAAATTCGAGTAGGCATAATTCATTTCAACCATCTTTACTTTAATTAGACTTTACTAACTACAAGAGGGCTTTGTGTTTCAGCTTATTTCTTACTATTTAATTATGAAATAAGAGGTAGACCTACATGTTTGACAGACAAAATTAGGCTATAGGCTGCTATATACATAGATTTGTCGGCCAATTCCTCCACCCACCATGTAATCTTTAAATAGCCTACCTCCGTGTCAGTGAAGGGCTGTTAAGTTATAACCAGGATTCGAATTGAAGGGGTATGAGAGGGTCCGCCATAGGCCTACCTTTTATTAAAGAAAATGGCAAAAAGCACCCGCCTACCCCTTGCTAGCTTAAGATTAAGAAGAAAATAAAAGGGATTGGATTTATATAAAGTGATCTATAACAGCCCTTTGGTCCGCGATGCTTTATGCTAGAAACAAGCTGTAATAAATACCCGGGAAAGACGTGACTTCTCTGTAGCCGAGGATACAAAAAATGGACTTTGCTTGGGAAGTAATATAATTCTTTCACCATCAATTGATTAAGCTATTCACTTTCTGTATAATAGAAGATGTTTAAACCCAGACAGCTTTTAGGGAAACATTTGTGACCTTCTCTCATTGGATTAAACCACGGAAGAAGAGTTGCCAGCAGTTAAAGCTTCTTCTTAAGGCTAGGGGGCAGTATTCGGAAGTTTGGATGACTGAGGTGCCCAAAGTAAACTGCCTGTTACTCAGGCCCAGAAGCTAGGATATGCATATGCATGGTAGTATTGGATAGAAAACTCTAAAGTTTCTAAAACTGTTAAAATAATGTCTGTGAGTATCACAGAACTGATTTGGCAGGTGAAACCCCGAGGACAATCCATCCAGGGAAACATGTTTTTGAGGTCATTGGATTTTCCAATGTATGGGAAATGGGAAACCCAAATTATTTGGACCCAGATTGCAGTTCCTATGGCTTCCACTAGATGTCAACTGTCTTTAGAAATTGTTCTTTTTTTTTAAATGAAGAAGTAGTCGTACTCTTTCTAAGTGTCACTCAGGTGGACTCTAGTCTTTTGGTACGCGTGAATGAGAGCGCGCTCCGTGTTGTTTTTCTCCGGTATTGGAAACAGTTTATTCCGTCTTAAATTTTATCGATTATTTACATTTTAGGGTACCTGAGGTTGGATTAGAAACGTTGTTTTAAATGTTTGGACCAAGTTTAGAGGTAACTTATTAGATCCTTTGTAGGCATGTTGGGTGAGTTGGAACCGGTGTATTTCTGAATCAAACGCGCCAAATAAAACAGACATTTTTGGGATATAAAGAAGGACTTTATCGAACAAAACAACCATTCATTGTGTAACTGAGACCTTTGGGATTGCAAAAAGATAATATCCAAAGGTAAGCGATTTATATTATCGCTATTTCTGACTTTCGTTATGCATCTTTTTGGTTGGAAAATGTTTTTCATGCTTACTTATGCGGGGCGCTGTCCTCAGATAATCGTATGGTATGCTTTCGCCGTAAAGCCTTTTTGAAATCTGACAAAGCGGCTGGATTAACAAGAGGTGTATCTTTTAAATGATGTAAGACACTTGGAAAGGTACAGTAGGCCTAACTTTTGAAAGTACCATGCTCAGATTCCTATGATGTCTCAGATTGTATTATTTGCAAACAAGGATAGTTTAGTTGCAAACAAGACACACTGATTTGGCATTGGAGAAATATGATAAGATGAACACATAGGCCTATCTCTCTGTCCATTCATAGCCTGTAATTTCGATAATTTGTGTAGTATTAAAAATACATGTAGAATTGCATGAAATTACAACTCAGACCTGCAAATACGATGACATAGTAAAAGCATTGCATGAATCTAACGGAAATCTTTCCACCCCTACTCTTTTCCACAGCGGTCTGTGAACCCACAACCTTATGGTTCACAGTCCACTGCACTGTCAAAATTACTGCTTTGCCATGTAATGCTTGCAGGACAAAAAACTGTTTGTAAAACTGCTTATCTAAGGCTCTGGTCTGTCCAAGAAGTGAGGGTAAATGGAAGGCAGGTTCTCTACTACCCACTTTATGTTTTACTTATTATTTTGGGTATAAGGAAGGGTCAGTTGTTTTTATTCAAGCGTTCAGGAAGGGTTTAAGTAAAATATATTTTGCTGACGGGAGGGCCACCCATTTCAATTTCAGAGAGGTCTGATATTCTCAATGAAACCCTTATTAAAAATAGCATTCACTCCCTAGGAAATACATGTGTTTCTTTCATATCTGGGCTCTTGCTGGCCTCTATGAGAAACTCACAAAGAGAGACGTGAGAGGAGTACTATCAAGCAACATCATTGCTCCAGGGATGTGTCTCTGGTCCAGCACAGCTGCCAAGGAAGTATACTTTTTGGCATGTTTTCTGCTGACTCAACTTATTCTCGATAACAAGAACAAATTCTTCAATTACAATGTTTTATGGTATTTTGTTAGCTTAAAGCATTATTCTAAAATGTATTAAATCGTTTTTCCCCCTCATCAAACTGCACACAACACAGGATTTTTTTAGCTAATTTATTACAAATAAAACAAATATTTAGACCCTTTGCTCAGTATTTTGATGAAGCACCTTTGGCAGCGTTTACAGCCTTGAGTCTTCTTGGGTGTGACGCTACAAGCTTGGCACACCTGTATTTGGGGAGTTTCTCCCATTCTTTTCTGAAGATTCTCTCAAGCTCTGTCAGGTTGGATGGGGATCGTTGCTGCACAGCTATTTTCAGGTCTCTCCAGTGATGTTTGATCGAGTTCAAGTCCAGGCTCTGGCTGCGCCATTCAAGGACACTCAGAGACTTGTCCCGAAGCCACTCCTGCATTGTCTTGGCTGTGTGCTTAGGTTCAATGTCCTGTTGGAAGGTGAACCTTCACCCCAGTCTGAGGTCCTGAGCGCTCTGGAGCAGGTTTTTATCAAGGATCTCTCTGCAATTTACTCCATTCATCTTTGCATCGATCCTGACTAGTCTCCCAATCCCTGCTGCTGAAAAATACCCCCACAGCATGATGCTGCCACCACCATGCTTAACCACGCTTGGCATTCAGGCTAAAGAGTTTAACCGTAGTTTCATCAGACCATAGAATCTTGTCTCTCATGGTCTGAGAGTCTTTAGATACCTTTTGGCAAACTCCAAGCGGGCTGTCATGTACCTTTTACTGAGGAGTGACTTCCGTTTGGCAACTCTACCATAAAGGCCTGATTGGTGGAGTGTTGCAGAGATGGTTTTTCTTCTGGAAGGTTCTCCCATCTTCACAGAGGAACTCTAGAGCTCTGTCAGGGTGACCATCACGTCCCTGATCAAGGCCCTTCTCCCCGATTGCTCAGTTTGGCCAGTCGGCCAGCTCTAGGAAGAGTCTTGGTAGTTCCAAACATCTTCCATTTAAGAATGATGGAGGCCACTGTGTTCTTAGGACCTTCAATGCCACAAAAATATTTTGGTACCCTTCCCCAGATCTGGGCCTTGACACAATCCTGTCTCGGAGCTCTACGGACAATTCCTTCGTCCTCATTGCTTGGTTTTTGCTCTGACATGCGTTGTCAACTGTGGGACCTTATCTAGTCAGGTGTGTGCCTTTCCAAATCATGTCCAATATCGTGGAAAATTTGTCATGCTATCCCATGTTTTACTGTTTAAAGAATTGTCTCTTGTTATATGCTAGTGTTTTTTCTAACCTGATACATACGTGTCTTTGTGGGACTTAGTCATAAGACTGGGCGTATAGCTAAGGTCCGTTTGGGTGCGACTGCAGCATGTGACATTCCGTGGGTTTACTATCTACAGAAATTCACATGTATGGAAACTTGCAGAAAGGAGCACATTATAGTATGTGTTGTTGTGAATGCAGTTAGATGGTTGAGCCCTCAGGCTATCAACCTCGTGCTATCTTAAATCTGCACAGACAACTAATTGCACCTTACACACTATCTGCTGATTGCCACGTATAAAAATAGGATGTGCTTCTCTATAAAAGCTGAGAACCGACACTGTTCGTTGAGCTTTTCAACTTTGCAATGTTGAGTGGATAGTTGATTGGAAATTTTTTCAAAAATTATAATAAAGTGTTGTTTGAAAGAATCTGCAGTTTCTCTTCCTATAGAATTGCTACCACACCAATCAATTGAATTTACCACAGGTGGACTCCAATCAAGTTGAAGAAACATCTCAAGGATGATCAATGGAAACAGGATGCACCTGAGCTCAATTTTGAGTCTCATAGCAAAGGGTCTGAATACTAAATAAATAAATAGGGTATTTCTGTTTTTATTATTAATAAATTTGCCAACATTTCTAACTTTGCCATTATGGGGTATTGTGTGTAGATTGCAGAGGATATATATGTATATACACTGCTCAAAAAAATAAAGGGAACACTTAAACAACACAATGTAACTCCAAGTCAATCCCACTTCTGTGAAATCAAACTGTCCACTTAGGAAGCAACACTGATTGACAATACATTTCACATGCTGTTGTGCAAATGGAATAGGCAACAGGTGGAAATTATAGGCAATTAGCAAGACACCCCCAATAAAGGAGTGGTTCTGCAGGTGGGGACCACAGACCACTTCTCAGTTCCTATGCTTCCTGGCTGATGTTTTGGTCACTTTTGAATGCTGGCAGTGCTTTTACTCTAGTGGTAGCATGAGACGGAGTCTACAACCCACACAAGTGGCTCAGGTAGTGCAGCTCATCCAGGATGGCACATCAATGCGAGCTGTGGCAAGAAGGTTTGCTGTGTCTGTCAGCGTAGTGTCCAGAGCATGGAGGCGCTACCAGGAGACAGGCCAGTACATCAGGAGACATGGAGGAGGCCATAGGAGGGCAACAACCCAGCAGCAGGACCGCTACCTCCGCCTTTGTGCAAGGAGGAGCTGGTGAAGCACTGCCAGAGCCCTGCAAAATGACCTCCAGCAGGCCACAAATGTGCATGTGTCTGCTCAAACGGTCAGAAACAGACTCCATGAGGGTGGTATGAGGGCCCGACGTCCACAGGTGGGGGTTGTGCTTACAACCCAACACCGTGCAGGACGTTTGGCATTTGCCAGAGAACACCAAGATTGGCAAATTCGCCACTGGCGCCCTGTGCTCTTCACAGATGAAAGCAGGTTCACACTGAGCACGTGACAGACATGACAACGTCTGGAGACGCCGTGGAGAACGTTCTGCTGCCTGCAACATCCTCCAGCATGACCGGTTTGGCGGTGGGTCAGTCATGGTGTGGGGGGGGGGGCATTTCTTTGGGGGGCCGCACAGCCCTCCATGTGCTCGCCAGAGGTAGCCTGACTGCCATTAGGTACCGAGATGAGATCCTCAGACCCCTTGTGAGACCATATGCTGGTGCGGTTGGCCCTGGGTTCCTCCTAATGCAAGACAATGCTAGACCTCATGTGGCTGGAGTGTGTCAGCAGTTCCTGCAAGAGGAAGGCATTGATGCTATGGACTGGCCCGCCCGTTCCCCAGACCTGAATCCAATTGAGCACATCTGGGACATCATGTCTTGCTCCATCCACCAACGCCACATTGCACCACAGACTGTCCAGGAGTTGGCGGATGCTTTAGTCCAGGTCTGGGAGGAGATCACTCAGGAGACCATCCGCCACCTCATCAGGAGCATGCCCAGGCGTTGTAGGGAGGTCATACAGGCACGTGGAGGCCACACACACTACTGAGCCTCAATTTGACTTGTCTTAAGGACAGTACATCAAAGTTGGATCAGCCTGTAGTGTGGTTTTCCACTTTAATTTTGAGTGTGACTCCAAATCCAGTCCTCCATGGGTTGATAAATTGGATTTCCATTGATTATTTTTGTGTGATTTTGTTGTCAGTACATTCAACTATGTAAAGAAAAAAGTATTTAATAAGATTATTTCTTTCATTCAGATCTAGGATGTGTTGTTTAAGTGTTCCCTTTATTTTTTTGAGCAGTATATATATATATATATTAATCAATTTTAGAATAATGCTGTAACATAACAAAATGTGGAAAAAGTCAAGGGGTCTGAATACTTTCCGAAGGCACTGCATGTAACATTGTTTCAGAGAAGAGACATTTTTCTTTGGAAAAAAAGTGTTTATCTTGAGCATAAAGATAAAGTAGCACCCAAACAAACAGTAGCACTAAACCTGACAGATTAAAATGAAATACTAGACTTAGTCTGCAGTAGCTTATGGGTAGCTTAAACATTGTGTCAACTTTCAAATATTTGACTGGAACGTGAGAAGGCGGCAAAGCTGCTTTCATCCTTGTGTATGGTTAATTGAGCTACCGTATATTTTTGAGAATGTTATATGCACCTGAAAATATGAGGTTGACCATATCGGTGAGAAAACATATTAAAATTGTATGCAGCCGTACATAAAATATATAGCTACAAATATTTATATTGTAACCTGGGGCTTTTGAAGCAATGCACAGTGCAATATCAGTCACTCTGATATCAGCTTGGTCAGGGGTTAGGGCTGTATCAGATAGGGTTAAGATAGATTGCTTCAGCACAGTCTGCATCAACCACCCAAAATGACTATTCATGCCACTACAGCACAATGAGCATATCATTTGTGTCTATTGCAAAGAACAAGAAAAGCTGTTAAATACTGTGCTGGTTGCTGTTAATCTAATCTGTTGAATGGAATTGTTGAATGAATCATAATTAGTTAGACATTACATACAAACCTACTTCAGATGTACTATCATATTTAAAACCTCATTATTAGTATAGGTTCATTAAATATGCAAAAAAACACAGTCATTGTGCTAGATAAATGATCTAATTAACTATTATGTAATATATAATCACTATCACTAAGGTAAAGAAGAACATAACATTTCTGAACTTAAGCTCAAATATGATCTTTTACTTTTGAAGAGAGCCAAGAACTACAGGTTAAACTAAAATAAAGTTTCTATGAAAATCTATATAAATTAGAATTTAACAACAGTTGGACTGATCCTAGAGCCTTCATAGACTCAACAACCCTGAAGCAACTATCAGCAGGCCAAAAATATTCACTAAAAATAGAAATCGGTCAAAAATAAATATTACAAACTTAAAACATTCACACAGACCTATAACAACATGGAATAAAACTAAACAGATTCTACAAGAACCAACATCACCCCCAAAAAACACACCCCAATTCTTGGATAGCTTTCCAGAATTCACCAATAAATCGGTCCACATGGAAAACTAAAGGCATAGACACTGTTAATGACTTGGTAATAGGAAATAAAATTATGTCCATGACAGAATTAAAAAGCAATTTTGGACTGAACAATGTAGACATTTTCAAATACATGCAACTTCAAAGTTTCATATCACAACATTTTGGAGATCAGAGCAATGTTGAGGGAATTCTATTTGAGTCCGAAAATGATACTTATATCATAGGTAAGATATAGAAAACCTTGTAGAGAGCCTATCTAACTGACAATCTATTAGAAAAAAATATACACAAAGGCTTAAAAAGATCTGACATTGGCACAAGATGGAGGGAGTGTTGGAACATAACTAATAGATTTACAGTTAATTAACCTAGCACTGGAAACACCAATGGTATGAGGAACGAAAAGGAATATTGGAGTGAGACAAACAGAACAGGCATGGATGTGGTGGAAACATATGGGTTTGAGCTGGTGTGATGTTATTGATGTTTGATGGAATTTGTGAACATCTGTCTATTGTATTCTGTCTACGTATGTTTTCCAAAAATCTACTGGTCTGACCGGGCCAGTTGGCCAAAAATCTACTGGTCTGAACAGAACTTCTATAGGTGTAGTTTTAAAATGTATTGGGGTCATGCAGTGCCTATTGGTTGTCATGCTTTCTCTCTATATATATAAAGCTACCAGTAGGCTAGATATTTGTTTATATCTCAAAATAGGACGCTGCACCTTTAAGACAATTGCCTTCCAAAAGAGCTATTGACCTGGGTTGCGTTCAGTACACCTTTACGTTCTGGAACTTTCAATTAAACTGAAACGTTGGTTTATTGAACGACCAGTTGAAAAATGGGGAGGGGTTGGATTGTGGGATGGTGAACGCTGTCAGCATGGCCACTGCCCTTTAAATACCCCACTCAATGCTTCAAGCCACAAAAATGTGGAGGGGTTGGATTGTGGGTTGGGGAACGCTGTCAGCATGGCCACTGCCCTTTAAATACCCCACTCAATGCTTTAAGCCACACCTCGCCACTCCCACCAAACGGGAGAAAACGTACGTCAAAGTCTGTTCAAGAGCACACAAGAATGTTTTGGGGAAACGTGTCGTTCAGTACAAACCGTTCCGCAATGTAACAAACGTTCAAGTGACCTGCATGCACCTCAGGCTACAGTAGGCTAATATACTAATTGTCCCAGTCATTTACTGGCCAACAAGCTATACAGTAATGATCAGTTAGCTGATATAGAAACTACTGAAGTTGAAACAGGTAAATTGCTTTCAGAACCCAAATTAATCAATCAAAGATTATCCCGCTTCGATAAAGAACTGTACACCTCTGATTGTAAATCCACACCAAGCCAGACTAAGTACTTTCAAAAAGAATGAAGAACTCCCATTCTCAAAACAGAGGGAGCTGCATTGCTGGGAGCACAAATCTCTCTCAATTAAATCAAAATGGAATTGGATAGCATGAATAAAGGCAAATCACCTGGATGGGAGGGTATTCTCCCTGAGGTCTATTTAACATTTTGGGAACAATTAGGTCCACTACTCGAAATGATTAACACAGCCATTCACAAATGTTAATTTGGGAGAGATGTGAATACAGCACTAATTTAGCTTTTATAAAAAATAGGTAAGGATGCCACCCAGTGTTCTCACTATCACCCCATTCTTTGATAAACTCAGATATTCATCTGTTTTATAAAACGTCCCATCTTGAGACTTTCTTACAAAAATAGGTCAGCAAGGACGAAAGCGAGTTTGTAAAAAAAACTATTACATACACTACATGGCCAAAAGAAGGTGGAAAATCTTTCCAAAGTCATTGGCATTAATATGGAGTTGGTCCTCCCTTTGCTGCTATAACAGCCTCCACTGTTCTGGGAAGGCTTTCCACTAGATGTTGGAACATTGCTGTGGGGAATTGTGTGCATTCAGCCACAAGAGCATTTGTGAGGTCGGGCATTGATGTTGGACGATTAGGCCTGACTCACAGTCAACTTTCCAATTCATCCCAAAGGTGTTTGATGGGGTTGAGGTTAGGGCCCTGTGCAGGCCTGTCAAGTTGTTCCACCCTGATCTTGACAAACAATTTCTGTATGGACCTCACTTTGTGCACGGGGGCATTGTCATGCTGAAACAGGAAAGGACCTTCCCCAAACTGTTGCCACAATGTTGGAAGCACAGGATCATCTAGAATGTCATTGTATGCTGTAGCGTTAAGATTTCCCTTAAATTAAACTAAGAGGCCTAGCCCGAACCATGAAAAACAGGCCCAGACCATTATTCCTCCTGCACCAAACTTTACAGTGCATTCAGACAGGTAGCATTCTCCTGGCATCCACCAAACCAAGATTCGTCCTTCGGACTGCCAGATGGTGAAGCATGATTCATCACTCCAGAGAACACATTTCCACTGCTCCAGAGTCCAATGGCTGCGAGCTTTACACCACTCCAGCCAATGCTTGACATTGTGCATTGTGATTTTAGGCTTGTGTGCTGTAGCTCGGCCATGGAAACCCATTTCAAGAAACTCCCAACGAACAGTTACGCGCTACGCACGTCAGCACTCGGCAGTCCTGTTCTGTGAGCTTGTGTGGCCTACCACTTCACGGCTGAGCCGTTGTTGCTCCTAGACATATCCACTTCACAATAACAGCACTTACAGTTGATCGAGGGAGCTCTAGCATGGCAGAAATTTGACAAACTGACTTGTTGGAATGGTGGCATTCTATGATGCTGCCATGTTGAAAGCCACTGAGCTATTCAGTAAGTCCATTCCACTGCCAATTTTTGTCTATGGAGATTGCATGGCTGTGTGCTTGATTTTATGTAACTGTCAGCAACGGTTGTGGCTGAAATATCAGAATCCACTAATTTGAAGGGGTGTCCACATACTTTTGGCCATGTAGTGTTTCTTAAATGCTTCATCAGAAACAACAGCTCCGTGGTTTGTTTTATCTCTCAATGCAGAAAAAGCTTTTTATAGACTAGAATGGTCATATCTCTAGTCTGTCTTGGATCATATTGGAATTGGCTCCAATTTCATTAATATGATAAAAATACTATATACCAATTTCTCAGCCATAGTTACAGTAGGCAGTATCTGCTCTGCTCCATTCAGAATCACTAGAAGAACCAGACAGATTGATCCAATTTCTCCTTTGCTATTTTTATTATCCATGAAACCACTGGCCCAGGCAATTTGTCAATCGAAGGAAATAACAAATGTCCCTAATATCTAATTTCTCATTATACACGGACAATAATTTACTATATCTAGACAATGTATGACAATCGCTCCCGAATGCATTGAAGATCAAAGATTCAGCTTCATATCATGTTATAAAATGTATCTAACCTAATCAGCCCTACTGCCTCTCAAGACCCTGATGGAGGACTCCATCTCAACTTATGGAATTCCAATGGTTTCCCATTTGAAATATTTTTTGGAATAGATATATTTATTTAACAGAACATTCAAATGAATTCAATCTGACTTCAGTAGATGGACTAACATCCCAGTTCCTTTAACCGGCAGAATATGTATTGTCAAAATGAATATATTTCCACAGTACTTCCCATGTCTACCCCTTCTGGCTAATAGGATACAATTCATAGTACAGTTTCAAAATGTATATGGCAAGGTAAGTGATCCCAGATAAAATTAACAAACATACAAAGAGGGAAATCCGTAGGAGGACCAACTGTACCTTTAAATAGGGAAAGACTTAGGAGGACCAACTATAACTTTACATTGTATTTCCAGGCACTAGCATTTCACCCCATCCTAAATTGGTTTAGACATGACTCTTCCGCCTCCTGTTTGAATATAGGGAGAAATTTGGTGTATCCTATTGTCCTTGAAGAGGTGGTCTTCACTGATATACAGTGTAACGTTATTCAGAAAGTATTCAGACCCCATTACTTTTTCAATTTTTTTTAACATTACAGCCTTATTTTAAATGAATTAAATCGTTTTTTTCTTTCATCAATTTTCACACAATACCCCATAATCCCGCAGAGTTGGGCAATTCCAGTCCTCGGGGGCCTGATTGGTGTCACAGTTCTGCTCCAGCCCCAGCTAACACACCTGACTCCAATAATCAACTAATCATGATCTTCAGTTTAGAATGCAATTTGATTAATCAGCTGTGTTTGCTAGGGATGGAGAAAAAGTGTGGCACCAATCAGGCCCCCGAGGATGTATATACAAAAGTATATATAAAAAAAACTGAAATATCACATTTACATAAGTATTCATACACTTTACTCAGTACTTTGTTGAAGCACCTTTGGCAGCGATTACAGCCTTGAGTCTTTTTGAGTGTGACGCTACAAGCTTGGCACACCTGTATTTGGGGAGTTTCTCACAATCTTCTCTGCAGATCTTTTCAAGCTCTGTCAGTTTGGATGTTTGATCGGTTTCAAGTCCGGGCTCTGGCTGGGCCCCTCAAGGACACTCAGAGACCTGTCGCAAAGCCGATGTTGCGTTGTCTTGGCTTTGTGCTTAGGGTTGTTGTCCTGTTGGAAGGTGAACCTTCACCCCAGTCTGAGCACTCTGGAGCAGGTTTTCATAAAGGATCTCTCTATACTTTTCTATGTTCATCTTCCCCTCGACCCTGACTGGTCTTCCAGTCCCTGCCGCTGAAAAACATCCCCACAGCATGATGCTGCCACCACCATGATTCACCACAAGGATGGTGCCAGGTTTCCTCCAGACGTGATGCTTGGCATTCAGCCAGAAAGTTCAATCTTTGTTTCATCCGACCAGAAAATCTTGTCACTCATGGTCTGAGAGTCCTTTAGGTGCCTTTTGGCAAACTCCAAGCAGGCTGCCATGTGCCTTTTACTGAAGAGTGGCTTCCGTCTGGCCACTCTACCATAATGGCCTGATTGGTGGAGTGCTGCAGAGATTGTTGTCCTTCTGGAAGCTTCCCCCATCTCTACAGAGGAACTCTGGAGCTCTGTCAGGTTCTTGGTCACATCCTTGACGAAGGCCCTCAGTTCAGTTTGACGGGCGTCCAGCTCTAGAAAGAGTCCGGTTCCGAACTCTTTCATTTAAGAATGATGGAGGGGTCTGAATACTTTCCCGAATGCATTGTACCCCTTAACACTAGAACTACTGGGCCTCGAAATACCTCGCTTCAAGCTAACTAGCAACATTCTAAGAGGGTAAATAATACATTTCATACGTGCAATCACTAAAATAATGAAGGTGTTAGGTAACATTAGAATTTAATTTTCTTTTTTTTCTTCAAATAACTAAATAGCATTTTCATTAGTTTAAGTTACTGTAGACTGTATGTCAAAACAGAAAAACACTAATTCAACTGTTCAATACATTTTATTCGTGAAGTGCCTTTGTTACAACTATGAAACAGAAACCATGTGTTGGAAGACAGTTACAGCTCTTTTTACATATGTTTTTTTTTAAATACCCCAACCACAAAGATGCATGCATGGTCAGCAAAACCAGTGATCATATAATACAAACAGTAGCCTAAACATCATTAAAAGTGCCAAGTGTGCTTGAAAAATATTGAAAATCAGCACAAAAGCAATGTCAGCTGACGGTTACACGGAACCCAAACCGGCTGCCCACGTGCGCCATCGTGCATAAAGTTATTTTGTCTCCCCACACCAAACACGATCATGACACGCAGGTTAAAGTATCAAAGCAAACTCTAAACCATTTACATTCATTTGGGGACAGGTCGAAAAGCATTAAACATTTATGGCAATTTAGCTAGCTAGCTTGCACTTACTAGCTAATTTGTTCTATTTAGCTAGCTTGCTGTTGCTAGCTAATTTGTCCTGGGATATACACATTGAGTTGTTATTTTACCTGAAATGCACAAGGTCCTCTACTCCGACAATTAATCCACACATAAAACGGTCAACTGAATTATTTCTAGTCACCTCTCCTCCTTCCAGGCCTTTTCTTCTCTGGACTTTATATTGTTCATAAATTAGGCGCATTACCGCCACCGACCTCGTTCGCCTTTCAGTCACCCACGTGGGTATAACCAATGAGGAGATGGCACATGGGTCCCTGTTTCTATAAACCAATGAGGAGATGGGAGAGGCAGGACTTGCTGCGCAATCTGCGTCACAAATAGAACTGACTTCTATTTTAGCCCTTGTTGGTACGCGCGAGCAGTGTGTGTGCAATAATTGAATAATATATATTTCTACATTTATTTTGCAATGCTTGCGCACGCGGTCTGCGTTTCCATGCAATGGCATCCATTGGATTTAATTTAGTGGTTATCTCTTGTCCTAACCGTTGACACCAATCTTCGCCACTTTCACTTGCTTGATACACTTCCCACAAACAGGTTGCTAGCAGGTGACATGTGTCCTGAGTTCAGTGATTTGGGCATCTGGCTACCTCGCACTGTTTCCTCCCCAAAAGCAGTGCGCAATTTGCCTCGCACAAAGGCTCTCGTTGAATCTTTGCTGCTGCCTTGGCCCTATGTCGCTCACGTGGCCTGTATGCTAGACTCATTATGAAGTATTTGCTGGGCATTGCACTGCTTGAACGACACGTGTGAGTTGATAGCAGCCAAGTCAAGCCATTTTGTAGGACACAGCAATAGGCCAGCGGCGGGTGCCTCCTTTCACAGAGTAATGCCTTGCCATCTGATCCAAAACATCCACACCAACCTATAGAACAGAATAGAGTAGAAAACATGAGGATTATTTTTCCTTTGGAAAAACAACAAGTGTTATACAGATGAGCATAATGCATTGCATACGTTTATCTATATATGGCAAGGAGTATTATGTAATATTGACATACCTTTGGTTGTATTGCGTAATAGTATCTGGTTTTGTCTTTGTGTCCCTGTCGATGGCAATTGTCAGATGCATGGCGCTCATGATAGAAACGTTCTTTCTTGCCTTGCATTGGTATAGTGTGAGCAGGGTTGGGTAGGTTACTCTCTAAATTAGGTTACTCTCAGTTATTAGTTACCTGTCCAATACTTGTAGTTGGTAATGTAACTTTTGGATTATCCAAAATCAGTAAAGTAATCTGATTAAATTCAATTACTTTTTCAATAGATTACTTTCCCCTTAAGACGCATTAGAAGAAGACAAACATGTACTGTATGTTACCAATTGAACAACATATTTTGCAGGATAAATCAATGTTAAAGTTTACATAGCTGGCTATATATATGGATGTTAAATTGTACTTTATGGATTGGTTATGTAGGCTTCTTCTAAACCATAGCTTTTTACTACATTTAATAATACAATTAAATTATATCTTTAAATTAAAAACCAAGGTCTATCAGAATTACAGTCATTTGAATTAATGTTGTACTCCTTGATCTTCAAGAATAGGACTTGGAAATATGGAAGTATAGATTAGCCAAATTGTTTTACATGAGCATAACCCCAAAACTAAGGACTTATAAGCCAGCCCTACTCTGTTGTTTATGATTTTGTTGTCATGGAGGACTGATTGGGCTCATTGATTTGAGTTGAAAAATAAATGCTGCGCTCATGGAATGGCAAGCTTTGAGCAGTACTGAAAAGTGCTATTTACATGTGAAAAATGAATTCCATATGCTGCATTTGCTATAGGCCCATTGTTTACCTTTTTGTTGGTGACACTTTGATATCTTGATAATATGCAGCTGTTTAAAGGGAAAATCTACAGATGAAACAATAACAAAAGGGTCGCCCTGCCACTGTTTTGGCAAAAAGCTGAGGGATGGGCCTGGAGAAATGTAACCACTTTAAGAGTAATAGACAGAGCTATGGATGCAAGGACTGACCATCCCAAATTATTGTTTGAACCATGTTATGAAGCAGTACAGTGTTTGTTTACATTTACAATGTTTACAAACTTTGGAGAAAAACAAGCTTATATTTTGCGTTCTCATGGAGTGTGACAGTTGAACTAACATTCATGTTATATTCTTCAAGAATCAATGGATGGAGATATATATATATATATAAGTGCCAGTCAAAAGTTTGGACACACCTACTCATTCCAGGGTTGTTCTTTATTTTTTAAATGTTCTACATAGTTTTTCATAAAACTATGAAATTACACATATGGAAAAGATTCATATATTTGAGATTCTTGATGACAGCATTGCACACTCTTGGCATTCTCTCAACCAGCTTCATGAGGTAGTCACTTGGAATGCATTCCAATTAACAGGCGTGCCTTGTTAAATGTTAATTTGTGGAATTTCTTTCCTTCTTAATGCGTTTGAGCCAATCAGTTCTGTTGTGACAAGGTATGGGTGGTATACAGAAGATAGCCCTATTTGGTAAAAGACCAAGTCCATATTATGGCAAGAACAGCTCAAATAACCAAAGAGAAATCACAATCCATCATTACTTTAAGACATGAAGGTCAGTCAATCTGGAACATTTCAAGAACTTTCAAAGTTTCTTCAAGTGCAGTCGCAAAAACCATCAAGCACTATGATGAAACTGGCTCTCATGAGGACTGCCACAGGAATGGAAGGCACAGAGTTACCTCTGCTGTAGAGGATAACTTTCATGCTGTAGAGAATAAATTCATTTACCAGCCTCAGAAATTGCAGCTTAAATAAATGCTTCACAAAGTTCAAGTAACAGACATCTTAACATCAGCTGTTCAGAGATGACTACGTCCCGTGATGACTATGGTCCCGTGTGGCTCAGTTGGTAGAGCATGGTGTTTGCAACGCCAGGGTTGTGGGTTTGATTCCCACGGGGGACCAGTACGGGAAAAAAATGTATGAAATGTATGCATTCACTACTGTAAGTCGCTCTGGATAAGAGCGTCTGCTAAATGATGTAAATGTATGTGAATCAGGCCTTCATGGTCAAATTGCTGCAAAGAAACCCCTACTAAAAGACACCAATAAGAAGAAGAGACTTGCTTGGGCAAAGAAACACGAGCAATGGACTTTTCACTGGTAGAAATCTGTCCTTGGTCTGATTAGTCCCAATTTGAGATTATTGGTTCCAACTGCTGTGTCTTTGTGAGATGCAAAGTAGGGGAAACAATGATCTCTGCATGTGTGGTTCCCACTGTGAAGCATGGAGGAGGTGTGATGATGCTTTGCTGATGACACTGCCAGTGATCTATTTAGAATTCAAGGCACACTTAACGAACATGGCTACTACAGTATTCTGCAGTGTTATGCCATCCCATCTGGTGGGATGTGATGGAGTGCTGCATCAGATGACCTGGCATTCACAATCACCTGACCTCATCCCAATTGAGATGGTTTCGGTTGAATTGGACAGCAGAGTGATGGAAAAGCAGCCAACAAGTGCTCAGCATATGTGGGAACTCCTTTAATGCTGTTGGAAAAGCATTCCAGGTGAAGTTGGTTGAGAGAATGCCAAGAGTGTGCAAAGCTGTCATCAAGGCAAAGGGTGGCTTTTATTTAACACTTTTTCAGTTACTACATGTGCTATTTCATAGTTTGATCTCTTCACAATTACTCTACAATGCAGGAAATAGGAAAAATAAATAAAATAATGAAAAGTCCAGAAATTGATGTAGCAACTACAGATTGCACCTTTAAGTCTATCAAAAGTGTGTGAGTTTGAGCCTGTCTCCATTAGGCCTATGGATATATTTTTTTTAATCAGCATGAATTAGATTGAGCAATAAAAGCCCCACTTGTATTCCATAGTCTGGGATCCGCCTTATGCAGCTGTGGCAAGAATGTATATTTCACTGGCTGTTCACTGGTTTAAAAACAATGATTGATAGGCAGCTTAAACTTCTTGAATTCACCCATTATTGGATTCAAATACACATTTAGATTTTTGAACAGTCATTCACAACAACCACAATAGCTAAATGAGAGAGCAGCAGTGTGATTCACATCAATGCTCTATGTAGATATCAATAATAAGTGATATCCGTATCGCCGTAGACTACACCACTGCTGCCATCCTTACCTCCAAGCGTTTATTCAAGTGTGATAATCTTTGGATGCAGACAGCAGTCGCACCATTGGAAGACATAGCTTGAACTATAGCCTACAAAAGCCTATTTCTTCTGTTTTCCTGTGATCCATCAGACGCATACATTTTGGTGTGTCATCATAGTGGTCTCTGATTTGTGGTCAGACTTGCTCAGGTGGAACAAACTTTAGACTTGCTCAGGTGGAATAAACTTAAACTTGCATCTTTTTGAAATGCTGATTTGAATGTCATTGAGAAAACAGAAGTGTCAAAGATTTTTTTTCCGCAAACATCCTTTGTGAATTTACAAGTAATCCTTGAAGTAATCATCTAGTTTTTCAAAAGTATCTGTAATCTGATAAATCTTTTGCTGGTAACGTAATCCCTTACTTGTAATGGATTACATGTAATCCGTTACTCCCCAACCCTGAGTGTGAGTGTTGTCTTGTCATTCTTCAGCACCGTTGTGGAGTACAATGGCTGTGCAGGTGCCTTATTTTGCGTAGAGGGAGCTCCCGTATTGCTTTGTTCATGGTGCAATTTGTTCGCCAATGACAGTGAAGTGAAGAAATTGTCCACAGTGACATTTCTCCCATTGCCAACATAAGGTTCCACAAGCCTCATCAACACATTCTCCAACAGCCCGATGTGGATCTTTCCCGAAATTATTCCCTTCTCCTGTCTTGTCGTTTCATTTGGTGGTGGCATGGGCACCTGCTTAGTGCTGGCTTCTTTGCGCTTAGGCCTTGGAGGTGTAGGTTCAGGGTGAAGCTCAGAATCAGAAGAATCATCATCAGCGATGTCATGATTCATTTCTTCCCCACAATCTGAGTCCTTTTCATTCAGATTTTGTTGCAGCGCTAACGCAGCATGTGCATCCATTAATCTTGGTCTTCATGCCATTGTAAATTACACAGGCCCTGACTGTGTACTACAAGTAGGCCAGAGTAGACTGATAAGACTGCTTGGATTTGGTGGACAGATAAAGGGTACATACCATTTTTAGATTATAATTAGAATATACCAATACAATAGAATGGCCACCCTGTTCTTCATTCACAATTGGTGATTACATAATTATGCATTATCCGCTTCCTCTTGCTCATCAACTCACCAATTCTCCCCGTCATACTTTACTTTATTTCAGGGGTGTAACTTTCACATGACCCCCCCCCCCCCCCCCACATTCTGAAATATAATTTTTGTCCCCCCTAGTTTTATAATTGGAATGTGATCCAAAATAGGCAACAGTGTGCTTTAGGACCATGCGGATGCCTCCGAGCGGTTGGGTGGGCTGTTTGGAATGTTTACCGACTGGATTTAGGACCACGCGGACACCACAAAGCGGGCTGACAGGCTGTATGAAGGCAAAGCTTCTGGAAGGCTGGCTGGACCAGCAAGGGAGAGTTGAGCATAGTTTTTGTTTATTTTGCTTGTATATTGTGGTTTTGAAATCCTCTCTGTAATGTTTGGGGGAACACACTAAGGTTTGCTTGAATCTATACAGTACAGTTGTCCTTGTGAACTATCCCATCCCAGGGCAGAGTGACGAGTGACCAGGCAGTCTAAGACACTGCATCTCAGTGCTTGAGGCGTCACTACAGACACCCTGGTTTGAATCCAGGCTGTATCACAACCGGCCGTCATTGGGTGTCCCATAGGATGGCGATTTGGCCAGTGTAAGCCGTCATTGTAAATAAGAATTTGTTCTTAACTGACTTGCCTAGTTAAATAAAGAGAATGGGCATGAAGAGACCACTATATCAATTTTCACATTCTTCACTATTCATAAAATGTGAATAGCTCTCAAATCTCATTCTCAATTTTGACCATGCCATGTGTGGGTTAAATTTAGAGCTATTCTCAATAATTCATGTCGCAAATGGTCCCCTATTTACTTTTGGTGCTACATATCTGTTGTTGTGTGACTCAAGAGGAACCTGACATAGTGATGTCACAGTAGGATTTAGCCCACGTAGTGCTGTTTCAATTAGCTGGCTTGGATTTGCTCAAACAAAGGCTTCATTCTCCCACTTTGATGAATTTTGACAAAAAGCATTGAACAAATGACATATCGTAAAACTTGTTCACTTGATTTCCCTTTGGTAGAAGTGGGGCTTGGTGTGTCCCTTTTGTAAACATCATGCGAGATGTGTCCCTTTGTAAACCGTAGCATCAGGTTACAATGAACATTCATGAATATATTAATCAGTTCATCCAAACTCAATAGATCTAGATCTTAGATTGTTTCTGAATACTGCTAATGTCAATAAGGGACTATTATGTGAAATAGAAGAAAGACTGTGATTGGACTACAAGCTTCAATTATCCCAGCATGACCACATAAAATGCAGCTACATTTCTAGACCGAATGGAATACTGTCTTACCATGGATAATCAGAAAAGACTGCTATCAGAGATGACACAAGATGCAATCCCAGGCACTAAAAGCATTCCCTGTGGTGGTGTGGATCCTTGCTTTCATCCTGCGTATGTGTCTCTACCCTTGACCAGGAAATCTCTCAGGAGCCATTGTAACAGCAGCAGCAGTATTATAGCACCACTCTGTCCAGTCCAGGCAGTGTCCAGGCTAGCACTCTCCAGACTCAAGCATAACACCGCAGGGAAAACAGCGAAAACTCCAGACTTCAGTCGTCAGCTATCTCGCAAAACAGGAGCAGGACTTGGGGTTGTTTGGTAAACAATGGCTGACTGAATGAGCGAAACCAGTTGAGTGAATCCAAGCGGTCTGTTTGTCTGTTAATAGGTAAATGCAAGCGAGGATGCTGGTTAGTTACATTCGCTAGTTAATTAACCCCTGTAGGATAGGTAGGGAGAAGAGGCTCTGATTGCAATAGGCCTACTGGGCACAATCAAGGGCCCAAACTGAACACTGTATATGGCATAAAAGTGTTGTAGTAAACACAATCTCTTCGCTCCACCCACCCAAGGGACCTTTTACTCAAACCACAGTGCACTAATGATGGTGTCTCGACAGAAACGTAAAAGGAGGGGAAGAAATGGATAAGAAATAGAAAAGGTGGGGGAGCGAATCACAGGCACACATTTAAACCATTTGTCTCTGGGTCTAACTCCTCCATGATGTTTACAGCCCTGTGTAGTCTCCCACAGAGCGCAGAGTAGTCAATTCAAGGGAAGAGATTATTCAGTGTTGGGTATCTACATACTAATCCTAACATGAGGACGGTAGGGATGAGCAAGCGAATAATGACTCATCAGTTTGATATGTGCATGTATGAACATAATAGAGGCTACAGCTTTGTAATACTGGATATAGAAAGGCATAGCTTGGGTAGCATCAGATAATTAGCATCATGAAAAAGATGTGTGTCCACTGTTTACATGTACGGTAGCACAAAACCATATGACACACTTTACGAAGCAATGTACGCATATGTACAGTTCACTATGTACAGTAGTACATAAAGTTGTACTCTTCTTAATGACCTCTACAAGATCGGTGGGTCCCCCGAGGGACGGTTAAGCTAACGTAGGCTAATGTGATTAGCATGATGTTGTAAGTAACAAGAACATTTCTCAGGACATAGACATATCTGATATTGGCAGAAAGCTTAAATTCTTGTTAATCTAACTGCACTGTCCAATTTACAATAGTTATTACAGTGAAAGAATACCATGCTATTGTTTGAGGAGAGTGCACAGTTGAAAAATGTATTAATGTATGAAAAATGTTTTAATAAACCAATTAGGTACATTTGGGCAGTCTTGACACAATTTTTTTTATAGAAATTAAATAGTTCATTGGATCAGTCTAAAACGTTGTACTTACACTGCTGCCATCTAGTGGAAAAAACTAAACTGCGTCTGGGCTGGCATAATACATTATGGCCTTTTTCTTGCATTTCAAAGATGATGGTACAAAAAAAGGACAAAAAACACGTTTTTTTCTTTGTATTATCTTTTACCTAGATCTAATGTGTTATATTCTCCAACATTAATGTAACATTTCCACAAACTTCAAAGTGTTTCCTTTCAAATGTATCAAGAATATGCATATCATTGCTTCAAAAAAAGGGGCGGATCCTTTTTTGAGCACTCTCTGCATATGTTGTATAATACATTTAGCAGAATGTGAACAGGCACCTCGATTCTAACTCTGACTCTTACTTTTCTTTCATAATTTTGGCAAAATTGAAAAAATAAAAAATAAAGCACAAAATCTGTCGAGATTATTAGAATGATCTCACTGGTGCAAGATGGTGAAGGTTACTGTCCTATCATCGGAGAGCAACATCTATCCTTGGTCAAGGCCATCTTTGGAATCACCATAAGCTTTAGTCCTCCAAATTAAGTAATGCAGAGCAGGTAAATAAATAATTAAAACTGAATGGAAATGATGCAAGGCTCTGAGATTATGAATGGGAGGCTTTTAGATGGAGCCAGAACAGCTGAATTATTCAGTCCTTGTGAACTTTTTGTTTTTTTTGGGGGGGGGGGGGGGGGGGCAGCAGACTGGACGGTGACTCTGGGATGAACCAATCTGGAAGCCATTGATTTTACAGAAGGTTCAAGGTTCACCAACAGGGCACTAGTTTCACCAACCACAGGAGACACAAAACCTCTCTCTTTGGCAATGCTTATAGGAACATACCATCTCCTTTGTGTCATGAATAATGTAAAGCAAAGGCCTACATACCCAGATAGAAGCACGCACGCACACACACACACACACACAGACACACACACACGCACAGGCTCCATTACCTCTATTATTAAGAAGGTTACTTTCGGATCATATAAAAGTACAAATGGGCAACCAAATATGATGTCATTGTGTCCTAGCGCTGTGAAATGCCATCAGCTGTATACCAGGGAAGAATGTGTAGTGCTCTTTGATCCACAAATGAAATTAAGGAAACATTGACATACACTGAACAAAAATATAAAGGCAACATGTAAAGTTTTGGTCCCATGTTTCATGAGCTGAAATACAAGATCCCAGAAATGTTCCATACGCACAAAAAGCTTATTTCGCTCAAATTTTGTGCACAAATTTGTATACATCCCTGATAGTGAGCATTTCTCCTTTGCCAAGATAATCAATCCACCTGACAGGTGTGGCATATCAAGAAGCTGATTAAACAGCATGATCATTACACAGGTGCACCTTGTGCTGGGGAGAGTAAAAGTCCACTCTAAAATGTGCAGTTTTGTCACACAACTGAATGCCATAGACGTCTCAAGTTTTGATGGAGCGTGCACTTGGCATGCTGACTGCAGGAATGTCCACCATCCCTGTTGCCAGAGAATTTAATGTTAATTTCTCTACTATAAGCTGCCTCCAATGTCGTTTTAGAGAATTTGGCAGTTCATCCAACCAGCCTCACAACCGCGGACCACGTGTATGGCGTCGTGTGAGTGAGTGGTTTTCTGATGTCAAAGTTGTGAACAGAGTGCCCCATGGTGGTGGTGGCATTATGGTATGGGCAGGCATAAGCTAAGGACAATGAACACAATTGCATTTATCGATGGCAGTTTGAATGCACAGAGATACCGAGAGCGTCTTGACGTGTTGCATCACTGCCTGGTATGGTAACTGCTCGGCCTCCGACCGCAAGGCACTACAGATGGTAATGCGTACGGCCCAGTACATCACTGGCAAAAAGCATCCAGGACCTCTATACCAGGCGGTGTCAGAGGAAGGCCCTAAAAATTGTCAAAGACTCCAGCCACCCTAGTCATAGACTGTTCTCTCTGCTACCGCACGACAAGCTGTACCGGAGCATCAAGTCTAGGTCAAAGAGGCTTCTAAACAGCTTCTACCCCCAAGCCATAAGACTCCTGAACATCTAATCAAATGGCTACCCAGACTATTTGCATTAACCCCCCCCCCCCCCCTCCCCCCCCATTTTACGCTACTGCTACTCTCGGTTGTTATTCTGTATAGTCACTTCAATAACTCCACCTACATGTACATATTACCTCAATTACCTCGACTAACTGGTGAGGTTGCACATTAACCCTTTACCAGTACCCCCTTTATAGCCTTGTTATTGTTATTTTACTGCTGCTCTTTAATTATTTGTTAGAAAGCCATTGAAGAGGAGTGGGACAATATTTCACAGGCCACAATCAACAGCCTAATCAACTCGTGAAAGAGATGTGTCGCTCTGCATGAGGCAAACTGTGTTCACACCCGGTACCGACTCGTTTTCTGATCCAATCCCCTACCTTTTTTTTAAGGTATCCGTGACAAACATATGTCTATGTGAAATCCATAGATTAGGGCCTAATTGATTTATTTAAATGAACTGATTTCCTTTAATGAGCTGTAACTCAGTAAAATCTTTGAAATTGTATGCATGTTTTTTCTTCAGTATATGTACCCATCCACCCACGACCGATCTGAATATTTCATGGTGAAAAAAACAAGAATATCCCTTCAAAATCAAACAGCCTCCCTGCCATAGCTAGAGTTAAAAACATGTTAGTTTCATAATTGCTTCTAAAATTGTTATAAACAGAGAAAAAAAATGATGTACTATATATCCAGTATATGAATGACAATATTAATAAACTGACCACCACTTTCCAATTATCAATGGATAACCATTCAATTTTGGGGGGGAGAAAACTGCACTTGCTACTGTTATAAGACAGTAAGTCAGTTGATGATCAGTATTCATTGTTTGAGTTATGGTAAAATGATTGTATGTTAACATGGTGATATTAATCTATGTAGTCATGCGTGACATACCACGAAGTTACAAATTGCCTACATTGTACCAGTCTTTGGTGGAAATACAAAGGAGAAGCAATATGGATCAAGCCAATTGGAACAAACATCGGTTGAGTATAAAAGACTAACTGAAATTACTAAAAGACATAAACAAAAACATGCTATGTGCAGGTACAACACAAACATAGTGTGGCATTTATACGATTAGTAGTCTTTGGAATTTGCAGCTTTGTCCTCAGCTTTAGAACATTTCCCTTGTCCTACAGATCTCCCCTGTACAATTGAATGCTGTTCCTCGCCTGCCTGCCTTCCCGCCTGCCCTGCTCTGCTCTCGGGTGCCACATCACTTCTGCTTTTCTGTTTGACAGGATGCTATGTGGTCCCTGACCGGGATGGAGGATGGATGGCCATCGCCCGCCTTGTGAACTCCGCTGGTTAAATTAGCCCAGATTTAATTAACTCTCCCCAGCCTAGCTTCTCGGCCTGACAGCCACAGCACGGTGCCCCATCAAGGGCCCCCAATCAACTGCTGGACGGGCGGCCTGACCGTTGGAGCATCAGGCTGGAGGATAACAAACACATTGGGTGGTGGGGGAACCACTGGAGTGCGAGACACTTGGAGACCTGCAGGATAAGAGGGGTAGGGGTGTAAAGATGCATCCACCTCCCACCTCTTGTCATCCCTAGCCTCGCATCCTGTTTCATTCCCAATGTTTAATTATGCCCTACAGTTAAAACCAACGTTTGCTAGCTAGCTGCACTTTCATTCGCCTTGCAGTGGAACTTGAATCGTGAGAGCGAAAGAAAGAAAGACAACGAGAGTGAGAGACAGAAAGGGAGAGAGAAAGAGAGAGAGATCAGATCCATATTTGCCTCACATAAAGTAAGACTAAGGCACTGTACTGACACACCATTATTCACCTTTCCATTACAAGGCTCCCCTCGTGGGTTAAAGCAGGTTGGGAGATATATAATATACATAATACATTATGTAGCTGCAGATAGCGTGGTGGTCTGATGCAGTATTTCATAAGGTGTGAGTGGCATCTCCATTTAAAAGAGCAGCTCAGGTAGACGGCTACAGCACAGTCCACATTCTGCCTTTACTCCGGTGATTCATAAGGACTACTCGGCAACGTTGTCACCCAAGCTTGACAAATGCCCTGGACCTGCAAAATGCTTGTACAAGCACAAACATATTTGCACGATGTATCTTTCCCCCGGAAAATGTATAGAAATATGAATGCATCTTGACCACATCAATTTTGTCCGGTATCCAAAGTGACAATAATACACAAGGGCAGAAAATAAATGGAGAAATGGAAAAGGATGGAAGTTTCAAGCAGAATCATTTCATGTTCAATATGCTGTGTGCATCCTTGTAGCAATGCTAGGTTTAAACACATTGAAGAAGCATTACATTTCCCAAGTTCCCTTTGCCTTCGGCTTTGAATGGACAACAAATGTTGTGTGGGTGGATACAGGCATGATTTGGATTTCCTCCAATGCTGACACAGTTTGCAATCCAGAATGGAGCTTGACATGGCATCATTCCCTCTGAGTTTCATCTCAAGCTATCTATCACATTACCAGGCACAGACTGATGTGTAATCTAACTAAAAGGACCCTTTGAATCAAGCTAGGCCTTTTCAAGTATCCTTCGTAGCTAAAGTATGTCTACTAGTGCTCTGCTGTTGGTGTAGTCTGCAAGACATATTTAATAAGTTCACATTGTCCCCTGTAACATGATGTTTCCTTTTAATTCAAGAAAGTTAAACTGCTTTAGTCCAAAGAAACGCTTGCAAACACAGAATATATAATTCATACAAATTACAAAATGAATTGACTAGGCTGCCTTAATGTCACCACCAAGGTTCTACAGAATATAGAGGGATGTGCAACCAAGAAGCTGGTATCCTCGCCTAGCGCATTAGCCCAGAGGGCTAACCTCGTTTAGGAGCCATTTATTCACAGTCAGGGGTAAAGCACAAAGTGGTCAGAGTTCACCCACACTTCCATATTGCCCAGACCAGGCGACTCGGGATAGAGTGATATATGGGGAGCTGGAGAATGGAGGGAAGTTTGCTACTTCCTTCCTGTCACTCTGTGGTGCAGTAATAAGTCTCATGTGCTGCATTTCCATAGCAAGCTGAGTGCATTCCGGGGCTCTCTTGTCAGGAAGCAGCTGGATCCGAGGCACTTTCGGGGCATTTGCCCTCCCTTCTCTCCCTGCCCTGTGGTACCCGTGGTACCCTGTCATTTTGACAGCCCTGTCTGTGTCCATCACTGTTCCCTTCCCTGTGTGCTTTTGTCAGGCTCACGCATCATGCCCACACGTGCTACATGTCATTGTCAATGGATAGCGAACCAAACAGAAACAAATTAGTTTCTAATTCATCAAACAGTGATACCAAAAGGAAATATCTGATCTAAGAACTAGACTGATTTTCCACACTACAAGGCCTGTTTGCCAATAGAAGATATACCAGCTTAAATATTTGGCTAACAAAAGAAAGTCCATGCTCAAACAACTAGTGAAGAGGTGCACAAGTAGCTATTCAGACAAATGTAACTACTAACTACTACTTATCAAATGTGACCTTCCTCCCTTACTTTACTAGGCACCACACATATCTTTGTGCCGACAAACTCTAAATATCTGCTGAGTCACAAATGCACTGTCAAATGCAATATAGTTGTACAACCTGAGTGTGTATGCAATCCTAAAGAAGTGTCACACGTCAACATTTGTTGAGGTCAGGCCTCCGGTGAAGTTAGAACTTCCTTTTAAGTTACGTTTTCTGGTGTAAATGTTGTTCCAACAGTGAAGGTTCGCTGCTTCCCCAAAAAGGAAGACCCAGACGTGATCTCCCCAACAATGCATCTCTACCAAACGAACTCAAAGCATTTTATGCACGCTTCGATGCCAACAACACTGTGCTGTGCGTGAGGGACCCACTGACCCAGAGGACTGATTGATCTCGCTCCCCCCGAGACTGACGTGAGTAAGGTCTTTAGTAATCAGGTCAACAATCACAAAGCCACGGGGCCGGAAGGTATTCCAGGGCGCGTTCTCAGAGCATTCGGAGAACAACTGTTAGACATATCACGGCCAGTATGTAATCCCCACGTCTTAAACTAGCCACCATCATTCCTGTTCCCAAGAACTCTAAGGCTTCATGCCACAATGACAACCGCCCTGTAGCACTAACATCTATAATCATGAAGTGATTTGAAAGGCTGGTTATGGCACACATCAACTCCATCATCCCAGACACCCAAGACCCACTACAATTTGCATACCGCCCCAACAGATACATAGACGACACAATCGCAATTGCACTCCACACTGCCCTCACCCACCTAGGTAAGAGGAATACCTATGTGAGACTGCTGTTCATTGACTACAGCTATGCATTCAACACCATTGTCCCCTCCAAGCTTAGGACCCTGGGACTGAACACCTCCCTCTGCAACTGGATCCTGGACTTCCTGATGGTCGATCCCAGGTAGTGAAGATAGGCAACATCACCTCCCCAATGCTGACCCTCAACACAGGGCTGTGGCTGCAGTGGAGTGCGTCGAGAGCTTCAAGTTCCTCGGTGCCCAAACCCTGAACTTAAAATGGTCCACACACACACAGTCGTGAAAGAGGTGCGACAGCACCTCTTCCCCCTCAGAATTTTGAAAAGGTTTGTCATGGGCCCTTAAATCCTCAAAAACGTCTACAGCTGCACCATTGAGAGCATCTTGACAAGCTGCATCACTGCTTGGTATGGCAACAGCACCGCCCTCGATCGCATGGCGCTACAGAGGGTGGTGCAGACAGCCCAGTACATCACTGAGGCCAAACCCTCTGCTATCCAGGACCTCTATATCAGGCGGGGGAAGGAAGGCCTAGAAAATCATTAAAGACTCCAGCCACCCAAGCCATAGACTGTTCTCTCTGCTTCCGCACAGCAAGCGGTACCAGAGCATGTCTGACACCAACAGGCTCCTAAACAGCTTCTATCCCCAAGCCATAAGCCTGCTAAATAGCTAACAAAATGCCAACACAGTCTGAATTGACCCTTGTATGTTTTTTTTTTTTTGTATGTCTCTATACACACTCACAGGACTCTACACACTCATGCACAATGACACAACAACATACACACACGCACTTCATTTGCTCACACATATAACATTAACCCACATTTATACTGACTCTACACACACACACACACACACACACACACACACACACACACACACACACACACACACACACACACACACACACACACACACACACACACACACACACACACACTCATCATATATGCTGCTGCTACTCTGTTTATCATATATCCTGATGCCTAGTCACCTTAACCAATACATATTTACCTCTATCACTCTACTATCCCTGCACATTGTAAATATGGTATTAGAATTGACCCTGTATATAGCTTACTTACTTTTCGTGTTCTTCTTATTTTTATATCTCATGTGTGTTTCTTCAACCTTGTTGTTCTTAGTTACACATTGATTTTGATTACTGCATTGTTGGGTTTAGAGCTTGCAAGAAACTCATTTCACTGTACTTGTGCATGTGACATTAAATCTTGAAACTAAATATTTCTGTCATTGTGTAGCCTAACGCTCAATGCGACATACTCATTTTCCCTCAATCTCATCTTGAGAGTGCCAGGTTCGGAAATCTTAAAAGCCCCTATGACTTTGTCTTTAAAACTTGCAGAACTTTAATGTTGACATAACATTTTTATATCACCTCTCAATCAAAAGCCCTGGGGCAAGTATTCATTTAAACAAACATACCAGTATAATAAACACCTCAGTATCATACAACCAACGATTGATGCTGTAGCCACTATTACTTCAGAGTAAATGGATGTATTCAATCAACACTCCACTCCATTCCGATTCAGTTCAATGGAAGTGTCCTGGTATGTGCGGCCAGTATATGCTTGTCTAGCTCCAGCTCCGGTGAAGAAGCAGCCACCAGCAGACAATCACAGAGGAGCTTAACGTGTCCATTAGGCCTGTCAGTTATCAGTCCGTTGATTAATTGCTCACTACACGGTGGAAAATTAAGGCAGTCCTCAAGCCCACCCAAGTAAGAGTTGAGATTGCTAGTGAGAGGCGATTAGATGGGAGCAATGCTTCTCCCCAGCCTGATACCAATCAATCTGTGTCTTAGCGTGAAAAATAAGGAATAGTGTAATAACGTGTTCAACCTACAGTGTGGGAATGTGTGTGCACCTGTGTGTGAGTGTGTGTGTGTACATCTGGCATGTGTGTGAGAGAGATAATGTGTGTTGAGTTGGAACAGAGTAGGGAGAGGGAGGATAAGCCCCTGAAATCAGTCAAGGGGCACTGTAGGCTATTTCAAGTGACTCATAACGCAAGTGGCAATTCACAGGAGCAGGGGCATCCATCATGATCACATGATTGCCTCCCAATCCTACGCCAGCGTGATATCATCCCCCTCTCCTCACGTTTCCTTGGCATTAAAGTGGCACCATCACTTTTTAATTTCATAAGGAAGATAAAAAAGAGAGAGAACACCTACAAACGGTAGCAGCAGTGGAGGCAGCAGAGGTCCACCTGGGATCATAGCTTCTGAGAGACAATCTTTGTATAAAATGTTAGTTAACTGTATATACTGTTAGTAAACTGTATATACAATGCATTCTAAAAATGTTCAGACCCCTTGACTTTTTCCACATTGTGTTACGTTATAGACTTATTCTAAAATGTATTAAATACAAAGAAAATCCTCATTCATCTACACACAATACCTCATAATGACGAAGTGAAAACAGGTTACAAAAAAATAAAAAAAATACCTTACTTATATTATTATTCAGACCCTTTGTTATGAGACTCGAAATTGAGCTCATAACAATTTTTGGAGTCCACCTGTGTTAAATTAAATTGATTGGACATGATTTGGAAAGGCACATACCTGTCTATATAAGGTCCCACAGTTGACAGTGCATGTCAGAGCAAAAACCAAGCCATGAGGTCAAAGGAATTGTCCGTAGAGCTCCGAGACAGGATTGTGTCGAGGCACAGAACTGGAGAAGGGTACCAAAAAAGTTATGCAGCATTGAAGGTCCCCAAGAACACAGTGGCCTCCATCATTCCTAAATGAAAAAAGTTTGGAACCATCAAGACTCTTCCTAGAGCTGGCTGCCCGGCCAAACTGAGCAATCGGGGGAGAAGGGCCTTCATCCAACCTGACAGAGCTTGAGAGGATCTGCAGAGAAGAATGGGAGAAACTCCCCAAATACAGGTGTGCCAAGCTTGTAGCGTCATACCCAAGAAGACTCGAGATATAATCGCTGCCAAAGGTGCTTCAACAAAGTACTGAGTAAAGGGTTTGGATACTTATGTAAGTAAGGTATTTCTGTTTTTGATTTTTAATACATTTGTAAAAAAAATTATATGTTTTTACTGTTGTTTTGCTTTGTCATTATGGGGTATTGTGTGTGTATATTTATGAGGGGAAAAAAACGATTTAATTAATTTTGGAATAAATCTGTAACGTAAGAAAATGTGGAAAAAGTAAAGGGGTCTGAATACTTTACAAATTCACTGTAGTACTGTGGAAGAGAAGGAAAAAGCCAGTGAAATGGTCCTATTGTAAAGAGTTTGTCGAGGAAATCATGACGCTGGACCTCTTTTACCGTGTATGCTCTCTAATGTCTGCTCTCTGTTACACAACCCTCTCAGGTCAAGCAAGCTTCCATCCAGACCACATCAAAACACTGAACACAAGTTACTCAAAATCAAATGGGTGTACCCGCCTAAGTCCATGGTCTTTTGAAGTACTGGTCCAGATATAGAGAGCAAAACACCCCCTACTGGTTAACACAACTTATAAAAATACAAACAAAAGAGAGAGATACAGCGAAACAGAGCTAGGAACTCGGGGCCCAGAGTTAGATGGTGTAATGATGACAGAGCTGGTGTCTAACACCTGCTGCAAACTGTCAAGTCTTATCTTCAACACTGCCCATCCATTAGCTGAGCTTTCTGAGCTGTATTTTGTTCCCTTTCACCCCTGTTTGGCAGAGTCACAAGTGATGCTGGTTAGTAAAGGTGGCCAATGGATAGTATTTGTAGGAGAATCAGACTGGGGATCATAACCAGTTTGGTTTTTCAAGAGGAACACATCTTTATTTACTTAACGAAGACAAAAATACTGCATATTGCATATCTGGTCAGAATGCTTCACTTTACAGTGTACCTAGACATGCACAAGAGGAAAACCCTTTCATACGACAAGCCTGAAAACAACATTGCCTGCCCATTGAGGCTGAAATGACTATTTATGTTTTTCTCTGGGTGAAATATTATATTAGCAGTGTGTCTGCATTCAGTAATGGATTCTTTGCACCACAGTCAATAACGGTCACATTGTGTCAACTCATGTCCCAGTGTGCATCTCTCCAAAAAAAGATCAAAAGTCTAATATGACGTATCCCTGGCTGGTGTCTGTACATTGTTGTTCGTTATCCAGTTTGTACGTTTAACTCCTGTATAATACAACTCGGCATGAAATTGGTGATATCGATATCGCAAAAGTAGCCCTGCACCATGCAGAGCTTTGGAGGAGCAGAACCATGAGTTCTATGATTGTTATCCAGTATGACAAGACAAATGTGGAGGATATGCCACAAGGGAGCAGTATAATGAAGGAACCACTGAAAGAGAAGGGGGTAATATGATGCTGTAGCATACTGTAGCATGCCGCAATGTGGCTATGTATCTGTGTGTTTTTACTGGACACAGCCGTTGTAATGCAGTGTGCATTCTTGTTGGTTCGTTGTCACAATCACTGGAGTAATCTCTCATAAAAACAGGAGCCAGGCAAGAGCATATACATTTCATTCTTAAGTGTATTAAAGTCCACCACTCACAAACAAAATGCGCATCAGCACTACAAACGTAATTGTGAGGAGGAGGGTGAGAGAGAGGGAGGGAAAAAAAACATATATTCATAAGCCTTGTGACACTAAAGTGAGATTGGAATGAATAATAAAAGATACACCGTGCCTCAGCAATTGGCCCATGGCGAAATTCCTTCATGTGCGGTGTCCGAGCCTATACTTCTCTCCATCTCATCACCTGGACAATTTTGTCTCGGTTAGAGCTGGTCCATCTTCTCCCAGGCTACTCCTTATTTCACCGTTTCAATTTCCTCCCCCTGGAAGTGGTGAGTTGCTACTAGAGTACCTCAGACTTCCTCTCTCAGCAGAGAAAAACCACAGGCTTCTGTCTCAAGCCTCAAGATTCTGCTTCCTGTGTTCATTTGCTTTGTGTGTGGAAAGGAAATACTGCATCTCCCAACCCACATTGAATCACTTTGGCATTTAACCGTTCCACTGTAGGATTATTATTCCTGGGTTGGCTGACGCAGATACTACATGATCAATATTAAAGGCTCTCGGAACATGAAGATCTTTTTTTTCAGTCTGTCTCTACCTTTACTGTTGTTGCTCTCTCTCCTCAGCGAATGTATGTATGTATGTTCTACCCCTCTCTTTCTCACTCTCTCTCTTTCCTTCATTCACTCTCTTTCAATGGTCTCTCTTTCACCGTCCATCTTTCTCTCTCCACCTACCTTTCTCTTTACTGCACTGCTCATCCTCATCTCAGTGTCTTTCCTCTCCCTCTCTTCTGTCTACGCCTCTCACTCTCTCTGTGTATGCTTCTTTGTATATCTCTGTTAGGGGTCCTTCTCCTGTCTCACCGGGTCATCCTCCTCTCACTTCCTCCTTCCATCCTTCCATCCCAGCCCCCAGGAAGCGTCTTTCCCCCATGAAGCCTGTGCTGATGAAACATTAATGCGGCGTCGAGAGAGATCCTCCCCCACAGGCCCCCATTTTGATCTGGCCCATCAAAAGCCGACACATATGGGTCTTCCCTCTGCCCCCCCCCCCCCCAAAAAAAAAAAATATTTTTCCAGGCTTCACAAAACATAGAAATAAATACTCCATTGATCTGAATCTCTCAAACATAATTAAGAACTGGACAACTTTGAGTTCTCACTGTTTTACCGCTGAGCATAATCTGTGGCTCTCTCCATGTCGTGGATGAATTGACTGCCATTCGCATATAGCATTTAAAATCTTCACAAGGGTCTCCTGACATTGCTCTGATGTACACAGACACAGACCTGTCCCTCTGTAGTTTTGAGCAGTGTACCAACACAGACCGTGGATGTTAGGGTAGATTGATGTTAGGGTAGATTGTTGTTAGGGTAGATGGATGTTAGGGTAGATGGATGTTAGGGTAGATTGGTGTTAGGGTAGATGCCTGGTGCAGTGGAAGGGTAAAGAGGACAAGCTTTAAGAGCTGTCAGGTTCGATTAGGAAAATAATACTGCCGTCGATCACTTTACTGTGCAACTCTTTATGGGTGGTGTTGCGGTCTTGGGTTTTGGCAACTGAGTATTGGAGAAAGTAACCCTGGCAGACCTGCTCCCAAAATACTTTCTGAGATTCAGAGAGGAGGCCTTCAGTGTCCAGTTGTGATGGGATGGGACGTGGAGGTTTTTACCCTCAGGGGTGCAAGGCAGAAGGATGACTATCATTATAAACCAGATATCCATTTAACAATCATGACACAATGGCTATACGTAGTCCCAAATCAATACCTGGCCCCTAACCCTTAGGGTAGGTCTGAGATGATTGTGTCAGAAGGTGGGTGTAGCTGGTGAATGAAGTCAGGCGCAGGAGAGCAGAATGAGTGAGCAACGTACTTTACTCAAAATAAAGGCACAAGGAAACAATACACTTGACCAACAATAAACGGTAATCAATTACACACGGGTGACAACAGCACCCGTCGAAAACAAGCCATAACGTACCCAATGAACATAGAAACAATCACACACAAAAACATGGGAGAAACAGAGGGTTAAGTACATGAACATGTAATTGGGGAATGAAACCAGGTGTGTAGAAAACAAAGACAAAACAAATGGAAAATGAAAGGTGGATCGGAGATGGCTAGAAGACTGGTGACGTCGACCGCCGAACGCCGCCCGAACAAGGAGAGGAACCGACTTCGGCGGAAGTCGTGACAGATTGAATAGGCCTGCGTCCATATTATGGCACTATACAAAAGCCTAGGTGGTTAGGGGCTATGGGTTGATTTGGGACTTCATATAGGCATTGTGTCATGATATCTGGGTTATCATGATAGCCATCCTTCTGCCTTGCACAGCGTCCTAAACCCCTAAGGGTAAAAACTATCCCGTCACAACTGTAACACACAAGACACTGAAGGAGTGATAGCCGAGGCCTCTTCTCTGAATCTCAGAAAGTCTTTCAAGGAGCAGGTCTGCCATAGAAGGGGGAAGTATCTATTGCCAGAGCGACGCTAGGTACAGAAACTGGGACATTGCTGTTCCCCTGAGGAGGTGAGATAGCTCCCAGCGAGAGACCTGCTGCTGCCTCCTCCGCTAGCTCCAGAGTCTCTCCAAGTCTAGAGTCTCTGCACCAACATTTAAAGGATTTGGGCACCTTTGACAGTCAACCACAGTCAACGGGTAGGGCCTACAGGGCTTACAGGGACTCTGAGAGTCTGAGCATCAGCTTGGTTTGATCTAGCCTCCAGCAGTATGGGTCAACTTCAAAGATTAGGACTGTACCGGGAGACACCATTGCAGGTAAACCAGCCGAAACTCTAGGTATGGCAAGTAAATCCTTCAGGCACATTTCTGGCCTAAGCACTACAGGACAAGATACCAAATTCATCTGGTAGTGTTCTAAGAAACGCCAATGCTTTGGGCGTGGACTGTACACACTTTTAATCTGGACACTAATAATCGTTCATCTCTGCATTTCTCTGTCTCTTCGTTTATTTTTCTTTCTTTTCCATGGCTATTTATTTCTCCTCTCTCTTTACATGAAACTCAATTGTTTGTTCTATTCTAGCTCTTATTTTGACCCTTCTACTGGCCCCCAAATCATCATCATCATCAATTATTTATTAATCTCCTAGACAGATCATTTTAGAGTTACTAGGGACCTAAACATTAAATATGTCAGCAGTCTGTTGAAAAAGATGGTTTCCATGACAACCAAAACCCCAGACCAAGTTGTTCTATCTGGCCTGCCAATCAGACCCAAGAAAGAAACATGAAGGACAACATGTAGAGAGTGAAATGCCAAATAACAACTTCCATGGTGACTAACAATACTACAATTTAATGCATACGTTTATTAAAGAGGAACATATATCGACTGAAGCTAATGGTGTTATTAATGACACAAAAATAAAAGACTGACATGATGAGAGAGAGGATCATGAGTTTGGATACTTCATACACCAACGATTTGCTCTCTCAAAGTACTTTCCTCATAAAGTTGTATGAGTGGAGGCTGAATCCAAGTTATTAAGGCAAGGCATGGCATGTAATACAAAAAATACTCACCTACATTGCGAACAAGACAGTTGATCATCATAGAAGCAGCGGGAAAGAAAGAGAGAAGTGAAAATAACATTAGTAATGAAAAGATGCACATATTGTCACGACTTCTTCCGAAGTCGATGCCTCTCCTTGTTCGGGTGGTGCTCGATGGTCGACGACACCGGTCTTCTAGCCAACATTGATTCATTTTTCATTTTCCATTGGTTTTGTCTTGTCTTCCTACACACCTGGTTCCAATCCCATTCATTACATGTTGTGTATTTAACCCTCTGTTTCCCCTCATGTCCTTGTCAGAGATTGTTTGTTGTTATGCTCGTGATATTCGATTGGGTACAAGACGGGTTCTTGTACCCACGTTTATTTTATTATTTACTTTGGTTTTGGTGGTTTTGTTTTTATGTTATTAAACTACTCCATTTATACCAAGTTTGATTCTCCTGCGCCTGACTTCCCTGTCACCTACACACATGGCATGACACATATACACAACTTTCAGTTGTGAAATGCTGTAGTTCAATCCTTGGACACACAAAACATAACCAAAAGTGAATTCATGTATTTTAGTTTAATTTGTCCAGAAGTCAACAAGCACCAATTGCCCTATTAGTTGTTAACTTGATTGAAAACTCAATGAAAACACAGCATAAGGGATGTAAACAGGCAGAGAACACATGCGATCACAGGTACAACGTAAAGCAACAGAACATCAGTATGCAATTGTATTGCTCTGGGCAGGTTAACTATTGTAATTACAGAGTGGTGGTTGTTTCAATGCATGTTTTCTTCTCTAGGCCAACATGGTCACATACATTTGAATTTAATTCTAGAGGACATCAGGAGTTGGCAAGTCAATCCTAAATATTATTCCTCCTTTATAATCAACCACTAAACGTCGGTACCTCTTGAATGATACTCTTATAACTAAATTGCTTCCCAATTCCCAGAACAAACACTCCAAGGTTTCAGGGACTGGAAAACAGGCAAGTGTACTCAGTAGTAGAAAAAGTACTCAATTGTCATACTTGAGAAAAAGTAAAGATGCCTTCATAGAAAATGTAAAAGTCAACGTATTTGGTTTTAGTTATACGTAAGTATAAAAAGTTTATGTAGTTGCTGAAATATACTTATGTATCAAAAGTAAAAGTATAAATAATTTCAAATGGCTTATATTAAGCAAACCAGATGGCACCATTGTTGCTTTTGTAATTTACGGATAGCCAGGGGCACACTCCAACACTCAGACATTTTTATATTTGAATTCATTAGGGATCCCCACTATTTTTCCTGGGGTCCAAACACATTAAGGCACTTTCATTACACATAAAATAAAATATAAAACAGTACATCATATAACATTATTACACCACTACATATCTAAAATACAAAATGTATAATGCTACCATAGAAAAATCTTACAATGTACGTGTGTGTAGAGTGTGTGTGCTAGCGTGTGTGTGTATGCGTGTGTCTGTACGTGTGTGTGTGTGTGTGTGTGTGTGTGTGTGTGTGTGTGTGTGTGTGTCACTTCACAGTCCCCGCTGTTAAATAATATGTTTTTTTATACGTTTTTTAAATCTGATTCTCCCGAAAGGCATCAGTTACAAATTAAGCATTTGTGTTTTCGAGTCCACCAGATCAGAGGCAGTAATGATGACCAGGGATGTTCTCTTAATAAGTGTGTGAGTTGGACCATTTTCCTCTCCTGCTAAGTGTTCAAAATGTAACAAGTACTTTGGGTGTCAGGGAAAATGTATGGAGTAAAAAGTACATTATTTTCTTTAGGAATGTAGTGAAGGTAAAGTATAAATGTGTACAAAAATATATAAATTGTAAAGCAAAGTACAGATACCCCCAAAAACGACTCAAGTTGTACTTTAAAGTATTTTTACTTAAGTACTTTACACCACTTAGTGTACTTGCTATTCCAACTCCAAACTGCTCACATAATAGAGGCCTGCATCTAACTAATAGCATGATTGAGTGTCCCTGGTGCTAGTGACCCTAGCAGATCAGCGGCTCTCTCCCCAAAAGCTGTGGCCAGTGGGCGCTCATAAATCATAGGTGGATTTATTTGCTACCATTAACAATATAGGACTTGAGACCACATTTTACAGTGAGATAGGTTTCGCAGCCCAGCCGGCATCCAAGTGAAAGAGCGTGGAGAGGCAACGGTGAAAAATGACAGCATCACCCTGGATCCGGCCCATATATCATTCAGAGGCCAATTCTTTCAATGGAGTGTGAAAGCAGGGATGGAGACTTAAGGAGACGAGGGATGAAGAGATGCATTTTTTGAGGTACTGTGGCTCTTGCAAGGTGGTGAGAAACTAGTAAAGATTGATAGGACCTGGCATAGTCTTGTAGAGAGATTTGTTTATACTGTCCCTTAAAAAATACTACAGTGAGGGAAAAAAGTATTTGATCCCCTGCTGATTTTGTACGTTTGCCCACTGACAAAGAAATGATCAGTCTATAATTGTAATGGTAGGTTTATTTGAACAGTGAGAGACAGAATAACAACAAAAAAATCCAGAAAACGCATGTCAAAAATGTTATTAAATGATTTGCATTTTAATGAGGGAAATAAGTATTTAACCCCTCTGCAAAACATGACTTAGTACTTGGTGGCAAAACCCTTGTTGGCAATTACAGAGGTCAGACGTTTCTTGTAGTTGGCCACCAGGTTTGCACACATCTCAGGAGGGATTTTGTCCCACTCCTCTTTGCAGATCTTCTCCAAGTCATTAAGGTTTCGAGGCTGACGTTTGGTAACTCGAACCTTCAGCTCCCTCCACAGATTTTCTATGGGATTAAGGTCTGGAGACTGGCTAGGCCACTCCAGGACCTTAATGTGCTTCTTCTTGAGCCACTCCTTTGTTGCCTTGGCCGTGTGTTTTGGGTCATTGTCATGCTGGAATACCCATCCACGACCCATTTTCAATGCCCTGGCTGAGGGAAGGAGGTTCTCACCCAAGATTTGATGGTACATGGCCCTGTCCATTATCCCTTTGATGCGGTGAAGTTGTTCTGTCCCCTTAGCAGAAAAACACCCCCAAAGCATAATGTTTCCATGTTTGACGGTGGGGATGATGTTCTTGGGGTCATAGGCAGCATTCCTCCTCCTCCAAACACGGCGAGTTCAGTTGATGCCAAAGAGCTCCATTTTAGTCTCATCTGACCACAACACTTTCACCCAGTTGTCCTCTGAATCATTCAGATGTTCATTGGCAAACTTCAGACGGGCATGTATATGTGCTTTCTTGAGCAGGGGGACCTTGCGGGCGCTGCAGGATTTCAGCGTAGTGTGTTACCAATTGTTTTCTTGGTGGCTATGGTCCCAGCTGCCTTGAGATCATTGACAAGATCCTCCCGTGTAGTTCTGAGCTGATTCCTCACCGTTCTCATGATCATTGCAACTCCACGAAGTGAGATCTTGCATGGAGCCCCAGGCCGAGGGAGATTGACAGTTCTTTTGTGTTTCTTCCATTTGCGAATAATCGCACCAACTGTTGTCACCTTCTCACCAAGCTGCTTGGCGATGGTCTTGTAGCCCATTCCAGCCTTGTGTAGGTCTACAATCTTGTCCCTGACATCCTTGGAGAGCTCTTTGGTCTTGGCCATGGTGGAGAGTTTGGAATCTGATTGATTGATTGCTTCTGTGGACAGGTGTCTTTTATACAGGTAACAAGCTGTGAGTAGGAGCACTCCCTTTAAGAGTGTGCTCCTAATCTCAGCTCATTACCTGTATAAAAGAAACCTGTGAGCCAAAAATCTTTCTGATTGAGAGGGGGTCAAATACTTATTTCCCTCATTAAAATGCAAATCAATTTATAACATTTTTGACATGCTTTTTTCTGGATTTCTTTGTTGTTATTCTGTCTCTCACTGTTCAAATAAACCTACCATTACAATTATAGACTGATCATTTCTTTGTCAGTGGGCAAACATACAAAATCAGCAGGGGATGAAATACTTTTTTCTCACTGTACTTGGAAGTGTTCCATTATTTGCTGTAGTGACTTTCCTGGTGAATTTCTCAAAGAAATGTAGGTAATTCAGTACTGCAGATAAACATTCATTTTAAATCACGAAATTAAGATGAACTAAAACTTTAGCCTGCACTCCTGTGGTGTTACTATCATAAATGGTACACACACTGCGCATATTAATAAGAACACAAACTGCTGAGGCAAATTGAGTAGGCATCTGCACAAAAAAAGCAAATAATAGCAATGGAATAGTGACGAACCAACAGTCCCTGGGTACCTCCACTTATCATCCGCTGCAACTACTAACCAATCCACCTCAACGCAGTTTTTTATTTCCACCATTCTCTTGATATTAGGATTTTGACAATGCTCTAAAGACATGTTACTCTTTCAGGCAAATAAACAAATGGCTGGGCTTGTGTTTAATGTGGTTATTTTACATGGTCATGGCTATTATTCGACTCGTGATGCGGTATGCACTAGTCTAGCCCATTAAAGGGAATAATGCAGTATGGTTGCTGATACCATATTGTTTAGTAAAGCAATATGTATGATTCATCATAGCACTATGCATAATGATGATACTGAAATGTACCGATTGTCAGTTCGGCTGATTTACTATATTCCCATAGCTTCAAAGTTAATGGCCTTCTCAAAACCACAGACTGACAGGTAGTTATGTGAGTCATAACACAACGTCTTATCGTGGAATAGGAGGTGAGAGATATTCAGCTTGAGCCTCAATGTAGCTGAGAATGGGCCTCCAGAAAAGGTCTCCCATGGTAAAAGTGAATCGGACAGAGCTTAATTTCCTCGGAAAGGCGTGTTAATGAAATACTAATATGCCTCTGATTTGAATCTTCCTGCTTCGCCATCCACTAAAGCGATCTCAAGGACTTCAGCCCTTCTGTTGGTAAGCCCCATTACTGTTAATTATCATCCCTCACATGACGGAAGGCAGTTTAGAAACCATTATTTCTGGGGATGAAGCCTTCTGATGCCTCATCCTTTGATGGAGGACACCCAGGCATTTAGTGAACTGTGTGTGGAGAAATGAGCAAGACGCTTCTTTAAGCAGTGGTTCTTTGAGAGGAGAGAGAGATGTACTCAGTATGCCAGTGAACTCATTGCTGCGTCTTGTCAATTAGACATTGGAGAACAGTCCAATTGGAGTTCTCAAGAGGGGAAAGGGGAGCCAGAGAGTTGATTGTGGGTTTCTTTCCAGCATGGCTGCTTTAAAGCACTAATTAGTAGGGAATGAACTCAAATAACCACATTCAGTTTTTTCTCAGCCGTAAATCCGCCTCTGTCGAGACAGTTCTCTGAGACTTAGAAAACCTCTAAATCTTGGTTGAGAATCTAGGTGGAGGGTAATGGAATTTACACTGTCGGCATCCTCCAACACCAAATAGCAGTCTCACAAGACTGTGCACTGCACTGAACCACAAACTGATATCATAAGTCAAAGGCTACTCTTGAAGTTCTGGCAAAGAGAGAGTGAAAAAGTACAAGGGAAGATATTCTCAAAACAGCCCAAGATAAAGCAATTTCCCCTGATCTGAGGCAATCTTTTGACTCTTTCTCATTCGGTGATGACCAAATATCACTACTTTTGCACTCCCATCACTCAAGTGCATCCACTGGTCCCAGAAATGGATTGTTGGCAGATGAGGCTGGAATGGTTGAGGTACAGTATCGAACAGTACAGATCGTCTGGAACAAAACTGTTTCTCTCTGAAGTCTGAGTGGCCTGATGAAAGGTGGATAGAAATAATTCTTGGCACAATGTCAGAACTCCCTCCATCAAAAGTGACAAATGAAGAACATTACAGTGCTACTACTTCATATACTGTGTCATAATATTATTGATTTGATCTATATCATTGTATTGATTGGTCTCATTGTGAACATTGTTTTCGTTTAAATTCTAGTGAAATCTTCCGATATCCTTTGAAGATCTTTGGAATGAATACCAACACTTGCAAATGCCTATGCAGAGAACTGATACTGTACATGAAACATAAATGGCATAGATTAACCTACAAAGCAAGTAAAGCAAGACATCAGCAACACCAGGTTTTCAAGCAACGGTTTGTTTTGAAGTCGTTAACTTCATGAACCACTGTGTGAATAACAGCTACAGAAGTCTTGTTTGTATCAGGTAGAATAGAATTAGTTCTGCAGATTATACTTTCTCCTGAGCAAGTCTCTTTCATAGGGCTTAAACAGATCTTTCACATATCAGAATCACAACATAGCCAATTAGATTTTTTAGAGGTCAAGGTTCATGGAGCTCAATGATTAAAAGTTATTGTTGTAATATGGCTCTGGTATGCCTTGATCATGAACCTTTTAATAGACTAATTCCACCAAAGTGTTATATGAAAGGGGTATTAAGATCCAGATTATACCAGAAAATCTAAAATGTTGAACAGGGAGCAATGTAATGAGACATGCTGTAGATGTCCTTGATAATTTAGGTTAGACTACTGCAATGCTCTACTTTCCGGCTACCCGGATAAAGCACTAAATAAACTTCAGTTAGTGCTAAATACGGCTGCTAGAATCCTGACTAGAACCCCAAAAAGTTATCATATTACTCCAGTGCTAGCCTCCCTACACTGGCTTCCTGTTAAGGCAAGGGCTGATTTCAGGGTTTTACTGCTAACCTACAAAGCATTACATGGGATTGCTCCTACCTATCTTTCCGATTTGGTCCTGCCGTACATACCTATACGTACACTATGCTCACAAGATGCAGGACTCCTAATTGTCACTATAATTTCTAAGCAAACAGCTGGAGGCAGGGCTTTCTCCTATATAGCTCAATTTTTATGGAATGGTCTGCCTACCCATGTGAGAGACGCAGACTCGGTCTCAACCTTTAAGTCTTTACTGAAGACTCATCTCTTCAGTAGGATATGATTGAGGGTAGACTGGCCCAGGAGTGTGAAGGTGAACGGAAAGGCTCTGGAGAAACGAACCACCCTTGCTGTCTCTGCCTGGCCTGTTCCCCTCTCTCCACTGGGATTCTCTGCCTCTAACCCTATTACAGGGGCTGAGTCACTGGCTTACTGGTGCTCTTCCATGCCGTCCCTAGGAGGGGTGCGTCACTTGAGTGGGTTGAGTTGCTGACGTGGTCTTCCTGTCTGGGTTGGCGCCCCCCCTTGGGTGGTGCCGTGGTGGAGATCTTTGTGGGCTATACTCGGCCTTGTCTCAGGATGGTAAGTTGGTGGTTGAAGATATCCCTCCAGTGGTGTGGGGGCTGTGCTTTGGCAAAGTGGGTGTGGTTATATCCTGTCTGTTTGGCCCTGTCCGGGGGTATCATCGGATGGGGCCACAGTGTTTCCTGACCCCTTCTGTCTCAGCCTCCAGAATTTATGCTGCAATAGTTTATGTGTCGGTGGTCTAGGGTCAGTCTGTTTTAACTGGAGTATTTCTCCTGTCTTATCCGGTGTCCTGTGTGAATTTAAGTGCGCTTTCTCTAATTCTCTCTCTCTTTCTTTCTTTCTTTCTTTCTTTCTTTCTTTCTTTCTTTCTTTCTTTCTTTCTTTCTTTCTTTCTTTCTTTCTTTCTTTCTTTCTTTCTTTCTTTCTTTCTCTCTCTCTCTCTCTCTCTCTCTCTCAGAGGACTTGATTCCTAGGACCATACCTCAGGACGACCTGGCATGATGACTCCTTGCTGTCCCCAGTCCACCTAGCCGTGCTGCTGCTCCAGTTTCAACTGTTCTGCCTGCGGCTATGGAACCCTGACCTGTTCACCGGACATACTACCTGTCCCAGACCTGCTGTTTTCAACTCTCTAGAGACAGCAGGAGCGGTAGAGATACTCTCAATGATCGGCTATGAAAAGCCAACTGACATTTACTCCTGAGGTGCTGACTTGTTGCACCCTCGACAACTACTGTGACTATTATTATTTGACCATGCTGGTCATTTATGAACATTTGAACATCTTGGCCATGTTCTGTTATAATCTCCACCCGGCACAGCCAGAAGAGGACTGGCCACCCCTCATAGCCTGGTTCCTCTCTAGGTTTCTTCCTAGGTTTTGGCCTTTCTAGTGAGTTTTTTCTAGCCACCGTGCTTCTACACCTGCATTGCTTGTTGTTTGGGGTTTTAGGCTGGGTTTCTGTACAGCACTTTGATATATCAGCTGATGTAAGAAGGGCTATATAAATACATTTGATTTGATAATTTGAGAGTGAAGAAAGGAGATTCCAGTCTTGTCTTTAGTTTTCAAATAAAAATGGCCAGAATAGAAAGATTTAGTATGTAGCTGGAAATGGAAAGAATCTCTTGCGAGTTATCAACCCTTTTGTTGCAACATTGCATTTGTTTGCCAAGGAGTCCCTTAGAGCCCCGGCTTTGTTTAGCTTATTTTTTTAGGTTTACTTTTTCCTCACAAATATACCTGCAAGCCATCTTTCTCTCTAAGATTACTTCCCCAGAGGTGGGGATGAGGGCTCCAACTGAGGCAATTTTTTCAGCTTGTCCTGATTTTAGAAGTGTAATGAAAACTCTCCTGAGGTATCTATACACGCACACACACAAACACACCCGCGCAAACACATACTTTCTCTCACACAAAATCCCTCTTCTTCTCTTAGTCCTGGATACATGTTGTGTCTTTAGATGTCTGACAGTGTATTCATAATTAGACTCACAGACTTAAAGGCCCACTAATTGTTTTCTCCCTCTTCTTCTCTTGCTCAGTGTGTAACTCACAGGCAATGATTAAGGCTGAGTTTTAGTGCTTACACAGCAGAGGTTGATGATGACTATGATGATAATGACAGTCTGGCTGATATCATCCTGCCCAGAGTTGAATGCATAAAATGTCATTACCGTTTTGGCTGGTGGATGTTGACCGCTTCTGTCTGTGTAGTCCGCTGTTCTAGTGTTGGTAATAAAGTGCATTCTACACGATTTTGAATCATTTGATCACCCCTGTGCGTCTATGGATATATAAACTGAACAAAAATATAAACACAATATGCAACAATTTCAAAGATTTGACTGAGTTACAGTTCATATAAGGAAATCAGTCAATTGAAATAAATTCCTTAGGCCCTAATTTAAGGATTTCACAACTGGGAATACAGATATGCATCTGTTGGTCACAGATACCTTAAAAAAAGGTATGGGTGTGGATCAGAAAACCAGTCAGTATCTGGTATGACCATCATTTGCCATATGCAGCGCATAGAGTTGACTAGGCTGTTGATTGTGGCCTTCGGAATGTTGTCCCACACCTTTTCAATAGCTGTGCTAAATTGCTGGATATTGGCGGGAACTGGAACACGCTGTCATACACGTCAATCCAGAGCATCCTAAACATGAGTATGTAGGCCATGGAAGAACTGGGACATTTTCAGCTGTTTACAGATCCTTGCTAAATGGGGTCATGCATAATCATGCTGGAACATGAGGAGATGGAGGTGTATGAATGGCACGACAATGGACCTCAGGATCTCGTCACAGTATCTCTGTGCATTCAAATTGCCATCAATGAAGTGCAATTGTACTCGTTGTCCTAGCTTATGCCAAGCCAGACTATAACCCCACAGCCATCATAGGGTACTCTGGTCACAACGTTGACATCAGCAAACAGCATACACAGTGCAGAAATTCTTTGGTTGTGCAAACCCAGAGTTTCATCAGCTGTCTGGGTGGCTGTTCTCAGACAATCCCACAGCTGAAGAAGCCGGATGTGGTGGTCCTGGGCTGGCGTGGTTACACATGGTCATGCTCCCTCGAGACTTGAGACATATGTAGCATTGTGTAGTGTGACAAAACGGCATATTTTAGAGTAGCCTTTTATTGTCCCTAGAACAAGGTGCACCTGTGTAATGATCATGCTATTTAATCAGCTTCTTGTTATGTCACACCTGTCAGTTGGATGGATTACCTTGGCAAAAGACAAATGCTCACTAACTGGGAAGTTAGCAAATTTGTGCATACAATGTGGGAGAAATACGTTTTTTGTGTGCATACAGAACATTTCTGGAATATTTTATTTCAGCTCATGAAACATGGGACAAACACTTTACCTGTTGCGTTTATATTTTTGTTCAGTATAGATAGTGTCTGATATTGATCCTATCCACACAGTAGAGCAAGTTCAATGTTTGACAAATTTATCAACTTTTTCATTTAGACAATTCTATATTTCCTAATGAAATAATAATTGGCTCCTTTTTGCAATATTTAATTCCAAGAACGTACATAAATGTCAATTATTCTGATTCAAAATCCAATTCAGACATCTTGGTATGCGTCTGGAGGTCCCGTTCTTGAATCCAACTCTGCCAAGCTCTCATACATTTTTTATTTATAATTTTTTCGTCCATAAAACATTCACACAATATATCACAAAATGATACTATTAAAATACAGTGGCGTGTATTCATGGATGCCAAAGGAAGCCAGGCTTCCCTAAAAAATTGTCCAGCATGTGTTTCATAATTTCCCTTCAATTCGCAAGAGGCTGAATGTATCTCACAGGAGAAAGCACACAAGCAAGCGAAACAGCGCCCCTCTGTCTCTCTACATGTAGTCCATCTATCTGATGATGTCTGGTCCAAACAAGTATGACATTATTGCCGCCCGTAGCATTGAAGGCAAGGGAAGCCAGCTAGCATAAAATATATACAAAAATTGCCAATTAGCGTTGAACTAAACTGAGCAAGTTCAACTGAAAAACTTGAATTGTTGCATCTCGTTGTGTTGTTGTCCTCCAGTGGCTACTTAGCTAGTTAGCTAAAATGGGCCCTTTCCTAAATTAGCTATGGATGGAGATAGGGATTTGGACTACCCATTAATTCATACATTGTTGTGCCCCTGGCCTGAGAAGATGGAAGTTCAATATGTCGCTAGATGTAGAAGGCTAACGTTGTCCATGAATGGAAGTTAGGCTAGCGAGCCAGCATTTTAGCCAGGTAGCCTAGCACAACAAAAATAAAAGTGTGTACTGTATAATAGGCCATTTCCTCAACATGAAAGAGAGGAAGGCATTTCTCTACAAGTAGGGTGAGTCAAAATGTTTTTTTTACTTTACTAACGTGCACGCAAGCACACATACACACAGAAATCAGAAGCATGGACAGCCACATCATATTTGGCTTATGTTTATTGGACTTAATTGTTCTTGGTATCTTTTAGTTGTCACTGTATTAGACTAACATGCTAACCAGACCGTTCGCGCACCTGCGCCCGTGTGTGCCATCGCACACATGTTGATTTTGTCCACCCACACCAGACGCGATCAGGACACCCAGGTTAAAATATCAAAACTAACTCTGAACGAACTTTGTTAATTTGTGGACATGTCGAAAAGCATTTGTCTTGGGATATAAACACTGGGTTGTTATTTTACCTGAAATGAATAAGGTAATCTACTCCAACAATTAATCCACAGATAAAAGGGTAAACAGAGTTTGTTTCTAGTAATCTCTCCTCCTTCAGGCTTCTTCTTGTTCTTTGGACTTTATATTGTGGTTGGCAACCAACATTAAGGTGCATTTCCACCACCAACTGAACTGGAGTGTGGACCTCAGTTCATCTTTCAATTACCCACATGGGTATATGCTCCTAAAAACCAATGAGGAGATGGGAGAGGCAGGACTTGCAGCGCGTCGAGTGTCACAAAGAGAACCAAGTTCTATTTTAGCGACGGGCTATGCAGACACTCGCGCACGTGACGTGAGCAGTGTGGTCAGCATGTAAGCCGAGGTGGTTTAATGATGTTGAAATTGAAATGGTGATGGAACAGTGGAGGCAGCTCCTGTTTTCTTTTTGACTTGTGGTAACTCTCTGTGGTTCTAAATCAATAGTTGTTTAGTGGCCCAAAAATGTCAGAAAAATTAACTTGCTTGACCATGCTGTAGGTCATGTAACTGTCTGTTACTGTACATGTAGTATGCTTTGTGGACTTCACTGGACAAAGGTGGCTATGCGGTTTTGTAATAAAACAAAGGTGTTGTTGAATTTATCTGCCACTATGTCTTCTTATTGTCTCAGCCTTTAAGCCTATATATCACGTTCGCAATGCATATGAATTAATAGGTTATAGAGCAAACGACGCAATTATCACAACACATAGGTTGGAATATGGCTTTTTGTTGGGCTTCCCCAGTGATTTTACCCACGCAACCCTAGCAAGAATATGGGTTTCTCGGTACGGTCCTGCTTTACTGCTTGGCTCAGCAGTTTATTTATTTTTGACTGCGGCTCAATCAAAGATGCTCCTGCAATTAATGAAGCATGCAAGGTTTTTTCTACCTCAAGTGGACTGGACTGGATAATCAACCTGCTAATGGATGCAATAAATAACTGACACCCCAGTCCTTCATACAAAGCGAAAACATTCCTCTTCTGCCACATTTATTTTTATTTAACCAGGCAAGTCAGTTAATAACAAATTCCTATTTACAATGACAGCCTAGGAACAGTGGGTTAACTGCCTTGTTCAGGGCCAGAACGACCTTGTCAGCTCAGGGATTTGATTTAGCAACCCTTTAGTTACTGGCCCAACACTCTAACCACTAGGCTACCTGCCGCCCCAAATGCAGGTAGCTCTAAGACGGTAAGCACTCGAATAGTCATTATTGTAAAAAAAAAGGTTGAATCATAACTCATAACAATATATTGGTCTATTAGAAGAAGAAAAAAAGATTACATGTAATTAAAAACCCACAGCCAACGCGCTAGATTGCTCTCATCGGTAGACCTAGGTGGCCCTCTCAGCTCAACGGAATCAAATTACTGCAATTCCTCTACACACAGTCCATGCTTTGTGCCCTGCCTGTGTCATAGGGTGGACTTGTATGAATTGAATTCTCACTGAGCTTTGCATGCGTTCACCAGTGATTGACCTTAACTGATAATTGATTTCCCTTAATTGATTGCATGTGTGTGCTGTGATTTGGAGATTTGCTGCGCTTAACTGAATTAACTTTTTTTTAACCACCCTCCACCTGTGATTGGAGCATCTCCTAACTACGCTCTCTTGTTGCAATTCACACCTCTACCCCCTTTATAACCTGTGGTGCATCTTTGTTAGGGCAGCGCGGGGAGCATTGAAGGCAAGGGAGGCCAGCGAGCATTTTGCTAACGAGCATTTGGCATCCCCTGATAAAAAAAGGATAAAACATGTGCCAATCAGCATTGAGCTAAACTGAGCGAGCTCAACTGTGAATGTTCCTGACGCACCAAAAAAAAGTGTCAAAGGAAGCCAGCTTGGATATCCTGTTGGGGATGGGGGCAGTATTTTCACGGCCGGATGAAAAATGTACCCAATTTGAAAAGGTTACTACTCTGGCCCAGAAACTAGAATATGCATATTATGCATAGATTTGGATAGAAAACACTCTGAAGTCTCTAAAACTGTTTGAATGGTGTCTGTAAGTATAACAGAACTCATATGGCAGGCAAAAACCTGAGAAGAATATAAGCAGGAAATGAAAATCTTGTGGCTGTACTATTTTCAAGTCATTGCCAATGGAACACACAGTGACAAAGGATTCATTTTGCACTTCCTAAGGCTTCCACTAGATGTCAACAGTTTTTAGAAAGTTGTTTGAAGCGTCTATGATGAACAGAGACCTGGGATGACATCACTTCATTATTGCGCATTCATGTGAGATGAGACCTTGTGTTCCAAACATTTTCAAGACACAGGAAAGGTCTGGTTGAAATATTACTGACGTTTCACGTTAAAATGGCCCTAAAGATTGATGCTATACAATGTTTGACATGTTTGAACGAACGTAAATATATATATTTTTTTGGCTTTTCGTCGTAGACTTTTCCCTCGTGCGCCTTACATTTTGAGTAGCCTACTGAACGCGCTAACAACATGGAACAACATGGAGTTATTTGGACATAAATTATGAACTTTATCGAAAAAAACAACATTTGTTGTGGACCTGGGATTCCTGGAAGTGCGTTCTCATGATGATTATTAAAGGTAAGTGAATATTTCTAATGTTATTTATGACTTTAGATGATTCCAACATGGCGGCTATCTGTATTGCGTAGTTTATTTTTCTGAGCACAGTACTCAGATTATTGCAAAGTGTGCTTTCCCAGTAAAGTTATTGAGAAATCTGTCAATGCGGTTGCATTCAGGAGATGTTAATCGATAATTCTTTGAATAACAGTTTAATATTTTATCCACGTTTTATAATGAGTATTTTTGTAAATTCACCGGCAGTTTTGGGGAGATACATTTTCTCAACGTCACGCGCCGATGTAAAATGCTGTTTTTGGATATAAATATGAACTCCATAGAACAAAAAATGCATGTATTGTCTAACATAATGTCCAAGGATTGTCATCTGATGAAGATCACCAAAGGTTAGTGCTGCATTTAGCTGTGGTTTTGGTTTTTGTGACATATATGCTTGCTTTGAAAATGGCTGTGTGTAATGTTTTGCCTATGTACTGTCCTAACATAATCTAACTTTATGCTTTCGCCGTAAAGTCTCTTTGAAATCGGACAACGTGGTTGGAGATGGAGATGTTTATCTTTCAAATGGTGTAAAATAGTTGATTGTTTGAGAAATGTATATTGTTAGATTTTTGCTGTTTTGAATTTCGCACCATTTATCTTGTCAAGCAATCCCGTCACAAGGATCAGAACGGGAAGGGGTGGCCCCAAGAGGATATGGAGTCACTCCTATCAAATCCCATTGAGAACATATGTCATTGACAGAAAAACTTGAATTGTTGCATCTCGTTGTGTTGTTGTCCTCCAGTGGCTACTTAGCTAGTTAGCTAAAATTGACCCTTTCCTAAATTAGCTATGGATGGAGATAGGGATTTGGACTTGTGGTTTTGTTTAATTCTCCATACTGGCCAATGTTTATCACAGCAAATCTGATCTACCCAATAATTCATACATTGTTGTGCCCCTGACCTGAGAAGATGGAAGTTCAATATGTAACTAGATGTAGAAGGCCAATGTTAACTAGCTAACATTGGCCATAAATGGAAAGTTAGGCTAGCGAGCAAGCATTTTAGCCAGGTAGCCTAGGATAACAAAAAATAAAAGTGTGTACTGTATGACAGAGTGATAGACCGTTTCATCAACATGGAAGAGAGGAGGATGGCATTTCTCTACAAGTAAGGGGAGTCAACATCTCGACTTGCACGAATGCACACACACACACGCACACAAAAATCAGTACCATGCACAGCCACATCGTACAGTATTTAGCTTACGTTGGTTGGACAAAATTGTTTTTGGTATCTTAAAAAAAAAAAAAAAAAAATATATATATATATATATATATATATATATAAAAGATCATTTATTTGTTATTTCATTTACTTTTTTGACAGCTTTTTTTCTACATACATTTTACATATACACTTTGCATACACATACATGGTACTTTTATATATAGCCGTCACATGACAATAATACATTACCAAACATAAACTCTTTAATCCCAACCCTCAGCCACTCTCAGCACATCCCACCTGTCACCATAGACCATCCTTGTTTGGTTTCCATGTGCCATATATTTATCAGTTGTGCTGTGATGTTTTACATATTTATTTTACCTTTCTAATCATATAGTATCCACAGATTGTGAGCTAAAGACTTTCCTACGAGTATTATTATATTATTTATTGCCTGACTATGGCTTTCCAAGTCGCCCAACATTGCTATTTGTAAGGTTAGTTTTAAGTCCATGTTGTAATTTTTTTTACCATCCCTGAACCTGTGACCAGAAACAAGCTACATAGCGGCAATACCAGAATACATGAGCTATTGATTCTGTCTCTTTGCAGCAAAATCTACGGAGCTGAAATTGTTGTATGCCCCATATATATAGCGTTCTGTTGGTGGCAATAATTTTATTTAATAATTTAAATTGAAATACTGTGTTGAATGAAGTGCAGGTTTTTCTATCAGTTCATAAACCATATGCCCTTGAATTGGTACATCGAAAATCTCTTCCCATTTATTTTGCAACCTGTATGGCACAGTTGTCAACATTTTTGTCCTCAAATGAAACTGGCATATTTTTCTATTTATGCCAGTTCCTTTCAGCCAATTTGTATCTTTAATATATGGCAGGCAAACAAGTTCCCTACCTTCTTCCTTTACAACATGCCTCCTCCATTTTTGTGGTAGTGCTGTAATCAGTTGGTTGTAAATTTGGATTGAGCAGATATTTACATATATTTTTGATAACTGAATATGTGACATAACTCCTCCGTTTCTATTCATAATTTCATAATACATTTTTTTTTTTTTTTAAATGCCCAAATATTTTTTTTTATTAATCAGTATATTTCAGGTTAATAATAACATTTGGTGTAATATTTTCTATATCTTTTCTGGAGGTTAAAACTCAAAACTGTAGCTCAGTTGGTAGAGCATGGTGTTTGCAACGCCAGGGTTGTGGGTTCGATTCCCACGGGGGGCCAGTACCGGAAAAAAAAATATATGAAATGAAATGTATGCATTCACTACTGTAAGTCACTCTGGATAAGAGCGTCTGCTAAATGACTAAAATGTAAATTGTAACCAGCTTTGTATGGCTTGTTTAAGAAAGGACGATACTTTAAACAAAATTTCATTTTCAATTAGTCGGAAATGAGAAGTTGTAATCTGTATAAAGGCAAAAAGGCAATTTTTGGAAAAAGGAAGGACGTTTTATTAGATAAAATCCTTCTTTATATCCCAAAAGGTCAGTTTAGTTGGCGCCATTTGAGTAATCCACTTGTTCAACGTGCAGTGAAAGGAATCCAAAAAGCTTCCTCTAAACTTTGTTAAAACAAGACAAAATATATTTAATTCTCAGGTACCCTAAAATGTAATTAAACTATAATATTTCTTGCAGAAAGAAGTATGTTAAATAGGAAAGTAAAATTAGCAGGTCCGTGTCCTCTTCGTTGCTCGCGCACAGACTGATTTCCAACTCTTCCTCCCAGTACCAAAACTCAAACTTCTTCCTCGTTTGGTAAGAAACAAGCCTGAAACCTTGAACAAAGACTGGTGACATCTAGTGGAAGCCATAGGAATTGCAATCTGGGAGCTGGAATTGCATATGAGCCATAGCTTTCCATTGTAAGAGCATGGGCTATCAAAAAGAAAATGTCTGGTTGGTTTATCGTTGGATTTTCTCCTACCATATCAATTGTGTTATAATCTCATACATTATTTTAACATTTCTACAAACATCAAAGTGTTTTCTATCCAATGGTACCAATTATATGCATATCCTGGCTTCTGGGCCTGAGTAACAGGCAGTTTACTTTAGACACGTCAGTCAGACAGGAAGTGGAGGAAAATAGACCCTAGCCTAAAGAAGTAATTGTCGTATATTATCTCCAATATATCATCATGTAAAAAAAAACCTGTCTGATCAAGATGAACAATATCTGGTAAAACCTTTTTTATTCTATGTGCTATGCTTTTCGCCAGGATTTGCGCATCACACCATTGAATTGTTAGAGGCCTGCAGTCTTTCAAATGGACTGGATCTTTGTACTTACCATCTGGGTCCTGTTTTAGTAGTAATGAAATCAGACCTTCCTGTTGAGTATCCGGACGTCTACCATTTGCATAAGAGTAATTAAAACATGCAAATAATGGATATTTGAGTATATCAAAAAAGGTCTGATATACCTCTACTGGTATACCGTCAAGCCCTGGTGTTTTCAAGACTGAAAAGATTGTATTGCCTCAAAATGTTCCTCTTCTGTAAGTTGGCCTTCACACAGGTCTTTCTGTAAATTTGTTAATTTTACATTACTTTTATTAGGAAAGAAATCCTTACAGTTAACATCATTCAGTGGAAATGGAGGAGACTGAAAAGAAGACATGCTTAAAATATTTTACTTCCTCTTTCAAAATATAATTTGGTGAATCATGAATAAGTCCATCATTCGTAACAAGTTTCTGTAAAAGAAAATTGTCATGTTGAAGAATTAAGAAAAATGTGTGCATTTTTCACAATTTTCCATCCAATTTGCTTTATTTTTGTAATACATTACACTTGATCGTTCTTGAATAAGTACCTCAATTTCTTCTTGCTTTTCCTCTAACCTATTTTGTGCTTCAATAGTACAGTTTCCATTACCATCTACAATGCGCTGTTGCTTCCTCTATTTCCTTTATTAGTCTAATCTCTTTTGACCTAAACTGCTTTTGTTTTAATGATGAGTATTGTATTGAATAGCCTCTAAAAGTACATTTGAAAGTGTCCCATACAATAAGGGGATTTGCAGTACCTATGTTGCGCAAAAAAAGTCAATTCTGACTTTCCACCCCTGGTACACCCAATCAACAACAGGTGAAATATCAAGAGCGGCAAATTTGAAAACAATTAAATGTCATAATTCAAATTTCTCAAACATACAACTATCTTACACCCTTTGAAAGATAAACATCTCCTTAATCTAACCACGTTGTCCGATTTCAAAAAGGCTTTACGGCAAAAGCATAAAGTTAGATTATGTTAGGAGAGTACATTGACATTAGCTGTGTGTAATGTTTTGTCAATTCAAAGACAGGCGTCACCAAAAGCAGAAAACCAGCTAAAATGATGCACTAACCTTTGACAATCTCCATCAGATGACACTCCTAGGACATTATGTTAGACAATGCATGCATTTTTAGTTCTATCAAGTTCATATTTATATCCAAAAACAGCGTTTTACTATGGCGTTGATGTTGAGGAAATCGTTTCCCTCCAATAACCGCCAGTCAAGCAGCACAACAAATTAAATAATTACTATTCGAAAACATTGGTAAAATATTATATTGTCATTCAAAGAATTATAGATTTACATCTCTTGAACGCAACCGGATTGCCAGATTTAAAAATAACCTTACTGGGAAATCACACTTTGCAATAATCTGAGCACTGTGCCCAGAAAAATACGCGTTGCGATACAGACTAGACGTCATGTTGGGGAGATCTAAAATCGAAAATACTATGTAATCCATTACCTTTGATTCTCTTCATCAGATGTCACTTCCAGGAATCCCAGGTCCATAACAAATGTAGTTTTGTTTGAAAAAGCTCATAATTTATGTCCAAAAAGCTCCGTGTTGTTAGCACATGATCTATGCCAGCCGGACTTCTCGTCATGAACGAGGGGGAAAAAAATATTTACTTTCGTTCAAACATGTCAAACGTTGTATAGCATAAATCATTAGTGCCTTTTTTAACCAGAACATGAATAATATTCAAGGCGGACGTTTGCATTCTCTTTTAAAACGTTTTGGAACGAGACTACCCAAACATGAACTCGCGCGCCAGAGTCTAATCGGCCACCACCGTTCCAAGGCTCTTGTTCGTTCAGTTCTCACAGTATAAGACTCAAAACACTTTCTAAAGACTGGTGACATCTAGTGGAAGCCATAGGAAGTGCTCAACAATTAATAAGCCCCTGTGTGTTTCAATGGCATAGGCTTAAAGGTAATTCAACACATCAGGTATCCACTTCCTGTCAGAATTTGTCTCAGGGTTTTGACTGCCATATGACTTCTGTTATACTTACAGACACCATTCAAACAGTTTTAGAAAATTCAGAGTGTTTTCTATCCAAACCTGAACAATAATATGCATATTCTAGCTTCTGAGTTGGTGTAGGAGGCAGTTAAAAATGGGCACATATTTTTTTCAAAATTCTCAATACTGCCCCCTAACCCCTGTGGTTTTCCCGGTCAAAAATGACCGGTCATTAGAAATGAATGGGTGAGACTACAATTAGTGTATAAAATTGAGTTCAGGCACATGCCCATTCATCAGATGGACACACTTCCTCATACATGTGTGTTTGAGCATGCACACACACACACACACACACACACACACACACACACACACACACACACACACACACACACACACACACACACACACACCTCACTCCCCTTCTTGGCTTCCATGGCAACCCCCACGGGAACCTTTCCCCAACAGACTATTTCCCCCACTGGAACCACACCTGTTAGCATTCTCACAAACAATCGCAACATTGTTTCAATAATATATAGAACTTTTCTCACAGCTCTGGTATATAATGCTTTTTTGAGGCTTTGCTCACAATTCATTCTGTGGCAGCACAATGACCAAACTGTATGTGAGGCTCTTGATCATATCTTTGATCATGACACTGGTGAGGAGGAGAGAGTCCTTGTTAAACTTTGACACAAAGTAGTCTGTGATAAGTAGCACAATATGTTTCATCTGAGTAGTTGTTATAGTCAAAATAATCAATACATTATGCTTTTTTCACTCAAAAACGAGTTGTATGAGCTCAGGTCAATGAGGCCTACAAGCCATAAATAGTAAATAGAAGTTAAAAACGTGTAATGTTCACAATAACTTCAGTTGATAAAAAAGATCTAACACAACATTAGGTAATAATATATGTATTATTATGGATTTATAATCAGCTATAATGGGGTGGTCATTTTGGACTGGGAACACAGTTAACTTTTTAGTGACGGGGGCATTATTCGGAAATTCAGATGAATGACGTGCCCAAATTAAACTGCCTGCTACTCGGGCCCAGAAGTTAGTATATGCATAGTATTAGTAGATTTGGATAGAAAACACTCTGAAGTTTCTAAAACTGTTTGAATGATGTCTGTGAGTATAACAGAACTCATATGGCAGGCAAACACCTGAGAAAAATCCAACCAGGAAGTATGGAAATCTGAGGTTTGTAGATTTTCAAGTGATTCCCTATCCAGTATACAGTGACTTAGGGTTCGTTTTGCACTTCCTAAGGCTTCCACTAGATGTCAACAGTCTTTAGGACGTTGTTTCATGCTTCTACTGTGAATAGGGAGAGAATAAGAGCTCCTGGAAGTAGATGAGTGAGAAAATGACATGAGCTCAGTGGCGCGCACTCCGGTGAGAGTTAGCTGTGTTCCTTTTCTTTTTTGAAGACAAATGAATCGTCCGGTTGGAATATTATGGAAGATTTATGAAAAAAACATCCTAAAGATTGATTCTATACATCGTTTGACATTCTATGCATCGTCTGTAATATAACTTTTTTGACTTTTTGTCTGAACTTAACTGCGCGAGCACAGTGCATTTAGAGTACTCTACCGAGCGTGCAAACAAAAAGGAGGTATTTGGACAATTTTATGGACTTTATCGAAACAAATGAACATTTATTGGGGAACTGGGATTCCTGGGAGTGCATTCCGACGAAGATCATCAAAGGTAAGTGAATATTTATAATGTTATTTCTGAGTTTTGTTGACTCCACAAAATGGCGGGTTTGGTTTCGTCTCTGAGCGCTGTACTCAGATTATTGCAAAGTGTGCTTTCGCTGTAAAGTTTTTTTAAAATCTGACACAGCGGTTGCATTAAGGAGAAGTGTGTCTATAATTCTTTGAATAACAGTTTAATATTTTATCAATGTTTATGATGTGTATTTCTGTAAATTGATGTGCTCATTCACCGGAAGTTTTGGGAGGCAAAACATTTCTGAACATTACACGCCAATATAAAATGTTTTTTTTGGATATCAATATGAACTTTATCGAGGAAAATATACATGTATTGTGTAACATGAAGTCCTATGAGTGCCATCTGATGAAGATCATCAAATGTTAGTGATTAATTTTAGCTGTATTTCTGTTTTTTTGTGACACCTCTCCTTGCTTGGAAAATGGCTGTGTGGTTTATCTTGTCTCGGCGCTGTCCTAACAGAATCTAATGCTATGCTTTCGCCATAATGCCTTTTTGAAATTGGACAATGTGATTGGATTAACGAGAAGTTCATCTTTAAAATGGTGTAGAATAGTTGTATGTTTGAGAAATGTGAATTATGAGATTTCTGTTGTTTTGAATTTGGCGCCCTGCTATTTCCCTGGCTGTTGAATAGTGTGTCCCGCGTCCCACAATTCCCAGAGAGGTTAATTAACATGAAATGAACACAACAGCAGGGTTAAACAGGTCAACATTTACAAGGCCGCAGGGCCTAGACGGATTACCAGGACATGTACTGCGAGCATGCGCTGACCAACTGGCAAGTGTCTTCACTGATATTTTCAACTTCTCCCTGTCCAAGTCTGCGATGCCAACAAGTTTTAAGCTGACCACCATAGTCTCTGTGCCCAAGAACACTAAGAAAACCTGCCTAAATGACTACCTACCCGTAGCACTCAAGCCTGTAGCCATGAGCGCATTGAAAGGCTGGTCATGGCTCACATCAACACCATTATCCCAGAAACCCTAGACCCACTCAATTTGCATACCGCTCTAACAGATCCACAGATAATGCAATATATATTGCATTCCACACTGCCCTTTCCCTCTTGGACAAAAGGAACACCTACACTACCGTTCAAAAGTTTTGGGTCACTTAGAAATGTCATTGTTTTTGAAAGAAAAGCAAATTTTTGGTCCATTAAAATAACACCAAATTGATCAGAAATACAGTGTAGACATTGTTAATGTTGTAAATGACTATTGAAGCTGGAAACGGCTGATTTTTAATGGAATATCTACATAGACGTACAGAGGCCCACTATCAGCAACCATCACTCCTGTGTTCCAGTGGCACGTTGTGTTAGCTAATCCAAGTTTATAATTTTAAAAGGCTAATTGATCATTAGAAAACCCTTTTGCAATTATGGTAGCACAGCTGAAAACAGTTGTCCTGATTAACCTGTTAGGGCTAGGGGGCAGTATTGACACGGCTGGATAAAAAACATACCCGATTTAATCTGGTTACCACTCCTACCCAGTAACTAGAATATGCATATACTTATTACATATGGATAGAAAACACCCTAAATTTTCTAAAACTGTTTGAATGGTGTCTGTGAGTATAACAGAACTCAAATGGCAGGTCAAAACCTGAGAGATTCCTTTACAGGAAGTGGCCTGTCTGACCATTTCTTGAACTTCTTTTCCATCTCTATCATTTACTAAGGATCTCTGCTCTAACGTGACACTTCCCACGTCGTCCATAGGCGCTCAGAGCCCGGGAAAAAACAGAATGTCGTCATTCCAGCCCCAGGCTGAAACACATTATCGCCTTTCTCAAGTGGCCGATCAAGGGACACTGTTTCTCAAACTAGACACTCTAATGTACTTGTCCTCTTGCACAGGTGTGCACCGGGGCCTCCGACTCCTTTTTCGGCTTATGCTCGTGACCCCGACCGCCCCCGCCTTTGGGATTTTTTCCTCTGTTTGCCGAAAAGGAGATTCCCTGTCGGAATTTCTACAAGAAAAATGTCGTAAAAATTGATTTTAAACAGCGGTTGACATGCTTCGAAGTACGGTAATGGAATATTTAGAATTTTATTGTCACGAATTGCGCCATGCGCGCGACACTTCTTTACTATTTCGGATAGTGTCTGGAACGCACGAACAAAACGCCGCTATTCGGATATAACGATGGATTATTTTGGACCAAACCAACATTTGTTATTGAAGTAGCAGTCCTGGGTGTGCATTCTGACGAAGACAACAAAAGGTAATGAAACTTTTATAATAGTAAATATGATTATGGTGAGTGCTAAACTTGCCGGGTGTCTAAATAGCGAGCCCGTGATGCCTGGGCTATGTACTTAGAATATTGCAAAATGTGCTTTCACCAAAAAGCTATTTTAAAATCGGACATATCGAGTGCATAGAGGAGGTCTGTATCTATAATTCTTAAAATAATTGTTGTGCTTTTTGTGAACGTTTATCGTGAGTAATTTAGTAAAATGTTAGCGAATTCCCCGGAAGTTTGCGGGGGGTATGCTAGTTCTGAACGTCACCTGCTAATGTAAAAAGCTGGTTTTTGATATAAATATGAACTTGATTGAACAAAACATGCATGTATTGTATAACATAATGTCCTAGGGTTGTCATCTGATGAAGATCATCAAAGGTGAGTGCTGCATTTAGCTGTCTTCTGGGTTTTGGTGACATTATATGCTGGCTTGAAAAATGGGTGTCTGATTATTTCTGGCTTGGTACTCTGCTGACATAATCTAATGTTGTGCTTTCGTTGTAAAGCCTTTTTGAAATCGGACAGTGTGGTTAGATTAACGAGAGTCGTGTCTTTAAATGGCTGTAAAATAGTCATATGTTTGAGAAATTGAAGTAATAGGATTTTTAAGGTTTTGAAAATCGCGCCACAGGCTGGCAGTGGCTGTTACGTAGGTGGGACGCAAGCATCCCACCTAGCCCATAGAGGTTAAAAAAGCAATAAAACTGGCCTTTTTTAGACTAGTTGAGAATCTGGAGCATCAGCATTTGTGGGTTTGATTACAGGCTCAAAATGGCCAGAAACAAAGCTCTTTCTTCTGAAACTCATCAGTCTATTCTTGTTCTGAGAAATGAAGGCTATTCCATGAGAGATATTTCCAAGAAACGGAATATCTCGTACAGCGCTGTGTACTACTCCCTTCACAGAACAGCGCAAACTGGCTTTAATCAGAATCGAAAAAGGAGTCGGAGGCCCCGGTGCACACCTGTGCAAGAGGACAAGTACATTAGAGTGTCTAGTTTGAGAAACAGATGCCTCACAAGTCATCAACTGGCAGCTTTATTAAATAGTGCCCGCAAAACACCAGTCTCAACATCAACAGTGAAGAGGCGACTCCGGAGACCTGGCCGTGTGGTGCCAGGACAACAACCTCTTCCTCAATGTGATCAAGATAAAGGAGATGATTGTGGACTACAGGAAAAAGAGGACCAAGCACGCCCCCATTCTCATCGAAAGGGCTGCAGTGGAGCAGGTTGAGACCTTCAAGTTCCTTGGTGTCCACATCACCAACAAACTAACATGGTTCAAGCACACCAAGACAGTCGTGAAGAGGGCACAAAATATCCTATTCCCCCTCAGGAGACTGAAAAGATTTGGCATGGGTCTTCAGATCCTCAAAAGGTTCCACAGCTGCACCATCAAGAGCATCCTGACCCAGTCCAATAGGTGGCCTGTCACGAACCTGTCTTATACTTGTTAAGGTATTTCCCTTATTTAATAGGAACTGATGTAGTCTGGTAATTGAGACATTTTAGTCACAGCCACTCTCAGCCAGGGTGTGACACCTGCAGGGTTTGGAGGAGAAAACAAGACTGCCTTTCTTCCACATTGTTGAAGATTGCACCACTTTCCCATATCAGTGGGTGAAGAATAAGGTGTACAACAACATTAGTCACTGTTACATATACTTCAGTACACCTTGCGTGTTACTGATAGACTCCTTTCATAAAGCTCATTCTCAAAAAGGAGCGTGCATGCTACAGTAGCTTCATTAACTGAAAATAACTGTCTATGGAGTACCTCTTAGCACCACATTCCCTGCAAGTTAGATAACAGTCCTCAGATTAACTTCCTTGAACAATTCAAAAGAGTGGGCCTTTCGTTTCAACATCTTCTCTTGTCAAATTATTGCTGAACCAATGGGCATTGAAGCTAGTTACTGTTGTGTTAAGGTAGGCCGACCATTTGAATCACGATGTACCAAAAAACTGTGTTTACACTGCCATTCCTGTCATATTCCAGGCTATTCCTAAATGGCTGTCCATGATGGCACAGCGAGATTTCTGCATTATCACCACCAACCCCACTTTAGCAGGAGGGACTTTTCAAGAAATTGCGGAAACATTGATACTACACTCCAAGCTGATACACCATCCATTTCTCCTTGCCTGATTGCTTGGTGGACGAGATGGGTTTTCCTCTAGTTTACATTCCGCTCAGGGTTATTGGTTCTAGGCCTGTCAAACAAGAAGCCTATCCTCTCCTTGAGAGCTGTGGGGAGAGCGAGGCAACAGCCGAGTTCTGAAGGAGGGTGAACTTCACACTCGTCTAATCTCTACTCGGAATCTGTCTATCGTTCAGCGGAAGTCGAGCTGCCAGAGCTGGCACTAATTCAATCACGGTCTCTTGATTGGCAGGGGAGCTGGAACGCTCCAGGGAGGGAAAACATCTCTTTCGACCTTAAAAAACGATGGAGGGGGTAGAGAGAAGGTGTCTAGTTGACGCGTTCCCAAAGGACTGTAGTAAAGACCAGTGACGGGAGTTGGTTGGAACCACAGATCCAGTGATCAAGATATGGAAGAAGTTAGAAAATAGTTTAGTGGACAGTGTTGTGTAAAAAATGCCAGGTGCACATATATCTATGTGGTGAGGGAAGTTAATCAAAGCACACAGAACTCCTTGGTCCAACTTTTAGCAAATTATACAGAAGACTTACCACGTTGTTGTGAGGGCATGTCAGATCAGTTGAAATAAACTATTTGAGTGGACAGACTCATTATAATCTATTATGTAGATATGGACTGTCCTGTATCAATATGCCTGTTTTTTGTAATACAAAATGCAATGAGGGGGCAAGAATCTGCAAACCCATCGTAATGCTATGATGTGTTCTCCTAGAACTAAAAAGGAGGACAAAGTAAAGTTGAAGGACATTTCTTTACTTTTCTACTTCTCTCATGCTCTTATAAGTCTTAAGATGGAGGTTCCTGTGGACAGGATGAGTGGGTTTACAAGTATTTCATAAGGCCTGCCTACTGTACTGGTCCGAAGTTGGAAGCTGGAATTCCCTGACATGTCTATGGAATTTCACATGGATTGCACAGCACACATACATGGAATTTCCAGGTGATGGATATGAAGAAAATAAACACACTATATTAAAACTCCCACCTTTAGGTCATCATTATTAATACTCAATTCTCCCATACTTTCCTGCTTAAATACTTTGAAACATGCCTATGAAAATTCCCCATGTATCTGCACACAACTGAGTGTCCAGAAGTGGGCTAATTGCTGTGTCAGATACCCTGCCCATCAATAGTACTCAGGTAAAGTTATGCAAAACACTCAGAAATGCATCAGCTATCCTTATTTCTTGCATTCATAATGCTTATAGACAGCAAATCAAACAAAATGTTTTCTCTGCCTCTGTATTACATTTGGATATCAACTCTCCAGAGTTTGAAAATATTATGAATGGAATAATTTCATCCGCAGGAATAATTTAAAATAAAGTCTCTCAAAGTTTTTCTTTCACCACCCAATCTAACAAAAAAACGATAAATAGTACATCAGAGAACTTGTCACAGACTATTCAAAAAGCATAATGCTGAATCCATTAGAGACCCGAAATACAGCAATAGCAATAAATATACTTAATTGTCCCATTTATCTACACTGCTCAAAAAAATAATGGGAACACTTAAACAACACAATGTAACTCCAAGTCAATCACACTTCTGTGAAATCAAACTGTCCACTTAGGAAGTAACACTGATTGACAATCAATTTCACATGCTGTTGTGCAAATGGAATAGACAACAGGTGGAAATTATAGGCAATAAGCAAGACACCCCCAATAAAGGAGTGGTTCTGCAGGTGAGGACCACAGACCACTTCTCAGTTCCTATGCTTCCTGGCTGATGTTTTGGTCACTTTTGAATGCTGGCGGTGCTTTCACTCTAGTGGTAGCATGAGACGGAGTCTACAACCCACACAAGTGGCTCAGGTAGTGCAGCTCATCCAGGATGGCACATCAATGCGAGCTGTGGCAAGAAGGTTTGCTGTGTCTGTCAGCGTAGGGTCCAGAGCATGGAGGCGCTACCAGGAGACAGGCCAGTACATCAGGAGACGTGGAGGAGGCCGTAGGAGGGCAACAACCCAGCAGCAGGACCGCTACCTCCGCCTTTGTGCAAGGAGGAGCAGGAGAAGCACTGCCAGAGCCCTGCAAAATGACCTCCAGCAGGCCCCAAATGTGCATGTGTCTGCTCAAACGGTCAGAAACAGACTCCATGAGGGTGGTCCATGAGGGCCCGACGTCCACAGGTGGGGGTTGTGCTTACAGCCCAACACCGCGCAGGACGTTTGGCATTTGCCAGAGAACACCAAGATTGGCAAATTCGCCACTGGCGCCCTGTGCTCTTCACAGATGAAAGCAGGTTCACACTGAGCACATGTGACAGACGTGACAGAGTCTGGAGACGCCGTGGAGAACGTTCTGCTGCCTGCAACATCCTCCAGCATGACCGGTTTGGCGGTGGGTCAGTCATGGTGTGGGGTGGCATTTCTTTGGGGGGCCGCACAGCCCTCCATGTGCTCGCCAGAGGTAGCCTGACTGCCATTAGGTACCGAGATGAGATCCTCAGACCCCTTGTGAGACCATATGCTGGTGCGGTTGGCCCTGGGTTCCTCCTAATGCAAGACAATGCTAGACCTCATGTGGCTAGAGTGCGTCAGCAGTTCCTGCAAGAGGAAGGCATTGATGCTATGGACTGGCCCGCCCGTTCCCCAGACCTGAATCCAATTGAGCACATCTGGGACATCATGTCTCGCTCCATCCACCAACGCCACGTTGCACCACAGACTGTCCAGGAGTTGGCGGATGCTTTAGTCCAAGTCTGGGAGGAGATCCCTCAGGAGACCATCCGCCACCTCATCAGGAGCATGCCCAGGCATTGTAGGGAGGTCATACAGGAACGTGGAGGCCACACACACTACTGAGCCTCATTTTGACTTGTTTTAAGGACATTACCTCAAAGTTGGATCAGCCTGTAGTGTGGTTTTCCACTTTAATTTTGAGTGTGACTCCAAATCCAGACCTCCATGGGTTGATAAATTGGATTTCCATTGATTATTATTGTGTGATTTTGTTGTCAGCACATTCAACTATGTAAAGAAAAAAAGTATTTAATAAGATTATTTCTTTCATTCAGATCTAGGATGTGTTGTTTAAGTGTTCCCTTTATTTTTTTTGCAGTATATATTGTTGTATTCATTGTAGAGGGTTAGCACCGTTTTGTGGCTGGTACTATGTGCACAAAGTAAAAAATAAATGGGGAGGAAGTAGTCACAGGAAAGTTAAACTGTGAAGGGAAAATTTAAAGCTCACCTCTCTGTCACCTCTTGTTGAATAATTGATCTACACTTGGGAAACCAAGTCACTTTCTTCCCAAACCACAGCCTCATTTTGTTTCCAATTAATGACTACAAGGCACAATGAAGAAGAACCCAAAATAGATGAGTGAGTCTAGAGAGTGTTGCTAGGTTTTTGGTATCTTACCCAGGGCCCCCATGTTTAAGTGAATCTCATTGGATTATGTTTTCCTCCCTCAGAGTATTAAAGTTTTGAGGGGAGATTTACCTGGTGCTGTTACAACATTTTCTTGCAGATTTGTGTGCCTTTCATCACGTCTGCTTACAATACATTAGAAAAACACCTTGTATCCAAAGAGATCCTGAGAGTCTTTAGAGATTATGATACATGATCAGCGTGCATCAATGTGCCTCAACGTGATCAAGACAAAGGAGATGATTGTGGACTACAGGAAAAAGAGGACCGAGCATGCCCCCATTCTCATCGACAGGGTTGCAGTGGAGCAGGTCGAGAGCTTCATGTCCTTGGTGTCCACATCACCAACAAACTAACATGGTCCAAGCACACCATGACAGTCGTGAAGTGGGCACAACAAAACCTATTCCCCCTCAGGAGACTGAAAAGATTTGGCATGGGTCCTCAGATCCTCAAAAAGGTTGTAGAACCTGCACCATCGAGAGCATCCTGACTGGTTGCATCACTGCCTGGTATGGCAACTGCTCGGCCTCCGACCACAAGGCACTACAGAGGGTAGTGCGTACGGCCCAGTACATCACTGGGGCAAAGCTTCCTGCCATTCAGGACCTCTATACCAGGCGGTGTCAGTGGGAGGCCCTAAAAATTATCAAAGACTCCAGCCACCCTAGTCATAGACTGTTCTCTCTGCTACCACATGGTAAGTGGTACCGGAGGACCAAGTCTAGGTCCAAGAGGCTTCTAAACAGCTTCTACCACCAAGCCATAAGACTCCTGAACATCTAGTCAAATGGGTACCCAGACTATTTGCATTGCCCCCCTCCCCTCTCCACACCACTGCCACTATCTGTTGTCATCTATGCATAGTCACTTTAATTAACTCTACCTACATGTACATAGTACCTCAACTAACCGGTGCCCCCACACATTGACTCTCTACCGACACCCCCCTGTATATATTGTTATTTAATTTTTTACTGCTGCACTTTAATTAGTTGTTACTTTTATCTCTTATTCTTATCCGTATTTCATGAAACTGCACTGTTGGTTAGGGGCTCGTAAGTAAGCATTTCACTGAAGGTCTGTTGTACCTGTTGTATTCGGCGCATGTAATTAACACAATTTGATTTGATTTTACATATTTTGTAATTGTGTTTATATTCCCTTTAAAGGGAAATAAGGCAGTTTGGATGTCATACCTTGACAAATATACGCATGGTCGCAACTTTGATTTGCCATTTATTTTGTGGCTAATATACAGTGAGTGGACATATAAAATAATAATATTCATCTAACCAAGTGGGCAAAACTGCCTGCAATGACATTATTGCAGCCAGTGAATGATGTCATTGCAACCAGTTTTGCCTGTTGAGAATTTTCTTCAGTGGGCTCCAATTGTTATGGGGTTTATTGTATGCTATTATCAGATGGTTTTGAAGTCTTTCTGTCACTGTTTTTTCCCCCATGCTGCAGCGCTTGGGTTGGGTGATAGAGGACATTCTGTTCATGTAACACAGTGCTCCGAACTCTGTGTGAGCAAAGTGTCCTTGATGCAGTGAAAATTGTAATAGGCTCAAAGTGCTGTGCTACAAACAGTAAAAGCCACCATTTTACACCATTCCCTTAAAATAGAAGAGGGGAGGAGAGAGAGGGGAGGAGAGAGAGAGGGGGGAGAGAGAGACAAAGACAAAGACCAAGAGATAGTGTGTGAGAGTGAATGAAAGGGAGGGAGAGTGGCTCGGCCAGTAATTGGGAGACAGTGATTGAATTTTTCACAAGGTGGTCAGTTGAGACAGTGCAAAGGTCACGGTGGTAGTGATGCCTGAGCGGTTTTGAGAGTCATCATTCTGGCCAGTAATGAGCTCCACGACTGGGGATTAAACCAGCCCTAATACTCAGGGACTTCATAATGACCAAATCTTTTTGATCTGAGTGGAGGAACATTTATGAAGATTAATGCAGAGGGAAGCTAACACTCACTAGATTTCGTCATTAACACCGGACCGCAATTAAATACATTTCACGGTGCGATGACAGAGTCACTCCGGCCCAATGATTTATTTTCCGGCTCCAGCTGGCATTTCTGTTTTGTCTCTCTGCAGCGTTCGTACAAGCGGGTGATTTACAATGTGAGTGTTAACCCTGTTTAAAGTGTGTCACACAGTGGATCGCGGTAGCACGGCCAGTCAGTGACACATAGCCATAACTTTGAATTGTGTGAAGAGAAGAGCAACGCAAATGTATTTTTTCTCATTATCCATTATCACTGTGTAACTAGAGCACACAGTAAAATGTAATGTACTGTATGCTCTAGTTACAGTACAGTACATCTAATGGTCAAGTTTCACAGGTAAGATTTTTTTCTCTACTTCATAATCACTGAATATATTGACATTTCTCTAATGAGCTAGTTGTTTATATTAATCAGACTTACAAACACTGAAAGTGGTTCCCATTACATCAAAGATCCACCACTATATTTTACAATAGGTATGGGGTTATTTCCTGCTCATGCATCCCCATTTCGAAAACAGAGCTCTTTGTCCACACACACCAGAGGGTGGGTTTGGTGTTGAAATTAAAATGCATGAGCAGTATGGTAGTGTATCTTTGATGTTATGGGGTGTCATGACGTTGGCCTCTTTGAGTACAGGGAGGACAGTTGACACCCTCCCCCCTTGCACCATCCCCCAACCTACCTCCCCTCACCCAGGCCCTGTGTGAAAGGGTTGTAAAACTCTAAGAGGAGAATCTCTTGCCACATGGCCCATAGAGAGACACAGGAAATTCTTCCAACTCACAGAATTGGGGAGCCAAGCGACATTTGTGTTCTGGAGAAGGTATGGAAGACTGGTGAAGAATCCAGCTACGAACTGGTCCGCTTGGTACAATTTTGTGATACTCAGAAGAGACAATATAGCCATATTACCATAAAACTGTTTATATAATAGCCTCAGCGATGGGACGTGCATCCACATGGTTGTATAGAATGTATTAATAAGGATAAAGCTATTTGTAATACATTGAGATGCTATGTACTGATGTTAATGTGATAGAATTGTATTTCTGTACCAAGCTTAACTCAGTCATCGGCACGCCCCCAGGGACACAGACAGGACCAGGCGTCATGTGACATGTTCACTATAAAACCCCACCCTGATTTACTTTCTAACAGACCAGGCCTCCACTCCATTGCGAGTTGGCCAATAGGTTTGACCATCCAATCCGCTACTGAAAGTGAACTATACCACGTGGTTAACTTTTAGACTATTGATATCGACAGAATAAGAACAAGTCTTTGATATTAATTAATAGTCTGCAGCTAGAAATTATATCATTGAACGTGAAGACCGACGAAACATCTATTCTATGACGACATTAATGAATGTCGCTTTGAAAGATCCATTCTAACCGAGAGAGAGAGAGAGAGAGAGAGAGAACGCGGACAAAACTCTCCAACAGAACGACGCTCCAACAAGGATCCCGACGACACACTGAGCGTAAATATATATTGATTGCAATTGTTCCCAAATGAGTGAGCGTTCATGTGCAAAGGATTAGCATGTCAATTGTTAATATTAATGAACTCTGTGTGCCTCCTCAGTTGAACATTTTATGACCCATTGTTTAACAAGACACCAGCCAGGCCTGTTAACCCACTAGGGCACATTACTCTACCAATTCTTTGTGACGATAATTACTGTTTGTATACTTTCTGTGAATTACTTCATTTAGTAAATAAATGATTTTAAGACAATTGATGTATGTATGACTCTTAGTAAAGACTCGGTTCATGCAGATACAACAATTTACGACGTTTGGAATGAGACTGGACGCGAGGTAAAATACACCATTTAAACCAGAAGATAATCGGCCTATACTATACTATAATAGAATATAATATATAATGTTATAATATAGGAAAGTTATATTAGGAAAATTATAACTTTGTAATCTGAATATTTTCCTTGGTGCCCCGATCTCCTAGTTAATTACAATTAAACGATGAATCAGTTTGATCACGTGATAATAATTACAGGGAGTTAATTGATAAACATGTCTTCAGTTTAATGGTACCCCAAAGACATGACAGGGGCTTTTTTCGGTTCCACTGGTCCTGGGGCCCTTGTTCAGATCATTGGCATAATGTACTTTACCCACATTTTAGCCAAAAACCTGGTTGCCTCTGCCAGGGGAATCTTCCAGCCAGACAATATCCCCAAGCACACATCAAAATCCCCAAAGAAAAGGTTAATTGCCATAAAAATCTGTATTTTGCAATGGCCATACCAGTCTCCGGACTTGAAACCCATTAAAAACCTGTGGTAACCTTTATTTAACTAGGCAAGTAATTTAAGAGCAAATTCTTACTTACAATGACGGCCTACCCCGGCCAAACCCGGACGACGCTGGGCCAATTGTGCGCCGCCCAATGAGACTCCCAATCACGGCCGGATCTGGATGGACTCTGTATGGATGAATGTTCTACGATCCTTAACATTTTTTTGAAAAAGGCTCAGTGCAGTTATCCTTGCAAGGTGATGTGTTGGAAGGTTTTGAAAACAGGAGTGTTAATAATTTTGAGCCCTACCTTTTGAGCAAAAAATATTACTTGTTAAACAAAATTTCTGAGCAATTGTATTAGTATAAAATAATATAATTCCCTCACCCCTGCAAAACAAATGTGCATACAATATACTGTAGTTCAGTATTTGAATTATTTATTTTATACAGTCATTTTTGCTCATCTTTATCAAGGGTGTCAATAAATTCGGAAACCACCATATATACGGTTTACTTGTTTGGAGCAGATCATTGACTATTCTGATTATATTGTTTGCAGGTAATTCATTCATCTACGAAAGCACATACACTTAAAAGGGAAACCTTAAAAATATACATTCTTATATAAATACTCAAATACTGGATTAATGCGGAGTACATTTCCAGTGGTGCATAATGCATCACTCTTGCCTTGCTGAGTTTAAGTAATGCAAATCAAAGCAAGTTGATGGAATCCGTTCACATGCCCCGTGATAAAATATTTGTGAATCTTCAAACCTTATTTATGCACAGTTTGGCAATGTGTGAGAGTGAGTGTCTCTCTCTGTATGTGTGTGTGTGTGTGTGTGTGTGTGTGTGTGTGTGTGTGTGTGTGTGTGTGTGTGTGTGTGTGTGTGTGTGTGTGTGTGTGTGTGTGTGTGAGAAGGGGAGAGAGAAAGAGAGAGAGAGAGAGTGAGAAGCTTTTCCTTTTTAGAATATGACACCTGCTGGCTTATTCTACTGCCATTATTAAACAGGGGATGAAAGGCGGTCTGCACTGTCAAGCAGTTCTTTTTAAAAGAGCAGTGTTTTTCTATTATATATATTTTTTGTTCATTGGAAAATCAAAGGTATTCTGGAATAGGGCAAACAATGAATATTTCTGTCTGACTGGTTTGATTAATAACTGAATAATGAAGTAATAGATGAGAAAGCACAATCAATACTCACTTTCGAGTCGATTGCAAGTGGAACTTGAGCTTGACAACCCTGCTGTGAATCGTTGAAAGCAATTGTTCATTAGCTTTGTGTCCTGGTGGGCACTCGCCAGCCAAAATATATGATTTGATCTGATGTGGGAAGGGGGATTTTGGAGGGTGTCAGCTCCCACACCATTCATCATCTGATCAAAGATAATAGCACACTCTGCATCCCAGCTAGTGATTCGCTGTCGGACACGAGCAGGGAGAGGAAGGACCTCATCTAGTGCCGGGTCCCAAATGGCACTGTGAAAAGGAGAGCCTAGATTGCCAGCTTGACTGAAATTACAGTAATTTCAAGGCAGGACTACAAATTATCTTCTTAGAGACATGGTACACTGAATCTTCTCTCTACTAAAGCCCATTTGCAATTTAACAGCATTGACAGTAATCACTTTACTAAAATATATGTACGGTACAGCATGTGTACAATGTGTGTTCTTCCACAAGAGTGAATTGGAACACATAATAGGGTGTTATTACAGAATGTTTTTATCCCTCTTGGTAAAAACAATAAGAGCGAATCACAAAGACTGTAAGAGGATATGGGCTGTTGCTCAGATCTAACAAGATACCATGTTGAGCCATAAAAAATTGCAAACAAGAACAGAAGCACAAAAACACATGGAAATCTCAACTTTTGCAAGCGATTAAAGTATAATTTGCTATCTCAAATCAATTCACATTTTATTTGTCACATGCGCAGAATACAACAGGTGTAGACCTTACTGTGAAATGCTTACTTACAAGTCCTTAACCAACAACGCAGTTCAAGAAATAGAGTTTAGAAAATATTTACAAAATAAAAAATATATAAAAAAAGTAACACAAGAAAATGACATAACAAGAACGAGGCTATATACAGGGGTACCAGTACCAAGTCAATGTGCAGGGATACAGGTTAGTCAAGGTAATTTGTAAAGTGACTATGCATAGATAATAAGCAGTGAGTAGCAGCAGTGTAAAAACAAAAGTGGGGGTGTCAATGGAAATAGTCCGGGTGGCCATTTGATTAATTGTTCAGTAGTCTTATGACTTGGGGGTAGAAGCTGTTAAAGAGCCTTTTGGTCCTGGACGTGGTGCTACGGTACCACTTGTGGTAGCAGAGAGAACAGTCTATGACTTGGGTGACTGGAGTCTTTGGCAATTTGTTGGGCCTTCCTCTGATAGTATATAGGTCCTGGATGTCAGGAAGTTTGGCTCCGGTGATGTGCTGGGCCACACGCACTACCCTCTGTAGCGCCTAACGGTCAGATGCCAAGCAGTTACCATACCAGGTGGTGATGCAACTGGCCAGGATACTCTCTGTAGAACTGTAGAACTTTTTGAGGATCTGGGGATCCATGCCAAATATTTTCAGTCTCCTGAGGTGGAAAATGTGTTGTTGTACCCTCTTCACAACTGTCTTGGTGTGTTTGGACCATGATAGTTTGTTGGTGATGTGGACACAAACTCTTGACCCGCTCCACTTCTGCCCTTTCGATGTTAAGGGGATCTTGTTCGGACCTCCTTTTCCTATAGTCCATGATCAGCTCCTTTGTCTTGGTCACATTGAGGGAGAGGTTGCTGTCCTGGCACCACACTACCAGGTCTCTGACTTCCTCCTTATAGACTGTCTCATCGCTGTCGGTGATCAGGCCTACCACTGTTGTGTTGTCAGCAAACTTAATGATGGTGTTGGAGTCGTGCTTGGCCACGCAGTCGTGATTGAACAAGGAGTACAGGAGGGATCTAAGCACACACCCATAAGGGTCCCCAATGTTGAGGATCAGCGTGGCAGATGTGTTGTTGCTTACCCTTATCACCTGGGGGCGGCCCGTCAGGAAGTCCAGGATCCAGTTTCAGATGACCTTGTGTTGAACGCTGAGCTGTAGTCAATGAACAGTATTCTCACATAGGTCCAGGTGGGAAAGGGCAGTGTGGAGTGTGATTCAGATTGAGATTGCGTCATCTGTGGATCTGTTGTGGCGGTATGCATATTGGAGTGGGTCTAGGTTTTCCGGCATAATGGTGTTGATGTGAGCCATGAACAGCCTTTCAAAGCACTTCACGGCCACCGTGAGTGCTACGGGGCGGTAATCATTTACGCAGGTTACCTTCACTTTCTTGGGCACTATGGTGGTCTGTTTGAAACATGTAGGTATTACATACTCGGTCAAGGAGAGGTTGAAAATGACAGTGAAGACACTTGCCAGTTGGTCCGCACATGCTTTGAGTACATGTCCTGGTAATCGGTCTTGCCCCGCGGCTTTGAGAATGTTGACCTGTTTAAAGGTCTTGCTCACATCGGCTACGGAGAGCATGATCACACCGTCGTCCGGAACAACTGGTGCTCTCATGCATGCTTCAGTGCTGCTTGCCTTGAAGCGAACATACAACATTTAGCTCATCTGGTAGGCTTGCGTCACTGGCCAGCTCGCAGCTGGGTTTCCCTTTGTAGTCCGTAATATTTTTCAAGCCCTGCCACATCTGATGAGCGTCAGAGCTTTTGTAGTAGGATTCAATCTTAGTCCTGTATTGACGGTTTGCCTGTTTGGTAGTTCGTCTGAGGGCATAGGGGGATTTCTTATAAGAGTCCGGATTAGTGTCCCTCTCTTTGAAAGTGGCAGCTCTAGAATTTTAACTCGGTTTGGATTTTGCCTATAATCCTTGTTCTGGTTGGGAAAGGTACGTACGGTCACTGTGGGGATGATGTTGTCGATGCACTTATTGATGAAGCCAGTGACTGAGGGGGTATACTACTCAATGCCATTGGATGAATCCCAGAACATATTCCAGTCTGTGCTAGCAAAACAGTCCTGTAGCATAGCATCAGTCACTGGTACTTCCTGCTTTAGCTTTTGCTTGTAAGCAGGAATCAGGAGGATAGAATTAGGGTTAGATTTGCCAAATGGAGGGCGAGAGAGCTTTGTATGCGTCTCTGTGTGTGGAGTTAAGGTGGTCCAGAGTCTTTCTTTGTGATAAGCTGGTAAAAATGTGGTAAAATGGATTTAAGTTTGCCTGCATTAAAGTCCCCGGTCACTAGGAGTGCCACTTCTGGATGAGCATTTTCTTGTTTGCTTATGGCCTTATACAGCTCGTTGAGTGCGGTCTTAGTGCCAGCATCGGTTTGTGATGGTAAATAGACCGCTACAAATAATATAGATGAGAACTCTCTTGGTAGATAGTGTGGTCTACAGCTTATCATGAGGTATTCTACCTCAGGCGAGCAATACCTCAATACTTTCTTTAAATTAGACATTGCGCACCATCAGTTATTGACAAATAGACAAACACCCCCTCCCCTCATCTTACCAGAAGTAGCTGCTCTGTCCTGTCAATGCACAGAGAAGCCAGCCAGCTCTATATTATCCATGTCATCGTTCAGCCACGTCTTGGTGAAACATAAGATATTCCAGTTTTTAACCTGTTGGGGGTAGGGGGCAGTATTTACCGGCCGGATAAAAAACGTACCCGATTTAATCTGGTTATTACTACTGCCCAGAAACTAGAATATGCATATAATTATTGGCTTTGGATAGAAAACACCCTAAAGTTTCTAAAAATGTTTGAATGGTGTTTGTGAGTATAACAGAACTCATATGGCAGGCAAAAACCTGAGAAGATTCTGTACAGGAAGTGCCCTCTCTGACCATTCCTTGAGCTTCTTGACTCTGTTTATTGAAGACTGAGGATCTTTGCTGTAATGTGACACTTCCTACAGCTCCCATAGGCTCTCAGAAGGCGGGAAAAAGCTGAACGATATCGAGGCAGCCTCTGGCTGAAAAACATTAGCACTTTTGGCAAGTGCTCTATCAGTGGACAATTGGCTGAGGCGCGTGCACGAGTCGACCCCATGTTTTATTTTCTTTCGTCTTTGAACCTTAATGTCCCATTGGTAGGATAGTCTCAATTGTAGATCATCCAGTTTGTTTTCCAATGATTACACGTTGGCCAGTAATACGGAGGGAAGTGGTGGTTTACCTATTCGTCTGATAATTCTTACAAGGCACCCCGCCCTCCTCCCCCTTTTCCTCCATCTTTTCTTCACACTGATGATGGGGATTTGCCTTGTCTTGACAAAGCACTATATGCTTTACGTTGGACTCATTAAAGAAAAAATATTTGTGGGTAATCGCTGTTCTGATGTCCAGAAGCTCTTTTCGGTAATAAGAGACATTGGGAACAACATTATGTACAAAATGAGCTACAAACAATGCGAAAAAAATGAACAAAATTGCACAGTTGCTAAGGAGCCCGTAAAACAGCAGCCATCCACTCCGGCGCCATTATACAGTTGAAGTCGGAAGTTTACATACACTTAGGTTGGAGTCATTAAAACTCATTTTTCAACCACTCCACCAATTTCTTGTTAACAAACTATAGTTTTGACAAATTGGTTAGGACATCTACTTTGTGCATGACACAAGTCATTTTTCCAACAATTGTTTACAGACAGATTATTTCACTTAACCTCTATGGGCTAGGTGGGACGCTAGCGTGCCACCCGTGGTGCACTCCATCAACAGCAGGTGCATTTCAAGAGCGGCAAATTTGAATCCAAATAAATGTCAAAATTCAAATTTTTCAAAAATACAACTATTTTACACCATTTGAAAGATAAACATCTCCTTAATCTAACCACGTTTTACGATTTCAAAAAGGTTTTACGGCGAAAGCATAAATTTAGAGTATGTTAGGACAGTACATTTACAAGAGTTGTGTGTAATGTTTTGTCAAGTCAAAGACAGGGTCACCAAAACCATAAAACCAGCTAAAATGATGCACTAACCTTTTACAATCTCCATCAGATGACACTCCTAGGACATTATGTTAGACAATGCATGCATTTTTAGTTCTATCAAGTTCATATTTATATCCAAAAACAGCGTTTTACTATGGCATTGATGTTGAGGAAATCGTTTCCCTCCAATAACCGGCAGTCAAGTCAGCGTCACAAATTAAATAATTAAAATTAGAAAACATTGGTAAAATATTATATTGTCATTTAAAGAATTATAGATTTACATCTCTTGAACGCAATCAACTTGCCAGATTTAAAAATAACCTTACTGGGAAATCACACTTTGCAATAATCTGAGCACTGCGCCCAGAAAAATACGCGTTGCGATACAGACTAGACGTCATGTTGGGGAGATCTAAAATCGAAAATACTATGTAAATAATCCATTACCTTTGATTCTCTTCATCAGATGTCACTTCCAGGTATCACAGGTCCATAACGAATGTAGTTTTGTTCAAAAAAGCTCATCATTTATGTCCAAAAATCTCCGTCTTGTTAGCACATGATCTAAGCCAGCCGGACTTCTCGTCATGAACGAGGGGAAAAAATATATTTACGTTCGTTCAAACATGTCAAACGTTGTATAGCATAAATCATTAGGGCCTTTTTTAACCAGAACATGAATAATATTCAAGGTGGACGAATGCATACTCTTTTATAACGTATTGGAACGAGGGTACCCAACATGAACTCGCGCGCCAGGTGTCTAATGGGACATCATCGTTCCATGGCTCTTGTTCGGTCAGATCTCCCTCCAGAAGACTCAAAACACTTTGTAAAGGCTGGTGACATCTAGTGGAAGCAATAGGAAGTGCCAAAATATTCCTAAACCCCTGTGTTTTTCAATGGGATAGGTTTAAAGTCAATACAACACATCAGGTATCCACTTCCTGTCAGAAAATGTCTCAGGGTTTTGCCTGCCAAATGAGTTCTGTTATACTCACAGACACCATTCAAACAGTTTTAGAAACTTTAGAGTGTTTTCTATCCATATATAATAAGTATATGCATATTCTAGTTACTGGGTAGGATTAGTAACCAGATTAAATCGGGTAAATTTTTTTTATCCAGACGTGCAAATGCTGCCCCCTAGCCCTAACAGGTTACGATTCACTGAATCACAATATCCAGTGGGACAGAAGTCTACATACACTAAGTTGACTGTGCCTTTAAACAGCTTGGAAAATTCCATAAAATTATGTCATGGCTTTAGAAGCTTCTGATAGGGTAATTGGCATAATTTAAGTCAATTGGAGGTGTACCTGTGGATGTATTTCAAGGCCTACCTTCATACTCAGTGCCTCTTTGCTTGACATCATGGGAAAATCAAAAGAAATCAGCCAAGACCCCAGAAAAAAGTCTGGCTCATTCTTGAGAGCAATTTCTAAATGCCTGAAGGTACCACGTTCATCTGAACAAACAATAGTACGCAAGTATAAACACCATGTGTAAGGGCTGTCTTCAGGAATGGACCAAAATGCAGCGTAGTTAGTGTTCGTCATATTTAATAAAGCAACAGAGAACACTATACAAAACAAACTGAGAAAACCGACAGCCAACAGTCCTGTCAGGTGCAAACACACTAAACAAGAAACACGACAGTACAACAGTCTTGCAGGCTACACTAAACGAAGTGCAAAAACAACTACCCACAAAACACAAAGACAAACACACCCTACTATATAGGACTCCCAATCAAAGGCAACTCAACACACCTGCCTTCAATTGGGACTCTAACCCCAATTAACTATACATAGAACCACAGACATAGACCAGTGACAAACCCCATACACATACATAAACTCCCCGCTGCCACGTCCTGACCAAACTACAATAACCAAATATCCTCTATACTGGTCAGGACGTGACAGTACCCCCCCCTCAAAGGTGTAGACCCCGGAATGCACCTACACAAAACACAGAAAAAACAAAAAAACAACAAAAAAAAATCCCCTAAACAACAAGGGAGGGAAGGGAGGGTGGCTGCTGTCAATGACGGCACTGTGCTACACCCCCCCTCCCCAACCCACCTATATAGGAGGCGGCTCAGGTGTGGGACGTGGACCTCACTTCAATTTTGGCGTCGCCCACTTAGGTGGCGTCGATGGCTACGCCGGGCAGACGGACCACTCGGGCTGGGCCGGAGGACAGGCGGGCCACTCGGGCTGAGCCGGAGGACAGGCGGGCCACTCGGGCTGGGCCGGAGGACAGGCGAGCCACTCGGGCAGCTCCGGGCAGACGGGCCACTCTGGCAGCTCCGGGCAGACGGGCCACTCTGGCAGCTCCGGGCAGACGGGCCACTCTGGCTGATCCGGGCAGACGGGCCACTCTGGCTGATCCGGGCAGACGGGCCACTCTGGCTGATCCGGGCAGACGGGCCGCTCTGGCTGATCCGGGTAGACGGGCCGCTCTGGCGGGCAGCTCTGGCAGCTCCTGACTGGCGGGCAGCTCTGGCGGCTCCTGACTGGCGGGCAGCTCTGGCGGCTCCTGACTGGCGGGCAGCTCTGGCGGCTCCTGACTGGCGGGCAGCTCTGGCGGCTCCTGACTGGCGGGCAGCTCTGGCGGCTCCTGACTGGCGGGCAGCTCTGGCGGCTCCTGACTGGTGGGCAGCTCTGGCGACTCCTGACTGGCGGCAGCTCTGGCGACTCCTGACTGGCGGGCAGCTCTGGCGACCCCTGACTGGCGGGCAGCTCTGGCGACCCCAGACTGGCGGGCAGCTCTGGCGGCCCCAGACTGGCGAGGCTGGGCTGATGCACTAGATGCCTGATGCGTGGGGCTGGTACAGGACGTGCCAGCCTGGAGAGACGCACCTCAAGGTTAGTGCATGTAGCGGGAAACGCTGGACTGTAGAGGCGCACTGGCGGTCTCAAGCGCAGGGTTGGCATCACCCTTTCAGGCTCGATGCTCACTCTTCCTTGGCACATGCGGGGCGTTGGTACTGTGCGTACCGGCCTGAAAATACCAGGCCTCACCACAGCCCCTACCCCAAAGCACGGGACCTGTCCAGCAAGGGTACGGGTAGCTGGCCTGGGTCTCCAACCTCGCCCCGCCAAACAGCCCTTGTGCCCCCCCAAAAAAATTATTGGGGCTGCCTCTCGGGCTCCCTTACCCGCCGTGTTCCCCAGTCCTCGCCAGAATTCCTCCGCTGCTTGGTCCTGGTATGGTGGGTAGTTCTGTCACAGCTGTCTTCGTCCTCAAACGAAACAGAGAAGTCCTCGTCTGAGAAAGTAGACCAATATGCAGAGGAGTTCGTGTTCATCTTTGAATTTAATAAATCAAGAATGTGAACACTATACAAAAACAAGAAACACGACAGTTCAACAGTCTTGCAGGCTATACTAAACGCAGTGCAAAAACAACTACCCACAAAACACAAAGACAAACACACCCTACTATATAGGACTCCCAATCAAAGGCAACTCAACACACCTGCCTTCAATTGGGAGTCCAACCCCAATTAACTATACATAGAACCACAGACATAGACCAGTGACAAACCCCATACACATACATCAACTCCCCTCTGCCACGTCCTGACCCAACTACAATAACCAAATATCCTCTATACTGGTCAGGACGTGACACCATGGGACCACGCAGCCATCATACCGCTCAGGAAGGAGACGCATTCTGTCTCCTAGAGATGAACGTACTTTGGTGCGAAAAGTGCAAATCAATCCCAGAACAACAGCAAAGGACCTTGTGACGATGCTGGAGGAAACAGGTACAAAAGTATGTATATCCACAGTAAAACTAGTCCTATATCGACATAATCTGAAAGGCCACTCAGCAAGGAAGAAGCCACTGCTCTAAAACTGCCATAAAAAAAGCCAGACTATAGTTTGCAATTGCACATGGGGACAAATATTGTACTTTTTGGAGAAATGTCCTCTGGTCTGATGAAACAAAAATAGAATTGTTTGGCCATAATGACCACCGTTATGTTTGGAGGAAAAAGGGGGAGGCTTGTAAGCCGAAGAACACCATCCCAACCGTGAAGCACGGGGGTGGCAGCATCATTTTGTGGGGGTGCTTTGCTGCAGGAGGGTCTGGTGCACTTCACAAAATAGATGGCATCATGAGGAATGAAAATTATGTGGATATGTTGAAGCAACATCTCTAGACATCAGTCAGGAAGTTCAATCTTGGTCGCAAATGGGACAAAAATAAAAAAATAAGCTCAAATAAATCATTCTCTCTACTATTATTCTGACATTTCACATTCTTAAAATAAAGTGGTGATCCTAAATGTCAGGAATTGTGAAAAACTGAGTTTAAATGTATTTGGCTAAGGTGTATGTAAACTTCAACTGTATGTGTGAACAGAAGCACAATAATAAATGTAAATCTCAACTTTTACATGCAATTAAAATATAATTTGCTATCTTTCTCACATTGATTTCATCAAAGTGGCTAGCAAGGCAATCATAATTTGCAAGGTCATTGTAGGTGTGGTGGAGATAGGTCAGTGAACCTGATGAATGCCTTTGATCTGAAGACACATGTCAGTTCCCAGACCTAACACCAAGGCTTTAGTTCAATGGTCTAATGTGTAGATCAAAACAATGATGGTTACATTGGTGCTGTGGCCATGTTCATACAGGTGCCAATCAAAATGTTGGAGTTGCTAAAGAGGGCCAGGCTTTTGTTCAGTTGACTAACATAAATGGCAGATATACAAGATTGACTGTCCACATTCCATTAGTATTGTCGGTGAAGCATTAGTAATGCATTTAGTTTTGGCCAAAAGCTCCAGTCTAATGTAGGTCTTCTCACGAAAACGTCTGTAGCGTCCGAACGGTTTGGCTTACATACTGTGGGAAGGGGAGACTCTCACGAACACGATGGTGTTCCCAGTTTTGCTTTCCACAATTATTACAGGACTCATCTGAAGGTAACCCATACAATTAATGGAGGTATTGAGGTAGTTTTGTGCCAACAGAAATAAGGGGTTAAATATGTGTAAAAAAATTACAATATTTCCTGAGCTTTCTTATCTCTCTTAGATATATGACAGATATGACAGTCTTTTTTTGCCATTTATGAATGTGTCATTCAACACATTTCTATGCGCTCTGGTAGTAAAGGCCAAATTCAATATTTTATCAAATAATTGTTGAAAAGTTTATTTTGGTCCTAAAATTCTAAATCAAATAGAAAAATTACCCTTGGTATGACCATTGTAAAACAATTCCATACGTTGGCTTAGGAGTTAATATTAACATGTTTAAGGCAATTGTCTATTTTATGATTGTGAAAGTGACAACCTTGCCACCAGTGAGCTTCATGTGTCAAATGACAGTGGTGCCCTTTTCTAATGGGGTCTTATTATAGCTATAACTGCATTGGTTAAGATCTCCCTAGTGTTTAATAAGTTCACGGTGGACATGTTGAGATGAGCTGTTTTTATTGACACATAAACCTTGGACAGATACATGTTATCTGGGTCAGGGGTGCCACATAGCCCTGTCACATGAAATGAAGAAAAACAACCCCACCGCTGGCTGACTTGCATTAAATACAGCCATACAGTATGCACAACAACACAGCAATACTATTTATCTAAGAGATGAGAAAAGTAAAGTGTTCATGTGTTTTAGCAGCTTTTTGACAACATATATTCTGATTGTTTAACTACACAAACCCTTTCACACAATGATTTGACATTATTGAATGTCAAATCATTGAATGCAAATCACAAAGAGCGATAACAATTGAGAGCTACAGTATACGATTCATCATTTGTTAACTTTTAATGCTTCAAAGACAAACAAATTACATGAATTCCACAGATGTCATGTTAAAAGCCACCTGGGAATTGTATGTTAAGTCTAGTTTCTGAAATGACGATTTACTGCCCTGCCAAAACGAAGGGAGTGCTATGTCTCGGAGGTGTTTCGATCCCCCTTCGACCCCTCTGTGGGTGGACTTAAGAGCTAGCTGACTCCTACATCTGTCAGCGATGGTTTACTAGCACTTCTCCTGGGCATACTAATGAACCACTTTGGAGAATCAACATCTTGTAAGGAGAGAGAGAGAGCGAGAAAGAGAGAGAGAGAGAGAGCAGACGGAGAGAGATATATATAACAGAGAGAGAGAGAGAGATAACAGAGATATATATATATATATAACAGAGAGAGAGAGAGAGAGAGAGCGAGATAACAGAGATATATATATATATATAACAGAGAGAGAGATAACACATCCTAGATCTGAATGAATGAAATAATCTTATTAAATACTTTTTTCTTTACATAGTTGAATGTGCTGACAACAAAATCACACAATAATAATCAATGGAAATCCAATTTATCAACCCATGGAGGTCTGGATTTGGAGTCACACTCAAAATTAAAGTGGAAAACCACACTACAGGCTGATCCAACTTTGATGTAATGTTCTTAAAACAAGTCAAAATGAGGCTCAGTAGTGTGTGTGGCCTCCACGTGCCTGTATGACCTCCCTACAATGCCTGGGCATGCTCCTGATGAGGTGGCGGATGGTCTCCTGAGGGATCTCCTCCCAGACCTGGACTAAAGCATCCGCCAACTCCTGGACAGTCTGTGGTGCAACGTGGCGTTGGTGGATGGAGTGAGACATGATGTCCAGGATGTGCTCAATTGGATTCAGGTCTGGGGAACAGGTGGGCCAGTCCATAGCATCAATGCCTTCCTCTTGCAGGAACTGCTGACACACTCCAGCCACATGAGGTCTAGCATTGTCTTGCATTAGGAGGAACCCAGGGCCAACCGCACCAGCATATGGTCTCACAAGGGGTCTGGGGATCTCATCTCGGTACCTAATGGCAGTCAGGCTACCTCTGGCGAGCACATGGAGGGATGTGCGGCCCCTCAAAGAAATGCCACCCCACACAATGACTGACCCACCGCCAAACCGGTCATGCTGGAGGATGTTGCAGGCAGCAGAACGTTCTCCACTGCGTCTCCAGACTGTCATGTCTGTCACATGTGCTCAGTGTGAACCTGCTTTCATCTGTGAAGAGCACAGGGCACCAGTGGCGAATTTGCCATTCTTGGTGTTCTCTGGCAAATGCCAAACGTCCTGCACGGTGTTGGGCTGTAAGCACAACCCCCACCTGTGGACGTCGGGCCCGCATACCACCATCATGGAGTCTGTTTCTGACCGTTTGAGCAGACACATGCACATTTGTGGCCTGCTGGAGGTCATTTTGCAGGGCTCTGGCAGTGCTCCTCCTGCTACTCCTTGCACAAAGGTGGAGGTAGCGGTCCTGCTGCTGGGTTGTTGCCCTCCTACGGCCTCCTCCACGTCTCCTGATGTACTGGCCTGTCTCCTGGTAGCGCCTCCATGCTCTGGACACTACGCTGACAGACACAGCAAACCTTCTTGCCACAGCTCGCATTGATGTGCCATCCTGGATGAGCTGCACTACCTGAGCCACTTGTGTGGGTTGTAGACTCCGTCTCATGCTACCACTAGAGTGAAAGCACCGCCAGCATTCAAAAGTGACCAAAACATCAGCCAGGAAGCATAGGAACTGAGAAGTGGTCTGTGGTTACCACCTGCAGAACCACTCCTTTATTGGGGGTGTCTTGCTAATTGCCTATCATTTCCACCTGTTGTCTATTCCATTTGCACAACAGCATGTGAAATGTATTGTTAATCAGTGTTGCTTCCTAAGTGGACAGTTTGATTTCACAGAAGTGTGATTGACTTGGAGTTACATTGTGTTGTTTAAGTGTTCCCTTTATTTTTTTGAGCAGTATATATAACAGAGAGAGAGAGAGATAACAGATATATATATATATATATATATATATATAACAGAGAGAGAGAGAGATAACAGAGAGATATATAACAGAGAGAGAGATAACAGATATATATATATATATATATATAACAGAGAGAGATAACAGAGAGAGAGAGAGATAACAGAGAGAGAGAGAGAGAGATAACAGAGAGAGATATATATATAACAGAGAGAGAGATATAACAGAGAGAGAGAGATATATAACAGAGGGAGAGATAACAGAGAGAGAGAGAGAGATAACAGAGAGAGAGAGAGAGAGAGATATATAACAGAGAGAGATATATAACAGAGAGAGAGAGAGATATATAACAGAGAGAGAGAGATATAACAGAGATAGATAGATAACAGAGAGAGAGAGAGAGAGATATAACAAAGATAGAGATATATAACAGAGAGAGCGAGAGAGATATGTAACAGAGAGAGAGATATAAGAGAGAGAGAGAGTGATATAACAGAGAGAGAGATATATAACAGAGAGAGAGAGAGAGAGATAACAGAGAGAGGGAGAGAGAGAGATATATAACAGAGAGAGAGATATATAGCAGAGAGAGAGATATAACAGAGAGAGAGAGAGAGAAAGAGATAACAGAGAGAGAGAAAGAGAGAGATAACAGAGAGAGAGAGAGAGAGAGATAACAGAGAGATAGAGATATATAACAGAGAGAGAGAGACATATAACAGAGAGAGAGAGGTAAATAACAGAGAGAGAGCAGACAGAGAGAGAGAGAGAGATATAAGAGAGAGAGAGATAACAGAGAGAGAGAGAGAGAGAGAGATAACAGAGAGGGAGATATATATCAGAGAGAGAGAGAGAGATAACAGAGAGAGAGAGAGAGAGATAGAGAGATATAACAGAGAGAGAGAGATAGCAGAGAGAGAGATAACAGAGAGAAAGAGAGAGAGTTTGATAACAGAGAGAGAGAGAGTGATAACAGAGAGAGAGAGAGATAACAGAGAGAGAGAGAGCAGACAGAGAGAGAGAGAGAGAACAGATGGAGAGAGAGAGAGAGATAACAGAGAGAGCGAGATATGACAGAGAGAGAGATCTATATATAACAGAGAGCGAGAGAGAGAGAGATATAACAGAGAGAGAGAGATATATAACAGAGAGAGAGAGAGAGAGAGAGAGAGATAACATAGAGAGAGAGAGCGATAACAGAGAGAGAGAGATATAACAGAGAGAGAGAGATATAACAGAGAGAGAGAGATAGAGAGAGATAGAGAGAGAGATAACAGAGAGAGAGATATATATAACAGAGAGAGAGGTATATAACAGAGAGAGAGAGATAGAAAACAGTGAGAGAGAGAGAGATAACAGAGAGAGAGATATAACAGAGAGAGAGAGATAACAGAGAGAGAGTTATATAACAGAGAGAGAGAGTGAGATATAACAGAGAGAGAGAGAGCAATATAACAGAGAGAGAGATACATTCAGCAGAGAGAGAGAGAGATATAACAGAGAGAGAGATAACACACAGAGAGAGAGAGAGAGATAACAGAGAGAGAGAGAGATAACAGAGAGAGAGATATAAAACAGAGAGAGAGATCAGACAGAGAGAGAGAGAGACAGATATATAAGAGAGAGAGATAACAGAGAGAGCGAGAGAGAGAGAGATAACAGAGAGAGAGATATATAACAGAGAGAGAGAGCTATAACAGAGATAGAGAGAGAGATAACAGAGAAAGAGAGAGAGATAACAGAGAGAGATAACAGAGAGAAAGAGAGAGAGATTGATAATAGAGAGAGAGAGAGAGAGAGAGATAACAGAGAGAGAGAGAGATATAACAGAGAGAGAGAGCAGACAGAGAGAGAGAGAACAGATAGAGAAAGAGATAGAGAGATAACAGAGAGAGAGATATGACAGAGAGAGATATATATATATATAACAGAGAGCGAGAGAGATATATAACAGAGAGAGAGATATATATATATATATATATATATATATATATAGCAGAGATATATATATATATAACAGAGAGAGATATATATATATATATAACAGAGAGAGAGATATATAACAGAGAGAGAGAGAGATATAACAGAGAGAGAGATATATAAAGAGAGAGAGAGAGAAAGCGATAACAGAGAGAGAGATATATATAACAGAGAGAGAGAGAGATATAACAGAGAGAGAGATATATATAACAGAGAGAGGTATATAACACAGAGAGAGAGAGATAGATAACAGAGAGAGAGAGATAACAGAGAGAGAGATATAATAGAGAGAGAGAGATAACAGAGAGAGTTATATAACAGAGAGAGAGTGAGATATAACAGAGAGAGAGATATATAACAGAGAGATAACAGAGAGAGGGAGAGAGAGATATATATAACAGAGAGAGAGAAAGATATATAACAGAGAGAGAGAGAGATAACACAGAGAGAGAGAGAGATATAACACAGAGAGAGAGAGATAACAGAGAGATAGAGATATATAACAGAGAGAGAGACATATAACAGAGAGAGAGAGATATATAACAGAGAGAGAGAGAGAGAGAGAGATATAAGAGAGAGAGAGAGATAACAGAGAGAGAGAGAGAGGTAACAGAGAGAGAGAGAAAAAACAGAGAGAAAGATAGAGAGAGATAACAGAGAGAGAGATAACAGAGAGAGAGATATATAACAGAGAGAGAGAGCAGACAGAGAGAGAGAGAACAGATGGAGAGAGAGAGAGAGAGATAACAAAGAGAGAGATATGACAGATATATATATATATATATATATATATATATATATATATATGTATATATAACAGAGAGCGAGAGAGAGAGATATATAACAGAGAGAGAGATATATATAGCAGAGAGATATATATATATATATAACAGAGAGAGAGATCTATAAAGAGAGAGAGAGAGAGCGATAACAGAGAGAGAGATATATATAACAGAGAGAGAGAGAGATATAACAGAGAGAGAGATATATATAACAGAGAGAGGTATATAACAGAGAGAGAGAGAGATAGATAACAGAGAGAGAGAGATAACAGAGAGAGAGATATAATAGAGAGAGAGAGAGATAACAGAGAGAGTTATATAACAGAGAGAGAGTGAGATATAACAGAGAGAGATATATATAACAGAGAGAGAGAGAGATAACAGAGAGAGGGAGAGAAAGAGATATATAACAGAGAGAGAGAGAAAGATATATAACAGAGAGAGACAGAGATATCACAGAGAGAGAGAGAGAGATAACAGAGAGAGAGAGAGGGAGAGAGAGAGAGATAACAGAGAGATAGAGATATATAACAGAGAGAGATAGACATATAACAGAGAGAGAGATATATAACAGAGAGAGAGAGAGCAGACAGAGAGAGAGAGAGAGAGAGAGAGAGAGAGAGAGAGATAAGAGAGAGAGAGAGATAACAGAGAGAGAGAGAGAGAGAGAGGTAACAGAGAGAGAGAGAGAAAACAGAGAGAAAGATAGAGAGAGAACAGAGAGAGAGATAACAGAGAGAGAGATATATAACAGAGAGAGAGAGAGAGCAGACAGAGAGAGAGATAACAGATGGAGAGAGAGAGAGAGAGAGATAACAGAGAGAGAGATATGACAGATATATATATATATATATAACAGAGAGCGAGAGAGAGAGATATATAACAGAGAGAAAGAGATATATATAGCAGAGATATATATATATATATATAACAGAGAGAGAGAGAGAGATATATATAACAGAGAGAGAGATATATATAACAGAGAGAGAGAGATATAACAGAGAGAGAGAGATATATAAAGAGAGAGAGAGAGCGATAACAGAGAGAGATATATATATAACAGAGAGAGAGAGAGAGAGATATAACAGAGACAGAGATAGAGAGAGAGATAACAGAGAGAGAGATATATATAACAGAGAGAAGTATATAACAGAGAGAGAGAGAGATAGATAACAGAGAGAGAGAGATAACAGAGAGAGAGATATAATAGAGAGAGAGATAACAGAGAGAGTTATATAACAGAGAGAGAGAGTGAGATATAACAGAGTGAGAGAGCGATATAACAGAGAGAGAGATATATATAACAGAGAGAAAGAGAGAGAGATAACAGAGAGAGGGAGAGAGAGATATATATAACAGAGAGAGAGAGAAAGATATATAACACAGAGAGAGAGTTAACCTGTTAGGGCTAGGGGGCAGTATTGACACGGCTGGATAAAAAACATACCCGATTTAATCTGGTTACCACTCCTACCCAGTAACTAGAATATGCATATACTTATTACATATGGATAGAAAACACCCTAAATTTTCTAAAACTGTTTGAATGGTGTCTGTGAGTATAACAGAACTCAAATGGCAGGTCAAAACCTGAGAGATTCCTTTACAGGAAGTGGCCTGTCTGACCATTTCTTGAACTTCTTTTCCATCTCTATCTTTTACTAAGGATCTCTGCTCTAACGTGACACTTCCCACGTCTTCCATAGGCGCTCAGAGCCCGGGAAAAAACAGAATGTCGTCATTCCAGCCCCAGGCTGAAACACATTATCGCCTTTCTCAAGTGGCCGATCAAGGGACTCTGGGCTTATGCGCGTGACCCGACCGCCCCCGCTTTTGTGATTTTTTCCTCTGTTTGCCGAAAAGGAGATTCCCTGTCGGAATATTATCGCTTTTCTACGAGAAAAATGGCGTAAAAATTTATTTTAAACAGCGGTTGACATGCTTCGAAGTACGGTAATGGAATATTTAGAATTTTATTGTCACGAATTGCGCCATGCGCGCGACACTTCTTTACCATTTCGGATAGTGTCTGGAATGCACGAACAAAACGCCGCTATTCGGATATAACGATGGATTATTTTGGACCAAACCAACATTTGTTATTGAAGTAGCAGTCCTGGGTGTGCATTCTGACGAAGACAACAAAAGGTAATCAAACTTTTATAATAGTAAATATGATTATGGTGAGTGCTAAACTTGCCGGGTGTCTAAATAGCGAGCCCGTGATGCCTGGGCTATGTACTTAGAATATTGCAAAATGTGCTTTCACCAAAAAGCTATTTTAAAATCGGACATATCGAGTGCATAGAGGAGGTCTGTATCTATAATTCTTAAAATAATTGTTATGCTTTTTGTGAACGTTTATCGTGAGTAATTTAGTAAAATGTTAGCGAATTCCCCGGAAGTTTGCGGGGGGTATGCTAGTTCTGAACGTCACATGCTAATGTAAAAAGCTGTTTTTGATATAAATATGAACTTGATTGAACAAAACATGCATGTATTGTATAACATAATGTCCTAGGGTTGTCATCTGATGAAGATCATCAAAGGTGAGTGCTGCATTTAGCTGTCTTCTGGGTTTTGGTGACATTATATGCTGGCTTGAAAAATGGGTGTCTGATTATTTCTGGCTTGGTACTGACATAATCTAATGTTTTGCTTTCGTTGTAAAGCCTTTTTGAAATCGGACAGTGTGGTTAGATTAACGAGAGTCTTGTCTTTAAATGGCTGTAAAATAGTCATATGTTTGAGAAATTGAAGTAATAGGACTTTTAAGGTTTTGAAAATCGCGCCACAGGCTGCAAGTGGCTGTTACGCAAGCGTCCCACCTAGCCCATAGAGGATAACACAGAGAGAGAGCGAGAGAGAGAGAGAGATATAACAGAGAGAGAGAGAGAGAGATAACAGAAAGCTAGAGATATATAACAGAGAGAGAGAGAGACATATAACAGAGAGAGAGAGAGAGAGATATAACAGAGAGAGAGAGAGAGAGCAGACAGAGAGAGAGAGAGAGATAACAGAGAGAGAGAGAGAGAGAGGTAACACAGAGAGAGAGAGAAAACAGAGAGAAAGATAGAGAGAGATAACAGAGAGAGAGAGATAACAGAGAGATATATATATAACAGAGAGAGAGAGAGCAGACAGAGAGTTGTATAACAGAGAGAGAGAGAGAGCGATAACAGAGAGAGAGAGAGAGAGACATAACAGAGGTAGAGAGAGAGTTATAACAGAGAGAGAGATAACAGACAGAGATATATATATAACAGAGAGAGAGAGAGAGAGAGAGAGATAACAGAGAGAGAGATATAACAGAGAGAGAGAGAGATAAGAGTATATAAGAGAGAGAGAGATAACAGAGAGAGAGAGAGAGATAGATAACAGAGAGAGAGAGATATATCAGAGAGAGAGCGAGAGAGAGAGAGATATCAGAGAGAGAGAGATATATAACAGAGAGAGAGAGAGAGATAACAGAGAGAGAGAGATAACAGAGAGAAAGAGAGAGAGATAACAGAGAGAGAGATAACAGAGAGAGAGATATAACAGAGAGAGAGAGAGAGAGATAAGAGTATATAAGAGAGAGAGAGATAACAGAGAGAGAGAGAGAGAGAGAGAGATAACAGAGAGAGAGATATATTTCAGAGAGAGAGAGATATATATCAGAGAGAGAGAGAGATAACAGAGAGAGAGAGATAACAGAGAGAGAGAAAGATAACAGAGAGAAAGAGAGAGAGAGATATAACAGAGAGAGAGAGAGAGAAAACAGATGGAGAGAGAGATAACAGAGAGAGAGAGAGAGAGATATGACAGAGATATATATATATATAACAGAGAGCGAGAGAGAGATATATATAACAGAGAGAGAGAGAGATATAGCAGAGATATATATATATAACAGAGAGAGAGAGAGAGATATAACAGAGGGAGAGAGAGATATAACAGAGAGAGAGATATAACAGAGAGAGAGAGAGAGAGAGAGAGAGAAAACAGATGGAGAGAGAGAGAGAGATAACAGAGAGAGAGAGAGAGAGATATAGCAGATATATATATATATATATATAACAGAGAGAGAGAGAGAGATATAACAGAGAGAGAGAAAGATATAACAGAGAGAGAGAGATAACACAGAGAGAGAGATATATAAAGAGAGAGAGAGCAATAACAGAGAGAGAGATATAACAGAGAGAGAGAGATAACAGAGAGAGAGATATATATAACAGAGAGAGAGAGATAACAGAGAGAGAGAGAGAGAACAGAGAGAGAGAGAGAGATAACAGATATATATATATATAAAACACAGAGAGAGAGAAATAACAGAGAGAGAGAGATATAACAGAGAGAGAGAGATATTTAACAGAGAGAGAGAGATAACAGAGAGAGAGTTATATAACAGAGAGAGAGAGAGAGACAACAGAGATAGAGAGATATAACAGAGAGAGAGAGATAACAGAGATATATATATATATATATATATATATATATATAACAGAGAGAGAGAGAGAGAGAGAGAGAGAGAGCGAGATAACAGAGAGAGAGAGATAACAGATATATATATATATATATATATATATAATACACAGAGAGAGAGATAACAGAGAGAGAGATATAACAGAGACAGAGAGATAACAGAGAGAGAGAGTTATATAACACAGAGAGCGATAACAAAGAGAGAGATAACAGAGAGAGAGAGATATATAACAGAGAGAGAGAAAGAGGGAGAAATAACAGAGAGAGAGAGATATGACAGAGAGAGAGAGCGATATAACAGAGAGAGAGATATATACACTGCTCAAAGAAATAAAGGGAACACTTAAACAACACAATGTAACTCCAAGTCAATCACACTTCTGTGAAATCAAAATGTCCACTAAGGAAGCAACACTGATTGACAATAAATGTCACATGCTGTTGTGCAAATGGAACAGACAACAGGTGGATATTATAGGCAATAAGCAAGACACCCCCAATAAAGCAGTGGTTCTGCAGGTGGAAACCACAGACCACTTCTCAGTTCCTATGCTTCCTGGCTGATGTTTTGGTCACTTTTGAATGCTGGCGGTGCTTTCACTCTAGTGGTAGCATGAGACGGAGTCTACAACCCACACAAGTGGCTCAGGTAGTGCAGCTCATCCAGGATGGCACATCAATGCGAGCTGTGGCAAGAAGGTTTGCTGTGTCTGTCAGTGTAGAGTCCAGAGCATGGAGGCGCTACCAGGAGACAGGCCAGTACATCAGGAGACCTGGAGGAGGCCGTAGGAGGGCAACAACCCAGCAGCAGGACCGCTACCTCCGCCTTTGTGCAAGGAGGAGCAGGAGGAGCACTGCCAGAGCCCTGGAAAATGACCTCCAGCAGGCCACAAATATGCATGTGTCTGCTCAAATGGTCAGAAAAAGACTCCATGAGGGTGGTATGAGGGCCCGACGTCCACAGGTGGGGGTTGTGCTTATAGCCCAACACCGTGCAGGATGTTTGGCATTTGCCAGAGAACACCAAGATTGGCAAATTCGCCACTGGCCCCCTGTGCTCTTCACAGATGAAGCAGGTTCAGACTGAGCACATTTGACAGACGTGACAGAGTCTGGAGACGCCATGGAGAACGTTCTGCTGCCTGCAACATCCTCCAGCATGACCGGTTTGGCGGTGGGTCAGTCATGGTGTGGGGTGGCATTTCTTTGGGGGGCCGCACAGCCCTCCATGTGCTCGCCAGAGGTAGCCTGAATGCCATTAGGTACCGAGATGAGATCCTCAGACCCCTTGTGAGACCATATGCTTGTGCGGTTGGCCCTGGGTTCCTCCTAATGCAAGACAATGCTCGACCTCATGTGGCTGGAGTGTGTCAGCAGTTCCTGCAAGAGGAAGGCATTGATGCTATGGACTGGCCCGCCCGTTCCCCAGACCTGAATCCAATTGAGCACATCTGGGACATCATGTCTCGCTCCATCCACCAACGCCACGTTGCACCACAGACTGTCCAGGAGTTGGCGGATGCTTTAGTCCAGGTCTGGGAGGAGATCCCTCAGGAGACCATCCGCCACCTCATCAGGAGCATGCCCAGGCGTTGTAGGGATGTCATACACGCACGTGGAGGCCACACACACTACTGAGCCTCATTTTGACTTGTTTTAAGGACATTACATCAAAGTTGGATCAGCCTGTAGTGTGGTTTTACACTTTAATTTTGAGTGTGACTCCAAATCCAGACCTCCATGGGTTGATAAATTGGATTTCCATTGATTATTTTTGTGTGATTTTGTTGTCAGCACATTCAACTATGTAAAGAAAAAAGTATTTAATAAGATTATTTCATTCATTCAGATCTAGGCTGTGTTATTTTAGTGTTTTTTTTTAGAAGTATATATAACAGAGATAGATATATAAGAGAGAGAGATATAACAGAGAGAGAGAGAGAGATAATATAAATAGAGAGAGCTATATAACAGAGAGAGATAGAATAGAGATATATAACAGAGAGAGAGAGAGAGTGATATAACAGAGAGAGAGAGAGAGATATAACAGAGAGAGGGAGATAACAGAGAGAGAGAGATATATATATATAACAGAGATATAACAGAGAGAGATAACAGAGAGAGAGATGACAGAGAGAGAGAGATATATAACAGAGAGAGAGATAAATAAAAGAGAGAGAGAGATATATATAACAGAGAGAGAGAGGGAGAGAGAGAGAAAGAGATATAACAGAGAGAGAGAGATAACAGAGAGAGATATATAACAGTGAGATATATATATATATATATATTACAGAGAGAGAGAAAGATAACATACAGCGAGAAAGAGAGATATATAACAGAGAGATATATATATATATTTATATATATACGAGAGAGATCGATATATAACAGAGATAGAGAGAGAGATATATATAATAGTGAGAGAGATATATAACAGAGAGAAATAAATGAGAGAGAGAGATATATAACAGAGAGAGAGATATATAACAGAGATAGATATATAAGAGAGATATATATATATATATAACAGAGAGAGAGAGAGAGAGAGAGAGTGTCACAGTATCCACAGAAGGTGGCACCCCTCCTCGGTCGGGCGGAGCTTGGCGGTCGTCGTCGCCGGCCTACTAGCTGCCACCGATCTATGTTTCTGTGTTTGGTTTTTGTCTGTCTAGGTCCGCACCTGGTCCTTGTCTGTCATTAGTGGGGGGGTATTTAGTTTGTCCTTTGTGTTCTGTATTCGTGCGGGATTGTTTGTATGTCTACGGGCAGATGGTAGTTAGCGCTGCCTTAGATTTCAGCGTGGAACTTATTCTTATTGTATTGCCGGGCTGCGCCCCGTGCGTTATCGTTTTGGGAACTATTCTCTCTTTTTGGGTGTTGTGCGCACCCTGTGCCTTTTTCGACTGCCTTGTTTACGGTGGAAATAAACTTCGGCACTACCGGACCTCAGTCTCCTGCATCTTGACTCTGCCCCTTCTACCTGCCCTTAAGAAAACGTGACAGAGAGAGAGATGTAACAGAGAAAGGGAGAGATATATATAACAGAGAGAGAGAGATAACAGAGAGAGAGAGATATAACAGAGAGAGAGAGAGAGAGAGAGAGAGAGAGAACAGACAGGGAGAGAGAGATAGAGAGAGAACAGACGGAGAGATAACAGAGAGATATATATATAACAGAGAGAGAGAGAGATAACAGATATATATATATATAAAACAGAGAGAGAGAGAGAGATAACAGAGAGCGAGTGAGAGCGATATATAACAGAGAGAGATAGAGAGAGATATAACAGATATATATATATATATATATAACAGAGAGAGAGAGAAATATAACAGAGAGAGAGAGAGAGAGAGAGAGAGAGAGAGAGAGAGATAACAGAGAGAGAGAGATAGAGAGAGATATAACAGAGAGAGAGATATATAACAGAGAGAGAGAGAGAGAAAGAGATTGCAAGATTGCAGAGAGAGAGAGAGAGAGAGAGAGATATAACAGAGAGAGAGAGAGAGCTATAACACAGAGAAATATATATATAACAGAGAGAGGGAGAGAGAGATAGGAGAGAGAGAGAGAGAGATAACAGAGAGAGAGATATAACAGAGAGAGAGATATAACAGAGAGAGAGAGGTATATATAACAGAGAGAGAGAGAGAGAGAGAGAGAGAGAGAGAGAGAGAGAGAGAGAGAGAGAGAGAGAGAGAGAGAGAGATAACAGAGAGAGAGTGTCACGTCCTGGCCAGTATAAGGGTTATTTGTTATTGTAGTTTGGTCAGGACGTGGCAGAGGGTATTTGTTTTATGTGGTTCGGGATGGTGTTTTTTGTAGAAGGGTATTTGATTTAGGTATCCCGGGGTTTTTGGGCACTGTTCCTTGTTAATGTATTTCTATGTTTAGTCTAGTTAGTTGTATTTCTATGTTTAGGTTAATGGGGGGTTGGACTCTCAATTGGAGGCAGGTGCTTTCTCGTTGCCTCTGATTGAGATTCCTATATATGGGTATGTGTTTGATTTAGTGTTTGTGGGAGATTGTCTCTTGTTTTGCGTGTGTGAGCCTTACAAGACTGTTTGGTTGTTCGTGAGTTCTTCGTCGTTCGAAGACCGGGAACGCTACCGAGGAACACGACTGGCGTTGAAGCACGAGAGGCACCCCCAATAATTGTTTTTGGGGGGGCACACGGGTAGTTTGGCTGGGCCAAGGGTGAGCCCTAAGCCAGCTCCCCGTGTTTATATGGAGGACCGTATGGAGTGGAGGGCGCCGTGTTTTGCTGAAGTGCGCACAATCTCACCCATACGCACGCACAGTCCAGTGCGAATTATTCCAGCCCCTCGCAGATGCCGTGCTAGAGTGGGCATCCAGCCTGGTAGGAGGATGCCTGCGCAGCGCGTCTGGTCACCGGTGCGCCTCCTAGGACCAGGCTACCCTACGCCCGCTCTACGCACGGCAACTATCAGGCCCCTGCACAGCCCAGTTCGCCCTGTACTAGCACCCCGCTCGTACAGGGCTACTAGTTCCATCCAGCCAGGACGGGTTGTGCAGGAGGTGAGATCAAGACCGCCTGTGCGCCTCCATGGCCCGGTGTTTTACAGTTCCTGTCTTTCGTGCGGACCCGGAAGTGCGAAACCCCAGTCTGGCACGTCCAGTACCAGCACCACGCACCAGGCTTCCAGTGCATCAGCCCAGTCCGACTCATCCTGTTCCCGCTCCCCGCACTAGCCCTGAGGTGTGTGTCCCCAGTCTGGCACGTCCAGTACCAGCACCATGCACCAGGCTTCCAGTGCGTCAACCCAGTCCGACTCGGCCTGTTCCCGTTCCCCGCACTAGCCCTGAGGTGCGTGTCCCCAGGCTGATACCTCCAGTACCAGCACCATGCATCAGGAGAGAGAGATAACAGAGAGAGAGAGAGAGAGAAAACCCCGGAGAGAGATAAGAGAGAGATATATATATAACAGAGAGAGAGAGATATTACAGAGAGAGAGAAAGAGAGAGATATAACAGATAGAGAGATATATAACAGAGAGAGAGAAAGAGAGAGATATAACAGAGAGAGAGAGAGATAACAGAGAGAGATATATATAACAGAGAAAGAGATATATAACAGAGAGATATATATATAACACAGAGAGAAAGAGAGAGAGATATAACAGACAGAGAGAGAAATATATAACAGAGAGAGAGCGATATATATATAAATATATATAAAACAGAGAGAGAGAGAGATTTATATATATAACAGAGAGAGAGAGATATAATAGAGAGAGAGAGAGATATATTACAGGGAGAGAGATACCAGAGAGAGATAGCTATATAACAGAGAGAGAGAGAGACAACAGAGAGAGATATATATATATAACAGAGAGAGAGAGAGATAACAGAGAGAGAGAGAGATAACAGAAAGAGATATATAACAGAGAGAGAGAGAGATAACAGAGAGAGAGATATAACAGAGAGAGAGAGATAACAGAGAGAGATAGATATATAACAGAGAGATATATAACAGAGAGAGATATATATAACAGAGAGAGAGAGATATAACAGAGAGAGAGAGATATAACAGAGAGAGAGAGATATATAACAGAGAGAGAGGGATAACAGAGAGAGAGAGATAGATATATAACAGAGAGAGCGAGAGAGATATATATATATATATATAACAGAGAGAGAGAGATAACAGAGAGAGAGAGAGAGAGAGATAACAGAGAGAGAGAGATAACAGAGAGAGAGAGAGATAGATATATAGCAGAGAGAGCGAGAGAGAGAGATATATATAACAGAGAGAGAGAGAGAAAGAGAGAGATAACAGAGAGAGAGATAGATAGATATATAACCTGTTAGGGCTAGGGGGCAGTATTGACACGGCTGGATAAAAAAACATACCCGATTTAATCTGGTTACCACTCCTACCCAGTAACTACAATATGCATATACTTATTACATATGGATAGAAAACACCCTAAATGTTCTAAAACTGTTTGAATGGTGTCTGTGAGTATAACAGAACTCATTTGGCAAGCAAAACCCTGAGACATTTTCTGACAGGAAGTGGATACCTGATGTGTTGTATTACCTTTAAACCTATCCCATTGAAAAACACAGGGGCTGAGGAATATTTTGGCACTTCCTATTGCTTCCACTAGATGTCACCAGCCTTTACAAAGTGTTTTGAGTCTTCTGGAGGGAGATCTGACCGAACAAGAGCCATGGAACGATGATGGCCCATTAGACACCTGGCGCGCGAGTTCATGTTGGGTACCCTCGTTCCAATACGTTATAAAAGAGTATGCATTCGTCCACCTTGAATATTATTCATGTTCTGGTTAAAAAAGGCCCTAATGATTTATGCTATACAACGTTTGACATGTTTGAACGAACGTAAATATATTTTTTCCCCTCGTTCATGACGAGAAGTCCGGCTGGCTTAGATCATGTGCTAACAAGACGGAGATTTTTGGACATAAATGATGAGCTTTTTTGAACAAAACTACATTCGTTATGGACCTGTGATACCTGGAAGTGACATCTGATGAAGAGAATCAAAGGTAATGGATTATTTACATAGTATTTTCGATTTTAGATCTCCCCAACATGACGTCTAGTCTGTATCGCAACGCGTATTTTTCTGGGCGCAGTGCTCAGATTATTGCAAAGTGTGATTTCCCAGTAAGGTTATTTTTAAATCTGGCAAGTTGATTGCGTTCAAGAGATGTAAATCTATAATTCTTTAAATGACAATATAATATTTTACCAATGTTTTCTAATTTTAATTATTTAATTTGTGACGCTGACTTGACTGCCGGTTATTGGAGGGAAACGATTTCCTCAACATCAATGCCATAGTAAAACGCTGTTTTTGGATATAAATATGAACTTGATAGAACTAAAAATGCATGCATTGTCTAACATAATGTCCTAGGAGTGTCATCTGATGGAGATTGTAAAAGGTTAGTGCATCATTTTAGCTGGTTTTATGGTTTTGGTGACCCTGTCTTTGAATTGACAAAACATTACACACAACTCTTGTAAATGTACTGTCCTAACATACTTTAAATTTATGCTTTCGCCGTAAAACCTTTTTGAAATCGTAAAACGTGGTTAGATTAAGGAGATGTTTATCTTTCAAAGGGTGTAAAATAGTTGTATGTTTGAAAAATTAGAATTTTGACATTTATTTGGATTCAAATTTGCCGCTCTTGAAATGCACCTGCTGTTGATGGAGTGCACCACGGGTGGCACGCTAGCGTCCCACCTAGCCCATAGAGGATAACAGAGAGAGAGAGATATAACAGAGAGAGAGAGAGAGAGAGATAACAGAGAGAGAGATATATAACAGAGAGAGAGATAACAGAGAGAGAGAGAGATATAACAGAGAGAGAGATAACAGAGAGAGAGAAAGATATATAACAGAGAGATAGATATATAACAGAGAGATATATAAAAGAGAGAGAGAGAGAGAGAGAGAGAGAGATAACAGAGAGAGAGAGATAACAGAGAGAGAGAGATATAACAGAGAGAGAGAGATAACAGAGAGAGAGAGATAACAGAGAGAGAGAAAAATATATAACAGAGAGATAGATATATAACAGAGAGATATATAAAAGAGAGAGAGAGAGATAACAGAGAGAGAGAGATATAACAGAGAGAGAGAGAGAAAACAGAGAGAGAGAAAGATATATAACAGAGAGCGAGAGCGAGAGAGAGAGATAACAGATATATATATATATATATAACAGAGAGATAGAGATATAACAGAGAGAGAGAGAGATAACAGAGAGAGAGAGAGAGAGAGAGAGATATGTAAAAGAGAGATATACAACACAGAGAGAGAGAGAGAGAGATGAGAGAGAGAGATATATAACAAAGAGAGATATATAAGAGAGAGATATATATAACAGAGAGAGAGAGAGAGATTTAACAGAGAGAAAGAGATATAACAGAGAGAGAGAGAATACCCAGCAGAAATCAAATCAGAGAAGGGAAGAATCAACTATAAACACAGAATTCTGAGGGAGAACCCAGAAACTTTGTTTGCCGACTGCTCACAAAACGGGACTGTTACAAACCTGTTATTTTACACAGACCACACCACTGCCTGGCATACAGCTGTAACCACATTTTTGAGGACAGCGACAAGGACCAGGAAAACAGGTTTCTGACGGTAAACATGTATCAGAACGGCACTATCATGGTCCAGGGCAGTGAGGCTGCACTCAGCTCTGTTGTGCAGGACTTCCCCACCCTAAGGAAGATAGCAGAATGAAAAAAAGAAAAAAGAAAAGGACAGCACCCCGACCTCTCCCCTCACCTCAGGCACCCCAACAGCAGGACTATCCTCCCCCCTGCTTGCCTACAACCACCAGAGCCAAGGCCACACTACCATCAGCCTGTTGAGAGACAGGCTGGCTCTGTTAGAAGTATGGGTTACTGAGCTGAAGGAGCAGCCCCCCAGCTACACCACCACCAGCCCAGACACAGAGCTTCTACAGGACCAGATCAACCAGTGCAGGACCCAGCTGAAGAACTCTGTCCAGGAGCTGAGAGAGAGCCTTACCACAGCGCTTGAGGAGGTAAAGGCCACCATGAGGAGAGAGCTAGGACAGGTAAAGGAGGAGATGGCAAAGGAGTTATCTGTCATCAAGAGGGTGCTGCAGCACAGAGAATAGACTGTAGAGACTCCCAGAGAGAAGCTGCAGCCCCTCACCACCCCTAACAACCCCACTGACCCACCTTTACCCACAATCCCCCCCCATACCGACAACATTTTACCCACACCCCCAGTCAACAAAGAGGCACATATGGAGACACCTACTACAGAGAGAAGCCCTCTGCCCCCCCCGACACACCCCCACACACCCCTCCATGTACACAGGCCCTGTGTACTCCAGCCCCAGACCGTAAACGCACTAATCTGGTAAAACCCACTGAGGTGGCCATCCTCATTGACTCAAATGGGAAATTCATCCAAGAAGATAAACTCTTCCCCCAACACAAGGTGTGCAAAATATGGTGCCCAAAAACACAAGATGCACTCCACATCCTGTCCCAGCCTGACTTTGGCACACCAGGCCACATTATTATTCACACCGGCACCAACAACCTGCGAGAGGAGCAGGAGAGAGTAGGCAGCCTGGTCAACAGAGTAGCAGAGAGGGCCTCTGAGTGGTTCCCTAACTCCCACATCACCATCTCCACTCTGCTGCCCCGCAAAGACTTTCATCCCTGTACCATTCAGAAAGTCAACGCTGACATCACCAGAGGGTGTGGCCTACTCCCGAACGTACACGTTGCTCACCACCCAACAATCACCCCAGAGCATCTACACGACCACTCCCACCTGAGGAAGCAGACAGTAGGGATGTTTGCCAAGTCTCTAAAGGACGTAGCACTTGGTAGACAAACACCCCATGCTGCACTGGACAGAGGAGCACCCAGAGACCCCTACCAGACCACTGCACCACCAAGGAGCCCCAGGCCCCTTCAACGCCACACCAGACCCAGTGCACCCCACACACCCCCAGAGCATCACCACTTCCATCGGCTTAGCCAGACCAGACCGGGCCCAGCCTATTATCCAGCACCAGACCACCACCCCTACCAGACCAGAGAGGAAGTCCCACGGCCCAGACCTGGGCCTCCTCCACTCCACAGGGCCCAACAGCAGGACCAGCGCAGCTACGCAGAGGTCGTCAGAGGACAGGAGAACCCTGTAGGATTAAGTGAGATTAAACAGCTCCTCCAATACATCTGCACTAAACACACACGGACGCATACACACACACACACACACACACACACACACACACACACACACACACACACACACACACACACACACACACACACACACACACACACACACACACACACACACACACACACACACACACACACACACCTATTGTACTAGAATTTACTTGTTCAATGAATAGGAATATTTAACAGAATAACAGAATAAATGTTAGCTGATATCCTGTTTATCTCACTCTTAACAACTTATTAGTTAGTAGTTACTGTGTTTCTGACTGCTATTCTTTCTTTTTGCAACATGAAATCACTATCAGTTAGCATGTGGAACATTCAGGGTCTAAACTCATCAACCTTTGGTCTGAAGAGTTTAGCACTGGAGTTCAACAAAAATCTTAAAGATGTTGACGTCATCATTCTGCAGGAGACATGGTGTAAGGCTGACGTTGTCACTCACTGTCCCACAGGCTACAGAAAGGTCATTGTGCCATCACAGAAACACAGCTCTGTCAATAGAGGCAGAGACTCTGGAGGATTGATCATTTGGTACAAATCCAAACTACAAAATCTAATTGATCCCCTCAAAATTGGCAAATACCACATTTGGTTAAAACTAAAAAAAGAACTTGTACTGACAGAAAAAGATGTGTTCCTTTGCGCAATATATATCCCCCCCCTCAGAATCCCCATATTACTCAGAGGAGATCTTCCCCACCCTTGAGGAAGAGACGTGCCATTTCCAGGCCCAGGGAAATGTGCTCATCTGTGGGGACACAAATGCGCGCACAGGAACACTACCTGATCTAACGAGCACACAAGGGGACAGCTTTATTACAGGCCATACTGTTTCTAACTGTCTTAATCTCCCCCATAGAAACAACAGTGACAGCACCGTCAACAAAAACGGAAGGGATCTTTTGCAGCTCTGTAGAAGCCTGGGTCTGTACTTTGTCAACGGTAGGTTACGGGGGGACTCTTTGGGGAGATTCACCTACTGCTCACCTCTTGGCCACAGTACAGTAGACTATATGATCACAGACATGGACCCTTTCTCTCTCAGCTCATTCACTGTCAAGCCACTAACACCTCTGTCTGATCACAGCCAAATTACGTTGTTCCTCAAAAGAACAGACATGGAAACAACCACACATTCACAGCCCAGTAAGCTGTACAACATCAGAAATTCATACAGATGGGCCCAAAACAGCACAGAAGAACACCAGAAAGCAACCTGGAACCAAAATATCCAAACACTCTTAGATAACTTTCTGGATACCACATTCACTCACAGTAAAGAAGGCATCAATCTAGCAGTATGAAACATCAACTATATATTCAGGCAAACGGCAAAAGAAGCACAATTGAAATTGATAAAAAACTAAACAAAAGAAATCACAGATGACAACTGGTTTGATGCAGATTGTAAAATTATAAGGAAAAAACTTAGAACACTATCCAACCAAAAGCACAGAGACCCAAATAATGGTGAATTACGCCTTCATTACTGTGAGACTTTAAAACTCTATAAACGTACACTCAGAACCAAAAAAGCACAGTACAACAGCAAGCAGCTGACACTAATTGAGGAGTCCATAAACACAAACAACTTTTGGAAAAATTTGAAAAAACAAAAAAAATCTAAACAATAGGAATTAGCGATACAAAATGGTGACATATGGACAACCCATTTCAAAACACTCTACAACACCGTTCAAATTGACACAAACGCAGAACAACGCCAAATTCATCAGAAGTTGAATGGATTAGAAAAAGCTATAAAGGACAATCAAAACCCATTGGACTCCCCAATTACTGACCAGGAGCTCTATAAGAAACTTCAGGCTCTCAAATTTAAAAAAGCATGCGGACCTGATGGCATCCTAAATGAGATGCTCAAACTCACTAGTGCAAAATTTCAATTGGCTATATTAAAACTGTTTAATTTGATCCTGAGTGTAGGTTATTTCCCTGACATCTGGAATCAAGGACTCATAACCCCAATATTTAAGAACGGAGACAAATTTGACCCTAACAATTACAGAGGCATTTGTGTGAACAGTAACCTGGGGAAGGTTTTCTGTAGTATCATCAATGTAAGAGTTCTAAACTTCCTTAATAAGCACAATGTCTTGAATAAAAGCCAAATTGGATTTATACCAAAACATCGCACAACTGATCATATTTACACCTTACACACCCTGATAGATAAACATGTCCACCAAAATAATACCAAAATATAAGCTTGCTTTATCGACTTCCAAAAAGCATTTGATTCTATTTGGCATACAGGACTGTTCTACAAAGTTATTGAAAGTGGTGTAGGGGGTAAAACATATGACATAATTAAATCAATGTATACTGGCAATACGTGCAGCATTAAAATTGGTAAGAAAAGAACAGAATTCTTTAACCAGGGGCGGGGCCTTCGTCAGGGTTGCAATCTGAGCCCTGCACTCTTCAATATTTACATTAACGAATTGGCCACTATTCTAGAAAAATCCTCAGCCCCTGGTGTTAGTCTCCACAATTCAGAAGTTAAATGCCTACTCTTCGCAGATGACCTATGCCTGCTGTCACCCACAGCACCTGGCCTACAGCAGAGCCTGGACCTGCTAGAGCAGTACTGCCAGACCTGGGCCCTGGCAGTAAACCCCAAAAATACTAAAATAATGATTTTCCAGAGAAGATCCAGATCTCAGGGAATTAGACCAAAGTTCTCAATTGGTACAAAATATATAGAGTACTGTACACACTACAATTACTTAGGTTTAAAAATAAGCTCAACTGGACACCTTAATGAGGCAGTGAATGAACTGAGAGAGAAAGCACGCAGGGCATTCTACGCCATTAAAAAGCAAATTCAAATTGAAATACCTATTAAAATTTGGCTAAAACTAATTGAATATGTCATTGAACCAATTGCACTTTATGGCAGCGAGGTGTGGGGTCCACTTGCAAAACAAGATTTCATCAAATGGGACAAACACCCCATTGAAACCCTGCATGCAGAGTTCTGTAAGATTCTCCTACGTGTCCAGAGGAAAACTACAAACAATGCATGCAGGGTAGAATTAGGCCAATATCCACTAATAATAAAAACTCAAAAAAGAGCAATTAAGTTTTGCAAACATCTAAAATACAGTGACCCCCTCTCATATCATTACCAAGCCCTGCAATGCCAAGAGCTGAGCAAAGAAAAGAGTCCCCTCATCCAGCTGGTCCTGGGGCTGAGTTCACAAACCTGTTCTACTAACACACTGAAGCCTCAGGACCAGAACATCCAATCAATCAGAATAAACCAAATTACAACACAGTCAAAACAAAACTACATTGCTTATTGGGAAACACAAGCACAAACACAAAGCAAAATGCAGTGCTATCTGGCCCTAAATCGACAGTACACTATGGCTAAATATTTGACCATGGTTTCTGATCAAAACCTTAGAAAAACCTTGACAAAGTACAGGCTCAGTGAGCACAGCCTTGCCATTGAGAAGGGTAGACACAGGAAAACCTGGCTCCCTGTAGAGGAAAGGCTGTGCAGCCACTGCACAACAGCAGAACCTGAGACGGAGATGCATTTCCTGACAAAATGTCAAAAATATAAAACAATTAGAGAGAGTGTCATTTCCCCAAATTTGAAACCCTTATTCAAGGTTTCAAAGACCTCTCTGATGAGGATAGGCTACCCGTCCTGTTGGAGGAGGACGCAGAGAGCTGTGGGTTGGCAGCGCACTACATTGCTGCCTGCCATAAGTTGAGGGACAGTGTCTGACAGACCAATCAACCTGCACATGTACTCTACTATATGGCTATTGTTATTGTTGAATGTATGGTTATTTTGACCCTTGGTTATTGTTGTTACTGTTGTCCCGTTGACAATTTTTGATTCTCATTTTTTATTTTTATATTGTAAATATCCAAAATTAGCTTTGGCAATATGTATATTGTTACGTCATGCCAATAAAGCGAATTGAATTGAATTGAATTGAATTGAGAGAGAGAGAGAGAGAGAGAGCTATATAACAGAGAGAGAGATAACAGAGAGAGAGAGAGAGATAACAGAGAGCGAGAGAGATATAACAGAGAGAGAGATAACTGTAGTCTGTATAGTACACAATCCATCGTGTTTGCTTGTGGTTTATTCCATTTAAGACCTACAGTATGCAGTTCCCAAAACAGTGCTCTCTTTTATGAGATGCCTACACAAAGGACCAATGACATTAAGCAATGAAACAAGCACATCGACTAGTGCTCAGTGGGGGAGACAGCGAGAGAGAGATGTATAGCATAGGTATGGATTTTCTTTTTGCAATACATTGCCTATTCAATATACTTTTAGAGAGAAGGTACTTGGCGAGTCGGGTTGAGAAAACATTCTGTTTACATTGACCTTTAGTTTATTGTTGCAAAATCATGGACATTTTGGGAAATAAGGAGTTTATTGTGATTTCCTTTGAGGCATAACATAAACATAAATGAACAAGCACTATAATTTCAGGGTTCGTCCAATTATCTTGTCGTCTGCTTAGGACCATTGACCATCACGCTGCTGTAATATTTTTGGGGTCCCAGCGGGACCCCCCTTGTGGTCCCGAGGACCGAGTTTGGGAAATGCTGGCTTATGGTGTATTATATCTGTCTGCCTTAGGCATTTCATCAATTTATCTAAAGCAATCAAATATGACTTTATAGTGGCTTGTAAGTATGCTATAACAAACCATAACATGATTATGATGTAGTAATAATGGGTTGCTCATTGACAAAAACGTAAAACATGATTATAACGCTGTATGATGCTTGAGGAAAAAGTGACTGGCAATTATGAAGCACTATTTTACTGAACATTATACGCTATGGAGACCCGTCATTCAGGGCAGAGCCCCACCTATTTTGAGCCGCACCAGTTATAAGAAAGAAAAAAAAAGTTTGCCTGTTTAGCATGAAATAATGGCATTAATTAGTGTCACATACCAGCTTAGCAAACAATGTAAAACAATATTTGAGTTAATAAAGCAGCACGCAACCTTTGTATCTTTCTTTGAACAAGGCAGCTCCAACATGCAGCTATTTCAGCCTAGCTCAGTGCTTTCTGTGCTGGAGGGGCAGCCAATGAAAGCACAGTTGTTAATCTTCTCTGGTCGAGTAGTGATTGGCTCAGGGTTCTGTCACTCTTAGGGACACTACGTCACCGCAGAATCTACGGGAGAGCTAGGCCGTCCAATTCCCCCTGCAGTGCTACCATAGATTTACAGTAGAAGTGCCCGTCCAAGAAGGCTCAAGGTCATTGCCACGGATAAAACAACGTCAAATCACGTTATATCTCCCGTAACTTTGATTGGAATGATCATGTCAACATCATACTTTCAAAATCTTAGGTAGCAAGCTGGATAAGCAGCCGTCATCATGAATCACTTCGACAATCTACTCGAAAATCCTTGTCTGATGAAGAGAAATTAGAGATACCATGTCCCCCGCTCTGTCTCTCTCTCTCGCTCTCTGTCTGTGTGGCAACTTAAAGAAGAGTAAAGTTAAGGCCTCAACATCTTGCTGAATTTATCTGAACTAACATCTGAATTTCTGTTGCTGTCCATTTCGAAAGTGCTGAACAAATAGGCCTACTGTAGCTCATCGCAGCTCGTTTGCATGCACATGCTGATACCTGTAGCTAAGTGTTAATGATATGAAGAACAAACATGTTGAATGCACTGAACATAAATGTAATAAAGTTTGTGTATAGTTCAAAAGTGAAAACTAATTTTGATATGAAAGGAGAATGTGGTTAAGTTACACAAATACACAAGGAGTCAGTAGAAGCCATATTTATTTAAACAAGTCAACCATGTCTGATATGGTTTTTAATAAGGCAGTAAATGAGGATGAATTAACTGTTTCGCTCGTATTCATGTCCATGGTACTGAAAGGAAAGGAAAGGCTCCATTGTTGGGACAGCTTTATGTAGGCCCTAACAGTTTGTGAGCACCAATCGTCAACGTTAGAGTGCAATTAATGTATTGTTTTGTGTCGTGCTGTGTAGTGGCTTCGCTCTCATACATCTAAAAAAAAGAATTGGAGTTTGCACAACCATAATCAACGCTGACTCTAAGTGATTATTATTCTTAAACATATTTTAAAACAATAAACTACATTTTAAAGTGAGAAGTAGGCAAACCTTCTTGAACAGCCTAATTCATACTCTTAGAGGAGGTGCTCCCACAATAATGTGATTTGTTTTGCATACAAGTTAAAGCATTGGATTCTTCACACACCCCACTAATCCCATTCCACTACCTTATCAAGCTTTTTTTAATTATATGAAAGCAGGCTTTGCTTTTATTCTTACACAAAACAACCATGCTTCATTGAGTGAGCTGTTTTGTCTTGTAATAATGTGGTGACTGCCTGCATTTCCTTAAACCTTTATTTAAGCAATACATAAAAATAATAATAATACATTTCATAACATATATTTTTTTGTGAGTATGGTGCCCAACATAACATCAGGTGATGGTCTGTTGGACACACTCACTCATATATAGAGGTCTATAGAGCCTGTCTGCATTCCTGATTTCTGTAACCATTAGCTTACCTGTGTAAGGTAAGGGCTGGAATTTGTTCTGGATGCTCGAACAATGACACGTCTGTCTTGTGTGTTGATCTAGCTAATTAGCTAGCTAGCTAGCTAGCATGTGTACACTCACTGCAATGCACAGCAGATGCGTTACTTGCATGTGCATTGGCCGGGTTTAGATTGAATATAGACAACTGTTTCTTACTAAGACAATTAGTTTAATCAACTACAGTTTGTGTTGTGAGAGGGTGGTCTTGGTTGAAGAAACATTGAAGGCTAAACTGTCATCTGGCTGCTCGCATAGCTATATAGCCAGTTTGACTGTATCATGCCGGAGTATCTAGATTGCATGTATTATAAGTGAGCAGCATGGCAATTTCTGAAAGTTCGGTGTTCACTATGAACTTTACTACCTAGCTAGCTATGCTTTATGGAAGAATGTAACTTAGCTAGCTAAGATATATTGTCAACATTGAGTTGTGGTGCACAGGTATGGTACAGTTTTGTTGGCTTGTAGCTACTGGCTTGTTGGCTAGCTAACTGGCTATAATAGCAGCCAAAGACATTCCCTATTTGTTTGTACTCTGATTTAGTTTACACAGATGACTTCAGACATATGAAAAATTTACCATAGGAAATATATCTAGCTAGCTAGTCAATCCAACATTTTTTATGTCCAATTGTCACTTTATGGATGCTATAATCTCGTTTTAATCGGATGTCTAGAATTTGAGTTAGGTATGCTCAGAAAATACTCTGAAAAATCAATCGCTAATGACCCTGTTAAAATAAATCTGGTATGTGGTTTTCGGTAACAGCCGGACAGCTCATGATGAGAGGCGGGGATGGGTTGTGTACCTCCAGTCAAGTTGATTTGCCCATTTTCATCGAGCTTGGTGTCATATTGGCTCTGATTTGATGGTAGAGAGATTTAACATCGAGCTTCAACCAATTCCATACTATTAGCCCCCACAATAATACTTACAATGCATTAGAAGTATTAGCATATGGGATTATGAGTCTATATGAGTCTTTATCTGTGTCTATAACTATGCTCATACAGCATTATTCCTATATCATGCATTGTGAGTACACATATAATGCTGTATAATGCGTTATGAATATGGACTTCATAGAAAGTGTTTATACTTTATTTGGGGTTCTGGTGGGTTATGACAGTTAAACTAAGCTCACTTTGTCACGTCCTGAACAGTAAAGGGGTTATTTGTTATTGTAGTTTGGTCAGGACGTGGCAGGGGGTGTTTGTTTTATGTGTTTCGTTTTTTTTGGTTAATGTTCTATGTTAGTATATTTCTATGTTCGTTCTAGTTTTTCTATTTCTATGTGTAGTTTATTGGGTTGACCTTCAATTGGAGGCAGCTGTTCCTCATTGCCTCTAATTGAAGGTCCTATTTAGTAGGGGTGTTTTTCCATGGGTTTTGGTAGGTAGTTGTTCCGTATGTAAGCTGTGTTCCTTACAGGACTGTTTCTCGTCATTGTTTTGTATTCAGTGTTTATTTTGGTTTTCTTCACAATAAAGAAGATGAGTATTCACATTCCCGCTGTGCCTTGGTCCCATCCTTACGATGAACATGACACACTTGGCATATATAAGTTATATTATTCAAGAATCAATGTTACATCAGTGTTACATCTTTCTAAGTTCAAAAATGTATGTAGCAACTGCTGATTGTCCCTTCACAGGGGAATTATTTATAAAGACAAGCCTACTGCTTTACTATTTCCTTACAGAGTGATTATCATACATAGAGCTTTTCTCCCTGTTTACTACACAATGCTATACAAAGTATACACTTATATGTAATAACATGATTTATTTAAAGGCCCAGTGCAGTCAAAATTCAGTGTTTTCTTTGTTTTGTATCATATTGTGCTACAGCTGATGAAACTGACACTAAAAGTGTGAAAAAACATTTCTCAGTGTTATTTCCTGATAGTTGCTGGTTGAAAATTCAATCTACACAGGATTCTACACCTTCACATGATTGTACACAGGATTGCACACCTTCTACTCAGCCTGTTTTCTTGGGCGGGAGTTTTGGTTTGCCTGGTGATATCACCAATAACAAAGAGAGTTCCAAACCTCTCTGCCAATAACAGCTAGTTTTAAATTTCCCCTCCTCACTCAGACCACTCCCAGACAGTCCTAGCAAAATTGTTCCTTGATAGTTTTTTTTTGTTGCTAAAAAAGCTTTTTTGTCCATTTAAATGGTAACTATTAGAGTAAGGTACTTAATTGTTACCCAGAAATTATTTGATATTGATATAAAATGACTGCCTTTAACATAGAGCATCCACATCCCCCATTAGCTTTCCGTTACACTACAAACCTGCAGGTTAAGCTTCAGGTCCATAAAAAAAGAAGGAAGAAGAAGAGAAAAACAGTTGAAATATTAAAGACTCTCTGTGGCACTGGCATGCAATGGCCCTGCTAACTTACCCGTTCCTGGTTGGGCTCCAAATGCAGCTGGTTGTCTCTGAAATATTAACCGTCTCCAATCTGTGACAGTGGTCGTGTCCAAATACCCAAGCTAGCGTACTACATACTTAAACTGAACACTATGTACTCATCGTCGTGTACTATTTAGCACATACCATTTATTAAAAAGTATGCCGCAACACAGTAGTGGCTCCTGACTGGCTGAGTAGGTGGGGCGGCTCCGAGTGTGGGTGGATTTTTCCAAATTCAACAGACATGCATTGCATTACCTAGAAATAATAACTAATTTCTAATCTGATTAATTTCTCTAAAATCTGAATAGAATAGTAATGGAGGTATAGGCCTACTCAGGCTGGTTATAGCAGACTACCACATTCAACCTATACCGTAGCCCTTGTAGCCCATCTGTACTATTTAAAGGGACATTTAAAAATGTTACATTTCATATTCATCATCTCCAGCACCACCCCAACATCAACATATGTGAAAATGGTGTATTCCTATATTTTGTTGGATAAAAAAGATAAGCGGGAGATAAGTGTTTCCAGTGACATCGATGTGCATCATGTGATTTTAACCAATTATGAGTAGACATTGCCTACTAATTGTCTACTAATTGGTTGAAGTAATTGGAAACACTTATTTTCAATTCAGGCCTTAGTAGACAATTAGTTAGCAATTAGTTAGCAACGCTTAATCATAATTGGCTAAAATCACATGATGCACACTTCCAATATATTGAGGATCTCATGGTCAGCACAGAAATCACTTAACCTTACCACCTATCCACCTCTTCAGGGAAAAGGGTACTAAAACACAAAGAAAAAGGGAGATAAAAAAAATCACACCTTCAAATACCTCGTTCAATATTTAAGAGCAGCTGAATAATTTCAAGAGGAAATGGTTGAACAACTGTTGTATGAAATATGAATGGCAGATGTGGTACTTAAGTCTTAACCATGAGTCTTTTCAGTTGAGCGAACAAAGACAGTAAGTGAAGTTGTCCCCTTGATACATTTGGACTGGAGGTTGAAAGTTGTGTATATATACTTAACTTTTCCACATAACTCTTGTACATGTTGACCATGTAATCTTACTACTATACACTCTTTAGGAGGAACCTTTTGGGTTCCCAGTTGAAAAGGGTGAAACCGGAAACTTTTTCTGATGGGAGGGGTTCAATTATTAACCTTTTTAATAATATATTGTGGAGGTGGCAGCCTATCAGATTGTCTTGGAGGCGTGGCTTTCAGATCTTTTTTTTCAGATAGCTGTTTGTTGGTTTTGTTCATGCAATTGTACCCCTTGTTTGTGTAGCCTGGTCATACTCTGTGTAGTGGAAATATTTTTAAAGCGCTTCCTTTTAACTCCACGCTTCCTTACAATGCACACTTCACTCAAGGTGTCAAACTGTTTTCAAAGTCACAGAGGCAATGGAATCTGTAATAGGACGTCACTCAAGGGTAAACCAACATCATTGGACACCTGACATAGTTGAAGCCTTAATGGCCTTGGTGACACTGAGAAAAAAAATTATTAACACTCTACACCCACCTTCATAACATGTACGCACGTACACACCCACCCACACTCACATTCACAGAAGAGGGAATTGGTAAAGGACTACACTATTGTACCGCTCTTTGATAACCTCTCACCTCAATGTATGTAGCTAACAAATGGACTGTTATGATGACAATATATCTTTTTACCTCAACTTCCCGTGAGAATTGCACCGTTCTTTTTAAAAGCAGACATACTGGTCACGTAATAGAGTTACATAATGCATATTTTCCAGTGATAGTTTAATACATAGTTTTGAGTTACCATTAGAGACTGTGTCACAATCAAACGCAAATGTCAGATGAAAATATAAACAACTTTGAATACAGTTTAGCTATTGGCATCCAGTTAATGAATAGCCCATGAAAATAGCCCATGTATACAACTTTCTAAACTTGTGTAATCTACATTTTTGACTTATTTAAATAACTGTTTGTCACATGTGAAAGCTTTGCCTCCGGCCACAACAATGCTTCTACCAAACATGTGTGAGCTTCATGGTAACTGACAGTGATGGATGGTGTTGTCCTTGGAGTCTCAGTATACCAACGTTATGATAAGTGTACATTTGTGGCGATGATTAACACACACACACACACACACACACACACACACACACACACACACACACACACACACACACACACACACACACACACACACACACACACACACACACACACACAATTCCTAGAAAAAGTCCTAACACTTTGCACAGACTTCAACATTTTGTTACCTTAAAATCGAATCTAAAAAGGCATTACATTTGATTTGTTTCCTACAGATCTACACAACCGACTACATACTTGGTGGAAGCAACTTTGGCAGCCATTACAGCTGTGAAATTTTTTGAATAAGATTCAACCATCTTTGCACAATTCTTAGGGCAATATGCATTGTTTTTGTCCAAATTGCTCAAGTAAGGTTGGGAACATTCAACAATTTTCTCCGATTTTCAAGCAAATTTAAGTCAGGACTGAGACTGAACCGAGACTGAGACTGTACCACTCAGGAGAACTCCATTCTGGTATGTCTTTGTCATTACAATTCCAGGGTTAGATTTTCAGAAAACTGAGCTGGGTTATCCTCCAACCTTTTAACTGGGCTTTGCTCCTTTCGCATTTCTTCGATCCTGTTAACTCTCCAGTCCCTGCCAGTGACAAGTCTACCGATAACATGATGCTGCCACCACAATGGGCTCCTGAGTGGTGCAGCGGTCTAAGGCAGTGCATCTCAGTGCAAGAGGCGTCACTACAGTCCCTGGTTTGATCCAGGCTGTGTCACATCCGGCCGTGTTTGGGAGTCACATAGGGTGGCGCACAATTGTCCCAGGGTCATCTGGTTTTGGCCGGGGTAGGCCGTCATTGTGAATAAGAATTTGATCTTAACTGACTAGCCTAGTTAAATAAAGGTTACATTAAAAAAATATGGATATACACTGAGTGTACAAAACATTAGGAACACCTTCCTAATATTGAGTTGCACCCAATTTTGCCCTCAGAACAGCCTCAATTTGTCAGAGCATGGGACTCTACCAGGTGTCAAAAGGGATTCTGGCCCATGTTGACTCCAATGCTTCCCACAGTTGTGTCAAGTTGGCTGGATATCCTTTGGGTGGTGGACCATTCTTGATACACACAGGAAACTGTTAAGTGTGAAAAATCCAGCAGTGTGCGGTTCTTGACACAAACCGGAGCGCCAGGCACCTACTACCAGGGGTGAAACTGGGGACATTCTGAAATTGCATTTTTGTCCCCCCCAGTTTTGTCATTGGAATGTGATACAAAACCAGAGATGGTGTGCTTTAGGACCATGCGGACAGCTACGAGCGGTTGGGTAGGCTGTTTGGAGTGTTTATCCAACTGGATGGTTTATCCAACTGGATCAAAAAAACAAAAAATAGTTATGTCGCCCCCACTTCTAAAACCAAAGTTGCGCCCTTGCCTACTACCATTCCCCATTCAAAGGCATTTACAGTATATATATCACCCTGTGAATGGCAATCCATGTGTCAATTGACTCCCCTTCATCTAGACTGATTGAAGTGGATTTAACAAGTGACATCAATAAGGGATCATAGCTTTCACCTGGATTCACCTGGTCAGTCTATGTCATGGAAAGAGCCCTACGAGTTGTGCAAGGTTAGTCTAATCTTATTCAAAATGATTCACAGCTGTAATGGCTGCAAAAGGTGCTTCCACCAAGTATTAACTCTGGGGTGTGAAGACATACTGTACACAATCCATACTTTATTACATGTTTTTTTGGAGGGGGAAACATTTCTATAATTTTTCTTTCACTTTGAAAATGTGAAGTAGGGTGGATCGGTAGGATAAAAAAAAGAATCCCCTTTTAGATTTAATTTAAGGTCTCAAAATGTGAATAGTGTGCAAGGGCGGTGTAGACTATCACTTGTGGCTGCAGATTGTATACCTTTCACCAAGTTACATACATACACCGTGGCTCAAAAACATATTTTCACATTTGTCTTTTCATAAAATATTTACAGTAAGTTGTCATATATGGCTAAGAGGGGTTACTTTAATATCTATACAATATGCCAATATTGTGATATTAACCTGTGAGAGCCCAAATCATGTTAGGTTGCCTCTGATTACTTGAATGGGCACACCTGCTTGGCTCCCCTTATAATGAAAGATGGACACACATTTCTCGTTCTCTCCTCCCGCACTCACTACCAGCCAGAGCTCCAGCTCTATGCCAAAACCACACGTTACCAGCCACAGCCAGCTAACTACCCATCTAACAGAACCAGTGACGAAACAAGCACGGAGGAGAAGTAGATGAATAGAAACAGGCGTAAAGAAGCGGACAGCGTCCATGTATACTCCACAAGGCACAACACCACTGGGAGTTGGACAGAGCATCTGGTGAGCTTTTCCAAACCTTGAATGTTTGTTGAAGTGTGTAGGCAAACGTAATTGAAGAAGAGGCCAATAATTTGTGTAATAGCCTACTTGTAGCTGGTGGTAGAATTACTGGTGTAGTGGAGCCAGTCAGCACTGGAGCAAGTGTGTGTTTCAGATTTAGTTACTATGATTTTAATTGTTATTTTCTTTGTGGCACCCTTATTTTCTTTTGCTTTAATCCTTGGCCAGTGTTGGCTACACTCCATTTCTCTACTGCCTCAGTTATAATTCCTTCTGTATGTTCTCCTTAAGGAACATTGTCACGTGCCAGATTCCAAGTGAACATTTTTCTCTAAAGTTATCACGTTTGACACTGCATAAAAGTAAATGCTACATTATTGTAGTTGTACTCAGGTATTTGAACTAATAAAGAAGACGCTTGATATAATTATTGTCCCAGAGAGAGGAGCAAATATCTTTTGAAAACGGTTAACATTTTATTGATCTTGAATAAATTCTGATTAATATGGAGATACCATTTGTTTAATTAATTTACATCAAATGACTAGCGCCCATTTCATTAATCATTTACTGAAGTGATCATTTGTTGGAAATAGACATTCTATATTTTGTGATCCCATTTCAGGATGTAAAATACAATGGAAATCTATGCTCTCTCGAGAGCCCAGATGACTCACTTACAGAGAAAATGTCAAGGGGAAGACAGTGAGAGGACATCCTGACGAGTGCTGCGGTGGGTTTACAGAGCCCTGAGCAGAGCTGACAAGATCAAACTGGACTGGACTCACAACAACAGCTCCCGTTTGGGGCCTGTCTCTGACTCATCCTCACTCCACATACAGCTTTAACAAGCCTTTTGTGGGGTGTAGCTAGCTGCTTTTGCAGAAATAAAGCAGTGTTGCACTGCACTTTGCACTCTCTCTTTCTGTTACAGGCTCACCAACATTTTATTAGCTGTCTCTCACGGCTGCTGTGCTTTAATATTTGGAGAAAAGACTCAGTTAGTGGGTCAACAGTAATCCTTGTTTGATTATGTGGTGCACAAAAATAAGACCCTAATAGATCTGTCATAGAATACGAGTTCTGTCTTTCATTTCTCATGCTCGTAGTTACAGTAGATGAGTCTGCACTGTTGCAGTGGACTGTTTATGAGAGTTCTTTACTCTTCCGTGCCATGCAGTGTATTCTCTCATCACCCGAGGCTTTTTGGTATCGCCAGCACCCCAGTCTTAATAAGCAATCAATGCTAATCTGGGAGGGATTCACAGGACAGAAAAAATACCACAGTTTCCATTCAGCGGCAGTCCATGCGGACAGCTGATAATTGCATCCACAATGCTTTCAATCCAAAAGACTACAAAAAGATTAACAACAAGCGGTCGCAATGACACAGTGAGAGGTCAAGCTGGTTTTCAACCCCTCATTTCTGCAAGGTTTATTGTAGATACAGTATGGCACAGTCAGACGACGCCTGGCAAAGCCTTCATTTTGAGGAAGGGATTTCAGTCAGTGCTGCCAAAAAGGCTTTCCCCAGAACTCATTATCTTGTCCTCATTGTCATGGGGAGCTAAAGCCAAATCTGCATGAATTGTTCTCTCTCGCTGACTAGAAGGCAGATGTTACTAACAGGCCAGTCGAACACATGAGAGTTGAGGGTTTTTCCCAAATGTTTGCTAATGTGATTGAGGTCATTAAGGGTCATCCAGTGTCTGATATTATTTATTGCAGACTGTGTAGACTGTAGACAGACAAATAGAGACTAAAAGGCTAGGCAACACTTTATTTTGATAGTCTGTAGAGCGTCTACAGATGGAGTATCTACAGATTATCTATAACATTTCATTACTAACCCAAGCCCTAACTCTAACTTTAACCCTTATCCTAACCCTAAACGTAACCTTTACCCTAACCCTAGCCCTAACCTTAACCCTTACCCTAACACTTATTCTAAACCTAACCGTAACCATAGCAAGCAGTTGGTTATCAACAGATAGTTTGTTGATATTATGACCATCTGTAGAGCATCTACAGATGGACTTTCCAGACTATCCAAATAAAGTGTGACCAAAGGTCAGAAGGTCGTCCACTAAAAACTATGTTTATAAAACAAATGAGTCAAATGTCAAAGAGCAGAATTCAATCCACTTCATAGCGAGGAACCCACAATAACATTGCCTTAGTACAAGTACAGAAGAAAACATATTTTCATTCAAGTGAAATTAGTTTTGTTTGGTTGCAAGCTGTTTGGTTTTAAGCTGTTCGCATCTGTATAAGTAATTACATTACCTAAAGTTTATATTTACGCTATGTAGGAAGATTCTTATTACTCCACTGTGAATTCATTTTTTATTCCATCTGTCTTTAATTATACAATGTTTTTCAACACATTACCCATTGGAGCAACTCAACTTCATTACCGATAGACAATAAGTTTCTCCTAGCAGCTGTTTCCAACCTTGTTTCCAAAGTTAAGGCAGTTATGCTAATCTCATTAAGGTATTTATGTCATATTCTTCTTAAATGATAACGGTATATATATATATATATATATATATATATATATATATATATATATATATAATCTCATTAGTTGAACATGCCAATGAGAGGGTTAAAATGGCACAGATTGTATCTTTAATTAATCAATCCAGTGGCTCTCCATGACTAGAGAAGACCATTGCTGCTGCACAAATAATAATTATAGTGGTATCATTCAGAATCTTAATTAGAGTATACAGTGGTCCATCCACAAATCAATGCACCAAGACACATGAAAAAAAAAAATCCTGTTCCCCTCTCTTGTTTCTCAGCTCCTCTGTGATAAGATTCCTCTTTACGACAAATGGAAATGCTTGCCTGAGAGCATTTCTCTGCACTTCACAACTCATTCTCCTACGTATCTCTGTACTGCATGGTTTACCTGTCAGCAAAGTAATAAATAGCCACAATGAATAGCGAGAGAAGTTGGATTCATAAAATATTGCTTTGTCACGGCTTCGTTCAAAGTGCTATAACTGGAACCGACGTCTTCAACCTGTCAGCACACTGTCTGAGTGAGTGCTGCAGGTATATTATCAAGATATGAATCATGAAGTTGGACATTAAAGTATGTCAGTGCCCCTCAATCTCTATTAAACACCACTATCCTATTGAAATTCCTCCAGCACTTCCCTACTTAATCTTAAAACCGTCCTTGGTTTTTATTGCTCGCACCTTAAGTAATTGCATTTGAAGATAAAACGGCCCATTCATATATTAAACTAAATTCTTTGCAAATCAGAAGGTGTTTTTTTCCCTCCGACTTCAGGCACTGCATGCATTTTCCAACCTGTTAGGTGCATAATCCTAACAGGATGGAACCAAACAGGGTGGAAATTTGGAGCCTAAATTAACCAGAGCTCTGTGAGTAAGCAAGATTGAGATAGCATAATGGTGAAATGTTCTCTATAATTTATCCTAACAGTGTGAACATTTATGAGTGGTACATACAGACTAACAACATACTAAGGATAAAACAGAGTATTTATTTTTATTTTGCTTTGCACCAAAAATTTTCCCACCAAAGAAATGATGACATTTCCTGAATGTGGCGTCATTGTAGGAAAGGGTTGTTTTCTTAAAGTAGAATTACAATAATGTAATAGGAAGGAAAGTGAGGGGACACACAGAAAATCTGAAGAAATAAAAATAATGAATACAATAATCATTAGAAAAAAAACGTTATTGATGAGAGAAGTTATTAACTAGGATTATAAAGTAATGAAGAAAGATTATTTAAAATATTTACACTTTTTGTATGTTTTTTTTGGTGGAAGTTGATGAATAACACCTGGGTCCATGCTTATATCCACTGAAAAAAAGTGTTCAAAATGCATAATATTACCTTTCAAGATCAATCTTGAAATGATATTCCTAAAATATTAAAACTAATAATAACAAATGTCATTGTTTTTGAAAGAAAAGCAAATTTTTTGTCCATTAAAATAACATAAAATTGATCAGAAATACAGTGTAGGTTAATGTTGTAAATGACTATTGTAGCTGGAAACGGCTGATATTTCTTTTATGGATTATCTACATAGGTGTACAGTGGCCCATTATCAGCAATCCTCACTCCTGTGTTCCAATGGCACATTGTGTTAGCTAATCCAAGTTTATCATTTTAAAAGGCTAATTGATCATTAGAAAACCCTTCTGCAATTATGTTAGCACAGCTGAAAACTGTTGGTCTGATTAAAGAAGCAATAAAACGGGCCTTCTTTAGACTAGTTGAGTATCTGGAGCATCAGCATTTGTGGGTTCGATTACAGGCTCAAAATGACCAGAAACAAAGACCTTTCTTCTGAAACTCGTCAGTCTATTCTTGTTGTGAGAATTGAAGGCTATTCCATGCAAGAAATTGCCAAGAAATGTTGATCTTGGCCTTCTAGGCAGAGTTGCAAAGAAAAAGCCATATCTCAGACTGACCAATAAAAAGAAAAGATTAAGATGGACAAAAGAACACAGACACTGGACAGTGGAATGGTGTTGCCGAAGTTGCCTCTTCACTGTTAACGTTGAGACTGGTGTTTTGCGGGTACTATTTAATGAAGCTGCCAAGTTGGTGCATTGGCGTGTGTTGTTCCAATCATAAAAGTAGAATGGCCATGCATGTTAATAAACCATGGTAACCTTTATGCATATCACAATCTGTCCAAGTATTTGCAGTACAAAAACAAAAACGTGCCTTTACTGCCAGCAATCAAAATATGTCACCATACTGCTCTGGGTTAGGTTAAACTTCATTTTCTGTGAACTGCAAGCTTGAAGAAATACAATATGTCATTGAATTACTTTTCATTGCATTATAGATGACTTGCATTCCAAATTCAAACCTGCATCTTGTTTGCATAAAATGGTCTGTTTTTGTCTGACCCTGAAAGTTTGATTTTGATTGAATAAGGCCTTTAGGCTTGCAACATATCAAGGCGTTATTCACCAGTTTGGGATCACTTGAAGTTCATCAGCTGTGCCTTTTCTTCTTACACGACTTATGTGCCCTCAAGGAGCCGCAAGTGCACCGCCATCTGTCAAGCATCCCACAAAATGCAGTGATCTGGACTCAATTCTTACTGACAGACAGTTTTCACCAAGATGATGTGTCATGCTCACCCACTTGGTGGCTCCTCTTACTCTAGGCTTATTCAGGCGTGCTAATGCTAATAGTGCCTCATATTAGGTAGAGATGTCTATCTAATGAGTTGATATCCATGCATTAGCTTTTCACTACAACTATTAATTACTGACATTTTCGGGTTAAAACCTCAAATGATAATTTCCCTATTTAGGGGACTTTCATTATATAATTTCATTGTTTTATCAAGTTATATCAAGGTAATTCAAAAAGAATCAACTCCAGATGACTCTGGGGTATCGGGTTACATATCCACAGCCATTGGCGGCTCGGGAGTACCGCCTTAACACTCATTCGCTGATTGGACTGTCCGTCAATTTGTAGCGGATCGGTACATCACAGTGACACAAGCCTCATAGAGCTGCAAAGCTGAAAGTCTACTGGAATGATAGGAACTAGTCCCATCGTTCTTAGACAAACACACATCGATTTATCAAATGTAATAAAATGAAAATGTATTGTAGATGTGACACAAAACCACTTTGTGTTTATCATAGAGGCACACATTTTATATTACATGAAAGCTAAGATTGTGAAGAATCCCGTAGAGTCGCTAGCCAATTCTGTCGTACGTTCACATGGTTAGACAGACAACAATTAATGAGAGCAGTGCACCAGGAAATGAGTCTGATTTTTCCTTAACACTAGTTATTTAAAACATTATTACAGTAATAAGCCAGCTGAAATCTTAAAGCATGCCAATTGTAAAGTTGATTGTTGATCTTTTTTTTATATAGGTCATTCATAGCATACGATGTACTATTATTCATACTGTAATATTTACTATAGCAGTGCATACTAGTGCAAAAAGTGCATACAAATCATAGATAAATAACGAATACCCCCAGACAATTCACAAAATCAGAGCTTTCTAACAGTATAAGGCATTAGTGGGTACTGTTCATGGCCTTCTCATTAAGATATCATTTCTACTGCCATCCACTTAACATTAACATTCCACTTTAAAAAGGTGTTCTTGTTTGTATAACAAGAAATGGACTGGGGAAAAAGGACCACTGGTTTGAAAAGTGGTTTATTGAATCCTTTCTTATTTCAAGGACTACACTCAATATTGTCTACAAAAACTTTTCAAAGCCAGAAAGACAAACTGACATTGATCACAATCTGAATCATAATAACATCCCAGTCTCAACCAAAGGTGAACATTTCACAAACTATTTCAGCATCTGAGTCATCACTATTCACAGTCAATGCCAACAAAGTTACACACTATTGATAGGTGTACAGTTTGAAGATGCTCAGAATCTCAACAGTGGCTAAGGAAATGTTGGCAGTCTTTGATGATCACAATATTAACTTGGTGCTGGAGCACGTAGAGGCTAATAGACCACTGGCCAAGGCCCCGGCTCAGTCTCCTAGAGGCATCAAGAACTTTTAATCTAATTAAAACAGACTGGGAAAGACAAGTTGAAAGATAAGGGTGCCACGGGGAGGAAGTGGCCTGCCAGTGCACTGGCAGTGCAGAGCATTCTCCTCAGCAATGACACTCACAAGTTATTGAACCCTGGGAGTGTAGCGGGGAGTGGTCAGAGTGCCACAGTAAGTGACATTAATAAAGCAGGAGGGCCGGCCTGACACCGTTGACTGTTGGAGATTGACAATGCAATTAATCACAAAGGCTGAGACTTAATATAATAATGAGAATGGTGTGGTAGTAGGGTACTCTCCATCTCTATATTTGTGGTGCAAGAGATTCTTCGCTTATAGGATAGACTGAGGAAATAGACAACAAAGAGGAAAAAGTGGAAGCACAAACCAAAAGTTGCTTCCTACCGAGGTGTTTCGTGAAGTCAGATTAATAGGACTGAACTGTGTCTTGGTACTTTAAAATAATGGCCTTTTTTTGATAAAACAATACTTTTTGAATAACAAAAATTGCTTCGTGTAGGGTTTCATTACATGGAACCTGAACAAAAAAAACCTGAGTTGAGATATGCGCTGCATGCTTTTATATAGAGCACACTATTTCTCTACTCTCTGATGCAAGCAATAGCTAACTAATGATAAAATATTGTTGCCTTCAGGACAGAGGAAATCAACACAACAGGATGTTTATCTAGACTACCCCGAAGGCATTGGCACTCTGAAGAGAGAACTGCTGTAGAGGCATATTACAAATGGAATGAACTGAACAAAACATTCAACTTTGTTATAATAATCAATTAACTTTAGACATCAGTAAAATAACAGATAATGTGCTCTGTCTACTGCTTGACTAGCTCAATACAATATATTTCAGATGTATTCTTTAGTTCATAAGAGATTTCAGTGTTCCCTGGTTGGGTGAACCCACAATGCATTTGGAGGGATAGAGGGTAAGGTATACTTCTCTTTCACCTAGTGAACCCATCTCACCAATATGCTGTAGTATAAATTTTTTGCTAGGGTCACTGAAATTAGTCACCATTTATTTGTATAGTTAGGATTTTTTGGTTGTTGCATTTTACCACCATTTTTCTCCCCAATTTCCATCTTGTCTCATCACTGCAACTCCTCAATGGGCTTGGGAGGCAAAAATCCCACCTGTTTAACCAGGAAGCCAGCCGCACCAATGTGTCAGAGGAAACAATGTTCAAGGAGTCGTTAGAGCGCGATGAGCAAAGCCCCCCCTGCCAAACCCTCTCCTAACCCGGACAATGCTGGACCAATTGTGCGCCGCCCTATTGGACTCCCGATCGCGGACGGTTATGACACTGCCTGGGATCGAGCCCGGGTCTGTAGTAATGCCTTAGATCGCTGCGCCACTCGGGAGGCCCATAGTCTGGATTTTCCATCTGTAGAGGCTCTACAGATGGTCATACTATCTGTTGATTACAACGCCTTTTCCCCCTCAGGACACTGAAAAGATTTGGCATGGGTCCCCAGATCCTCAAAAAAATCTACAGCTGCACCATCGAGAGCTTCCTGATAGGTTGCATTACCGCCTGGTATGGCAACTGCTCGGCATCCGACCGCAAGGCGCTACAGAGGGTAGTGCAGATGGCCCAGTACATCACTGGGGCCAAGCTTCCTGCCATCCAGGACCTATATACTAGGCGGTGTCAGAGGTTGGCCCAAAAAATTGTTGAAGATTCCAGTCACCCAAGTCAGACTGTTCTGTCGACTACCGCACGGCAAGCGGTACCAGAGTACCAAGTCTAGGTCCAAAAGGCTCATTAACAGCTTCTACCCCAAAGCCATAAGACTGCTGAACAGTTAATCAAATGACCACCCGGACTATTTGCACTGACACCCCCCGCCCCTTTGTTTTTACACTGCTGCTTCTTGCTGTTTATTATCTATGCATAGTCACTTTACCCCTAGATACATGTACAAATTACCTCGACTAACCTGTACCCCTGCACATTGACTCGGTACCTGTACCCCCTGTATATAGCCTAGTTACTGTTATTCTATTGTCTTACTTTTTGTAAAAATGTTTTACTTTACTTTATTTAGTAAATATTTTCTTAACTCTATTTTCTTAACTGTATTGTTGGTTAAGGGATTGTAAGTAAGTATTTCACGGTAAGGTCTACACCTGTTGTATTCGGCACATGTGACAAATACAATTTGATTTGATAAGCAACTGCTTGCTAAGGTTATGGTTAGGGTTAGGTTTAAAATAAGGTTTAGGGTACAGGTTAGGGTTAGGGTAAGAGTGAAGTTTAGGGTTAGGATAAGGGTTAAGGTTAGGGTTAGAGCTAGGGGTAGTAGATAGTTAGTTGAAATATTACAGATAGTCTGTAGAGCATCTACAGATGGACTATGCTACCCTGAAATGTAACTTTTTTATTTATGTCTCAAACAGCGCTAAGGTGACCCCGTAAATTGTCTGCCCGTTATAATTTAGTCTTCTTAAGCCCTGTTCTGGCCCCATCATGCCTGACAACACATGGCACTGTACTTACATCACATTTTTGACAGCTGAACGTGAACGCATTGTGCCAAGTGCTATATATTTATTATTCATTATATTTGTATAGCCAGCTGTAAAATATCAGATTTGCCCACAAATGAGTTGTTTCCTTTGTTCCCTTGTTATGTACTATTATGCTTACTCACAAGTCAGGTTGCATTACATACAGTACATGACTGAGGAGTGTGATATCTTCATGTTCAAGTGCGCTTAAGTAACACGGTGAGTTCACCATGTTTGTATAGCCTGTAGTGTGTGTGTGTGTGTGTATGTATGTGTGAACTGTGTGTGCGATGAAAGATTACTGGACAGATAGTGGGAAATATTAATGGCATTGACACACAGAGTGCTGCAATAGACAGCTTTTGGCTTATCAGTAATATGAAAAATAACACAATCATTCTGTGTGTGATGCATGTTCCTTGGTAATGTGCCAATGCATTTTACCCAGAAAACCTCTGGCACTAGGTTGAATTACAGAGACAAGGATGTTGTGCTAGGTGTTATAATGGCATGTCCTGTCCCTATCAAAATGGATGGCACACATAAAAAGCAGGCATAACCACTTCATTGGGGGTCGCCTTTTACTAGAGGGCCACCTGAGCTCAGACATTGCTGACACCAAAGATTGCCAAGGAGAGCAAGTGGAAAGAGCATTGTGAAATAGAAGGAAATAACCTTGAAGTTAGGTCAGCTGTTCAAGCTTTCTAATAAGGAGCAGTCCATAGAAACAGGAGATATTCCTCTTGTGCAGTAATACAAATACTCTACTCCATTACTATACCATTGAAATGCAATTACAAAGGGGGAAAAAAAGTTTTTAAAAAAATGTGCATAAAAAAATAGCCACATTTGCAGTTACATAACCAATGTGAAAATCAAGCACATCAAAATCAAAATTGCAGGTTCACATGTAAGAAAACACGTGCAAATCTAATTTTGACATGTGGAATTGCAGGTTCACATGTAAGAAAACTCAAACTGTGAAAAATTGCAAATTCACATGTGGGATTGAAATAATGTTATTCTCACATGTCAAAAGATGGTGTAAACATGTTGCAGTAACAATGTTTCCACCGGTGGAATAAGGGTGACCACATCTAAAAAGCTCAAATGCGGGACAAGGAAGCAAAACATTTTTAGGGACATTTGCGAAACAGCGAACATAATAATTTTTGGGGGGGTGGGTTAATGGATCACATTCAAATGGTGACATACTTCTGCTCTATGAAGGTCACTGCCTGTTAAATGGGCAATCCTTAGCTGCTACTTATAAATTAATAATATGTACCCAATGATTCTTGAAGAATATAGAGTAGAAATGCCTCATGAGCTTAGTTCAACTGTCATACCCCATCAGAACCCAAAATATAAGATCAAATCGTATTTGTCGAGTGCTTCATAAACCACAGGTGTAAACTAACAGATAAATGCTTACTTACAAGCCCTTCCCAACAATGCAGAGAGAAAACAATATAAATAATAGAAAAATAATAACACAAGGAATAAATACACAATGAGTAACGATAACCTGGCTATATAATGTACATGTACGCGGTGTACCAGTACCAAGCTTGTTTTACTCCAATCTTTGTAAACAAAGTAGATGTAAACAACCACTGTATAGCCTAAAAACATGGTTAAAACTATAAATTATCCAGTCCCATCCCTCAGCTTTTTACTGAAACTGGTGTGGGGAAGACACTTTGTTAATGTTTCAATTAAGTTTTGCCACTTGAAACACCTGGAGTAATAGTGTTGTTATATGGTGCAATCCTCTTGTGAGTGAGTTACTTTTGTGCCATTAATATCAAGTAAAACTTCTGAAGAATTCTAAGCATTGCAAACTAAAATAACGATGCAAAACGTAAACCCAAAAGTATTGATGGCAAAACAAAACCTTCCAAAGAAATCATTTTGAAATGCCAAAACGATGTAAACGGATGCAAAAAAAAATTTCACTGAAAAACTTTTTATGATAACGGAGTTAAATAAAACGCCTCCCTCTTTCCTGCAATTTTTCCTATCTTTAGGTATGTTACCCTTGCCTTAGCTTTCGACACCTTTTTTTTCCAATTGCACGTTTTGACACATTAATTCCAGCAACATAGCACCCTGCATCCCACTGTTGGTTTTTAAAATGTCACGTTGTGATTTATGAAAGGGTTGACGGTTTCAGACAAACCATTATTTAATGAAACATCATTAGTGTTTGTCAGAAGCCTTTTCTTGGACCAATAAGGAAACTCCATTAATTGAATGCAAAGCCTATTAATTGAATCCAACTAGCATGCTGGTTGTTCCTGTAGATGTCCAGTCAATGCCCTAAGTGCAGTGGGCTAAATCAGGGTCACACAGTGTTTCTTGAAAGTCTTAAACAAATCTACTTTGAAACAAAAGTCGAAACCTCACATACATGGTTATGGGTTTAAAAAAAAACGGAAGATATATATAAATAGTTGAAATGTAGAACATTTTTAGTTTGCATCCCAATATTACACTTTATATACGTACATCACAGAAGACTGCTATATGACAAAACCATTTAATATAGAAACACCAGATTTGGGGCGTTTTAATAACATTTGACCGATGAGGCCAATAGGTCATCATGCCGAGACCTACACATGATATCATTGTGTTCATTTGACTTTGGGTAAGTATAAAAGGGCTTAATTGACTAAATGTCAATTATCACTATCACTTTAAGGGCAATTCCAGACCTTGGGCCTGATTTAATTAAGTAAAGAGGCTGTCAACCATGTCATGTTCTGCTTACAACTAACACTCACCATGCATAATAGCAGAGCTTTGCCACTTAAGCTATGACTGTCATAAGGCAGACCAACATAACCAAATCCACTAGGCTATACATACTTCGTTAGTACAACTCCCTCAGGGCGAGGGTTAAGCCCAAATTCCATGATTAATTAAACTACACTGAACAAAATTATAAAAGTAAAGTTTTGGTCCCATGTTTCATGAGCTGAAATAAAAGATCACAGAAATATTCCATATACAGAAAAAAACGTATTTCTCTAAAATGTTGTGCACAAATGTCTTTACATTCCTGTTAGTGAGCATTTGTCCTTTGCCAAGATAATCCATCCACCTGACAGGTGTGGCATATCAAGAAGCTGATTAAACAGCATTATTATTACACAGGTGCACCTTGTGTTAGGGACAATAAAAGGCCACTAAATGTGCAGTTTTGTCACATTGTCACACAACAATGCCACATGTCTCAAGTTTTGAAAGAGCATGCAATTGGCATGTTGACAGCAGGAATGTCCACCAGAGCTGTTGTCAGATCATTTATCGTTAATTTCTCTACCATAAACCGCCTCCAATGTTGTTTTAGAAAATTTGGTAGTGCGTCCAACCAGCCTAACAACCACAGACCACGTGTAACCACACCAGCCCAGGACCTCCAAATCTGGCTTGTTCACCTGCAGGATCATCTGAGACCAGCCACCAGGACAACTGATGAAACTTTGGGTCTGCACAACTGAAGAATTTCTGCACAAACTGTCAGAAATCGTCCCAGGGAAGCTCATCTGCGTGTTCTTCGTCCTCACCAGGGTCTTTACCTGACTGCAGTTCAGTGTCATAACCGACTTCAATGGGCAAATGCTCACCTTCAACAGCCACCTGCATGCTGGAGAATGTGTTTCTTTGCGGTTTCAACTGATGAATCTCGTTTTCAACTGTACCAGTCAGATGGAAGACAGCATATATGGTGTTGTGTGGGTGAGCAATTTGCTGACTTTGTGAACAGAGTGCCCCATGGTGGCGGTGGGGTTATGGATAAGCTACGGAGACAACTAACACAATTGCATTTTATCAATGGCAATTTGAATGCACAGAGATACCGTGACAAGATCCTCAGGCCCATTGTCGTGCTATTGTCGTGCTAGCCCATTTTCATGTCGCAAAGATCTGTACACAATTCCTGGAAGATGAAAATGTCCCAGTTCATCCATGGCCTGCATACTCACCAGACATGTCACCCATTAAACATGTTTGGGATCCTCTGAATCGACGTTTCCAACAGCGTGTTCCAGTTCTCGCCAATATCCAGCAACTTCGCACAGCCATTGAAGATGAGTGGGGCAACATTTCACAGGCCACAATCAATAGCCTGATCAACTCTATGGGAAGGAGATATGTCGTGGTGGTCACACCAGATACTGACTGGTTTTCTGATCCACGCCCCCTTCCTTGACCAACAGATGTATATCTGTATTTCCAGCCATGCGAAATCGATAGATTAGGGCCTACATTTAATTAAATTGACTGATTTCTTTATATGAACTGTAAGTCAGTAAAGTCTTTGAAATTGCATGTTGCATTTTTTTTTGTTCCTTAATGTTATAAAGAATTGTAATGTTCTTTACAACATTAAAATTACAGACTAATCCTTAAACTCCCGGGAAGCATGACTGGAGGGCATACTCTAACCTCCAACACTTTGCCCTCAACACCTGTAGTAGGGAAGCCTATGCGGCTCGAAAGTGTTTCAGTTACAATACGCCTGGTGTGTTCCATTCGTTATGAGGTAAACAAGATAATAAGCAGGGGGTATTTACATTCCATGCCTCTCTATTTGGAGGCACTGTTGGTGAACGTCCTCCCCAATGCATTTAATTAATGGGATTTGCAAAATACACAGTGACCTTATCCAAACTGACAAATGGGCATTTTCCTCACACCCTTCTGCACACAGCATGCTCGAGCTTCCTTATTTACTGCCCATTTTCCAAATGCCACTTTTGTTGTCTGTTTACTCCAGAAAGCATTGTTCATTTGGACTTTACCCCTGATTATGCCACACTGTAGTGAACGTGACTATACATCCAGCCCCCAGAGGTCCTGGTTGGACTGTGATAGCTACGACTCTTTCATCATTATGCCTTTCGCACTAACAAAGAAAGTCCTGCTGTGCAAATCTATATTCATTTAGGTTAACAAGTGGTGAGGGACTTGTCATTAGGTGGCTGGGGTTATATAGAGCTTATACTCAGAGTTTTTACTCCAGGGGACTGTGTTTGTACTCATGAAGTCCTCTCCTCCCTTTTTCTACTTCCTTTCGTACAATGGAGTCCAATTGGTGCTGACATTGACCCAGTCATGTTCATGCTCCTATACATTGTGTTAGGAATCTGACTAACTAGCCTACTAATGTTGTTGCACTCGTTAAGGCTAGGTGTCTTAGACCTAGCTAGATGGTCTGTAACCTGATTTAATGTGTTTATAAATGTGGGTGTGTGACTAGGTGTTGAATGTACAGTATTTACATTATGCTGAAGGAGACAGCCACCTTACCTTAGTTCCAGGCCAGCTCAATCATGACTTCTTGGTTGGCCAGTCCAAGTGGATTTTCTTTGTTCATATGGTGACAAACATAAATATTTACTGAAAGGAAAATCCAAAAAGGCATGCCCAAACAAGACTCAAAAATCAACGAAAGGCCTCATGGCTCTGCCAGCTGGGACACTCACTTACGAGCACCTTAATTGGCAGATTGAATGTGGAAGTGTACCATGGTAGCGTGTTTGTCTATGTCTTAACATTAACCTTCCCCCCCATATATTTTTTATATTTTTTTTCTTCGCATATATTTTTGGGGTATTTTTCTTAACCTCAACTACAACATACTCTCCTGCAATCCGCCTCACCCAATGTGGTATGGATCTGCTATTTCTTTAACTCTGAACCGGAACCCTCAACAGAAGTTAGCCAGCAAACTAGCTACTAGCCAGCTAGCAACTGCTAGCGGTCATCAGCTACCATTAGCCCGGACAACTCTCGCCAGTCTGCACAGCGCGACTCAAACCAGAGCAAATCGGACTTATTTTTCTTCTCCATATCTCCGGATTCCTACCGCAAGCTCTGAACCTTTTCACCTGGATCATCGCAGCTAGCTAGCTGCTATGCGAGTGGCCACTCCTGGCTAACGTCTCTGTCCCGAAGCAAGAACCAATTAGCATGGAGCTAGCCTTGCTAGGCCCATCTCCCGGCTAACCGAAAAGGTCCATCAGCCACTCATTGGGCTACAATACCTATTTTGCCAATTGGCCTAGACCCCCGCCGACCCTTCAAGACTGGACTACCGACGTAATTCGCTCGGTGGGGTTTATCAACTGGCTCCTCCGTTGCGACGTCCCCTGAATGCCCATCTGCTAGCCTGCTAGCCCCGGCCCGCTAGCTGTCTAAAGCATATCGGACTGCTAGATTAAGAGGCCCATCAGACAAATTCTTTGGCCACTATACCTATTCTGCCAATTGGCCTAGACCCCTTTTACCACACGAAGCCCTGCTGATCCACGACAACTGGTCTGCAGACGTAACAGCATGAGGGGGCTACAACAGACTTTCTTCCGCTGTGATGTCCCTCTAAGGCCCTTCTGCTAGCTTGCTAGTCCCGGCCCGCTAGCTGCCTGAATCACCGTGTCTCCGGCCCGAGCCACTCACTGGACCCCTATGATTACTCAGCTACGCATGCCTCTCCCTAATGTCAATATGCCTTGTCCATTGCTGTTTTGGTTAGTAATTATTGCCTTATTTCACTGTAGAGCCTCTAGCCCTGCTAAATACACCTTAGATAACCCTTTAATTCCACCTCCCACACATGCGGTGACCTCACCTGGTTTAAATTATGTTTCGAGAGACAATATCTCACTCATCGTCACTCAGTGCATAGGTTTACCTCCACTGCATTCACATCCTACCATACCTTTGTCTGTACATTATGCCTTGAATCTATTCTACCGTGCCCAGAAACCTGCTCCCTTTACTCTCTGTTTCCGAATGTACTGGACTACCAGTTCATATAGCCTTTAGCCATACCCTTGTCCTACTCCTCCTCTGTTCCTCTGGTGATGTAGAGGTTAATCCAGGCCCTGTAGTGGCTAGCTCCACTCCCATTCCCCAGGCGCTCTCATTTGTTAACTTCTGTATTCATAAAAGCCTTGGTTTCATTAGAAGCCTCCTCCGTACGTTTGTTTTATTCACAGCCTTAGCACAGTTTGCCAACCCGGATGTCCTAGCTGTGTCTGAATCCAGGCTTAGGAAGACCACCAAAACCCCTGAAATTTCCATCCCTAACTATAACATTTTCTGACAAGATAGAATTGCCAAAGGGGGCGGATTTGCAATCTACTGCAGAGATAGCCTGCAGAGTTCTTTCTTACTATCCAGGTCTGTGCCCAAACAATTTGAGCTCCTACTTTTAAAAATCCACCTTTCCAGAAACAAGTCTCTCATCATTGCCACTTGCTATAGACCACCTTCTGCCCCCAGCTGTGCACTGGACACCATATGTAAATTGATTGCCTCCCATCTTTCCTCAGAGCTCATGCTGTTAGGTGACCTAAACTGGGACATGCTTAACACCCCGGCCATCCTACAATCTAAGCTTGATGCCCTCAATTTCACACAAATTATCAATGAACCTACCAGGTACAACCCCAAATCCGTAAACACGGGAACCCTCATAGATATTATCCTAAGCAACCTGCCCTCCAAATACACCTCTGCTGTCTTCAACAAGGATCTCAGCGATCACTGCCTCATTGCCTGCGTCTGCAACGGGTCTGGGGTCAAACAATCACCCCTCATCACTGTCAAACGCTCCCTAAAACACTGCAATGAGCAAGCCTTTCTAATCGACCTGGCCCGGTTATCCTGGCAGGACATTGACCTCATTCCGTCAGTAGAGGATGCCTGGTTATTCTTCAAAAGTGCTTTACTCACCATCTTAAATAAGCATGCCCCATTCAAAAAATTTAGAACCAGGAACAGATATAGCCCCTGGTTCACTCCAGACCTGACTGCCCTTGACCAGCACAAAAACATCCTGTGGCGTACTGCATTAGCATTGAATAGCCCCCGCGATATGCAACTTTTCAGGGAAGTTAGGAAGCAATATACACAGGCAGTTGGTAAAGCAAAGGCTAGCTTTTTCAAACAGAATTTGCATGCTGTAGCACAAACTCCAAAAAGTTCTGGGACACTGTAAAGTCCATGGAGAATAAGAGCACTTCCTCCCAGCTGCACACTGCACCGAGGCTAGGAAACACTGTCACCACCGATAAATCCACGATAATTGAAAATTTCAATAAGCATTTTTCTACGGCCGGCCATGCTTTCCACCTGGCTACCGCTACCCCGGTCAACAGCCCTGCACCCCCCACAGCAACTTGCCCAAGCCTCCTCCATTTCTCCTTCACCCAAATTCAGATAGCTGTTGTTCTGAAAGAGCTGCAAAATCTGGACCCCTACAAATCAGCCGGGCTTGTCACGTCCTGACCAGTATAAGGGGTTATTGGTTATTGTAGTTTGGGTAGCACATGGCAGGGGGTGTTTGTTTCATGTGGTTTGGGCTAGGTATTTAGGTAGAGGGGTATTTGTTTTATATGGTTCGGGGTGTGTGTGTACTTAGAGGGGTGTTGTATTTATGTGTACCGGGGTTTTTGGTTTATGTTCTTGTTTTGTATTCTAGGTTGTCTATGTTGTGTATTTCTTTGTTTTCTTGGTGTGGCTCTCAATCAGGAACAGCTGTACATTGTTGTTTCTGATTGAGAGTCATACTTAAGGAGCTTGTTTTTCACCTGTCCCTTTGTGGGTAGTTATTTTGCATTGCTGTTAGTATAGCCTGCGAAACTGTCATTCTGTCGCTTCTTTGTTTTCTTGTTTTTTTTCGTGTTCACGTTTTAATAAAATAATGATGAGCACGCAACCCGCTGCGCCTTGGTCTCTACATTACGACTACCGTGACACAACTACCCACCAACCACGGACCAAGCAGCGGGGTAAGGAGCAGGAGGAAGAAGGATGGACATGGGAGGAGATGAGGATGAGCATTTCCAGGGCTATGGAGGAGTTAAGGGAGCCCGAGAGGCAGCCCCAATAATTATTTTGGAGGGGGCACATGGGTAGTTTGGCTGGGCAAGGATTGAGCCCCAAGCCAAATCCCCGTGCCTTTTTTAGGCGACATATGACTGGACAGGTCCCGTGCTTAGGGGTGGTGCGTACTGTGGCGAGGCCAGGTATTTTCAGGCCGGTGTGTGCAGTGCCAGCGCCCGGCATTTGCCAGGGGGAAGTGGGCACCCAGCCAGTATGAGCCGTGCCAGTTCTGCGCTCGAGACCGCCAGTGCGCCTCTACGGTCCAGTGTTTCCCGCTCCTCGCACTAGCCTTGAAGTGTGTGTCTCGAGTCTGATACCTCCAGTACCAGCACCACGCACTAGGCTTCCAGTGCATCAGCCCAGTCCGGTATGTCCTGTTCCCGCTCCTCGCACTAGCCTTGAAGTGCGTATCTCCAGTCTGGTACCTCCACTACCAGCCCCACACATCAGGCTTCCAGTGCATCAGCCCAGTCCAACTCGGCCTGTTCCGGCTCCCCGCACTAGCCCTGAGGTGCGTGTCTCCAGGCTGGTACCTCCACTACCAGCCCCATGCGTCAGCCCAGTCTCGAGCTTCTGAAGACAGTGCCTCGTCCAGAGTGTCCGACGACAGTGCCCCGTCCAGAGTGTCCGACGACAGTGCCCCGTTCAGAGTGTCCGACGACAGTGCCCCGTCCAGAGTGTCCGACGACAGTGCCCCGTCCAGAGTGTCCGACGACAGTGCCCCGTCCAGAGTGTCCGACGACAGTGCCCCGTCCAGAGTGTCCGACGACAGTGCCCCGTCCAGAGTGTCCGACGACAGTGCCCCGTCCAGAGTGTCCGACGACAGTGCCCCGTCCAGAGTGTCCGACGACAGTGCCCCGTCCAGAGTGTCCGACGACAGTGCCCCGTCCAGAGTGTCCGACGACAGTGCCCCGTCCAGAGTGTCCGACGACAGTGCCCCGTCCAGAGTGTCCGACGACAGTGCCCCGTCCAGAGTATCCGGCGACAGTGCCCCGTCCAGAGTAACTGGCAACAGTGTGCAGTCCGGAACCGAGTGAGACGGCCTACAGTCCGGAACCGAGTGAGACGGCCTACAGTCTGGAGGTCCCAGAGTCAGCCTACAGTCTGGAGCTCCCAGGGTCTGTAGTGACTGGCCTTCGGCAAAGGTATTCAGTGGGGGTGGACTGGTCAGGGAGAGGACTAAGACCTGACCCTGAGCCACCTCCACTGTAGGAGGTTTGGGGAGGGGGGGGGTGTATGCACGAGTGCCGTCGGTGACGGCAGCCACCCTCCCTTCCCTCCCTTTAGTTTAGGGATTTATTTTGGGGTTGTTGTCAGGTGCATACGGGGTCTGCACCTTTGGGGGGGGGGGGGGGGGGGGGGTACTGTCACGTCCTGACCAGTATAAGGGGTTATTGGTTATTGTAGTTTGGTCAGGACGTGGCAGGGGGTGTTTGTTTCATGTGGTTTGGGCTAGGTATTTAGGTAGAGGGGTATTTGTTTTATATGGTTTGGGGTGTGTGTGTACTTAGAGGGGTGTTGTATTTATGTGTTCCGGGGTTTTTGGTTTATGTCCCTTTGTGGGTAGTTATTTTTGCATTGCTGTTAGTATAGCCTGTGAAACTGTCATTCTGTCGCTTCTTTGTTTTCTTGTTTTTATTCGTGTTCACGTTTTAATAAAATAATGATGAGCACCCAACCCACTGTGCCTTGGTCTCTACATTACGACTACCGTGACAGGGCTAGACAATCTGGACCATCTCTTTCTAAAATTATCAGCCGAAATTGTTGCAACCCATATAACTAGCCTGTTAAACCTCTCTTTCGTATTGTCTGAGATCCCCAAAGATTGGAAAGCTGCCATGGTCATCCCCCTCTTCAAAGGGGGAGACACTCTAGACGCAAACTGCTACAGACCTATATCTATCCTACCCTGCCTTTCTATGGTCTTCGAAAGCCAAGTTAACAAACAGATCACCGACCATTTCGAATCCCACCGTACCTTCTCCGTTATGTAACCTGGTTACCGAGCTGGTCATGGGTGCACCTCAGCCACGCTCAAGGTCCTAAACGATATCAACACCGCAATCGATAAGAGACAATACTGTGCAGCTGTATTCATCGACCTGGCCAAGGCTTTCGACTCTGTCAATCACCACATTCTTATCGGCAGACTCAACAACCTTGGTTTCTCAAATGACTGCCTCACCTGGTTCACAAACTACTTCTCAGACAGACTTCAGTGTGTCAAATCGGAGGGCCTGTTGTCCTCTATGGGGCTGCTACAGGGTTCCATCCTCGGGCCGACACTTTTCTCTGTATACATCAATGATGTCGCTCTTGCTGCTCGTAACTCTCTGATCCACCTCTACGCAGACAACACCATTCTGTATATGTCTGGCCCTTCTTTGGACACTGTGTTAACTAACCTCCAGACGAGCTTCAATGCCATACAACTCTCCTTCCGTGGCCTCCAACTGCTCTTAAATGCAAGTAAATCTAAATGCATGCTCGTCAACTGATCGCTGCCCACACCTTTCCGCCCGCCCAGCATCACTACTCTGGACGGTTCTGACTTAGAATATGTGGACAACTACAAATACCTAGGTGTCTGGCTAGACTGTAAACTCTCCTTCCAGACTCACATTAAGCATCTCCAATCCAAAATTGAATCCAGAATCAGCTTCCTTTTTCACATCAAAGCATCCTTCACTCATGCTGCCATACATACCCTCGTAAAATTGAATATCCTACTGATCCTTGACTTCGGCGATGTCATTTACAAAATAGTCTCCAACACTCTACTCAGCAAATTGGATGCAGTCTATCACAGTGCCATCCGTTTTGTCACCAAAGCCCCATATACTACCCACCATTGTGACCTGTATGCTCTCGTTGGCTGGCCCTTGCTACATATTTGTCACCAAACCCACTGTCTCCAGGTCATCTATAAGTCTTTGCTAGGTAAAGCCCTGCCTTGTCTCAGCTCACTGGTCACCATAGCAGCACCCACCCATAGCACGCACTCCAGCAGGTATATTTCACTGGTCACCCCCAAAGCCAATTGCTCCTTCGGCCGCCTTTCCTTCCAGTTCTCTGCTGCCAATGACTGGAATGAACTGCAAAAATCTCTGAAGCTGGAGACTCATATCTCCCTCACTAGCTTTAAGCACGGGCTGTCAGAGCAGTTCATAGATCACTGCACCTGTACATAGCCCACCTGTAATTATCCCATCCAACTACCTCATCCCCATATTGTTATCTATTTTATTTATTTTGCTCCTTTGCACCCCAGTATCTCTACTTGTACACTCATCTTCTGTACATTTATCACTCCAGTGTTTAATTGCTATATTGTAATTATTTCACCACTATGGCCTATTTATTGCCTTACCTCCGTTATCCTACCTCATTTGCACACACTGTATATAGACTTTTTCTATTGTATTATTGACTGTATGTTTGTTTATTCCGTGTGTAACTCTGGGTTGTTGTTTGTGTTGCACTGCTTTGCTTTATCTTGGCCAGGTCGCAGTTGTAAATGAGAACTTGTTCTCAACTAGCCTACCTGGTTAAATAAAGGTCAAATTTTAAAATATCATAACAATTACCAAGTGTAGGCTGGCTGCGAAATTGTGATCCTAACATGGATGGCATGTCGATATTTGTCTATTATTCAAGAACATGATACATTGTGCTACATTGTGAGTGTTACAAAGCAATAGCTTGATGTCTCTCGATGTACTGTACCAAGAAAAACATGTTTTTACTTTGTGCGGTGAGGTCGGTGGCTGGGTACGCACTGGCTATTATCAAAGCCATATTTACTCACAAATAAACCTTGATGAAGCCCAAGTTCACCATACAACAGATAGCTCAAACAACCAGGGTAGCATAGGCTATTAACTGAAATTGACAAACAATGTTCACCACATGTAAATACCAATGTAGCCAACATACACAAGCAATAACCTCTGATGGCAGCATATTTTATAGCAATCAGCCTTCAAAATGACACACTGTGCAACTCAGCTCAAGTATAGTAGACCGATGTAGTATCCACAGCTACAATTGATAGGTGTCACTAAAAGACCAGTTTACAGCATTGACACATTCCATCCAAATAATTCGCAACGCAAACTCCATGGCCTTTAACAATGGATTTACAATTCATCCAATGCTCATGGCTACTCCGTGCCACTAGTGTGAAGTGAAGTAACCGGCTAGCTAGCTAGCTAGCTAATCAGATGTGTGACTTTCAGATCACAGACATCAGAAATATAACACAACGTAAAGGATATATAGCTATAGTTATAGATTTTTAGTACTATACAGCAAAGCGACATTTCATATTCATATGAAGCAAACCAATGCATAGCACACTAGCTAGCTAGCTGTTAATGTGGCTTGAAAACAATCAAAATGAAGTAATACATAGTAACTACAACACTCAAATGCATACTGCAATTACAACTACATAGCAAACGTGACATATCACTTTATATCTAGCAAGACATATTATCTATATCTTACCTTTTCAGCAGGTCAGTATGGAATCCCTTAGAAACTCTCTCCACTTTGTGAACGCAAACACAAAGCTCACTCTCAACACTGCCACTTTTTAGATTTTAAGGATAAAAACCACCAGAATCACTGAGATAAAACATTCAATAACAAAAAATTATGTCAATTGTTTATGTAATTATATTTTATTAGGCTTTTCATAACAGCATTTTTTTTAAATTAAATTATCACAGTTATCACTGCCTACATTGACTGGACGTCACCGCTGTTAGCAATGTGTAGTGCTGCTGGTCCCTATTGAGAGGTTGACAAAAGCTGTGGATGTTTCAGCCCAATGGCAACCCAACCATTTGGTTTTGTCTGAAGTTGACGGATGGGGAATGTAACCACTGTATTACATGTACTAAATGAAACATGTATATTGTGGCAAAGAAGGGGGTCGAGTGATAAATGGCAGATATGTGAGGGCAGAACTAATAAACGGGCTCTGCCCGATCACTAAAATGGCCACCCCGATCAGAACTACAGATCACAAAATGGCCGACTGCCAAAACTACAATTCCCAGAAGCAAGGGGAACCCTCAGAAGGTGGAGCCGACCCACAGATAAAAGGTCAAGAAAAACCAGGAAGAGAGGGAGGGAAGGATCTATGAACCTTAGAGAAAGAGACAATCTACATTGGCTGGATTTACCGTGTACGAGCTGGACTGTTTTGGATTTACCTGTTGGCGTTTAGACCTGGACCTACCGAGAACCAGATTTGTGTACCGAACCCTGCTATCCTTGACCTTACCTGCGGCCTGGGTGGACCAGGACAGCGAAAACAAACACACAGGTACTGTCATGTTCGAAATAACTTTCATTCTGGGCTGACTTTGGTGACAGTTTACATTTACATTTAAGTCAGTTTCCCACTTAATTTGTGACAAACGCTCCTAACTTTGAAGAGGTTTGCCACAATATGTTATACTCTTAAACAATCAATAAGTTTAGCAAGAAACATCCCAGATTGTGCCTTTAAACAGTATCTAATAATCCATTCAAACAAAAACGCACAGTGTCAGTTACAAATTCCATTATATCAACCAAAATGTGGCAGTATCACCAGCCATTTCCTCTGATCTGTGCTGAATCTGAAAACATACAATTTGTCTCAAGGCCATTAGAGATAGTTTTTCTTGATTTTTCTGCACCTTTCTCCTGAATATCTTTCACTGACTTTACTTATAAAAACAAACCCTCTGGACTTCTCCTCCCCTCTGAGTTGTACCTCCAGTTATGAGAGACAAACCGCAATATTTGCTCACATACCCACTCCTAAGTGTTGCATTTCATTAGATGACTTAAAACTCTCATCTTCCTTTGACAATAAGCAATATAACCAGCGGTCTAACGTAAATGTAAGGCGAGCATGAACAGGTTGATGACAATGTTTTGTATTCCGACAGTACCCTTTCAGTCGTTATCAAATCCATTGAATGAAACAAGAGAGAACAGAAAGGAATGCCATCTTGTGGTTCAATCTTTTCCACCGCATTTGACAATGATAGATGTCTCTTCTCCTCAAAGGGAAACCACGTCAATGCTGCCAATACCTGTTGATGACATGATACACGACTTGAGAATTTCTGGGACACAGCAATGGGCCAGTGCAATATTCTGGGCCACAACAATGATACATAGCTCCTAAATAAGTAAAATGTCAGTCATAAAGTGAACAAACACTTATCCGGTGTATGTGACAATAATAATAATAATACTTTTTAAAAAGTATTAGCAAACATGTTCAGTATATGTTCGCACAGGACAAGAAATACTGTAGGTCATGAGGAAAAGCAAATAATGTATCACATCTAGTAAGACTCAAGATACATTTTCTTTGCTCAGTTCACAATCTCCACAACATATCCCACCCAACCCATAGAGCCATGTTATGGATTGTTAGGCCAGTTCAGTGGCTTCACTCCATGAATGAACATACAGGCCTAACAGTCATACTATTGCGATCATGGTTAAACAAGTGACTGTGGTGGGTGGGAAAGTTAAACTGCGCCCTGGACACATTCCAATTATAGGCTACGTCATAACTTATTTCTAAAGATATTTGAAAAAGACAGAAATATATCAGAACATTATTCAATGCAAGCACCTACATTCTAATCAGCACAACGGAAGAAAATGTATTATCTGTACGACTAATGATGGCCTTGTTTCGGTCTGTTCCTACACCATCTCTTAAAGGTAATGACCCTGATAACCTCTCTCTCTCTGTGTGTGTGTGTGTGTGTGTGTGTGTGTCCACTCCTCAATGTGCCGCCATCACTCTCAAGACATTTCCACTCCCAATTGAACACATATCATGTAGGCTTATGAGCTACCGGCATTATATATTACCTGTAAATGGCAAAAAAAACTAAATGCTGAATAAAAAAAGGAAATAAAAGTTAATGAAAGTATTAGAAAGAGAGCAGGTGTGAAAGAGCTCTTCCCCGACTGGTTAGTAATGTCAATGATATGGTATGCTTCCAATCAGTGACTGTTAAATACCGCTCACTTGAATTCCCAGAGCCAAAATTCACGAAGCCCAGAGTAGGATTGCTGACATAGGACCTGATGTAAGATCAGTTGTGCCTTTTAAATCATAATAAATAAGACGGCCTAAATTGAAGTAGCAAGTCGTGTAATTCCCTAAGGTCGCTGTTGCACATAGCCTAGCCAACTGATCTCTATCCCCTAACTCCCCTGTCCGCCTGCAGTCCTGCAGTCCTTTTCCAGCTGCATCTCCGCTAAGATATTCCATGAAATATTTATTTACCCTGCATTTCCCTCAGACAAATCCAGGCTATCCTTTACAGTCACACCTGCTGATCCAAGCCCTTTTTTTCGTGCGAGGGTTTGGGCCTCAGTTGGCTGCGCCTCCGTGCATAATATCCAACGGGTTAGAGGCGCATCACTGCACATTAAAGGCTGAAGTGGAGTGAACATAAACGTGCTCTACTGCCATGTCCAAAAGTGGTGCCACGTGTATTATTACAATAGCTCCTTCCCTCATCCACCTGGTACTCTGCCCTGCCTGCACAGTAGGGACTGCTGCCCTATGTACATAGATAGAGTCATTGAACACTAGTCACTTTAATAATGTTTACATACTGTTTCACCCACTTTATAGGTACACACTGTATTCTAGTCATTGCTCATCCTATATAAATTATATATTTATATTTTTATTCTGGATTATGTGTGTATTGTTTTTTTCCTTTGGTATTACTGTTGGAGCTAGAAACACTAACATCTGCAATAACAGGATGGACCTGAGCCCTAGGACCATGCCTCAGGACTACCTGACATGATGACTCCTTGCTGTCTCCAGTCCACCTGGCCGTGCTGCTGCTCCAGTTCCAGTGCCTGCGGCTATGGAACCCTGACCTGTTCACCGGACGTGCTACCTGTCCCAGACCTGCTGTTTTCAACTCTCTAGAGACAGCAGGAGCGGTAGAGATACTCTCAATGATCGGCTATGAAAAGCCAACTGACATTTACTCTTGAGGTGCTGACTTGTTGCACCCTCGACAACTACTGTGATTATTATTATTTGACCATGCTGGTCATTTATGAACATTTGAACATCTTGGCCATGTTCTGTTATAATCTCCACCCGGCACAGCCAAAAGAGGACTGGCCACCCCTCATAGCCTGGTTCCTCTCTAGGTTTCTTCCTAGGTTTTGGCATTTCTAGGGAGTTTTTCCTAGCCACCGTGCTTCTACACCTGCATTGCTTGCTGTTTGGGGTTTTAGGCTGGGTTTCTGTACAGCACTTTGAGATATCAGCTAATGTAAGAAGGGCTATATAATACATTTGATTTGATTTGATCTGCAAATCTGTGTACGCGACCAATGCACTTTTATTTGATTTTGATCCTCTCCTCATCCTCTACCTCTAGCTGATATATGGAGAATAACAATATATACAGTGCCGTTTGACACACCTACTCATTCCATTGCAGAAAAGTAGTGAAGACATCAAAACTATGAAATAACACATATGGAATCATGTGGTAACCCAAAAAGTGTTTAACAAATGAAAATATATTTTATATTGGAGATTCTTCAAAATAGCCACCCTTTGCCTTGATGACAGCTTTGCACACTCTTGGCATTCTCTCATTACTTTACAACACTATCTATGTACATAGGGCAGCAGTCTCTACTGAGCAGGCAGGGTAGAGTACCGGATGGATGAGGGGAAGATCTACCAAGTCCATATTATGGCAAGAGCAGCTCAAATAAGCAAAGAGAAACAACAGTCCATCATTACTTTGAAAGTTTCTTCAAGTGCAGTCGCAAAAACCATCAAGCGCTATGATGAAATTGGCTCTCATGAAGACCCAGAGTTACCTCTGCTGCAGAGGATAAATTCATTAGAGTTAACTGCACCTCAGATTGCAGCCCAAATAAATTGTTCAGAGTTCAACTAACAGACACACCTCAACATCAACTGTTCAGAGGAGACTGCGTGAATCAGGCCTTCATGGTGGAATTGCTGCAAAGAAGGAAAGAAATTCCACAAATTAACTTTTTAACACAAAGGTTCTGATAGCTGCTCAAAGTTTGCCAGCCAAGACATGTCATCCCCCTCCTTTAATACCTAATTAGAATCCTGCCATTTCTTGTACCAACACCTCAAAAAAACAAGCAAAGGGAATGGACATCTAAACCACAGGGAATGGACACATGGTTTTTCTGAGCTCTGTTGTAACCAGCTGGGTTAAAATAACTCATAGTTCATGAGAAGAGACACCTAAGAAACATTTAATGTGATAAAACACCTTTCACCTCTCCTCGCAGCTGAAAACGAGACAACTCTCGTCACCATCCAACAATCCCCTTCAGACCCTTTTGTTCCAAAGCTCCGGGGGGGGGGGGGGGGGGGGGGCAGATTTGACAACCTGAACACCACATCCATAAGTAAACGCCCTTCAACTACATTAATTCCAGTCGACCATTAATTGCAGACTCGCTGTATCAAGCCTGACATTTAAGTTTCCCTCCAGAGTGCCTCTTTGGGACAGAGTCTGAATGAGACGCATCTGGTTTAATTAAGGCAAAACAGAGATGACGGGCCCACTGCATGTTAATGTAATCTAGGGGAAGGTTGTCATTGCTGTTTCCCATCACTTCCATATACAGTACATCTATTCAGTCACTACCTCCTGTTTCTCACTGTCTCTTCTTGCAATGGACCTGTCAACAGCAGGAAGGAAGGCTATAGTCTGTAATTCAGATCACGACTGGCAATTTCTCTAATCGTTGTGGACAAAAGTGTATTCCTTATAGAGCCACTGTGGAATGAGAAGGTCCAAAAAAATCCAGGGTAGAGAATTGGAGGCATCTAGCTGACTTGGTACTGGATGTTGTTATTCAATTTGTGGATAAGTTCCCACATTAAAGCATGTTTCGTTGAATTTTGAGAGGCTTTCTAAAGGTGATGGTGAGACAAGAACCTTAACTCTATCCTTATTTTAGCAAGACTCCCTGTACAGTATTCAAATTGCCTTGCTTACACTTAAATAATTACAATATACACATTCCACAGCTGTGTTAATTGGCGAGATGCAGAAGTGGGATTTGTTAAAAACAGAGGCCATGCCCCTCTTTGAAGGGAACTTCTATGAGTAAAACACACAAGTCGGTCAAGTCAAAGCAATCAACACAAATTGAATTTCACACACTGAGTTATTCATTGCTGTTTTCCACAGATCCTACCTCTCTTCATCATCCAATGACCTAAATAACATAAATTCACTTCAACTTACATTTACATCTCATAGCCATTAAAAGACTAACAATGGATGCTTACTTACAGTGACAATAATATAAATCAAATAAAACATTTCTTAGCATAATTCGTAAAGGGAGGGCTAGAATTCTGATGTTCAGGAGACTGACTGTTGAGAACAATCACATTGAATCAATATACTTGGGGAGACATGAGTCTATTGCAAAGAATGATGAGGCATATAAATGTATCATCTACAATAATAGTCAATAAGAATGCCAATCATCGGATGTGACTTATTTTGCCTTGGATATATAATGACTTGGAGTATCTCAAAGCAAACCCAGGAGGCAAAATCTCAAAGCAAACCCAGCAGGCAAAACTGGTTGCAATGATGCCATAAGGACGTCATTACAACCACTGGGTATGAAATTCAATGGAAATCTACCTATTAATAACTTGATTTTCAATGTGTGTCATACCCAGTGATTAAAGACGTCCTTATAGCGTCATCACAACCAGTTTTGCCCGCTGGGTTTGCCTTGAGATTTCAGTGTACTCCATGTCATTGTAATGAGGATACGTCTTGTAGTGGGCACACAAAGGAGAAACATACAGATCCTTTGAGAGCCTATTCAACTATAATTTCTGAATAGTTCAGAAACTATCATTAACATACTCTTAGACTTGAAAATAGAAATATGGCGCATTTTTAGGGACAAACAGCCTGTATTTCGCTCTATTCATACTGTATCCCTATGCTCCATCTTCCTAGAAACCTTCATTGAATTAAATGTGCCTTAGTGCCCAGAGGAAGCAGGCACTGCCAAATAGCTTGGGCTAGAAAAAGAAAAGAAAACTGAAACATCTATTTCCATGCCCATAATACATCATCATAACCCAAGCGAAGATGAATTCCTTGCTTCTTCATTTCTGTCCACTATCAGCTGCCAGCAGGCCTGCCTCCACTGCCTCCACCGCCTTGACTCTATGGACACTCCTTGAAAGACAGAATGCAGTAGCTAAGGCTCCCTCTGCTGTTTGAGACCCTGCCTCTTCAGAGGAGTCTGACTCTCTCTTCAACACCTGGAAGTGTGGTGCTGAATTAGAAAGGATGTCCAACAGTTTCTGAAAAACTACTTTTTTAATTTGAAGGTGAAAGAAACAGCTTGATGTGTTTCTCTGTCTTGTGTAATGAAAACTAGCTTAGTGGGAAATTATTACTTACACACTCATTTAATGCATCACTCATTTAAGTTGCACATTATCAGGCACATAATAGATCATAGTAAATCTACTGTGTGTAGTCAAATCCACTTCACAGCTGGGAATCAGCCACAATAGCCAACACACTATCACATATTATTGTGAAATGGACACAAATTAATCGTTTTTATAATGTCCACCACACGATTATCGAAGTCAATATTTTCGTGTCCACCCCATGATTTTCTTCTTCATAACGTATGTGAAATTAAACAATTTCCTTCATAACAAAATCCAATTTGATGGTGCCAAAAAGAAATTGAACTGTATTTTAAGACAATTAAGTACTCTAGGTTAGCTAGACGGCTAACGTTAGGTACATGGCTAGGGGTTAAAGTTAGGGGTTAAGTTTAGGGTTAGGGGTTAAAGTTAGGGTTAAGGTTGGGGTATGGATTAGGGTTAGGGTACGGTAACATGCTTTCTAAGTAGTTAAATGGTTAAGGTTAGGATTAGTTAACATGCTAGCTAAGTAGTTAAAAAGTACTTAGTAGTTTCACAGTTGCTAATTAGCTAAAATGCCAAAGTTGATTCGAATACGCTTGCTAGGCCTTCACATTATACGCCCACCCATCCTCCGATCAACCTCACTTTTATAATTTCTGTCATAAGTAAGCTACTGCCCTTTTCTATGACTGAAATCATAAGTAATTTGAGTCTATTTTACAATTTGCGATAGTGGGTTGCCACCATCACCATTGAATTCCAACACTAAGGGGAAACTCAAACATACCCAAATATTTCGAAATGTTGTGATGGGGAAGTATTGCACGCCTTGTTATACAGCATTGTATTGTTAGAGGCAGGCTGTGAAATCCCTCCTGATATATTGATGTATCTCCTCCTTCGTTCTAATTAACAGCTCTGTCACATTCTACCTGCATCGCCGGGATGGAGTGTGACAGGTGAGGATGTCGCCCTGGTACCCAGGGATGTTTTGAAATGCAGCCTATTACACAGCCATCTAGCTGAGAAGATGGGCTGGATGGTTGGGAGGAAGAAAGGGGAGCAGGCAAGTGGGGAAGTAGGGGTAAGGTCATATCAACCTAACTTGTGCTGCAGTCATGCTGGTTCCTGTGGGCCACCCCCTCAACGCCCACCACTCCTCCAGATCAATACATGGTATGAGCCCTAGCCAAGTCGAGTCACAAGAATGTCAGTCAAAACCTGTTATCTGCCCTAGGGGATGTGTGAGTTGGCTAGTGTCTTTAAACCACATTCTGTAATAGTGGGCCACCAACAATAACGTAAACAATGGGGCAAGTGCATGAGATATGTGACAGATTGAATATTCACGGAGAGGAGGCAACGAGGGCATTATTACTTCAAGCTTTTATTCAATCATGTGATATGTGGAAACCGTTTTTATCTTCAATGGCCAGACGAGAAAAGTAGTAACCTTGATATGTGCTGAGGAAAATATTGATTTAATACTTAGGCCTGCCCATTGCTAGAGGGAACAATACATATATACAGTAGGTAAACTAATAATTAATTGATTTAGGTTCAAACAGAGCTTATCAACCAGAACACTGAAAATCACCTTGAACACGTGTGGTATTTTAAGAATTCATTGATAATGGTATAGCAGATAGTGAGAAAGCACTTTTGTCATTTGAAATGTTCTACTGCTCCTCCTCTTCCTCCTACAAATACTTATTTTGCATTTCTACTTCCAATACACCTAATTATATTGATCCGCATCAAAGATAACTTTACTTTTCTTTGTGGTATTAAAAGAACTAGGTAATGCAAATCTAATTGCAAAGATATACTTTGAGTGTACAACAGAACACCTTCCTAATATTGAGTTACATCCTCCCTTTGCCCTCAGAAAAGCCTCAATTCGTTGGGACATGGACTCTAAAGGGGTCGAAAACATTCCACAGGGATGCTGGCCCATGTTGACTCCAATTCTTCCCACAGTTGGGTCAAGTTGGCTGGAAGTCCTTTAAGTATTTTGTCTTGCCCATTCACCCTCTAAATGGCACACATACACAATCCATGTCTCAATTGCCCCAAGGCTTAAAAATCCTTCTTTAACCTGTCTCCTCCCCTTCGTCTACACTTTAAGAAGTGGATTTAACAAGTGACATCAATAAGGGATCATAGCTTTCACCTGGATTCCCATGGTCAGTCTGTCATGGAAAGATCAGGTGTTCTTGAAGTATTGTACAGTCAGTGTATATTTTGTTGTTGTGATACTGCACAACCCAACAGCACTGTTTAAACACATTCAGAGGAGTGAAGAACTGAGCCAGAAAGGATTATCTCATTTTAATTTTATTAAAAACCATCAATATGCACACTATCAATACTGTGTACCCACTTGCCAGTTGCCAACAAGCAGGTGGTAAAAATTCCATCAATGATTAAGCAAATGAATACATGTATTGATTCAATTTTTTTTAACCAGGCAAGTCAGTTAAGAACAAATTCTTATTTATAATGATGATCTAGGAACATTGGTTTAACTGCCTTGTTCGGAGGGAGAATAACCGATTTTTACCGTGTCAGCTTGGGGATTCGATCTAGCAACCTTTCGTTGACTGGCCCAACGCTCTAACCATTAGGCTACCTGCTACCTGCCGCCATATGTAATGAAGTTTCTTTATTTTGAGCCAATGGGGCATACTTATGGGTTCCTAGTTTTGCTGAGGACAATTCTCATTGATGCAATCATCTGAAACTATAGCACATCGTCCGATGGCTGAACAGTGCCCACCAGACAGCATGGTAGCATCCCAAATGGCACCCTATTCCCTATAAAGTGCACTACTTATGACCAGAGCCCTATAGGCCTTGATGAAAAGTAGTGCACTGTGTAGGGAATAGGAGGCCATTTGGAACACAGACCATGTTATACTGATCAGAGAAATCTGGAGAGTTTGAGGCAATTTAGTCTAATACATTGTTTACAATTCATCTTCAACTGGATGTTTTACATGTAGCTTAAATAGGCACATCAAAGTTTGCGTCAATAAAATCTGTGGAGAGACACAGCGTCTTAATTGAGTTTCAAAAGAGTACGCCACGCCCTGCTGAGTCATCCTGTGAGAACGGAGAGATTAACATTTTACAGTGATACTGTGGAATGACACTATCTGTCACCTCTGCTTGCTTTTCAATCAAGACCCAGCATCTCTATATTCCTTCATGTTGAGCGGCTGGGAGAAAGTCTGTCTGAGTTTTGATTTGTTATATAAAAACTTGTGTCAGTATGAGTGTTATGGATTAACAGAGTTGGGTATCCTCCTTCCCAAAGATGTTGGGCTGAACACACATGTAGCGGTGGAACATGGCTTGGATGAGAGTGATGTGTGCAGAAAGGACTTGAGTGGCATTGATTAATGCAAGATAAGCAATAGGGGCTTGCATGCATTGTTAAAAATTAGATAATAGCATAAACACATAACACAATTCCCACCAGAAATCATCTCAGCCAAAGGTGATAAAATATCCAGTGAGACATCCCAAAAGTAACTTTGTGCTGAAAGTATATAGTTCATCAATAACCTTCAACAGCATTTTTTATTTGAATATTCATAATTCACACAAAAAAATGTGATTCCTCATTTTACTATTAATAGCTCAGAAATGGTTTGATGAGGGCCCAATGCATGCTGGGGAATGTGAATCACAGTGTACATAAACCAATCCTTTTGCCAACTAGATCTGGAGGGCCAGTCCCCTAAGGTACAGTGCTGTGGAGTTGTGGGCAGAGAGCTTGATAAATATTGGAAATTATAATGCAAAACTAACCAAGGATAAAAAACCTTAGGGAAGGCAAAATTCAGTAATCTTTGGGAACAAACACAAATATCTTCCATATTCAAGGTGACATTTGAAGCTCATGATATTTATAGAACATTCACCCTCAACTGTAATCGACAGATGACCTCTAATGACGACTCCATACTGTTTGAAATATAACCTCAATTCCTTCAATCTGTTTTGAATGGCATTATAATTTCATTTTATATCACAAGAAGCAGTTAGTGGGCTACTGTTATGCCTCAGATAAGTGTCAGATCCAACTCAGTTTGTTCTTTTAATCCAGTTAGTGTACATATCCTTTAATAAAAGCAAATATAGTTTAATTCCAAAACACTATACAATGCCTTGAAGAAGTATTTTCCCCGTTTCTGATTTTCTCTATTTTTGCACGTTTTATGCTGAATGTTATCAGATCTTCAACCAAAACCTAATATTAGATAAAAGAAAACTGAGTGAACAAATAACAAAAAAATGTAGACCAATTTTATTTATTTAATTAACAAAGTTCTGCAACATCCAATTCCCCTGGGTGAAAAAGTAATTGGCCCCTTACACTCTGGGTTTTCAAGCATGAACTGCTCTTTTCAAGTCCTACGGTACCACAACATCTTAATTGGGATTAGGTATGGACTTTGACTAGGCCATTCAAAATCTTAAAATGTGTTGCGTTTTAGCCATTTCATGTAGACTTTGGAGTGACTACCTCATCTCTGTACCCCACACACACAATTATCTTTAAGATCCATCAGTCGAGGACTGAATGTCAAACACAGATTCAACCACAAAGACCAGGGAGGTTTTCCAATGCCTTAAAAGCAGATATTGACCCTTTGACATTAACCTTTGAGCATGGTGAAGTTATTAATTACACTTTAGCTGGTGTATCAATACACCCATTGACCACAAAGATACTTTGTTCTTCCTAACTTAGTTGCCAGAAAGGAAGAAAACCACTCAGGAATTTCACCATGAGGCTAATGGTGACTTTAAAACAGTTACAGAGTTTAATGACTATGATCAGAGAAAACTGAGGATCCTATACTAACAATTGAGAGTGAAAAGAAGGAAGCCTGTACAGAATACAAATATTCCAAAACATGCATCCTGCTTGCAACAAGGCACTTAAATAATACTGCAAAAAATGTGGCAAAGCAATTCACTTTTTATCATGAATACATAGTGTTATGTTTGTGGCAAATCCAGTACAACACATCATCCAGTACAACACTCTCCATATTTTCAAGCATATTGTTGGCTGCATCATGTTATGGGTATGCTTGCAATCGTTAAGGCCTTGGGAGTTTTACAGGATAAAAAATTAAACGGAATGGAGCCAAGCAGAGACAAAATCCTAGAGGAAAACCTGGTTCAGTCTGCTTTCCACCAGATACTGGGAGACAAATTCACCTTTCAGCAAGACAATAACCTAAAACCCATGGCCAAATCTAAACTGGAATTTCTTACCAAGAAGACTGTGAATGTTCCTGAATGTTCCTGAGTGGTTGAGTTACAGTTTTGACTTTAAAAAAATCTACCAAATTGACAGAGCTTGAAGAATTTTGTAAATAATTATGGGCAAATACTGTACAATCCAGGTGTGCAAAGCTCTTACAGACTTACTCAGAAAGACTCAAAGCTGTAATCGCTGCCAAAGGTGATTCTAACATGTATTGACTCAGGAGTGTGAATGCTTATGTAATTGAGATATTTCTGTATTTAATTTTCAATGAATGTGCAAATATTTCTAAAAACATGTTTTCACATTATGGGGTATTGTGCGTAGATGGGTGAGAAATTATCTACTGAATTCAGGCTCTTACACCACAGAATGTGGAATGAGTCAAAGGGTTTGATTACTTCTGAAGATACTGCATTTGTTTGAAACTTAGTTGGTTTATTTCAGAGAGACAAACAATCACATTTTGTTGCAAAACAAGATATATCCGCCTCTGCAAGGTTTTACACAGTCAAATGTGACAAATAATTACATGTCATAATTACAACCGTACAAATGATACATTTGTGACCGCAATATAAAAAAAGTATATATACTGAACAAAAATATAAACGCAACATGTAAAGTATTGGTCCCGTGTTTCATGAGCTGAAATAAAATACATTTTCCATACGCACAAAAAGCTTATTTCTCCATTACACAGTGTGCCTTGTGCTGGGTACAATATAAGGCAATTCTAAAGAGAATTTAATGTTCATTTCTCTACCATAAACTGCTTCCAACATTGTTCTAGAGAATTTAAGAGTGCGTCCAACCGGCCTCACAAGGGCAGTCTATATGTAACCATGCCAGCCCAGGACCTCCACATCCGGCTTCTTCACCTGTGGTATCGTCTGAGACCAGCCACCCGGACAGCTGATAAAACTGAGGAGCATTTCTGTCTGTTAAAAAGCCCTTTAGGAGGGGGAAAATTATTCTGATCGGATGGGCCATCTCCCCGGTGGGTGGGCCTGGCTCCCAAGTGGGTGGGCCTATCCCCAGTCATGTGAAATCTATAGATTGGGGCCTAATGAATGCAAAACACTATAGCATAAGGTTAAACTCGCCAAAAACTGAAACATCCTCTCACTGTCAACTGTGTTTATTTTCAGCAAACTTAACGTGTAAATATTTGTGTGAACATAAGATTCAACAACTGAGACATAAACTGAACAAGTTCCACAGACATGTGACTAACAGAAATGGAATAATGTGTGCCTGAACATAGGGCGGTCAAAATTAAAAGTAACAGTCAGTTTCTGGTGTGGCCAGCAGCTCCATTAAGTACTGCAGTGCATCTCCTCCTCATGGACTGCACCAGATTTGCCAGTTCTTGCTGTGAGATGTTACCCCACTCTTCCACCAAGGCACCTGCAAGTTCACAGACATTTCTGGGGGGAATAGCCCTAGCCCTCACCTTCCGATTCAACAGGTCCCAGAATTCCTCAATCGGATTGAGATCCGGGCAATTTGCTGGCCATGGCAGAACACTGACATTCCTTTCTTGCAGGAAATTACGCACAGAACGAGCAGTATGGCTGGTGGCATTATCATTGTCATCAGGTGTGATGTTCGAATGTACCGATCCTGTGCAGGTGTTGTTACACGTGGTCTACCACTGTCTCCCTGTAGAGCTGTCTTAGGTGTCTCACAGTACGGACATTGCAATTTATTGCCCTGGCCACATCTGCAGTCCTCATGCCTCCTTGCAGCATGCCTAAGGCACGTTCACGCAGATGAGCAGGGACCCTGGGCATTTTCTGTTGGTGTTTTTCAGAGTCAGTAGAAAGGCCTCTTTAGTTTCTAAGTTTCCATAACTGTGACCTTAATTGCCTGCCGTCTGTAAGCTGTTAGTGCCTTAACGACTGTTCCACAGGTGCATGTTCATTAATTGTTTATGGTTCATTGAACAAGCATGGGAAACAGTGTTTAAACCCTTTACAATGAAGATCTGTGAAGTTATTTGGATTTTACGAATTATCTTTGAAAGACAGGGTCATGAAAAAGGAAAGTTTATTTTTTTGCCGAGTTTAGATTTGTGTATATGTTAAATATACAGGATACAAACATTCAATCACATTTAAGCAATGAAAATATAGTGTTATGCAACAAAATCAATTTTAATACACATCTGAAATTGATTCATTTAAAATCTGAGAACAGTAATATTTTACAAACACATAAAGGTACCCATAAGCATTCCTTTCTGATGAAAAAACACAAATGTGAAGAATTGGTGTTTATCGCATTTCCCAAACTATAATTTCATGTTTCAGCAGTCAAATAGGATTTATGAGAGAAACAGCAATCTCTAATCATCCCTCTGTGGGTTGTATCATGGGAATATGTGGAACACGCAGTATATAGCCAATAAAGAATATTAGATTATGTAATGTCATTGCCTCATCTTATAAGATGTTATGCTGCTATAATGTAGATCTAATTCAGCCCTTACATTCCTCCTGGCTTCTATACAGCTAACCATCAATTTGATTCATGACGCCCTACTCTTTTCAATTCAATCGCATTGACTTCATTTCCTTTTTTTCCCCTCACAACAGGACCACGGTTTAGGAAAACACCCATAGGGTAAGGAATTACCTGCTGATCGCTTGGTATGTTTCAATACAACCACCTAACACCTTTCTCCTCTCCAAACTCAAAATAGCTCACGCTATGCATCAGAGACCTCCTTGATAAGTTAATCGGAACTATCTGTTACCAAATATAGAGAGAAATTCACTGGAGTCTGAACTGACATGGGAACGAAATCAACCACAATCGAAGCCAAACAGTTGAGACGAAAACAGATGATCAGACATTCTGAATGCTTGGTACTTACCACTTTGAGAAGCAATCATCCTCTCAGCCATGGCCTGTTCTTTTCGCCCCAGTTATCACTGTTTTTCAGGCTTCAATATCTGGTTGGAGAGAGAGAGAGAGCGAGAGCAAGAGAGATCGATCACAAGTAAGCTTATGATCTGGTAAGTAGAGTGTGGATCCAAACGTAAAGAACACAATTTCAATCAGTGTTCAAAACAAAATTGTTACAGACACGGTCAGAAGTTCACAATCAAAGAGAAAGGGATCAAAGGGAACGAGTCATTGTTAGTAACCATTATTTACTGTGTTACTTCAAACCTGAGCTACCTTGCACCAATAATTTTTTTCTTTGGGGGGAAAGATCAGATCAGCTTCAATATTGCAGATTGTGGGTACTATCAATGTAATTGTCATTTCCAATCCCATATATATATATATATATGTGTATGTATATATACATGTATGATATATATATGTATATATTCTTTTAAATAATATATTTTCCTTCTTTATTATTTTCCCACTAACCCTATCAACCTTCCCCTAACAGGAGTAAACTAATGGACAACATGTATGCTTCTACTTCCAGTTTATACATTCTACATACATTTTACGGACTGTACATTTTACATTCGTTTTTAAAAATGTTTTACCCTCAACCCCAACCATCTACAGTGCCTTGCAAAAGTATTCATCCCCCTTGCTGTTTTTCCAAAAAAAATTGCGTTACAACCTGTAATTAAAATTGATTTTTTTTTGGCTGGGGGATTTCATGTAATGGACATACACAAAATAGTCCAAATTGGTGAAGGGAAATGAAAAAAATTACTTGTTTCAAAAAGTATAAAAATAAAAACTGGAAAAGTGGTGCATAGGTATTCACCCCCTTTGCTATGAAGCCCCTAAATAAGATCTGGTGCAACCAATGTCCTTCAGAAGTCACATAATTAGTTAAATGAAGTCCACCTGTGTGCAATCTAAGTGTCACATGATCTGTCACATGATCTCAGTATATATACACTTGTTCTGAAATGCCCCAGAGTCTGCAACACCACTAAGCAAGGGGCACCATGAAGACCAAGGAGCTCTCCAAACAGGTCAGGGACAGAGTGGTGGAGAAGTACAGATCAGGGTTGGGTTTTAAAAAAATATCAGAAACTTTGAACATCTCACGGAGCAAAATTAAATCCATTATTAAAAAATGGAAAGAATATGGCACCACAACAAACCTGCCAAGAGACGGCCACCCACCAAAACTCACGGACCAGGCAAGGAGAGCATTTATCAGAGAGGCAACAAAGAGACCAAAGATAACCCTGAAGGAGCTGCAAAGCTCCACAGCAGAGATTGGAGAATCTGTCCATAGGACCACTTTAAGCCGTACACTCCACAGAGCTGGGCTTTAAGGAAGAGTGGCCAGAAAAAAGCCATTGCTTAAAGAAAAAAAATAAGGAAACACATTTGGTGTTTGCCAAAAGGCAGGTGGGAGACCCCCCAAACATATGGAAGAAGGTACTCTGATCAGATGAGACTAAAATGTAGCTTTTTGGCCATCAAGGAAAACGCTATGTCTGACGCAAACCCAACACCTCTCATCACCTTGAGAACGCCATCCCCGACGTGAAGCATGGTGGTGCAGCATCATGCTGTGGGTATGTTTTTCATCGGCAGGGACTGGGAAACTGGTCAGAATTGAAGGAATGATGGATGGCGCTAAATACAGGGAAATTCTTGAGGGAAACCTGTTACAGTCTTCCAGAGATTTGAGACTGGGACGGAGGTTTACCTTCCAGCAGGACAATGACCCTAAGCATACTGCTAAAGCAACACTCTAATTGTTTAAGGGGAAACATTTAAATGTCTTGGAATGGCCTAGTCAAAGCCCAAACCTCAATACAAATGAGAATCTGTGTATGACTTAAAGATTGCTGTACACCAGCGGAACCCATCCAACTTGAAGGAGCTGGAGCAGTTTTGCCTTGAGGAATGGTGAAATTGAAATAATCCAGGCGTGTATATAACCATTCTAATCGTTCTTTATCAAAATGCCTTTTCAAAATCAGCTATGAATATCAAGCCTCGTTTCCCAGATTTTTCATAGTTTTATATTGTTTCCAGGACTTGTCTTATATTATCTCATATGTACCGTCTATGTAAAAAAAAATGTCTGATTAGGATGAACAATAGCCAACAATACATTTTTTTCTATGGGCTATGCATTTTGCTTGAATTTTGGCATCACAACACTGAAGTGTAAAGGGTCTGCAGTTTATTTTAGGTGGACTGAATCTGTCACGATTGTCGTTGGTTAAGGAGGACCAAAATGCCGCAGGTATGTGTAAACTCATCTTCTTTATTATAAGGAAAGAAGGAAACCCCCAAATAAACACGTATACAAAAGAAACACACTGACAATAAACAGTCCTGTAAGGCTTGATGCTATACACGGAACAATCTCCCACAAATACACAGACAAACACACCCAACTAATATAGGACTTCCAATCAAAGGCAACACCACACAGCTGCCTTCAATTGGAAGTCCACCCCAATTAACCAAACATAGACATACAACCAGCTAGATCAACATAGAAATATGTAAAAAAGGAACAGTGCCCAAAAACCCCTGGAATACTTCAATCAAATGCCCTTTTAGAAAAAACACCACCCCAAACCACATAAACCAAATACCCTCTGCCACGTCCTGACCAAACTACAATAACAATTAACCCTTATACTGGCCAGGACGTGACAGAATCTTTATATTTACGACCTGGGTCCGGTTTCAGTAATAGTAAACTATATATTATATTCCTTATTTTCTACTTAGCTATATTACATTTTTTAAGAAGGTCACACCAAGGATAATTTAGCTTTTTTATTTAGAATTTTAAGACCACTTGATTTTTTTATATCTATATTTTTTTGAAAAATATTTTGGGGCCTTACTGCTATTAGACCATACAAACACATTGCATAACAGATTCGCTACATGGAAAAACAGATAGTCCCTCCCAAAAATCTTAGAGGAAGTTTGATCTGAAGTGTCTATCCTATATCTGAGAGATATAGAGACCCACAGTATGAGTCATAATACCCATAAAACCTAATGGTAAATCAATAATGTGTGATGCATACACAATGTGGGATGCATACACGAACACACCACACCCCTTCACACAAACACCTCTACCCCTCTCTCCCCTTCCACCCATAGACCGCCCCCACACCCACACACAAACACACATGCATACATACAAACTCACACATGACCACAAGCTCAGTTGTTCCATCCCCTAGCGGCTAGGGCCTAGCCCAACTCAAGAGTATACTTCATGTGTGAATGCATATTGAGAAGGCATGCCAAATTGAGCAGGAATGGGAACCAACCAATGTCTTGTCCTTTCTGATGGAGATAGGAAATCCTCCTTCCCCATCATTCACACACACTGGTCCCCTGTTCTTCCCAGGCACCTCTGTGCAGTCAAACCATTTTATTATTCTGTGCCGCCAGGGCCACAATAATTTATCCCATACCAATGAAATAGTGCACTTTTTGACCATCTCAAAAACCAAGCATATTGGCATAATCCAAAACCCCAAATGTAATGAATTTCGTTAGTATTTTTTTCTCCCTAACACAATCCTTTCCTGTCGCCTGTAAAACAGCATGACCTTAGTGATATACGTTGGTGTCTGTCTGTCTGTTGCTCTTGGAGCCAATAATGAGTCCCTCCACACAGGCTAGAGGGGGGCAGCACAGAGGAAGATGATTATGCGGAAGGAGTGCCTGAGTTGTTAATGAGACATGATGAGAGAGAGGAGTGAGGCTGATATGAATTCTTTATGCTGTGTCCCAAATTGCACTCTATTCTCCGTGTAGGTATAGGGTTCTGGTCAAAAGTAGTGCACTATATAATGAGTTTAAAGGCAGGGAGACAAAAAAAAACATTCAGGACAACTTGTAAAATCAGCCTTGACACCCAGTACTACTCGTACCCCATTAAGAGTTCAAGGACAAAAGCTGTCCTGCTATTTGATCATTTATCCATTGGATCCCATCGTTAAGCCAAATCTGACTTTTTCCACACTGCCTTGGGAATTTTGATTGGCTGCGAAATTGTGATTTCTTAACGGGAGATTAGACAGAGCTCCGAGCTAAATCATGGTTGCAATAAAATGAAAAGCAGAATAAACTATACAGACCAGCTGAACTGACATTGTTAGTGTCAAGCCAGCTTGATACTAGATAGTTATTGTCTGTGTTCACTACTCCCACCCCAATGAAGTAACATCAGGAACAAGACTATCTAAATAGGAAAAAGATAAATCGAAAAATATCACATATTACAACTGAAATTAAATTATTTGACTGGAAATGTCAATTATGAAGATTTATTTAACTTCTTTGGGGTAGGGGGCAGTATTTTGACATCCAGATGAAAAGCGTGCCCAAAGTATACTGCCTGTTACCCAGGCCCAGAACGTAGGATATACATCCAAAGTTTCCAGAACTGTTAAAATAATGTCTGTGAGTATAACAGAACTGATTTGGTAGGCAAAAACCTGAGAGAAATCCATCCAGGAAGTAGGATTTTTTTATGTTTGTAGTTTTCTATTGAATACCTTTACAGTATCCATTGACTTAGGACTCAAATTGCACTTCCTATGTCTTCCACTAGATGTCAACAGTCTTTAGAAATAGCTTCAGGCTTCTATTCTGAAAAATTAGAGAGTAAGACCAGTCTGAATGAGTGGACACTACAGTGGCCTAGAGATTTTTCATGTGCGAGACTGAGAGCGCGCCTTTCTTGTTTACCTTTTATATTGACGACGTTATTGTCCGGTTGAAATATTATCGATTATTTAGGCTAAAAACAATCTTAGGATTGATTATAAACATCATTTGACATGTTTCTCTGAACTTTACGGATACTATTTGGACTTTTCGTCTGCCTGTTTTGACTACGTTTGAGCCTGTGGATTACTGAACAAAACAGACAAACAAAACAGAGGTTTTTGGATATAAAGAGAGACTTTATCAAACAAAATGAACATTTATTGAGTAAATTAACGTCTTCAGAGTGCAACCATAAAAATATCATCAAAGGTAAGTGATTCATTTTATCTCTATTTCTGACTTGTGTAACTCTTCTACTTGGCTGGTTACTGTTTGTAATGATTTGTCTGCTGGGCGCTGTTCTCAGATAATCGCTAGTGTCCCACGTACCCTAGTCAGGTTAACATGTTTAATGCCTACAATGAAAATAAAGTTATTGAAGACCAACTGCTAATTAATTGCCACATTGTAAATAAAAGTAATGTGGATTGCAGCAACATGTGTGATAGACAATTTAAATATCATTATAACAAAGCACTTTGCATCTGTTTCTTCGATTTAAGATTACGACTTCCAAATAATAAATTACTCTCCCTACTGACTACTGCATTTGGGGCACCGATCTTCAGGGGGCCCACACTGATTTTGTTAGTCACTCTTAGCTATCATATTAACATGGCATAAGTCATGGAAAAATGTGTAGGATTGCAGGAAATGAGCTTTAAAACGGCTAAGATTTCTCTCCATCCCATGGCAAAATGGGTAGAATTGCATAAAATGTATAATACAATTGCAACATTTTCTATCCGCCCCATGGCAAAATACTTGCAGATTTCAAGGTAATTTCCTCCTATTCTACATATTTAGCCATGAGTCAGAGAGAATTTTTCCATTTTGAAGCACATTTCTTGCAACTCTACACATTATGCTATCGTATGCTATCTGGAGGGTCTCGACCCACAACCCCCAAAATGCTAAATATGTTGGGGGCTGCCTGGAGATCTCGTTCGGTAATCCGTCCCTGAATATACCACAGTAGGCCTAGGCTATTGGCCTTATTATTGTAGCCCTGTAAAAAATATATAAAGGTTACATTTTGAGTGTTATTATGTTGTTCTAAAAATAAATCAATAATCGGCGCTATCCACACAACATTGGAAATGTTACTCTTCTTTAGCAGCCTAACCAGAAACAGAGGAAACAAAACAAATTATAATATAATTTGTGCAACTTTAAATACATTTATTATAATACAATAAAATGTCATTTAAAAATACAACCAATCACAATTTAGATTCAAATGTCAAATGTGTAACTTACAATTCAGGAGTATTTCCTATACCCCTCTTGATAAGAAATTGCCATATTTTATTAAGACATTCATCCATTACATAAATTGGAAATTAAAATGTAATCACACACCATTCATAAAATGTGTAGGGTAGGCAACATTGCCATAGTAGATTTGCCTTGGTAAACGAGGAAATTAAAAACTTTATTTCAGGATTAAATTGTTCCGAGGATAATATCCACGAGAGCGAAATAACATAGATTTTTTGTTGTTGCAGAAATAAGGACTTAGGGTTAACCCGAACATCCGCTTCAGAGAAAGGTAAATTGGTGGCCAATAATGGTTGCAATAGAAATCAGTTGTGCAGGTGACTTTAGCACGTATTGATGGTTTAACGAGAGACAAGCTGGGGATTAATCTGGTGGCCGTCAATGGTTGCAATTAGCCCTAAGATTATACATTTATTTGGTTGTGATCTTTGAACAATGCCTATTTTGGATGCAGCAGTTGTTAGCTAGAATGCTAACACTCATTGACATGGCTGGTAGCGAAGCAGGTCAAAGAGCCATTTCACTGGTTGAAGTTGAAGTGTTTTTTAAGTATAACACAGTGTTGTGACAATAACACAAACATGATATTAAGCAGGACATTAATAAAAGCCTTAAAATCCAATTATAATCCAAAAGTAGTGTGAAATGCACTCATAAGCACCATGTAAAAGGAGTCTTTTTTTACTGACAGTACATGAGAACTGCCGTGTTCTGCATCCAAATTGTGCACATCACCCATGTGCGGCAATGTTTGATAACACAGAAAGGGGCATATTAATGTATTATAAATTAATACCTTTCCTTTTAGGGCCACCGTATATTAACATTATGCAGTTCCAAAACTAAATATTTAATGCAGAATATAAGGTTCCATGCCTTGTGGTAAAGGCACTGCTGCAGCATTTTCTACCTGCAATGTAGATGAATAACATGGAAGTCACCACTAACCCTTCTTAATTACAAGACCATCTTGCATGTTAATTGTCAAGAGCGCCTGGGTGCTGAGAACATTGTAGCCAAAATGCATTTGTTCAAACCCCAACTTTTGCATCAGCTCAACTGAGACTGACACTATCCTAACCTGCCAGCCTAATTACCTGCTTTGCAAATTTCTGTCAGTGAATTGGTTGTAATATTTCCCCTGTCAGCACTTGTGACTTCTGGCAATGAACCTGTGTGAGAGTCAATCGTAGCTCTCCTTCCTCTAGGAACCTATAAAGAACAAAAAATAAATGCAACATGTAAAGTCTTGGTCCCATGTTTCATGAGCTGAAAGAATATATCACAGACATTTTTCTTACGCAAAAAAAAAAAAACTTATTTCACTCAAATGTAGTGCTCAAATTTGTTAGTGAGCATTTCTCCTTTGCCAATATAATCCATCCACCTGACAGGTGTGGCATATCAAGAAGCTGATTAAATACCATGATCATTACAGAGGTGCACCTTGTGCTGGGGACAATAAAAGGCTACTCTAGAATGTGCAGTATTGTCACACAGAACAATGGGTTATGGTGTGGGCAGGCAGAGGCTATGGACAACGAACACAATATTATTGCATTTCATCGGTGGCAATTTGAATGCACAGAGATACTGTGACGAGATCCTGAGGCCCACTGTCGTGATCTTCATCTACTGCCATAATGTCATGTTTCAGCATGATAATGCAAGGCCCCATGTCACAAGGATCTGTACACAAATTCTGGAAGCTGAAAATGTTTAAGCAAATACTGGAAGCTGGAAGCTGCAAATGTTTGAGCAAATACTTAATTTTACACTTTGGATTGTGTATCAACATACACAGTCACTACAAAGATACAGACGCCCTTCCTAAATGACTTGCCGAAGATGAAGGAAACCGCTCAGGGATTTCACCATGAGGCCAATGGGGATTTTAAAACGGTTAAGAGTTTAATGGCTATGATAGGAGATAACTGTGGATGGATCAACAACATTATAGTTACTGCACAATACTAATGTAAATTAGTGAAAAGAAGGAAGCCTGTACAGAATAAACATATTCAAAAACATGCATCCTGTTTGCAATAAGGCACTAAGCACTAAAGTAATACTGCAAAAAATGTGGCAAAAGAAATTTACTTTTTGTCCTGAAAAAAAAGTGTAATGTTTGGGGAAAATCCAACAGTACCACTGTTCATATTTTAAAGAATGGTGGTGACTGCATAGTTTTATGGGTATGCTTGTCATCGGCAAGGACTAAGTAGTTTTTTTATAGGATGAAAATAAACGGAATAGATCCAAGCACAAGCAAAATCCTGGAGGAAAATCTGGCTCAGTCTGCTTTCCAACAGACACTGGAAAACAAATTCACCTTTCAGCAAGACATTAACCTAAAACACAAGGTCAAGACGACATTGTATGTTCCTGAGTGGCCTACTTACAGTTTTGATTTAAATCGGCTTGAAAAATCTATGGCGAGACTTGAAAATGGATGTCTAGCAATGATCAACAACCAACTTGACATTTTTTTTTAAGAATAATGGCCAAATATTGTACAATCCAGGTGTACAAGCTCTTAGAGACTTACCCAGAAATACTCTCAGCTGTAATCACAGCCAAAGGTGATTCTAACATGTATGACTCAGGTGGTATAATAATTATCTAATCAAGAAAAATACGTGTTCAATTAATTTAAAAAAAGAATAATAACCTTGCACTTTGACGTTACAGTGTATTTTGTGTATGTCATTGACAAAAATGAGAATTTAATACATTTTAGTCCCACTTTGTAACACAACAAAATGTGGAAAACGTTAAGGGGTGTGAATACTTTTTGAAGGAACTGAAGTATAAAAGACCAATGAGAAATGCTTTCTCACCAAAGCTGAACGGGTGTCTTTTCATCTAAAGAAGCTCCGTTTAATACAGATAATCTAATTACTTTGCACAGCTGGACATCCTTTACACATTCCTTTCAATCTTAAGCATTTGATTATTTGTAAACACATGCTTGATTTACTCCTTACTGTGCGCAAATCTGTCGGCTAGTTGTGATGGATGACAAGAAACCAATTAATCACATCATTATAGCAATTAAAAACCATGTTTGCTCCGATGGAGGTAAAAAACAGAGAAGTGATAGGAAGTTGATCTGATTCACCAACGCTCCCTCTCAAATAAATAAATAGATACAATAAAACGGTGCCATAAACAATATATTATTTATGCAGAGGTTAGGGAGGTCTTTCTATTGACACTTATTTATAATATACTGCTCAAAAAAATAAAGGGAACACTTAAACAACACAATGTAACTCCAAGTCAATCACACTTCTGTGAAATCAAACTGTCCACTTAGGAAGCAACACTGATTGACAATACATTTCACATGCTGTTGTGCAAATGGAATAGACAACAGGTGGAAATTATAGGCAATAAGCAAGACACCCCCAATAAAGGAGAGGTTCTGCAGGTAGAGACCACAGACCACTTCTCAGTTCCTATGCTTCCTGGCTGATGTTTTGGTCACTTTTGAATGCTGGCGGTGCTTTCACTCTAGTGGTAGCATGAAACGGAATCTACAACCCACACAAGTGGCTCAGGTAGTGCAGCTCATCCAGGATGGCACATCAATGCGAGCTGTGGCAAGAAGGTTTGCTGTGTCTGTCAGCGTAGTGTCCAGAGCATGGAGGCGCTACCAGGAGACAGGCCAGTACATCAGGAGACGTGGAGGAGGCCGTAGGAGGGCAACAACCCAGCAGCAGAACCGCTACCTCCACCTTTGTGCAAGGAGGAGCAGGAGGAGCACTGCCAGAGCCCTGCAAAATGACCTCCAGCAGGCCACAAATGTGCATGTGTCTGCTCAAACAGTCAGAAACAGACTCAATGAGGGTGGTATGAGGGCCCGACGTCCACAGGTGGGGGTTGTGCTTACAGCCCAACACCACGCAGGACGTTTGGCATTTGCCAGAGAACACCAAGATTGGCAAATTCGCCACTGGTGCTCTGTGCTCTTCACAGATGAAAGCAGGTTCACACTGAGCCCGTGACAGACGTGACAGAGTCTGGAGATGCCGTGGAGAACGTTCTGCTGCCTGCAACATCCTCCAGCATGACCGGTTTGGGGGTGGGTCAGTCATGGTGTGGGGTGGCATTTCTTTGGGGGGGCCGCACAGCCCTCTATGTGCTCGCCAGAGGTAGCCTGACTGCCATTAGGTACCGAGATGAGATCCTCATACCCCTTGTGAGACTATATGCTGGTGTGGTTGGCCCTGGGTTCCTCCTAATGCAAGACAATGCTAGACCTCATGTGGCTGGAGTGTGTCAGCAGTTCCTGCAAGAGGAAGGCATTGATGCTATGGACTGGCCCGCCCGTTCCCCAGACCTGAATCCAATTGAGCACATCTGGGACATCATGTCTCGCTCCATCCACCAACGCCACGTTGCACCACAGACTGTCCAGGAGTTGGCGGATGCTTTAGTCCAGGTCTGGGAGGAGATCCCTCAGGAGACCATCCGCCACCTCATCAGGAGCATGCCCAGGCGTTGTAGGGAGGTCATACAGGCACGTGGAGGCCACACACACTACTGAGCCTCATTTTGACTTGTTTTTAAGGACATTACATCAAAGTTGGATCAGCCTGTAGTGTGTTTTTCCACTTTAATTTTTTAGTGTGACTCCAAATCCAGACCTCCATGGGTTGATAAATTGGATTTCCATTGATTATTTTTGTGTGATTTTGTTGTCAGCACATTCAACTATGTAAAGAAAAAAGTATTTATTAAGATTATTTATTTCATTCAGATCTAGGATGTGTTGTTTAAGTGTTCCCTTTATTTTTTTGAGCAGTGTATATCTATGTTTGCATTAGGAATATGAAACATGAGAACTGGACTGGGTGTACTATAGCCACCCTAACGTGGAGTATTTACTGTATAAATACAGGTTCCATCCATAGCAACTTAAGTATGTACCCTTGTTATCCAGACCCTATTAACAAAGCACATTAGACATTTTATACCTTCTGTGTTCTTTCTTTTCTTAACCACCACTCCACCACCTCCAAACATATTAACTCCAACAGGCAGTGTTTGCAGCGCTCTGTGGCACTCAGGTCCTGAAGGGCTCGATATCAAATAAAGCAGACTTGACTGGCTATGGCTCACATGGCCTCCGAGTGGCTCCTCTGAGGGAAGCAGGGCGGCAGAAGAAACTGCAGCTCCACATGCTCCCTCTCTGTTCCCCTCTGCCGACTCAGTGGCCCACGTTTCGTTAATGAGAACCGGCAACACACACAGACACATGTACCGTGTCGACTCTAATTATATTACAAAGCACTGCCCCTCCACCGAGGCCCCCAGTGGCATTGTGTAATGTACTCCAAAGGGTTTCTAAAAGGCAAAACATCTTAATGTGCATTCTGAGTGCATCCAGTTGAAGCACATAAAAAAATGCTAACAACAAAACAGTAGATGCCAGCAAGGATCATTGTTCTGCATTTTGTATGTTATTCTTGCTATCTCGCTGCTTGTGTGGTACTTGCCACTGTAAGGACATGGCACTACTTCTACATGTAGAATGCTGTATTTTTTTCCACTTTAGAGCTAAGAATGTGTTACAGAGATCATTATACAAACATAATGAGCTTGTTAGGGTGATGTCACCTCCTGGGCAGACAGTTAGTCCCCTGCTATGGGATGCCATAGGACGAGCGCAGGAGCTATGATTTACTCTTTTAACCACGAATTGCACTTGAATGGGTTTTGTTGGAAAAATTGAATTTGACCATAATCTACCACTTTAGCTATTATATGGTGTTGTAATAACCTTATTATACCTTTTGCAACAGGGTCATTTCAGGTGTGGTCGAGTCTGACGGCGGGAAATGGCCTAGAGAACAATTGGTTCAAATTCCACTTGAAGGCACTTCAGACGAGTATCTAAAGAAAACATTGATAGCTACATATAAACTGAAATTATATTGCAATACTGCTGAGCCTTGAAGAACAAGGAAGTATTCTCAAAGGGAAATAAGTTTTGGGACAAAAATTACATCCTCTCTCACCTGGATGAATGTTATTATGGAAGAGTGTTAGAATGAAAAGAGAAAAGGGCAGTGCATTCACCTGAATATGTTGGTGCTGCATGATCTTCAATATGTGCGTACTGCCAGTTATAATATGCATTAGATACCATTAGTCACACAGACAAGAGTAAAATAGGAATTACAATAATAAACAGTAGTGGTGCTTGGGTAAAAGCACTGGGGAAGCCAGGGAAAAAAAGCCATATTACAACCTACGTGTTATGGTAATTGCAATGTTCGCTCAATAACCGGAGAGCAACCTCTGTCCTGTGAAGTTTACAAAGCATATTGTATGTAACAAACAGTTACATGACATACAGCACGGTAAAGCAAGTTAACTTCTTTGGGATAGGGGGCAGTATTTTCACGGCCGGATAAAAAACGTACCCGATTTAATCTGGTTACTACTCCTGCCCAGAAACTATAATATGCATATAATTAGTAGATTTGGATAGAAAACACTCTAAAGTTTCTAAAACTGTTCTAATGGTGTCTGTGAGTATAACAGAACTCATATGGCAGGCCAAAACCTGAGAAGATTCCATACAGGAAGTGCCCTGTCTGACAATTTGTTGTCCTTCTGTTGCATTTCTATCGACATTACAGCATCTGTGCTGTAACGTAACACTTTCTAATGCTTCCATTGGCTCTCTAAAGCCACCAGAAAGTGGAATGGAGTGTCTGCTGTCTCTGGGCAAAGTATAGGAGCAGAGTTTGTAAGTGGTCAGCCTGGGGACAGTGAGACTGGAGATAAAGGTTCACAAGAACTCGCCATGTTTTTCTTTCAGTCTTTGAATGAATACAACATTGCCCAGTTGGAAAATGTTCACTATTTTATGAGAAAAATAGCATAAAAATTGATTTTAAACAGCGTTTGACATGCTTCGAAGTACGGTAATTTAATATTTTTTATTTTTTTGTCACGCAATGCCCTCGCGCGTTACCCTTCGGATAGTGACCTGAACGCACAAACAAAATGGAGGTATTTGGATATAACTATGGATTATTTGGAACCAAAACAACATTTGTTGTTGAAGTAGAAGTCCTGGGAGTGCATTCTGACGAAGAACAGCAAAGGTAATACAATTTTTCTAATAGTAATTCTGAGTTTAGGTGACCCCGAAGTTAGCGGATGTCAAAATAGCTAGCCGTGATGGCCGAGCTATATACTCAGAATATTGCAAAATGTGCTTTCGCCGAAAAACTATTATAAAATCGTACATAGCGATTGCATAAAGGAGTTCTGTATCTATAATTCTTAAAATAATTGTTATGTATTTTGTCAACGTTTATCATGATTAATTTAGTAAATTCACCAGAAGTTTTCGGTGGGTATGGTAGTTCTGAACATCACATGCTAATATAAAAAGCTGTTTTTTGATATAAATATGAACTTGATTGAACAAAACATGCATGTATTGTTTAACCTCTTACATCTAGACGTTCCGCTAGCGGAACACCTGCTCCAATATCCAATGATAGGCGTGGCGCGAATTACAAATTCCTCAAAAATACAAAAACTTCCATTTTTCAAACATATGACTATTTCACATCATTTTAAAGACAAGACTCTCCTTTATCTAACCACACTGTCCAATTTCAAAAAGGCTTTACAGCGAAAGCAAAACATTAGATTATGTCAGCAGAGTACCCAGCCAGAAATAATCAGACACCCATTTTTCAAGCTAGCATATAATGTCACAAAAAACAAAACCACAGCTAAATGCAGAACTAACCTTTGATGATCTTCATCAGATGACACACCTAGGACATTATGTTATACAATACATGCATGTTTTGTTCAATCAAGTTCATATTTATATCAAAAACCAGCTTTTTACATTAGCATGTGACGTTCAGAACTAGCAAACCCCCCGCAAACCTCCGGTGAATTTACTAAATTACTCACGATAAACGTTCACATAAAACATAACAATTATTTTAAGAATTATAGATACAGAACTCCTTTGTGCAATCGAGGTGTCCGATTTTAAAATAGCTTTTCGGTGAAAGCACATTTTGCAATATTCTGAGTAGATAGCCCAGCCATCACGGCTAGCTTTTTAGACACCCACCAAGTTTAGCCCTGACCAAACTCCGATTTACTATTACAAAAGTTTGATTACCTTTGGTGTGCTTCGTCAGAATGCACTCCCAGGACTGCTACTTCAATAACAAATGTTGGTTTGGTTCAAAATAATGCATCGTTATATCCAAATAGCGGCGTTTTGTTCGTGCGTTCAAGACACTATCCGAAGTGTAAATAAGGGTCACGAGCATGGCGCATTTCGTGACAAAAGATTTGTAAATATTCCATTACCGTACTTCGAAGCATGTCAACCGCTATTTAAAATCAATTTTTATGCCATTTTTCTCATAAAAAAGCGATAATATTCCGACCGGGAATCTGCGTTTAGGTAAACAGACGAAAGAAAACAAAGCATAGGGTCGACTCGGGCACGCGCCTGAGTCTCACAGTATTGTGACCAGCCACTATCCAAACGCGCTACTTTTTTCCAGCCAGAGCCTGCAAAGCCACGATTCAGCTTTTTGCCGCCTTCTGAGAGCCCATGGGAGCCGTAGGAAGTGTCACGTAACAGCAGAGATCCCCTGTAATGGATAGAGATAATCAAGAAGGGCAAGAAATTGTCAAACAGGGCACTTCCTGCATGGAATCTTCTCAGGTTTTGGCCTGCCAAATGAGTTCTGTTATACTCACAGACACCATTCAAACAGTTTTAGAAACTTTGGAGTGTTTTCTATCCAAAGCTAATAATTATATGCATATTCTAGTTTCTGGGCAGGAGTAATAATCAGATTAAATCGGGTAAGTTTTTTATCCGGCTGTGAAAATACTGCCCCCTAGACATAACAGGATAACATAATGTCCTAGGAGTGTCATCTGATGAAGATCATCAAAGGTTATTGCTGCATTTAGCTGTGGTTTGGGTTTATGTGACATATATGCTTGCTTGGAAATGGCTGTGTGATTATTTGTGTCTATGTACTCTCCTAACATAATCTTATGTTTTGCTTTCGCTGTAAAGCCTTTTTGAAATCGGACAATGTGGTTAGATTTACGAGAGTCTTATCTTTAAAATGGTGTAAAATAGTTGATTGTTTGAGAAAATGTAATTGTGGTATTTTAGTTGGTTTTGTATTTCTTGCCGTGCGATGCCATTGGCTGTTGGCTAGGGGTTCCGCTAGCGGAACGTCTGTCCTCAACAGGTTAATGTTTCCGACATTTTCAACTACTTAACAACTATTGATTTAGAACACTGGAGAGTTACCGCAACTCACAAAGAAAAGAGGAGCTGCCATTTATTTCAATATCATAAAATCACCTATACTTAGTCTAATACAGTGACACCTAAAAAATTCCAAAATGATTCAGTCCAAATAACGTAAGCTAAGTATCCTGTGGCTGTCCATGGAACTGATTCCTGTGTGTGTGTGGTGTGCCTAAGTAGAAAAACATGACTCACCCTACTTGTAGAGTTACGCCAATGCCATCCTCCTCTGTTTCATGTTGTCGAAATGGTCTATGAGTCTGTCATACAGTACAGTTCACACTTTTATTTGTTGTTGTCCTAGGCTACCTGGCTAAAATGGTTGCTTGCTAGCCTAACTTTCTTTCATGGGCAATGATTAGCCAGCTAGTTGTTAAAAATCTAAATGGTAAAACATTTAAAAAGTTATCATTTTCAGATATAACAAAACAAAGTATATTCACGCCACCAAATCATTTATTAAAACACACCGTTTTGCAATCAAGGTCAACAGTAGCCTCAGCAGCACTCTGTATGGTAGCACCATGGTGCAGCCGGAGGACAGCTAGCTTCCGTACTCCTCTCGATACATTGACTGACAAAACCTAGGAGACTCATGGTTCTCACCCCCTTCCATTGATTTACACAGTAATTATGACAACTTCCAGAGGACGTCCTCCAACCTATCAGCGCTCTTGCTGCATGAACTGACATGTTGTCCACCCAATCAAAACATCAGAGAGTGAATCTAGTACTGAAAGCATAAGCTACAGCTAGCTAGTACTGCAGTGCATAAAATGTGGTGAGTAGTTGACTTAAATGGAGAGAAAGACAATAGTTTAACAGTTTTGCACAAATACATTTCTTAAAGAATGAAGGAGAAGCAAGAGAGAGATTTATTTCACTTTCAGTTTCACTTACTTAGCTAGCAAACACAGCTATAGCTAGTTTAGCCTACTCAAATACCCTGCTCAAACAGAGGGATGCTATACTAGCTATCTGGCTATGACTATCCAACACAACACTGGTACTCTTCCAAGTCAAGGTAAACTTTTGGTTTTACAGATTTATTACCCATCGGTGTAAGTGCTAAACTGTTAACTGACTATACACTGTAAAGTTACTGCATGATTGTAGCGGGTTTTCTAACACGTTAGCTATGTTGACTATGACGTTACTTTAGCTAATATTCTACAAAGATGTCGGCTGTGTGTAGCAATTATGATATGGTTTGGCTTGGAAAGTAATTTTTTTGCCTGGTTACAATAAGTTGATGTGTTGTGCTTTGAAGTCCACAAAGGAAGGGAAATGTGAGAGGAGGACAGCGCATAGATGGAAGAAGGAATACAACGTGGCTGCTATGAATGTGAACTGTTTGAATTGTTTAAGCGTTTAAGAGTTTCTCAAATGGAAGCAAACGAAACGGGGATAAACATACCTGAATTTGCCCAATAGAAACTCTAATTTGTAACATTTTCTCTCGACTTGTGTGCATTTACATTATAATCTTTCATTCATGGGCTAGGTTGTAGCAACCTCATGATGGTTATAGGGACAATGTTAGTATTATGTAGTAGCATTGATGTCACATTGAACTGGGTGAATGGAATATGAATGACAGTCACCCAACATGCTGTGATAGAAATAAAGCCATGCTCATGAAAAAAAAGTGTCCTCCCTCATCTTAAACAGCACTGAACGCCACTGACCTAGCTACATATTGAGCGACCATCCTCTCAGGCCAGAAGCACAATGTATGAAATTATGGTTGGATCAGAATCACCGTTATAATCATTGGCCAGTACGGAGAATTAGGTAAAACCACATTTCCAAATCCCTATCTCTGTCCATGGTTAATTTAGGAAAGGGACAATTTTAGCTAACTGGCTAGCTAGCTAGCCACCGGAGGACAACAACACAACGAGATGCAAGAGTTAAAATATATTTTTAAGCCAAATTCAAACTGACTTCCTTTGAAACTTATTTTTGGTGCGCCAGGACCATTCCCAGTTGAGCTCCCTTAGTTTGCTCAATGCTGATTGGCTATTAATGTATTTTTTTTTTTATCAAGGGAGGCCAAATGCTCGCTGGCTTCCCTTCCATTCAATGTTACAGGCGGCAACAATGTCATACTATTTTTGACCAGACAGCATCAGATAGAGGGGCGCTGTTTCGCTCGCTCGGATGCTTTCTCTGGTGAGAAACATTCATTCATTCTATTGCGAATTGAAGGAAAATTATGAAACACAGAGAGACTAAAGATTTTTGATTTTGTCTTGCTAAATCTTTTGGGGAAGCCTGGCTTCCCTTGGCATCCATGAATACACGCCACTGATAATAATAACAACACCTTTGGCATCCATGAATACACGCCACTGAAAATAATAACAACATCATTGACAACTGCAAGTCAATAAACATGTCAAAATATAGTACATCAAGTCGACAGAAATCAATTGTTCTCAAACAAGGCATATAGGGCTTTGTGTAAACTATATATGCTCCTGGAGCAAAACAATGGAGACTAATTGCTAGTTTACAGCACTTTCAATCTATAAATAGACTCATCAGTAGCAGAAGCATATATAGTTTCGGGACAACCGAAAAACACTTTTGGAACCCTTTTTTCTAAAAGTGTACCGTTGCTTATTATCATAAGATGAGATCAAAATCAAAAAGGGATACATGAATGGTCTGGTTTCTCAAAGACCTTCGGAAGATTTCATATTCGACTAAGAATAGCCTTTACCGCTTACACATAATGTTGGCACTTTGCTTTGCAGCTCTGCATAGGAAATGGTAACATGGATCTGTCTTGAATGGAGCGTACTGGCTTCATGGAATGCAGATCAACCTCAGACTACTATTGAGTGACAGTTTGGCAGGTCTAGCTGAAGTTTCTTCACCATCCCCCTTTACGACAGAGGTGGCTATGAAATATGGACAGTGGCAAATTGAGATTCATCAGGCATGCTGTCTTCCTCACTGAAATCTATATTCAATTTTGGAGCATCTGTTACGGCAGTGGCGGGCCGAGACACACTGTGATCGAGAATCGCTTAAGTGTTCTGAAATGTGTGCAGAGAAAGGCTATCTCTCCCCACTATCAGAGATGTTGAGTCTTTTAAAATCTGTTTCTTGGGAAACAACAACACACTCGTAATAAACAAATACAGATACTCACAAGCAAGGAGCTGCCATTTTGAGTCTATTTCACTGTCAGTGATATCATTACCAAGGTTCTTCTTTTTCGCCATTGGCATGAATGAACGACAGTGATCTAAAATCAAGCAGTGTCAAATGGTAATCATTTTCTTCAGAATAATTGAGTATCTCTCTGTCAAAGTATTGTTTGCATGTGGGGCTAAGATCTCCCTATTAGCAGTGAAGGTTTTCCTGGGGCCCTAATTTAGTTGAATGAGCCACAACAGTCTGGTCTCATGGGACCTCATCAGATTTAAAGAGGTATGTTACACCTAGAGAGCCTTTCAGACAGCTTCCAACAAGTCTAGTACCGCAGTGCTGCTTACACTGCTGACCCAAGCAGAATACTAGTGAAGAAAGCACAGGCAGCTGCAAAGCATAGCCACTGGCATTGTCTATTCTCAACTGGATTGGTTTCAAAAATGCCTCATGTAGGTAACCGTGTTCAGGTCTTCTAAACCCAACTCTTTCCTAAACTGACTAAAACCAAGTTGGATAAGATGATCAAGAAGGTAATTACACTTTCAAAGAATAAATGCAGTAGGGCTTGAAAATCTAGCAGAGCTAGAATACAAGGCAGGGCTCAACTCCCTGTCTTTGACACCAAGATAAACACAATATTTGATAAAGTACAAAGTACAACACACCTGCAAAGACGCAATAATACAAATTCTAAAAACCTGGAGTATGTGGAAGCAAGCGCTCAAGTCAGCCTCATCATTTGACCATGCTAATGAGGACTTGTAGAGGAGAGGAAGTGATGAGATGATTATCACTATTTGGCAGAAATTTGACTTGAAAGGTCAGGGCGGTTACACTCTCTGAACAACACGAGGGCAGCGAGAGGGCATTGTAAACAACACAGCCTTACAGGAGGTTAAGGCTTGTTTTAATGACGCGGGAGCCAAAATGCAGATTGTGTTGCCGACCTTCTCTGCTCAGTTCAGAACATTAATCTTGGCCTTTGCGTCCTCTGAGATTCCGTTGTAGTTCTGCTGTGACCCTGGGTTCAGATGCAGATTCTGTATGTGGTTGCAGTAGACAGCAGCACAATCCAAGGGAGGTCAACAATAGCAAATGAGAGGAAGGACATTTTTATTAGTTCTTCAAAATGTTGCATTGAACTTATCCTACCACCAGTGAAAGAGGAAGCTGTGTTTTCCTGTAAAGATACATTTATTGAGAACATCATAAGCCGATAAAGAATGCACCAAAATAACTAAGAAAGTCAATCTTGTTTAGCAGTTATCCAGAATAAATAAGAACAGATCTCCTGCATAGCAAGATATTGTATGCTTGATAAAATATACACCAGAGTTTCCCTTTGTTTCAAATGGTGACAGTATCAATTAACCAATCTAAACGTCCATTCTTGGAAATGCATTGTTATCTTATTCTCAACTTTGTCATCAAGTTTGATTAAATATGGAGTCCCTAGTGTATTCCCTTAAAACACCCCAGCATATCATAATAATGCATACCCAAATATAAAATATTCCCTGAATGCGTACAATAGGTGGTAGTACCTTTAATCATTCCTGTTTGCATGCAAAATAGGCTCCATTTTTAATGAGAGTATGTCACTAGCCTAAGAGAATACATGATCATGCCAGTAAAGCTCTTTATTAGCTCGTAGTGAACAATGAGCCGTGTCAGTTGATAGAGGATGAAGAGCCTTCATCGTTCCCCGGGAAGCTGAAGCTAGCAAAATGAGAATCAATAAGCATGCTTCATTTGTTTTATGTCCATCTCCAAACACTCCTGTCTGAAAATAGATATTCTCATTTTTTTGCCAGATCTCTACTCACAATGGTACCATTGACTCCCGAGTCAGTTTGCCAAACAGTAACCCAACCATATACGACAATGACTTACAGCTTTATGTGCACCATTGTACATCTACAGTATATTGAAGAATAAACACACAGATGTTATCTTACTACTATTTCATATAAAAATTCAAGTCTGGCATAGCCACGGGAAGGAGCGATGCTTGGAGTGTGTCAGCACCGCCTTTGTTTAAAGGGCAAAATGGCAGCACCCTTTGCAGAAGAGGTGTTATAAATGAATATATTCTTTCTACAGCTTATCAGCGTACACCCAATATGTTACCACTGTTGCGGGCTCTCCTTCACTGCAGCCAATGTGAGTAAAACATTTAAACGTGTTAACCCTCGCAAGGCTGCCGGCCCAGACGGCATCCCTAGCAGCGTCCTCAGAGCATGCGCAGACCAGCTGGCTGGTGTGCTTACAGACATATTCAATCAACCCTTATCCCAGTCTGTTATTCCCACATGCTTCAAGAGGGCCACCATTGTTCCTGTTCCCAAGAAAGCGAAGGTAACTGAGCTAAATGACTATCGCCCCGCAGCACTCACTTCCGTCATCATGAAGTGCTTTGAGAGACTAGTCAAGGACCATATCACCTCCACCCTACCTGACACCCTAGACCCACTCCAATTTGCTTACCGCCCCAATAGGTCCACAGACGACGCAATCGCAATCACACTGCCCTAACCCATCTGGACAAGAGAAATACCTATGTAAGAATGCTGTTCATTGACTACAGCTCAGCATTTAACACCATGGTACCCTCCAAACTCGTCATTTAGCTTGAGACCCTGGGTTCCGACCCCGCCCTGTGCAACTGGGTCCTGGACTTCCTGACGGGCTGCCCCAGGTGGTAAGGGTAAGAAACAATATCTCCACCCCACTGATCCTCAACACTGGGGCCCCACAAGGGTGCGTTCTCAGCCCTCTCCTGTACTCCCTGTTCACCCATGACTGCATGGCCATGCATGCCTCCAACACAACCATCAAGTTTTCAGATGACACTACAGTGGTAGGCTTGATTACCAACACCGACGAGACGGCCTACAGGGAGGAGGTGAGGGGCCTCGGAGTGTGGTGTCAGGAAAATAACCTCACACTCAATGTCAACGAAACAAAGGAGATGATCGTGGACTTCAGGAAACAGCAGAGGGAGCAGCCCCCTATCCACATCGACGGGACAGTAGTGGAGAAGGTGGAAAGTTTTAAGTTCCTCGGCGTACACATTGCGGACAAACTGAAATGGTCCACCCACACAGACAGCGTGGTGAAGAAGGCGCAGTAGCACCTCTTCAACCTCAGGAGGCTCACCAAAAACACTCACAAACTTTTACAGATGCACAATCGAGAGCATCCTGTCGGGCTGTATCACCGCCTAGTTCGGCAACTGCTCCGCCCACAACCGTAAGGCTCTCCAGACGGCAGTGAGGTCTGCACAACGCATCACCGGGGGTAAACTACCTGCCCTACAGGACACCTACAGTGAGGGAAAAAAGTATTTGTTCCCCTGCTGATTTTGTACGTTTGCCCACTGACAAAGAAATTATCAGTCTATAATTTTAATGGTAGGTTTATTTCAACAGTGAGAGACAGAATAACAACAAAAATATACAGAAAAACGCATGTCAAACATTTTATAAATTGATTTGCATTTTAATGAAAAAAATAAGTATTTGACCCCCTCTCAATCAGCAAGATTTCTGGCTCCCAGGTGTCTATTATACATGTAACGAGCTGAGATTAGGAGAACACTCTTAAAACCTGTTGTGGATAGGAGGCAGTATTTTCACGGCCGGATAAAAACTGTACCCAATTTAATCTGGTTACTACTCTTGCCCAGAAACTAGAATATGCATATAATTAGTAGATTTGGATAGAAAACACTCTAAAGTTTCTAAAACTGTTTGAATGGTGTCTGTGAGTATAACAGAACTCATATGGCAGGCAAAAACCTGAGAGGATTCCAAGCAGGAAGTGGCCTGTCTGACAATTTGTAGTCTTTCTGTTGCATCTCTATCAAAATTACAGCATCTGAGCTGTTACGTGACACTTTCTAAGGCTTCCATTGGCTCTCTAAAGCCTTCAGAAACCGGAATGTGGCGTCTCCTGTCTCTGGGCAGATAACAGCAGCACAGTTTGTCAATGGTCTGCCTGGTGACAGAGAGACTGGAGATGCGCATTCACGAGACCTCGCCATTTTTTTCTTTCCCTCTTTGAATGAATACAACATTGTCCGGTTGGAATATTAACGCTATTTTACGAGAAAAATAGCATAAAAATTGATTTTAAACAGCGTTTGACATGCTTCTAAGTACGGTAATGGAACATTTTGAAATGCATTACCCTTTGGATAGTGACCTGAGCGCACGAACAAAATGGAGGTATTTGGATATAACTATGGATTATTTGGAACCAAAACAACATTTGTTGTTGAAGTAGAAGTCCTGGGAGTGCATTCTGACGAAGAACAGCAAAGGTAATACAATTTTTCTAATAGTAATTCTGAGTTTAGTGAGCCCCAAAGTTGACGGGTGTCTGAATAGCTAGCCGTGATGACTGAGCTATGTACTCAGAATATTGCAAAATGTGCTTTCGCCGAAAAACTATTTTAAAATCTGACATAGCGATTGCATAAATGAGTTCTGTATCTATAATTCTTAAAATAATTGTTATGTGTTTTGTCAACGTTTATGATGAGTAATTTAGTAAATTCACCAGAAGTTTTCGGTGGGTATGCTAGTTCTGAACATCACATGCTAATGTAAAAAGCTGTTTTTTAATATAAATATGAACTTGATTGAACAAAACATGCATGTATTGTATAACATTATGTCCTAGGAGTGTCATCTGATGAAGATCATCAAAGGTTAGTGCTGCATTTAGCTGTGGTTTGGGTTTTTGTGACATATATGCTTGCATGGAAAATGGCTGTGTGATTGTTTTTGGCTATGTACTCTCCTAACATAATCTAATGTTTTGCTTTTGCTGTAAAGCCTTTTTGAAATCGTACAATGTGGTTGGATTAACGAGAGTCTTATCTTTCAAATGGTGTAAAATAGTCATATGTTTGAGAAATTGAAGTTATAGCATTTTTAAGGTTTTTGTATTTCGCGCCACGCTCTACCATTGGATATTTGGCGAGGCGTTCCGCTAGCGGAACGTCTGTCCTCAACAATAAAGGGAGTGCTCCTAATCTCAGCTTCTTACCTGTATAAAAGACACCTGTCCACAGAAGCAATCAATCAATCATATTCCAAACTCTCCACCATGGCCAAGACCAAAGAGCTCTCCAAGGATATCAGGGACAAGATTGTAGACCTACACAAGGCTGGAATGGGCTACAAGACCATCACCAATCAGCTTGGTGAGAAGGTGACAACAGTTGGTGCGATTATTCGCAAATGGAAGAAACACAAAATAACTGTCAATCTCCCTCGGCCTGGGGCTCCATGCAAGATCTCACCTCGTGGAGTTGCAATGATCATGAGAACGGTGAGGAACCAGCCCAGAACTACACGGGAGGATCTTGTCAGTGATCTCAAGGCAGCTGGGACCATTGTCACCAAGAAAACAGTTGGTAACAAACTACGCCGTGAAGGACTGAAATCCTGCAGCACCCGCAAGGTCCCCTGCTCAAGAAAGCACATATACATGCCCATCTGAAGTTTGCCAATGAACATCTGAATTATTCAGAGGACAACTGGGTGAAAGTGTTGTGGTCAGATGAGACCAAAATGGAGCTCTTTGGCATCAACTCAACTCGCTGTGTTTGGAGGAGGAGGAATGCTGCCTATGACCCCAAGAACACTATCTCCACCTTCAAACATGGAGGTGGAAACATTGTGCTTTGGGGTGTTTTTCTGCTAAGGGGACAGGACAACTTCACCACATCAAAGGGACAATGGACGGGGCCATGTACCGTCAAATCTTGGGTGAGAACCTCCTTCCCATTGAAAATGGGTCGTGGATGGGTATTCCAGCATGACAATGACCCAAAACACACGGCCAAGGCAACAAAGGAGTGGCTCAAGAAGAAGCTTAAGGTCCTGGTCTCCAGACTTTAATCTCATAGAAAATCTGTGGAGGGAGCTGAAGGTTCGAGTTGCCAAAGAGGTGTGCAAACCTGGTGGCCAACTACAAGAAACGTCTGACCTCTGTGTGTCACGTCCTGACCCTTATAAGAGGTAATTTGCCATAGTAGAGTGGTCAGGGCGTGACAGGTGGTTGTGTTGGGTGGTTTGGGTTTTCTGTTTATATGTGGGGTTTTCTAGTATTCTATTTCTATGTTTTGTTTTCCATGTTTTTCCTTTGGGGTTGTGTGTAGTTGTTTTCCGTTTTAGTCCTAGTACCTGACGGGACTGTTGTTGGTTATTTTCTTGTTTTGTCAAGTGTCATCATTAAAAGCATTGAAAATGAGCACTATCCACGCTGCGTCTTGGTCTCCATTTCACGACCCCTGTGACACTGTGATTGCCAACAAGGGTTTTGCCACCAAGTACTAAGTCATGTTTTGCAGAGGGGTTCCCTCATTAAAATGCAAATCATTTTATAACATTTTTGACATGCGTTTTTCTGGATTTTTTTGTTGTTATTCTGTCTCTCACTGTTCAAATAAACCTACAATTAAAATTATAGACTGATCATTTCTTTGTCAGTGGGCAAACGTACAAAATCAGCAGGGGATCAAATACCTTTTTCCCTCACTGTACACCACCCGATGTCACAGGGAGGCCAAAAAGATCATCAAGGACAACAACCACCCGAGCCACTGCCTGTTCACCCCGCTATCATCCAGAAGGCGAGGTCAGTACAGGTGCATCAAAGCTGGGACCGAGGGACTGAAAAACAGCTTCTGCCTCAAGGCCATCAGACTGTTAAACAGCCATCACTGACATTGAGTGGCTGCTGCCAACATACTGACTCAAATCTCTAGCCACTTTAATAATTAAAAATTGGATGAAATAAATGTATCACTACCCACTTTAAACAATGCCACTTTATATAATGTTTACATACCCTATATTACTCATCTCATATGTATATACTGTACTCTATACCATCTACTGCACCTTGCCTATGCCGTTCGGCCATCGCTCATCCATATATTTTTATGTACATATTCTTTTCATTCCTTTACACTTCTGTGTGTATAAGGTAGTTGTTGTGAAATTGTTACTTGTTAGATATTACTGCATGGTCGGAACTAGAAGCACAAGCATTTCGCTACACTCACATTAACATCTGCTAACCATGTGTATGTGACAAATACAATTTGATTTGATTTGATGATGCTAATTATGTGTTATGGTTGAACCAAAAGATTACATGTAACACAAATTAAATGAAATTGGAAAAAGTTTAATATACCTGTATATGTGAAATTAAATTTAACAATGTATGTTGACGCTAATAGTATGTACAATATATCATTATGTTGCCATATGATAGCCTAGTATGTTTTATATGCTGTAAACTATTGTGTTTTTTAACAGTTTCACTCAATTCAATCTAATCAACCTGATAATTATGACACACTATGTCATTGGTTGTACTAATTGCACTGTTTGTCTACAACTTGGTTCACGCATTCATGACATTACCCTGAAAAAGGCACAGTGATGCTGAAAAGTTACATTTACATTTTTTTTTTTTTTTATAACTGGGAGTTTATATATGTAGAGTTTGCGACTCTATTTCATTGTATAGCTTACATAATTTTTGAATGTTACAATAAAAAAATATTTAATATTTTTTTTTGCATTATTGGTATAAATACAAATGGGATTGGGGTAGGGGAGAGAAAAAAACATGGGATATTTAAAAACATATCTTACAACCTTCAAACTTTTGGCTACAACTATTCCTGTGAGGCTACAACATTCCTGCGAGGCTAGCAGTTAGCATTTAAATGTCTCAGAAAATAATTGAGAATTTATTCAAACCTGGTTCTAGCCAACCAAAATGGATAGAAACCCTGGGCCTGGTGTATCTAGTACCTGAAGGATGACAAGAGTGTCAAGGGGGAATGTGTCAATGTGCTGATTGAACGGGTCAGGATACTGAGAGATAACTGCAGTCGTATCTCCTCCACGATGCGAAGGTTTTTATTAGAATAAAAGGTCATTAAATGAATGATACATATACAACACAAGATTAAAACACATGCAAGACATACATAATAATCTACTAATATGAAATGTAACATCGATAAAACAAGTAACAATGAAAAAATCGAAAGAAAAATTACAACTGCTTGATTAAAATATTAATTAAGAATTATTTTATTTATGACCAAGGTGACGGCTTGTTCCACCAAATCGGCCTCAAGATGCCCACAGACAACGTGTCCCCCAGAGGGAGCAGAACCCCAGCCCGCGCTATCGCCACACAATGGAGACTGAAGTGGTGGCACCCGAAGCAGGATAACTCTTTGAAGCGGTGGATCTGGTGCAATGGAGATAAGATTCGACTAGGAAGGGCTAGGGATGTCAGCAAGACGAGAGAAAACACCTTGGCCTTACATGCCCTGATGAGGGCGTTTATCAGTGTCACCCCAGAGCACGAGGCCACTTTTGGTGTTTTAGAACTGCAGCAAAAGGTAAGACCAATGTTTTAATAAACTGTCGCCTTGCAGTTAATATTCTTTATTCAATGCGTTTTTTGATGTGTTACAAAATGATAATATTATTGCAATGTTATTGTATTTGCTACACTTGTGTGCTTTGCGTAATAGCTTGAGGATAGTATGGTGTTGGCTTCTGCAATTAGTTAACTGTACTTTTTCTCTTAACGCAGTTGTTGTGTTGTGGTTTGTTGAGCAATTATTTCTAATTATTGTGTGCTTTGGTGGGAGGCTGCGGTGATAAGTGAGTCCACTTCGCTGGATTTAGTTGGGTGGCACAGGCCCAATTCTGCATGGAGTGTCTCAGCTCTGTTTTGTAAGCGGTGCACTCATGATGTATGCTCTTATCTAATCATTTGTGGGGGTGTGGAGTCACACACAAACGCTCTGCTGTACGATAGACAATTTAGTTTGAGTTGAGTCGGGTCTCTCTCTCTCCCTCCTCCCTGTCACTCGCCCCCTCTTTCTCTCCCTCTTCTCTTCTCTCCCCATTGTAGTGGATATCAAGTGATTGGGAGCAGTGCTCACAATAGTATCCCAATTGTATTTTCTATTAGTTTACCATTCTAAACTTAGTGAAAAGAGCATGAGAAAAATTTCAAATAAGGAACATGGGACTTTGATCGCTTTTCTCCGCAATGGTCCTGAAACCGTTTCTTTTTGTGCTCAATTTTATTACGCACAATCTTGTGTTTCCTAATTTAGTTACAACTCCCCTTTCACTTTGTATCATGTTATAATTCGTTATAACCCGTTATAATTATGCAGTACAAAGACTTGTGTGCACTGTTTACAACAGGCTTTTTTGCAAACAGCCACTAGTTAAATTAAGTTAGACTGTGGTGTTACTGTTACTGAATCTTGTCCTATGCTTAGGCTGCTCATCACATTAGGAATTGTATTGTATTGTTAGTTTGCATAGATGCATGCAATGCTTTATTATAAAGGTGCATTTTGTTTTTCAACCCAGACCCAACTCAAAACATCTTCCAGCGGCTATGAAGTCAGGGGCACAGCCCATGAATTGTACATGTAACATATTGGGGTCACTTCCAAAAGAGATTTAAAAATGATAGCTAGTACAGTGACAATTGTTTACTCTGAGAGAGCTTACTTTTTGAGTCGGAATTACCATGAAGTGAGAGGCAATCTCATTTTATAGTCAGGCTCACACAACACCTTGCAATGGCTCTGTCACTCATCTCCCTATCACCACTTGACTGCTGGTGGAACGGGAAGAAACAAAGCTCAATGACAGACCTGGGTTTGAGTACTACTCAAAATAATATAAAATACTTCTGTGCTTGATTAAGCTTGCCTGGCTTAATGGACCAATAGAATAGAACCACATACTCTTGAAATCTGACACTCCAGGCTGGCTAAAACAAACACTCAAATTATTTGAAAGATTTTAAATAGTATTTGAACCCAGGTCAGCTCACCAATGCTACTTCCATCCATCACACAAATGCCTTTAAAGAGATTGAACAGGATCTTAAGCACTTACAAATTCGTAACATATTGTACGAATTGGAATTGTTAACGTATACTATTTGCAGAAATATATACACTGACTGTACAAAACATTAGGAAAACCTTCCAAATATTGAGTTGCACCCCCTTTTGCCCTTAATTCGTTGGGCATGGACTCTACAAGGTGTCAAAAGCTTTCCACAGGGATGCTGGCCAATGTTGACTCCAATGCTTCCCACAGTTGTGTCAAGTTGGCTGGATGTCCTTTGGGTGGTGGACCATTTTTGATAGACACGGGAAACTGTTGAGTGTGTAAAACCCAACACCATTGCAGTTCTTGACACACTCAAACGGGTCTGCCTGGCACCGACTACTACCATACCTCGTTCAAAGGCACGTAAATCTTGCCCATTCAACCTCTGACTGGCACACATACAGTACACAATCCATGTCTCAATTGTCTCAAGACTTAAAAATCCTTCTTTAACCTGTCTCCTACCCTTCATCTACACTGATTGAAGTGGATTTAACAAGTGACACCAATAAGGGATCATATCTTTCACCTGGATTCACCTGGTCAGTCTATGCTATGGAAAGAGCTGAATTTTGTATACTCAGTGTATACAGTACCAGTCCAAAGTTTGGACACACCTACTCATTAAATAAAGGTGAAATTAAAAAAATTAAAATGAAAGGCTTTTCTTCATTTTTTTACTATTTTCTACATTGTAGAATAATAGTGAAGACATCAAATCTATGAAATAACACATATGGAATCATGTAGTAACCCAAAAAATTGTTAAACAAATCAAAATATTTTATCTTTGAGATTCTTCAAAGTAGCCACCCTTTGCCTTGATGACAGCTTTGCACACACTAGGCATAGAACTGTTGTCGGGTGCATCATGAAATGGGTTTCCATTTCCGAGCAGCTGCACACAAGTCTAAGATCACCATGCGCAATGCCAACCGTCGGCTGGAGTGGTGTAAGCTCGCCGCCATTGGACTCTGGAGCAGTGGAAACTCGTTCTCTGAAATTATGAATCACACTTTACCATCTGGCAGTCCGACGGACAAATCTGGGTTTGGCGGATGCCAGGAGAATGCTACTTGCCCCAATGCATAGTGCCAACGGTAAAGTTTGGTGGAGGAGGTATAATGGTCTGGAGCTGTTTTTCATGGTTTGGGCTGGGCCCCTTAGTTCCAGTGAATGGAAATCTTAACGCTAAAGCATACAATTACATTCTAGAATATTCTCGGCTTCCAACTTTGAGGCAACTGTTTGGGGAAGGCCCTTTCCTGTTTCAGCATGACAATGCCCCGTACAAAAAGCAAGGTCCATACAGAAATGATTTGTCGAGATCGTTGTGGAAGAACTTGACTGGCCTGCACAGAGCCCTGACCTCAACTCCATTGAACACCTTTGGGATGAATTGGAACGCGACTGCGAGCCAGGCCTAATTGCCTAACATCAGTGTCCGACCTCACTAATGCTCTTGTGGCTGAATGGAAGCAAGTCCCCGTCGCAATGTTTCAACATCTAGTGGAAAGCATTCCCAGAAGAGTGGAGGTTGTTATAGCAGCAAAGTGAGACCAACTGCATATTAATGCCCATGGTTTTGGAATGAGATGTTCGACAAGCAGGTGTCCACATACTTTTGATCGTGTAGTGTATATATATATATATATATATAATTTGTAAAAAATTGCAGGACGTAACATATTATATGAAATTGATGATGTTGTACACAATTGTGCACAATTTTTGGGGACCCATTTTGGCTCATGCGCGCTACTTTCAAAATATTGGGTGAAATTATACAAAACATCTGTATCCTCACTTTAAAGGGCAAGGTCTTTTTCTTTTCAGTCTCCAATCACAGATGGGAACTGTGAGAGAGAGCGAGGAAAAGGAGAACCCGAACACTGCTTTGTCAAGTTTCTGATATTATTGAGGGACTTTCAGCCGCGGTGCTCGCCCCCCGGTTATTGATAAGTGGAGAAGTTGATGGTGATTGGTTCCGCTAGAGGCCACTTGTGCAATCAGCGCGTGCATACGGTGGACGTCTTGAATATGGACATTTTATTCAGCATCAACGTGTGAGAGGTAATCAAGACATGGCAGAGATCAATCTCTTGACTGCTATGCACAAAATAGATCAGAGAATAGATTTCAAGCAATAACCCGATGTTGAAGGGTATTTTGATAGGCATGAGTGCTACCTAAATTAATGACAGCAAGGATATTGTTTGCAAAGTCTGGTCATCTCTTTGTCTCACTGTTAGGATTACTGCAGTACCATGACCCCCCAAAACCCATTGTAACACATCATTTAATTCTGCTACGTTGTAACACCTCTAGGCCTACAAAAACGAGTCCTTGGAGTTAGTCTCCATTTTGGTTGTCAGGGCATGTCTGGATTATGTTGGGCACTGTGGGCAGGCTAAACCTCGCCAATAGGTTTTCTAGTCAGACAAAAATATATTTTTTTGCCTAAAGATTCGTTGAGTCGCAGAGACAGAATTCAGCAGTCTGGGACTTCAAGCAATGACGTTAGAAACTAATCCTGATTTGTTCTGTCTTTCTGTAAAATAAGCCACTCGGGGATTGGTAGTTTGTTCATAAATAGAACAAAATGTGTTGTTGATCGAAACATTCCTTATTCCGAGGCATTTCTCACTGTCGGGATCAAACTATCGAGAAACAGAAAATGACAAATTTAACAGAGTTAACATAGAGCTTGCCGGGGAGTAAACTATCAAGCTACTAGTTTAATATACTGTATAGCGCTCTCTTTACTGGTATGTGTTGCCTGTAAATGGAGACATACCATTATACAGATGTCTCTTTACTGTAGCCCTGCTCCCTGCAATGACTGCTGTGGGAGTAGCTAGGCCCAATGCAAAGGGTAATTGAAACGGTCACTACACGAGGATATGAGAGAACCTGGCTAAAGAATCCACACTACATTCAACATTTTCAATGGAGGTCTTGAGTTACAAGGGCATATTGACTTCCTGAGTTTCCCCAGGCGTATGTCCTCAGATTTGTCAAGACACTCAAAAACCCTTCATCTTAAATTATTGTGTAACATTTAGTCCAACATGTCAATTAGGTTTTCAGAGTACTAGTTAATAGTTGGTAAAAGCAGTAGTAATAGACCATTTGAACCGATGTATGCAAGTGATACTTTGTACGTTTTTCTGAGCGCACTCACATCTCGGGACGTACACCAAAAAGAGTAATTGAATTGCTCTCCAAACCATGTTTTATCAAATTAAAAGTGAGTGGATTACGTTTAAATTAGCCACAGGGAGCCTTTTAAGGGGAAAAGCTTAGGAGTGCAAGCAAGCACTGCTCACGAAGGCAATTTCTACCACTTAGGCAGGACAAATTAGTCTGCATGTAACTAAATATCAATATAACTAATGGACATTTGCCACCTTATTAACCCTGATTATTGATGCCAACATGCATCTAGTTATCAGTCAACTATGACCTTAGAATGAGAGGAAAACATGCAAAACTGGCTAAACATCAGATTTCGGACGATTTTTGGCATCGCCAAAAATGTTTTTAGGAACCAATCATAGGGGGAAATGTTCTTCTTTAGACCTATGACACATATTGTGACAGGTTTCTGGCATTTTCAGGTCCAAATCACCAGTGACCAAGTATATCGAGGCTGATAAGCAGATTTCCGCTTGTGTTGTTGCCAACTGGAATAGCCACAGATTAATGGATCACTGATAGGCGTTTCGCCTGATTGGATCCCCATTATTGCCATGCAGTGATGGTCAATTACAACAAAGTAATACAAATCTGGGTTATTATCACATTTTAACTTATGCATCTCAGCCAATTTAACAACTGCTTCAGTGGGTACAGATCCAGTCCGAGAACACACTTTGGCTGAATAATTCTTGATAATTCATTGAATATCCATACATGGGCATTTTAATAATGAATCCAATTCTGATCATCTGGAAGAAATGTTGATTGTCACTGAATAATGCCAATAGCAAAGGATAATATGGCTATTGATTAGGTGCTGAGTTGCAGGTTGTGAATTTAAATGGTTCATTGATACTTAGATGGTTAGAATGGATTTCCATCCTTCTGCTCATAATCCATTAAGTATTATTTCTGAGATCAAGTTTATTTGGGAGCAAAATATACTTTGTGTTTCATAAATCTATGAAGGCAAATGCACAAAGTTTATAGTCCGTGAACCATCTTCATCAGGATGTTAGGGGGGAAAAATATAAATTTCTCAACCCCGGCAGAGCAGTATTATTTGGCTGCAAATGGTGTCAGGAGGTTAATGTTGATTTAATATGCAATTTATTTTAAGCTGCAAACTTAGAATAACAGAGTGCATATGACAAAAATATTAAAATATTCAGGTTGGGTTGCTTTGTACATCAGGACTAAATGAATTGTCTTTTCTCTCCAGAAAGGGTTTTGCTTGTTCACTACACAGTCATGCGGCTGGCTAATTGGCTCAGCATTCTGCTGGGTGCACGATGATGTCATTCCCAAATAGTTTGAAGAGACTTTGAGGAGCTTTTATAAAGCTCAGGCCTCCGATAATGACTTGGTATTCTTAGTATTCTGTGAAGTGCTTTATGAAGCATCACCAATTGTTGGTGATAAGTACATGATCTGAAAAGTTGATCTGAAAAGTTGATCTTCCAATTAATTAATTAATTAGTCCTGAGGTATTACATGTTGTATGCATCTTTATAACCCTTTTGTAAAATGACACCACTGTAAAAAGTTACTGTTAATAGCTTCCCTCATTAGCCAGCAGCATATCACCCTGCATCCCACTGCTGGCTTGCTTCTGAAGCTAAGCAGGGTTGGTCCTGGTCAGTCCTTGAATGGGAGACCAGATGCTGCTGAAAGTGGTTTTGGAGGGCCAGTAGGAGGCACCAATTTCCTCTGATCTAAAAAAAAATTATATACCAATACCTCAGGGCAGTGATTGGTGACATTGCCCTGTGTAGGGTGCCATCTTTGTGATGTTAAAGGGCTGTCCTGACTTTCTGTGGACATGAAAGATCCCATGGCACTTATTGTAAGAGTAAGGGTGTTAACCCTGGTTTCCTGGCTAAATTCCCAATCTGGTCTTCATACTGTACCATCATGGTCACCTAATCATCCCCAGCTAACAATTGGCTCATTCCTCCCCCTCCTCTCCCCTGTAACCATTCCCCAGGTTGTTGCTGTAAATGAGAACGTGTTCTCAGTAAACCTACCTGGTAAAGTAAGGGTTAAAAAAAAATCCAGCCCTGTATCTAAAAGTAGCCTCTGAAGGGTTAGCATGCAACTGTCATATATGAGAACTCTGCTTTGACTGCTTCCCAAGAGAACAACTACATGGCATCAAATATTTGACCTTCCTCCTTCACAAAACCACTGCTGCCTGGCTGAAGATAGGAGCTCACATTGAATCCATTATCAGACTGCATACAGAATGTCTCTTGGGATGAGTGTTGCTTTGCCACCTTGTCACACTGGCCCATTAATGATGGCCATCTGTGTTGATGTGTGACTTTGTGGGATACTTCCATTAGCTGTCTTCAGGAGACTCATAATTTAATCTGGGGCGGCAGGAAGCCTAGTGTTTAAAAAAAATAAAAAATATTTCACCTTTATTTAACCATGTAGGCCAGTTGAGAACAAGTACTCATTTACAACTGCGACCTGGCCAAGAAAAAGCAAAGCAGTGCGACAAAAACAACACAGAGTTACACATGGGATAAACAAACGTACAGTCAATAACACAATAGAAAAATCTGTATACAGTGTGTGCAAATGAAGTAAGGGTGTAAGGCAAAAAAATAGGCCAAAACTGGCGAAGTAATCACAATTTAGCTATATGTGCAGATGAGGATGTGCAAGTAGAAATACTGGTGTGCAAAAGAGCAGAAAAACAAATATGGGGATGAGGTAGGTAGTTGGTTGGATGGGCTATTTACAGATGGGCTGTGTACAGCTGCAGTGATCAGTAAGCTGCCCTGACAGCTGACGCTTAAAGTTAGTGAGGGAGATATAAGTCTCCAACTTCAGTGATTTTTACAATTCGTTCCAGTCATTGGCACCAGAGAACTGGAAGGAAATGCGGCCAAAGGGGGTGTTGGCTTTGGGGATGACCAGTGAAATATACCTGCTGGAGCGTGTGCTATGGGTGGGTGTTGCTATGGTGACCAGTGAACCGAGATAAGCTTTACCTAGCAAAGCTTTACCTAGCAAGGCTTTACGAGCTTTACCTAGCAAAGACTTATAGATGACCTGGAGACAGTGGGTTTGGGCGACGAATATGTAGCGAGGACCAGCCAACGAGAGCATACAGGTCACAATGGTGGATAGTATATGGGGCTTTGGTGACAAAATGGATGGCACTGTGATAGACTGCATCTAATTTGCTGAGTAGAGTGTTGGAGGCTATTTTGTAAATGACATCGCCGAAGTCAAGGATCGGTAGGATAGTCAGTTTTATGAGTGTATGTTTGGCAGCATGAGTGAAGGAGGCTTTGTTGCGAAATAGGAAGCCGATTCTAGATTTAACTTTGGATTGGAGATGCTTAATGTGAGTCTGGAAGGAGAGTTTACAGTCTAGCAAGACACCTAGGTATTTGCAGTTGTCCACATATTCTAAGTCAGAACCGTCCAGAGTGGTGATGCTAGTCGGGCGGGCGGGTGCGGGCAGCGATCGGTTGAAGAGCATGCATTTCATTTTACTAGCATTTAAGAGCAGTTGGAGGCCACGGAAGGAGTGTTGTATGGCATTGAAGCTCGTTTGGAGGTTTGTTAACACAGTGTCCAAAGAAGGGCCAGACAAAGACAGAATGGTGTCGTCTGCGTAGAGGTGGATCAAAGAATCACCTGCAGCAAGAGAAACATCATTGATGTATACAGAGAAAAGAGTCGGCCCGAGAATTGAACCCTGTGGCACCCCCATAGAGACTGCCAGAGGTCCGGACAACAGGCCCTCCAATTTGACACACTGAACTCTATCTGAGAAGTAGTTAGTGAACCAGGCGAGGCAGTCATTAGAGAAACCAAAGCTGCTGAGTCTGCCGATAAGAATACGGTGATTGACAGAGTCGAAAGCCTTGGCCAGGTAGATGAAGACGGCTGCACAGTACTGTCTTTTATCCATGGCAGTTATGATATCGTTTAGGCTGAGGTGCCACCATGACCAGCTCGGAAGCCAGATTGCATAGCGGAAGTAGATACGTTGGCATTCGAAATGGTCAGTGATCTGTTTGTTCACTTGGCTTTTGAAGACTTTAGAAAGGCAGGGCAGGATGGATATAGGTCTGTAACAGTTGGCCACTTTCCAATCTTTAGGAATCTCGGACGATACGAAAGAGAGTTTAAACTCACTAGTAATAGGGGTTGCAACAATGGTGGCAGATAATTTTAGGAAGAGAGGGTCCAGCTTGTCTAGCCTAGCTGATTTGTAGGGATCCAGATTTTGCAGCTCTTTCAGAAATCAGCTGTCTGGATTTGGGTGAAAGAGAAGCTGGGGGGAGGCTTGGGCCAGTTGCTGCAGGGGGTACAGAGCTGTTGGCCGGGGTAGCCAGGTGGAAAGCATGGCCAGCCGTAGAGAAATGCTTATTGAAATGCGCGATTATCGTAGATTTATCAGTGGTGACAGTGTTTCCTAGTCCCAGTGCTGTGGGCAGCTGGGAGGAGGTACTCTTTTTCTCCATGGACTTTACAGTGTCCCAAAACTTTTGGGAATTAGTGCTGCAGGATGCAAATTTCTGTTTGAAAAAGCTTGTCGTTGCTTTCCTAACTGACTGTGTGTAATGGTTAACAGCGTTGGGCCAGTAACCGAAAGTTCGCTGTTTCGATTCCCAGAGCCGACAAGGTGGAAAAATGTGGCATTCTGCCCTGGGACAGTTAACCCCAAACAACAACTGCTCCCCAGGTGCCGATGACACGGATGTCGATTAAGGCAGCCCCCCATACCTCTCTGATTCAAAGGGTTTGTGTTAAATACGGAAGACACATTTCGGGTGAATGCATTCAGTTGTGCAACTGACTAGGTATCACCCTTTCCTAAATCCTTTACAGCAACTATAGTATGACCATACTTGTGAGCAACATTTTGCCACATGCATTACATTGGTCATTTAATTACTACACTCTTAGAAAAGCGGGTTCCAAAGGGGTTCTTCTGTTGTCCCCATAGGATAACCATTTTTTGGTTCCAGGTTGAACTATTTTGGGTTCTACATGGAACTCAAAAGGGTTCTTCAAAGGGTTCTCCTATTGGGACAGCCGAAAAAGCCTTTTAGGTTTTAGATAGCATCTTTTTTTCTAAGTGTGTAAAGAATTATTGAATGACCTAAATATTGATATTCCGATGTTTGGGTGAGTAAATCTGCATGCATTCTGCAGTACAAACACACAACTGCTTTATAGATATAGTAAAGGACATTACATCGCAATGAAAAACATGCACATGTAAACTGAGTTTTATATAAATGTAAACTGAACTTTACTACTATGTAAATAATAGTAGAACACTTTACTACAATATATTACCAATCAAGAATATGTATATTGTAAATAGTCATGGGAAAAAAAACATTATTTTGCAAGGACAAGCCAATTAGCCATTCCAGATAATTTGTCCAGCGAGTTTAGGTATTTTGGTAAGAGTGGTTAGGTTTACAAGGGGATCTACAAAAAAAACAAATGCTCCACATGCCACCAGCATACTGTCCCAACAAACGTCTCTCCTTTCCATGCAAAACTCTACACAGACTAGATAAATCACACAGGCGTGAATAACCTACCTTTGTTACACGTTAGCCTGACCTTTCTCGCACCATCCAGTGTTGTTCATGACCCAGCACTTGACTCCATGCGAACTATGCTAACACTGTCCTAAGTTGCATGCTAGCACATTTATCTCCTTAAGTTTCAACCTTTCCCTAAACTGTGGAATAACCATCCAAAGGCCCAAGTAGTTCCTTTACCTCTCCCAAACATGAAAACCGCCCGAGCTTAATTCAACATGTGGCACCCTATATGTCTCTCTCAATTGAGAAGATACTGTAGTTTTTTTCTCTTTCCACCCAGTACATTAAGAAAATAATCAATTTGTCAGCAACAGAAGGGAAGAGAGGGGAGGACGGGGCTGGAGTGTTGCACCCTTGGTATCAGGTGTCTCCTGCACTTTCGCGGGAGACGATGACGCCAGTTCGTGTGCAAATTAAATGGAAAGACAGAAAAATGCATTATTGATCCACGGAGGCTGAAGTGTCTCGCTCACAGCACGGGATCGGGTTCTGGTACAGGATAATTAATCCACAGCCTGAACCGAATCAAGGAGAGGATCATATCCCTCCTCTCGCTCATCTCCCCCTTTTATAAACACTAGCTGCTTCCATTCTCCATTCAACATAGAGAAAATAGGTCACCTGCCTGTGGGGCAAAACCTGTGTTCAGCTAGATAGCTAGCACCGTTGGGACAAGGAGCACCGACAGAAAAATACCTGAGCTTGTTTTCTGAGCAGGTGCCTGTTCTTTTTGTGTAAGACCAATTGTCAGTGTGCTAGTATCCTGTAATTAGATCCCACATGATAACTCTTACATCACAGCTATTGTTTCACATTCCTATTAGAATCATATTATACTGTACCACCACCACTCGGACTGCAAATGTTCTATGCACCCACACGCTCATCCTCATGTGTAAAAGAACATCCCTCAAGGACATTGAGATAAAATATGCACTTTGAAAGGTTTTAGCTAACTTTGACCTTCTGGCTTTATGTGGGTGAATCTCAAATAAGTGTTGGGTCTACATAAAAGCTGTATTTAATAGAAGAGCTGCTGGAGTTCGGGCTAGGGGATCAGCTGTGGCTTGAAGGATTGACTGGCTCTGAATAACCCCTTCCCAGTCCTTTCATCTCTCATGCCACTGCTGCAGCTCACAAGCCCAGGGCCTAGTGGTGTTGATCAGTGCAAAGGACAGTTCTCAAGCACAGGGTCCCAGATGTTGCCAAACAAACCCCTCTTACTGTCAAACTGTGACCTTAAGTCATAGGCTTTGTTGCTCTCCTGACCGTTTCTTTGCACTGCAGTCAAGTTGTGTAAGATTACTCAGGCCACGTTCCAGGTTGACTACATTGCAGACGCATGCCAGATCTCACAACGCCTGGATAGGTGTTTAACATATACTGTAGCGAATCACATCAGATAATATAGCAATCTGATGCCCGACTGCTCAGTCGAGACCTGACCATTGGTTGATGCAATGCAACATACATAATGTAGTGGGACTGGAACTCGACCACAGTGAAGGGAGATTACATGTATCAAATGAAATTGTATTTGTCACATGCGCCGAATACAACAGGTGTAGCCCTTAAAGTGAAGTGCTTACTTACAAGCCCTTAACCAACAATGCAGTTTTAAGAAAATACCTAAAAAATATACAAAATAAAAGTAACAAATAATTAAAGAGCAGCAGTAAAATAACAATAGCAAGGCTATATACAGGGGCTACCAGCACAGAGTCAATGTGTGGGGGCACCGGTTGGTCGAGGTAATTGAGGTAATATGTACATGCAGGTAGAGTTATTAAAGTGACTATGCATAGATAATAACAGAGAGTAGCAGCAGCGTGGGGGGGGGGGGGGGGGGGGGCAATGCAAATAGTCTGGGTAGCCATTTGATTAGATGTTCATGAGTCTTATAGCTTGGGGTTAGAAGCTGTTTAGAAGCCTCTTGGACTGAGACTTGGCGCTCCAGTACCGCTTGCCGAGCGGTAGCAGAGAGAACAGTCTATGACTAGGGTGGCTGGAATCTTTGACAATTTTTAGGGCCTTCCTCTGACACCGCCTGGTATAGAATCCTGGATGGCAGAAAGCTTGGCCCCAGTGATGTACTGGGCCGTACGCACTACCCTCTGTAGTGCCTTGCAGTCAGAGGCCGAGCAGTTACCATACCAGGCAGTGATGCAACCCATCAGGATGCTCTCGATGGTGCAGCTGTAGAACCTTTTGAGGATCTAAGGACTCATGCCAAATCTTTTCAGTCTCCTGAGCGGGAATAGGTTTTGTCGTGCCCTCTTCAAGACTGTCTTGTGTGCTTGGACCATGTTAGTTTTTTGGTGATGTGGACGCCAAGAAACTTGAAGCTCTCAACCTTCTTCACTACAGCCCCGTCGATAGCTTAGTGATGAGCTTTGTGGGCACTATGGTTTTGAATGCTGAGCTGTAGTCAATGAATAGCATTCTGACATAGATGTTCCTTTTGTCCAGGTGTGAAAGGACAGTGTGGAGTTCAATAAAGATTGCATAATCTGTGGATCTGTTGGGGCATTATGCAAATTGGATTGGGTCTAGGGTTTCTGGGATAATGGTGTTGATGTGAGCCATGACCATCCTTTCAAGGCACTTCATGGCTACAGATGTGAGTGCTACGGGTCGGTAGTCATTTAGGCAGGTTACCTTAGTGTTCTTGGGCACAGGGACAATGGTGGTCTGCTTGAAACATGTTGGTATTACAGACTCAGACAGGGAGAGGTTAAACATGTCAGCAAAGACACTTGCCAGTTGGTCACCGCATGCTCAGAGTACACGTCCTGGTAATCCGTCTGGCCCTGCGGCCTTGTGAATGTTGACCTGTTTAAAGGTCTTACTCACATCGGCTGTGGAGAGCGTGATCACACACTCCGCACTTTCCTTTAGCTCAGTGCGGATGTTGTCTGTAATACATGGCTTCTGGTTGGGGTGTGTACGTATAGTCACTGTGGGCACAACGTCATCGATGCACTTATTGATGAAGCCAGTGACTGATGTGGTGTACTCCTCAATGACAAGCAGGAATCAGTAGGATAGAATTATGGTCAGATTTTTCAAATGTAGGGTGAGGGAGAGCTTTGTACGCATCTCTGTGTGTGGAGTAAAGGTGGTGATTTAAGTTTTCCTGCATTGCATTAAAGTCCCCGGCCACTAGGAGCGCCGCCGTTTGATGAGCGTTTTCCTGTTTACTTATGGCAGTATACAGCTCATTGAGTGCGGTCTTAGTGCCAACATTGGTCTGTGGTGGTATATAGACAGCTACGAAAAATATATATGACAACTCTCTAGGTACATATTGTGGTCCACAGTTTATCATGAGATACTCTACCTCAGGCGAGCAAAACCTTGAGACTTCCTTAGAAATCGTGCACCAGCTGTTGTTTACAAATAGACATAGACCTCCACCCCTTGTCTTACCAGAGGCTGCTGTTCTATCCTGCCGATAGAGTGTATAACCCACCAGCTGTATGTTCTTAATGTCGTCGTTCAGCCAAGACTCAGTGAAACATAAGATATTACAGTTTTGAATGTGCCATTGGTAGAATATACGTGCTTTTAGTTTGTCCCATTTATGTTCCAGTGATTGTATGTTGGGTAACAGTACGGATGGCAAAGGCTGATTAGCCACTCGTCGCCTGATCCTCACAAGACACCCCGATCTCCTTCCGCAAAATCTGTCTCTTTCCCCTGCGGATGACGGGGATGAGGGCCTGTTCGTGTGTCTGGAGTAAATCCCTCCAGTCCGACTCATTAAAGAAAAATTAATCATCCAATTCAAGGTGATTAATCACTGTCCTGATATACAGAAGCTCTTTTCGGTCATAAGAGACGGTAGCAGCAACATTATGTACAAAATAAGTTACAAACAATGCGAAAAAACAAACAAAATAGCACGGTTGGTTAAGAGTCAATAAAACGGCAGCCATTCTCTCTGGCACCATAACCGTAATCTACTGTGGGAGTTTTGCGTTATATCCATGTTCGTGTCGTAATCGTACTGTGATTGTTGTTTGTCGTTTTTGCAGCGGCTTTAAACTAAAATTAAACACTATTTTGGCTGTGCAGACAGTATAAAGTTGCATCAAAGAATGAACTAGACATGCGCCAGGAGCCAAATAAAATTGTTTGCTTTTTTACAATCCAGCAGATATTTGACAGGATTCGTTCAGCTTTGTCACACATGAAATTGTAGAGGTATACTATTTATACCAGTTAGTGAAGCTTGCGGTCGTTGCAGATTACCTAAAACATATATTTTCACACAGAAGTTCTTCAGACCAAAAAACACAGGCTAAAGAGTGTTTTGAAGACGCTGTTTAGTGTTTAATATGTCAGGTGGTGTGTGGGTGGAAGTGTGAACACTTGTTCCTAACATCTGCCCTGTTAATGGCATGGTTTGTGAAGAAGAAGCAAAACAACGTAATTCCCTCTCCTTCCCAGAATAAAATTAAGCTACAGACCATTTTGAACACATATCATCACAGTCTTTTGCTGTTTTAATTTGGAATCAAGATGAGCTGAAAATACAAAACAGCTTAATTTCCCTCCGTTCCCCACAAGAAGTGTCAAACATAATGTCTTGTTTACAGTCAACTTAAATTATTGTACTAAATGACGTGTACCACATTAAAACATTGATATGACATTTTCTTTGATCAATCAAGAGTTGGTCATGTTCCCATAGAATGTTATCCAACAACATGCAAACAACCTAACATAAAATATAGTGGTTTTTCCCGGACCTAGTATTATGTGCCAAGCTATCCAAGCATTATTTCTCTGAGGTCAATTTAAACAGCAATACATTTTTGATTGGCAGATATAGCCTAGTGACTTCACAACTTGTTTATGCATGAGGCTACACTGGAGACCCATCTTGTGCTTGTGTTTCATCCTCCCATTGCTTCTGCATCTGTAGGATGCAGCACAGTGGCAGCACAGTGAAGTCTCACATCAACTCCCTCTCCGGACGTTCACCACCCACATACAACAGCAATACAACCACCTCCGTCATTCCCAACCCCTTTTTTTCTAGGCCATCCATCTTTGGACCTGTCCCCCAATTAAGCTTTTAGGCCATGATGAACTGAACTAATTAGGCAGTGCACTTCTGCATGGGCAGAGATGCATCTCCAAATGACTGAGTCACTGTTCACAAGAGCGGTCCGCCATGCCTCCATCTATCGCCTCTCTACCTCATTACCATGCAGCCATTAGCCATCCCTCACGCAGACTTGCCACTCACATTTACACCACAATAAACAAATGCTGATTGGGAGGGATCAGGAATTATCATGCGCTAACACTGAAGTAATTGGTGTTTAACAGTTTTAGCGTTATTGTGGACATGCAGTTGTTTGTGGCATTTCAAAACGTTATGAATTCATTTAGGTTGTTTTTTTATTTTCCAAAACTTTGTTCTATAATCAAAACTCTTCATGATACTATTGCTCATTTAGCAATGCAAACACATGCATCTTGGGAAAGTCATCTTTACATTCCACATTCTAGCATACCATGTAAATTTCCCATTTAGGCTGATTACACTTGTATACAAACTGGCCCTATCAAGGAAGCAGTGTATGATGGACAATGCCCTTACAAATATTTGATGGTGGGGTTGAGTAACGACATTAACATCCTGAGCTGCACATTGCCATTCTGTATTTTAGAAAAGATCACTGCCCCTTAAAATGATTATTTTTCCCCAAACCAGACTGTTACATATTCTAAATACAGCTCCCTTTAAAGTCACACTCAGTAAGATGTGCATGCCATCAAAGAGTGGGCAACTGACAGAAAAATAAACATATGAGCAATATGACCCATGTAATTTTGACATGTGAATAGCACTTAATTTCTAATATATATACAGTGCCTTCAGAAATTATTCACTCCCCTTGACTTTTTCCACATGTTGTTGTCACTGGCCTACAAACAATACCACATAGAGTCAAATGTCTTGAGTCAGTAAGTATTCCAACCCTGTGTTATGGCAAGCCTAAATAAGTCATTCCTAACTCAGTTGCCAGAGTGGAAGGAAACTGCTTAGGGATTACACCATGAGGCCTATGTTGACTTTAAAACAGTTACAGAGTTTCAAATAAAATCAAATGTTATTGGTCACATACGCATGTTTTACGGTTAGGATGGTGTTCTTCTGCTTGCAAGCCTCCCCCTTTTTTCCTCCGAACATAACGATAGTCATTATAGCCAAGCTATTAAAATTTGGATCATCAGACCAGAGGACATTTCTCCAAAAAGTACGATCTTTGTCCCCATGTGAAGTTGCAAACCGTAATCTGGCCCTTTTATGGTGGTTTTGGAGCAGTGGCTTCTTCCTTGCTGAGCGGCCTTTCAGGGTATGTCGATATAGGACTTGTTTTACTGTGGATATAGATACTTTTGTACCGGTTTCTTCCAGCATGGTCCTTTGCTGTTGTTCTGGGATTGATTTGCACTTTTCGCACCAAAGTACGTTCATCTCTAGGAAACAGAATGCATCACCTTCCTGAGCGGTATACTTGCGTACTATTGTTTGTACAGATGAATGTGTTACCTTCAGGCATTTGGAAATTGCTCCCAATGATGAACCAGACTTGTGGTGGTCTACAATTTTTTTTCCGAGGTCTTGGCTGGTTTCTTTTGATTTAACCATGATGTCAAGCAAAGAGGCACTGAGTTGTAAGGTAGGCCTTGAAATACTCAACAGCTACACCTCCAATTGAATCAAATGAGGTCAATTCAGAAGCTTCATATCAGAAGCTTCTCTAGCCATGACATAATTTTCTGGAATTTTCCAAGCTGTTTAAAGGCACAGTCAACTTAGTTTATGTAAACTTCTGACCCACTGGAATTGTGATACAGTGAAGTAATATGTATGTAAACAATTGTTGGAAAAATTACTTGTGTCATGCACAAAGTAGATGTCCTCACCGACTTGCCAAAACTATAGTTTGTTAACAAGAAATTTGTGGAGTGGTTGAAAAACTAGTTTTAATGACTCCAACCTAAGTGTATGTAAACTTCCGACTTCAACTGTACATATGAGATGAGTAAAGCAAAAATATGTAAACGTTATTAAAGTGGCCAGTGATTTCAAGTCTATGTATATAGGGCAGCAGCCTCTAAGGCGCAGGGTTACGGAACCGTGTGGAAGCCGACTAGTGATGGCTGTTTAACAGTCTGGTGGCCTTGAGATAGAAGCTGTTTTTCAGTCTCCTGGTCCCAGCTTTGATGCATCTGTACTGACCTCACCTTCTGGATGATAGCGGGGTGAACAGGTAGTGGGGTGGTTATTGTCCTTGATGATCTTTTTGGTCTTCCTGTGACATCGGTGTTGTGGGTGTCCTTGGGCAGACCGTACCACCCTCTGGAGAGCCCTGCGGTTGTGGGCGGTGCAGTTGCCATACCAGATGGAGATACAGCCCGACAGGATGCTCTCAACATTTTGTGAGGGTTTTAGGTGCCAAGCCAAATTTATTCAGCCTCCTGAGGTTGAATAAGGCTGTTTCGCCTTCTTCACCACACTGTCTGTGTGGATGGACCATTTCAGATCTCCAGTGATGTGTACGCCGAGGAACGTGAAGCTTTCCACCTGCTTAATGGCCGTGATAGGAGAAAACTGAGGATGGATCAACAACATTGTAGTTACTCAACAATACTAACCAAATTGACAGAGTGAAAAAAAGAAAGCCTGTATATAATACAAATATTCCAAAACATGCATCCTGTTTGCAACAAGGCACAAAATGCAGCAAAGGCATTTAATTTTTGTCATGAATACAAAGTGTTATATTTGGGACAAATCCAATACAACACATTACTGTGTACCACTCTCCATATTTTCAAGCATAGTGGTGGCTGCATCATGTTATGGGAATGCTTGTAATAGTTAAGGGACTGGGAAGTTTTTCAGGACAAAATATTACGGAATGGAGCTAAGCACAAGCAAAATCCTAGGGGAAAACATGGTTCAATCTGCTTTTCACCAGACATTGGGAGATAAATTCACCTTTCTGCAGGACAATAACCTAAAACACCAGGCCAAATCTACACTGGTGTTGCTTACCAAGAAGACAGTGAATGTTCCTGAGTGGATGAGCTACAGTTTTGACTTAAATCTACTTGAAAATCTATGGCAAGACCTGAAAATGGTTGTCTAGCAATGATCAACAATCAATTTGACAGAGCTTGAAGAATTTTGAAAAGAATAATGGGCAAATGTTCCACAATCCAGGTGTGGAAAGCAATTAGAGACTTAACCAGAAAGACTCAAAGCTGTAATCGCTGCCAAAGGTGCTTCTACAAAGAAATTTCAAAATTTTGAAAAAAATTTTTAATCATGTTTTCCCTTTGTCGTTATGGGGTATTATGTGTAGATGGGTGAGAAAAAATACATTTAATACATTTTGAATTCAGGCTGTAACATAACAAAATGTGGAATAATACTTTCTGAAGGCATGGTATATCTGAAGTTCACAAGTAATGACATTCCATGAGAGCAACATTACTTTGCAATGCCTCATACAGTGCCTAGTGAAAGTCTACACATCCTTTGCACAGTCTTCACATTTTGCCGCCTTAAAAATGGATTAATTGTGATTTTTTTAAGAAAAATTGTGTTTGTTAGGATCAAAATAAATAAAAAAGTAGCAAAGCTCAGGTAAAAAGTTCGAGGAAAACTACCCCTACAACTGCATAAATTGTAATGCCAAAGACAAACCAGAATGATTTTCCAATAGGTGTTTAGTGTTCCTTAATGGTCTCGTCTCAGTCCTGACCAAGAAACTTTTCGTAAGATTTTCATATGTTTTAGCCAGTAGTTCTGAAAGTAGTGATCAAGAGACAAAACGGTTCACGAAAATTGTGTACAACGTCATCACGTAATTGCTCTCGAGCCCCTGCAGCTGTGCAGAAAGATAGGCATGTGCTTGGGCTCACCCCACAAACTCATTGAACAATGCTGTGCCAATCTGATCTCACTTTAACATTGCAACCTCTTTGGACATCATTTCAACTGCCAATCAACATTGTCATTCAAGGTTCGGTTGTGGCTAATTCTGTTGTTGTACAGACTAGCGATTGTGATAATGTAATTTATACAATGGAAAAGTTATAGGCTACTTCTATGTTTGCGTCAAATGTCCTACTCTTTTAAAGTTGTGCTGTGATTATACTGTAGCATTTGCGTATGTGATGAATGTTGATCACTGAAGCAACTGCATTGTTGGATTACTACCCGATATTATGGAATACCTGTGTGCATGTTTAAGAACAAAAAGTGTGGAATTATTTGATTTGGATGGATGGTTTGCACAACAGAAAGGTAGGGTGATATTTTTTTATCTAAAATGTGGGTGAAGGTTTGCAGTATACATTTCTCGAGTGACACTATTTAGAAGATACAGATTGTGAGCATGGTGATTCTGATCGGGATGACAATTGTCATTTTCTGTTTGGTTTCCAGCAAAATTTTGCCTGTTGAAATAGAGAAATGAGGGCCTCCCGAGTTATGCAGCGGTCTCAGGCACTGCATTGCTTGCAATGCTATAAGCGTTACTACAGACCCGGCTTCATTTCCCATAGGACGGTGCACAATTGGCCCAGCATCATCCGGTGAACGGGAGGGTTTGGCCGGTGGGGCTTTATTTGGCTCATTGCGCTCTAACAACTCCTTGTGACGGGGCGGGCTGACCCCAAACGCCATTAGAATGGTGTTTCCTCCGACACATTGGTGTGGCTGGATTCTGGGTTAAGCTGGTGGGTCATGCTTCGGAGGATGCATGACTCCACCTTCGCCTCACCCGAGCGATGAAACAAGATAAAAAAAGAGAAATGAAACTATTAGCGAGGTCTAATAGCTGTAATTTCGAATTTAAAATGTTTTTAAATTGATGATGCATGGATTTGATCAATGTATTCAACGTATATTTGCTGTTAATGGTAAGCGCATGTAGCCAGGCAATCTTCAGAGCATGTACTTACTACATGACATGCACGAGAACGTATCTCATGCACCAAATGATGCTAGGTGAAATGCAAGGATTATGTGTCTCTGTCCACTGGGAGAGGTCTGTAGATGGTTTATTATGCATGTATTAGCCATACATTGACACTTCGAATCCAAAACGGGAGGTAAAAAAAATAGCGAGGTTGTTTTCAATCCTCTGGAATGCGTCTTTAACCCTTGTGTTGTCTTAAGGGCCACAAATGACCCTCCACTATGTTTAACAGCAGAGAAAACCCCCTAAATTATATTTTTTCAACTTGAAATTTGATGACTTTTCCTAATGGCCCCAACATCAGAAAAAGTGAAACATTGTCTTTGTTCATATTTCCATGAAAGCTGTAGACCACCAGGGTACAAAGATTACCGGAAGTTATAAAATAATTTACACACCACAAGAACGCACGCACACAAGAACGCGCACACACACACACACACACACACACACACACACACACACACACACACACACACACACACACACACACACACACACACACACACACACACACACACACACACACACACACACACACACACACAATGAGAAATTGAGATGATGTGTGCTACTGATTGAACTCAGCCAGCAGCTCCTGAAGAGGAAGATCACCATGGTTGGCACAGTTAGAAAGAACAAGCCTGAGCTCCCCACTGCACTCCTCACAACAATGGGGAGAGAAGCCTTCTCATCAAAGTTTGCCTTCACCCCCACCACCACTCTAGTTTCTTACCTCCTAAAGAGGAACAAGAATATGGTCCTACTGAGCACACTGCACAAAACGGCTGAGATCAGTGATCGTGAGGACAGGAAGCCAGTCATCATCCTGGACTACAACCACAACAAAGGAGGTGTGGACAACCTGGACAAGGTGATTGGAACTTACAGCTGCAGGAGGATGACTGCCCGCTGGCCCCTGGTCATCTTCCATAACATCATAACATACAATGCCTTCGTGATATGAAACAAGAGCAACCCTACCTAGATACCTGATAAGTGGAACAAGAGGAGGGTGTTCCTGGAGCAGCTGGGAAAGGCACTTGTAACCCCACACATTCAAAGACACAGCAGCCTCTGCAGCACTTGTGAAAGCTGTTCAGGGGGCTAACTCTTGTCCTGATCCACCTGAGGCTGCAGCTGGGGCAGGCAAGAGGAGGAGATGCAAATTCTGTCCCCCAAAGAAGGACTGTAAAACAAATGCTATGTGCTGCACATGTGAGAAATACATCTGCAAAGTCCATGCACACACACTTGCATACTGTCCTACATGTGCTAATTAGAGTTCTTCACATTTTTGTTTTGTATCTTTTATCTTATTTTATTCTTACTTATTGTTGTCTTTTATATACCTTGTGGGCGGGGGCAAAGGTTAACATTTTTGTAGTTGAATTCTTCATTGAACAGTAATAAGGATATTTTACTATGTTGCCAAAAAAGTTCAAGACTGTTATTGTTTCCCTTCAATAAAATGCATTCAAAACTAATTTTTGCACATTTCTGCTACTTTCTTAGGATATGCAAGTGCTATCTCTTGCTAAAAAAATTATGTTTACACCTATGCAGTACCTTTAGCAATAATAATAATAATAATAATAAACCTCTACTAAAGAAAACAATTATGACAGGTGTGTTCTAATAATAAAAATGTGTGGTTTCCACTGATTAAATGCAGTCTTTCTGAAGAGGCAGTCTTTCTGAAGAGGGAAAACCCAGATATTCACAAAGTTTGGGATGAATGACAGGTTGTGTCTTCATACAAAATACATTTTGGGTTTAAAATTCTATTAAGCTGCTTTATTTTAGGGGTTTAGTGAAGGTGGGTAATGTTTTACCCTTAGGACAAGTGGAGTATACAGAATGTTAAGACTACACAAGGGTTAAATATGCTTAGAATCAGAGAGAAATCAGGTTTGTGTCACGTCCTGACCCTTGTAAGATGTAATTTTCTATAGTAGAGTGTTCAGGGTGTGACAGGGGGTGGTTTTGGGTGGTTTTCTTGTTTTCTGTTTCTATGTTGTTTTTCTATGTTTCTATTTCTATGTTGGGGTTGTTGGGATGATCTCCAATTAGAGGCAGCCAGTTCTCGTTGTCTCTAATTGGAGATCATATTTATGTAGGGGGTTTTGCCATTTGGTTTTGTGGGTTGTTAATTTTGAGTAGTGTGTTTTCTCTCTGCGTCACGGTTTGTTGTTTTTGTTCTTTCAAGTATTTTGTTTATTGCATTTAGTTTCACAGTTTAATAAAGATGTGGAACTACAACCACCCTGCGCTAAGAGCCTCCTTAGCCCTGGGTTAAGGGAGAATTTAGCCCAGGGCTAAGCGAGTGTTCTCACTTGCACATTCTACAGTAGGCTAGCACCAACCTTAGCCCAGGGCTAGCTGGACCTGCTCCAGAGCAGGTTTAGCACTGACTCTTCAGAGTTAGCCCAGTGCCAAAATAGCCAGTGTGAAACGGGATCAAGAACAAAGTCAAGAATGCTCACTGTCCAATCACAAAAGCAGCACTTTCACTTAATTTACATATGCTCGTGATGCCTGTAATGCAGTCTGCATGTTATTTTGATAAACAAATTGATACTATTTCATCCTTCCATTTGAGGACAAGAAAACAAAATACTTTAATTTGTGCAAAAACATTGGAAGCTATGCCTAAGAAAAATGTTTGCTGTGCAGGCTGGCTAACATCTTCTCACTTAGCCAACTAAAGCTACCCTATCTGGGCTAGGGGGCAGTGTCCTGATTTTCGGCTGTCTGACGTGCCCAAAGTAAACTGCCTGTTACTCAGGCCCAGAAGCTAGGATATGCATATAGAAAACACTCTGAAGTTTCTAAAACTGTTCAAATAATGTCTGTGAGTATAACAGAACTGATATGGCAGGCGAAAAGCCAAGGAAAATCCATTCGGAACATGTTTTATTTTTGAGCTCCCAGGCAATTCCCATGTTGGCCTATTGAATTTCCAAACAAAAAGCACCCAGAATGCAGTACCTATGGCTTCCACTGGATGTCAACAGTCTTTAGAAAAGGTTTCAGGCTTGTTTTTTGAAAAATGAACAAGTAGTTTTTCCAAGGTGTCCCTCAATTGGACTCTAGTCTTGTGGCGCGTGTGAATGAGGGCGCCCACTTCGCTATTTATCTCTGGTATTGAACATACTACATTTCGTCTTACATTTTATTGTTTATTTACATATTAGGGTACCTGAGGATTGATTAGAAACGTTGTTTGACTTGTTTGGGCGAAGTTTACCGGTAACTGTTGGAATTCCTTTGTCTGCATGTTGAACGAGTTAAACGGGTGTATTACTGAATCAAACGCACCAAATAAACATACTTTTTTGGGATATAAAGAAGGACAAAACGACCATTTGTTGTGTAGCTGGGATCATTGGGATTGCAAACAGAGGAAGATCTTCAAAGGTAAGTCATTTAGCTTCTGATTTTTGAGACGCCTCTGCTGGTTTGGAAAATAGTTTTATGCAAGGTGTATGCGGGGCGCTGTCCTCAGACAATCAAATGCTATGCTTTCACCGTAAAGCCTATTGTAAATTGGACAAAGGGGTTTGATTACCAAAATTCTAAGCTAAAGAATGATGTATGACACTTGTATTTTCATGAATGTTTAATATTCCAATTTTTGTATTTTGAATTTCGCGCTCTGCAATTTCCCCGGATGTTGTCGTAGTGGCACGCTAGCGGGACACCTATCCCACAGAGGCTACAAACTGTACAGCTGGAATTTTCCTCAGTTTTCATAGCTTTTCTATTGACATGTAATTGCATATCATGATAGCATTGCAAGAAAGATTGCAGTCAGAATGCAGTATAGCTCCAGTTCAACTGCAGTACACTGCAGTTATTCTGCAATTACTGCTTTCAAAATATCACATTCAACTGCAGTTTCAAAACTGCAATCTTCTTTTGTAAGGGTAATAATATTGTTGCATGATTTTTCCCAGTTCAGAAAAGTTGATGTCTCGTTTGTTCACAGCATTGTCTGTACAGGGGCGAGATGAAAAGTGATTTTTTTTCCCGATGTTGGAAATCAAACGCTAGGCCAGAGGCAAGAGGAAATAAATGTGTTAATAAATGTCTAGTTGTTTATAACATTGGACATTTGTCAGTTAGCCCAGGGCTTCAGATTACAAGTGTGAAACCTTAGCCCAGGGATAAAGTTTAGCCCAGGGTTAACAAATGCTTGTGTGAACACAGGCTAAGCTAACCCAGGGCCAGTCTAGCCTGGGGCTAAGATAGCCTGGGGCTAAGAACAATGCAATATGAAAAGGCCTTATACTGTATGTTGCCCTTAGAGTTGTGGAAAATTGGTATAATATAATTCAAAATTATTCACAGCTTTATTGACTGTCAAAAGTGCTTCCACCAAGACAAATGCAACAAAATCTATTAAAACATTTTTTTGGGGGGGGTGATTTAAATGTATCTTTCTCTTCAAAAATGTTGAAGTTGTTTGTTTAGATCGGTAGGAAAAATATGCAATTGAATCCCTTATTAAATTACATTTTAAGGCCGCAAAAGGCAAACTGTGCAAGGGGTGTGTAGACTTTCACTAGGCACTGTATGGCAACAAACAGACAATGGAGTAACAGGTCCTTAGTTTTTTGTTTTTATTACGATAAGACAGTTGTACTAATCTCACCTAGAATATACACTAAACAAAAATATAAACGCAACATGAAACAATTTAAATGATTTTGAGTTAAAGCTCATGTAAGGAAATCAGTCAATTTAAATAATGTAATTAGTCCCTAATCTATGGGTTTCACATGACTGGGAATACAGATATGCATCTGTTGTTCACAAATACCTTTTTGAAAAAATGGTAGGCACGTGGATCAGAAAACCAGTCAGTATCTGGTGTAGCCACCATTTTTCTCATGCAGCGCAACACATCTCCTTTGCTTAGAGTTGATCAGGCTGTTGATTGTGGCCTGTGGAATGTTGTCCCACTCCTCTTCAATGGCTGTGAGAAGTTGCTGATATTGGCGGGAACTGGAACACACTGTTGTACAGGTCGATCCAGAGCATCTAAAACATGCTCAATGGGTGACATGCTTGGGGAGTAAGCAGGCCATGGAAGAACTGGGACATTTTCAGCTTCCAGGAATTGTGTACAGATCCTTGCGACATTATCATGCTGAGACATGAGGTGATGGCGGCGGATGAATGGCACGACAATGGGCCTCGGGGTCTTGTCACGGTATCGCTGTGCATTCAAATTGCCATTGATAAACTGTAATTGTATTAGTTGTCCGTAGCTTATGCCTGCCCATACCATAACCACACCGCTAGCATGGGGTACTTTGTTCACAACATTGACATCAGAAAATCGCTCGCCCACACGACGCCATCTGCCCGGTACAGTTGAAACCCGGATTCATCCGTGCAGAGCACACTTCTCCAGCCTGCCAGTGGCCATCGAAGGTGAGTATTTGCTCACTGAAGTCGGTTATGATGCCAAACTGCAGTCTGGTCAAGATCCTGGTGAAGATGACAAGTACGCAGAGGAGCTGCCCTGAGACGGTTTCTGACAGTCTGTGCAGAAATTCTTCTGTTGTGCAAACCCACAGTTTCATCAGCTTGGAGTATGATAGCTAAGGAGATGGAGAAAAGTATTGCGTTTGATTGCAAATATGCAGAGGGAGTCGAAAAGAGAACACACAGAAGGCTGTTGTATAAAACACTTGTCTGCGGATTACATCTTCAAACTAAGGGCAACCATGGCATCCATGACAGAGAGGGAGAAGCGTCCATTCATGTATATTATATATAGGTAAGATAGTCTAGCTAGCTACATTTTCAGATATTACACATTTAGTCAGAAAGTCTAATTTAGTCAGAAAGTCGTTTTCATTTCAAGTTGAAGCCTACTGTTAGCTAGCTAACGTAATGTGTAGTAATATTTTTTGTATCTCAGATCCATTTGCATTGCTAGTTATAGCCTAATGTTAGCTAGCTAACATTGAACCTGGTTGGTTAGCTAACTGCAGATTCATGCAGAGTAGTAACGTTATGAGTTGGGATTATGGTTCATTGTTTAGCTAGCTAGCTACATGTCTAAACAAAAGACTCCACTTTGCAAGTAACGATTTAAATATAATGTTCATGATGTCACTGCGACAACTGTCGATAGACGTAGCTGTTAAGAATAACTGACAAATTTACAAACTCTCAACACCCATTGAATATGGCCGGTGTCAGTAAACGTCGGCAAAAAAAGCATAATTGGGTGATTCTGCAACTTCGGGCACTTTGGCCCTGCAAGCTTTCAGAAGGTAAAACCTATTGAAATGCCATTTTACTAGTATTATAATTCTCTTTGATTTGTCTAGAAACAATATCTGATAATGGCTGTGATTGTACTATTCAGAAATGTATATATTTTTGTCATTTTTCCCAGACAGCCATAGACAGATGTCACTTCCATCACGTCATTATACATATATTTTAGTTGAAAATGAAATATCATACAACTTATTCATAACACATTTCTTATATATTTCTACATTAATCTTTATTGAATATTATTGAAAATTATTTTTAAGTTTATCCTAATATTAATAATTCAACACAATGCCTGAATGTATAAACTTGCTTTTGTGACAGCTGAAACATTTATTTATCATGAAAAATAAGATATTTCCACCCAACCTTTTTGTGGGATTATGATAACAACCATATGATTTCCCTATCTAAAACAAATCAATCAATGTAAATTATATATAATATAGAAATTTACCTAAAAAATATGGGTGTGGTGGAAATGACAAGGTGTGGTGGAAATGACATCTACAGTATGTACAAAAAGCATTTTTTTTCTTCTTGCAAACATTTTGAACAACCATTGTTAAACATTTAATTCATATAAGACAAAGTAAGATCCCAAAAGTAGCTGATGTGCAGAGCTCAAGGAAGTAAGCCAGCGTTTTTTTGAGATTGGCCCAGATAGCAGAGGGGTCATCCGCATAGAAGAGCTCAGTGAGCAAAGTGAAACTATTATTTGTAGCATATCCAACTCAGTTGTGGAGGGTCACCTGCTTTGTGAGAATCACCAAAGTGAACTGCCTGGATTTCACTGATATATTTACAGTACCCAGGTAGTTCTCTGCAAAGTCAATAATCACTATGATCTCCTATTTCCACAGATTCTCTTTTAATTCTCTCAGTTTGGAGTATTGGTTTTGAAAGTTGCAACCGTTTTTCACCAACTTCTCTTTCAATCCTTTGGAGAAGTCCTCCAGTAGAATCTGCAGTGTGCCACACCTTTCCTTTTACTGTCAAATGTACGTTGAACTTCTTCATGTTTCTCTCTTTGTTTTTCTTCTCTCTCTCTTCAGCTTTGTTTTTCAACTCAAACTACCATGTCTGCTCACCAGCATCAAAATCAGATGTTTAGGCACATTTGCTTGGTATTGGAGCACTCTCTGTACATCCACTCTTTCTTCAGGTTCTCACAGTGCAAAGACTCAATAAGGTTCTCAATGTTGCTGCAGTATCACTTGGTGATACTGTAGTTTGTCGGCCATCAACTGGAGGTTGGCATGGGTTTTGCAGAGGCATGTGTTCCTATCCTGGACTGTTGGCTTGACAACCCAAAATGATCGTCTTTTGCAGAATTCATTGTAGGAAATTTTAATCTCTGAATATTCCCTCTTAAACTTCTGAAAAAGGTTCTGAATTGTGCCCTTCAAGAAGCGCTTCTGCTTTTTCTTCTTGTTCCCCGTTAGTGTGTCCTTTTTCCCTGGTGTTCCTTTACTGTTGTCATCACGTTCATATAATCTAGTAATTGTCTCTTCTGTGGCTGTGCTAATTCTGTTACACTGATTTTTCCTGGAGTATTGAAAACTTTTCATTTTCCCTCATTGCTTTTTCCTGAACATCCAAATTGTCTGTTTGCGGCTTTGAACATATTTTCTCAGGATGTTGCCTCTGAGCATTTCTGAAGCCGTTTGTTTGTCCTTGGCACTGCACATTTGTTGATACTTTTGCTTAACCTCTTGGGGCTAGGTGGGACGCTAGCGTGCCACCCGTGGTGCACTCCATCAACAGCAGGTGCATTTCAAGAGCGGCAAATTTGAATCCAAATAAATGTCAAAATTCAAATTTTTCAAAAATACAACTATTTTACACCATTTGAAAGATAAACATCTCCTTAATCTAACCACGTTTTACGATTTCAAAAAGGTTTTACGGCGAAAGCATAAATTTAGAGTATGTTAGGACAGTACATTTACAAGAGTTGTGTGTAATGTTTTGTCAAGTCAAAGACAGGGTCACCAAAACCATAAAACCAGCTAAAATGATGCACTAACCTTTTACAATCTCCATCAGATGACACTCCTAGGACATTATGTTAGACAATGCATGCATTTTTAGTTCTATCAAGTTCATATTTATATCCAAAAACAGCGTTTTACTATGGCATTGATGTTGAGGAAATCGTTTCCCTCCAATAACCGGCAGTCAAGTCAGCGTCACAAATTAAATAATTAAAATTAGAAAACATTGGTAAAATATTATATTGTCATTTAAAGAATTATAGATTTACATCTCTTGAACGCAATCAACTTGCCAGATTTAAAAATAACCTTACTGGGAAATCACACTTTGCAATAATCTGAGCACTGCGCCCAGAAAAATACGCGTTGCGATACAGACTAGACGTCATGTTGGGGAGATCTAAAATCGAAAATACTATGTAAATAATCCATTACCTTTGATTCTCTTCATCAGATGTCACTTCCAGGTATCACAGGTCCATAACGAATGTAGTTTTGTTCAAAAAAGCTCATCATTTATGTCCAAAAATCTCCGTCTCGTTAGCACATGATGTAAGCCAGCCGGACTTCTCGTCATGAACGAGGGGAAAAAATATATTTCCGTTCGTTCAAACATGTCAAACGTTGTATAGCATAAATCATTAGGGCCTTTTTTAACCAGAACATGAATAATATTCAAGGTGGACGAATGCATACTCTTTTATAACGTATTGGAACGAGGGTACCCAACATGAACTCGCGCGCCAGGTGTCTAATGGGACATCATCGTTCCATGGCTCTTGTTCGGTCAGATCTCCCTCCAGAAGACTCAAAACACTTTGTAAAGGCTGGTGACATCTAGTGGAAGCAATAGGAAGTGCCAAAATATTCCTAAGCCCCTGTGTTTTTCAATGGGATAGGTTTAAAGTCAATACAACACATCAGGTATCCACTTCCTGTCAGAAAATGTCTCAGGGTTTTGCCTGCCAAATGAGTTCTGTTATACTCACAGACACCATTCAAACAGTTTTAGAAACTTTAGAGTGTTTTCTATCCATATATAATAAGTATATGCATATTCTAGTTACTGGGTAGGATTAGTAACCAGATTAAATCGGGTACATTTTTTTTATCCAGACGTGCAAATGCTGCCCCCTAGCCCCAACAGGTTAAACTCTGTAGTGATGGCATTTTGAAACAATACAATTATTCTCAAATTCTTCAGAGTTCCCTTCATTTGCTGTATTGTCTAAGGGGAATCTTGTCCCTCCATTTTCTTCATCAGTCGATGATACCTTTTTTGTATTTTTCAGCTTTCCATAAAGCATTATCAGTTTGACATTTGATATGCAAAGATCTCCGTATGTTTTTGAGCGACCTCATCCAACCTTTTTCCTTCCAGAAAGTATTTGACTTCTCATTCCTGGTGCAGACGATGAGAAAGGGGTGTCAGGGATTGCATCAGGGGCAGATAAGTTAGGGGCAGGTATGTTGGCCTCATGTTCTGGTGACTAAGGTGTTGTTTTGCCTGATAGGTTAGGTCTCAAATCAAATCAAACTGTATTTGTCACATGCGCCGAATACAACAAGTGTAGATCTTACCGTGAAATGCTTACTTAACCAACAGTGCAGTTCAAGAAGAGTAAAGAAAATATTTACCAAAAAGACTAAGGTTAAAAATAATAATAAAAAGTAACACAATAAGAATAACAATAATGAGGCTATATACACAGGGTACCGGTACTGAGTCACAGTGCGGGGATACAGGTTAATTTATCATTTGTACATGGAGGTAGGGGTGAAGTGACTATGCATAGATAATAAACAGTGAGTAGCAGCAGTGTACAAAAAGGGGGGGGGGGGGGGTCAATGTAAATAGTCCGGTGGAGATCTTATTAATTGTTCAGCAGTCTTATGGCTTAGGGGTAGAAGCTGTTGAGGAGCCTTTTGGTCCTAGACTTGACATTAAGGTACCACTTGCAATGCGGTAGCAGAGAAAACGGTCTATAACTGGAGTCTCTGACAATTTTATGGGCTTTCCTCTGACACTGCCTATTATATAGGTCCTGGATGGCAGGAAGCTTGGCCCGAGTGATGTACTGGGCCGTACGCACTACCCTCTGTAACGCCTTACCAGGCGATGATGCAACCGGTCAAGATTCTCTCGCCGGTGCAGCTGTATAATCTTTTGAGGATCTGGGGACCCATGCCAAATCTTTTCAGTCTCCTGAGTGGGAAAAGGTTTTGTCGTGCCCTCTTCACAACTGTTATGGTATGTTTTGACCATGGTAGTTAATTGGTGATGTGGACACCAAGGAACTTGAAACTCATGACCCGCTCCACTACAGCCCTGTCGATGTTAATGGGGGCCTGTTCCACCCGCCTTTTCTTGTAGTCCACGATCAGCTACTTTGTCTTGCTCACATTGAGGGAGAGGTTGTTGTCCTTGCACCACACAGTAAGGTCTCTGACCTCCTCCCTATAGGCCGTCTCATCGATGTCGATGAGCAGGCCTACCACTGATGTGTCGTCAGCAAACTTAATGATGGTGTTGGAGTCGTGTTTGGCCACGCAGTTGTGGGTGAACAGGGAGTACAGGAGGGGACAAAGTACACACCCCTGAGGGGCCCCAGTGTTAAGGATCAGCGTGGCAGATGTGTTGTTGCCTACTCTTACCACCTGTGGGCAGCCCATCAGGAAGTCCAGGATCCAGTTGCAGAGGAAGGTGTTTAGTCCCAGTGTCCTTAGCTTAGTGATGAGCTTCGAGGGCACTGTGATGTTGAACGCTGAGCTGTAGTCAATGAACAGAATTCTCACATAGGTGTTCCTTTTGTCCAAACACCATGCTCTACCAACTGAGCCACACGGGACCCGATAACATTATATAATGTGTAATTATTAGTGGTCTCATAGAACAGCATAGTAAAACCTCAAAAGTCTGGGTCAGGGACAAGGGCAAGCAGTGAAATTCAGGTATAAAATGCATCTAAAAAGTAGCTAAAATACTTGATAGATAGGTGTTAAAAAAGTCTGTGGTGATTGTAGTGTGAACTTTACATTTAAAAATATAACAAATTAAATAAAATTAAAAAAATATACCTAGAAGTAGAAGTGCCAGAAGTTTCAGAATCACCCAATTAAATTATTGCCAGCAGCACAGTTACAGTCACCAATGCTCTAGATAACATAAAAACAGCCTAACAAGCTCTGTTAGGGCAAGTAAAATGGTCAGAGTGAGCTGTTCTCTCATTTGTGTCTGGAAGTAGCTAGCAAGCTAGCCAACATTAGCCAGTTACCTTTGGTGCTTGACTCTTGTAAGAACAGAACGCTCGGATCAACCCTACTCCTCTTCCAGAGCATCCAGTGTGTGCTCTGAATTCTCCGAATTTATGAACGGACAATCTGATAACGAGTTTACGAATGTCCAGAGCGCACTCTGGCACTCAAGGTTGAATTTACAACACACTCGTAGTATAAACCAGCCTTTAGTCTTGAAATCTTTGCTTGTTTAGTACATGGCCTTACATGTGAATACTTAAAGAGGGGTGGGGCTAAGAAGAGCTCTCCAGTAAGTGTAACAAAACATTCAAGGGCCATTTTCTCAAAAGTGAGGTTACAAGTTTATCAACATTCAAAGCAGAATTACTTTCCCATTGTTCCTCAAATGTAGTGATATACCATTTTATAGCTTTGAGTCTACTTTTATCCTATCCCTTTGATGCAGCTCTACCGGGCCCTGGCTAGCCTCCAACCCCTCAAACAGGCGCTGAGAAGACTTTCGAGAGACACTGCCACCACACTGCCCATCTCTGTCTTTCTTTCTTGAGTGTTTTCTTCCAGGGCTGCATTGGGACCTTGCTTCTCAACCAATGTTTTACTCTCCTAAAATGTATTTTGAATCACCCAGTGTCTCAAAAATGTAATTGTTTCTTGTTGAGTTTCTTGTTGATGTTGTCGTTTGTTTGTACTTCTCTGCCTCGGTTGGCAGGTTGGTGACAGACACTTTTACATACATGCAGTCTCGCTCATCCATCCTTGTGGATTGCTTCAATGTTAATAGGCTACGCGTCGCGTATTTTCCCTCTAATGAGAGCATCCTTGAAACGAGGCGTTGTAATGAGTCTTGCTACAAGTGCACCGTTTAACCTCCTCAGCCCTGGGAGGGTTGCACTGTGTCTCACTTCCTGTTCGGTTACAGGCACTGCGGCCATGATATACCACATTGACTCTGTCAGAACCAAATTATGTTAGGGAGCTGTTGAAATGTACACAATTGTTACCCAGTCAGGGGGAGGGTTTAGTGTTTTTTTATTCATAAAAGGGAGGGTCATGTAATTTGTTATAGATTAAATGTCATATTGCTCAGTGTTTGAGAATGAGTTGCTTATTATAGTATCTCGATGTGTGCTCGATGTTGCCCCTCATCCCTGATTCTCTGCTGGGCGCGCAATATCAAGTGCGTCTTGTGTGGTCTCAATAAAATGATCCATAGCCTATACCAGTGGTCACCGACCTTTTCTGAGTCAAGATCACTTTCTGAGTCAAAATGCAAGCTGAGATCTACCGCTCAGATGTTTAAAAAATCTTAAGCCTATGCAATATTAACCCTTATGTGGTGTGCGGGTCTGTTCAATGTTTACTAAAATAAAAATGATACAATTAATTATTTTTTTCAACCTGAGACTCATTGGCTTTGGCTAATTTTCTGTGAAGAACATGTAAAAGAACACATTTTAATTGAGTGCACTTTGTGCACTGCCCTACACATTTATATAACATATGTGGTGTTCGGGTCCACTGGACTCGAGGGTAATAAAAGTGTGTGTGTAAGTGAAAACAAGTAAAAATGAAACAAAAAGGTTTGCTGTGTGCCTTCACTCTGTCTTCCTCCTCCCTGGGCCTGCTGTTTCAACATAGCACCAAGAACCTGCCTGTCTCCCTGCCTGTCTCCCGCTTTTCTTGCACTCTTTACCCTTTGTAGTGTGTGAAACTACACAATGTCTTGCGGGAACCTGCACAATGTTATTATAATACATTATTTCGATACATTGGTAAAAAAATATGTATTTTCCCACACTCTACCCTAGCCAGGTGCAAATTGGGAGAGGGAAACAACAAATAAATAGCTTTACACGTGTGGCTCCTTACCACAATCAATCAGCATGGCAAAAATAATCTCTGCTCAGAGGGCCTTAGAAATAATTTTTGCAGTGAGAGAAGCTAGTGTGGAAGGAACGTCTTCCACTTTGGAAAATGCAGAATTTTTCGAATATGAGGATCATGTCTCTGTCAAATCGGAGTCTGACAGTGAGTTGGAAGAAGAGGATGAGATTAACCCTCAGCCAGCCCCAGGACCAGCCCGTCAGCAGCCAGCCCCAGGACCAGCCCGTCAGCAAGCAGCTAATCAGCAGCCTGCAGGAGGAGAAATATGGTTAAATTTGATGGTCTTCTTGCCCAAGGAATGAGCCACCCCGCATGGCTGCTAATGTGATAAGGATGCAACCAGGGCCGACACGGATGGCGGTTACTCATGTGCAGGACATAAAGTCTTCTAGGGCTTGAAAAAACAAGCCATAGACCCCACCTCAGCTGTTGAATACAAGGAACAGGCCTATCAATTCCTCTAAGTTTGTGTTCACGGCCGACACGTCCCTAGTATCCTCAGTGCCAAAGAAAGGCTACAATGTGCTGCTCATGAGTACGCTGCATAAGGATGGGAGAATCTGTGGCCAGGAACATAAAAAACAGAAATCATAATGGATTACAATGCCACGAAAGGAGGGGTGGACAATTTAGACAAGCTGGTGACTGGCTACAGCTGCAAAAGAAGAACCCTATGCTGGCCACTTTATATTCTTCAACACCTTGTATATCTCGGAACACAACGCGTTTGTCATCTGGATGGCATTGAACCCAGATTGGAACAGAGGAAAGCTCCAGAGTGTCACGTCCTGGCCAGTATAAGGGTGAATTGTCATTGTAGTTTGGTCAGGACGTGGCAGAGGGTATTCGTTTTATGTGGTTCGGGGTGGTGTGTTTGTTGAAGGGGCATTTGATTTAAGTATTCCGGGGGTTTTTGGGCACTGTTTGATTTTCATGTATTCTATGTTTAGTCTAGTGTGTCTATTTCTATGTTTGGTTAATTGGGGTTGGGACTCTCAGTTGAAGGCAGATGTTGTCTATTTGCCTTTGATTGAGAGTCCCATATATTAGGGTGTGTTTGTCATTGGTGGGAGATTGTTCTGTGTTTAGCCTTGTGCCTTGCCAGACTGTTTTGTTGATCGTTCGTTCCTTTTGTTGTTTTGGTGTTCATTTTGAATTTATTAAACATCAAGATGAGCATACACATACCTGCTGCGTTTTGGTCTCATCACTACGACAACCGTGACAGAATCTCCCACCACCAAAGGACCAAGCAGCAGAGGAAGGAGCAAAGGGATTTCGAGTTGGACTGGCGGGAGAAATGGACCTGGGAGGAAGTTCTGGACGGGGCTGGACCTTGGCACCAGGCTGGGGAGTACCGTCGCCCACGGGAGGAAATTGAGGCAGCCAAGGCAGAGAGGCGGAGGTACAAGGCCTTGGACGCGCTGAGGGAGAAGCACGAGAGGCACCCCCAATATTTTTTTTAGGGGGGGCACACGGGTAGTTTGGCTAGGCCAAGGAAGAGCCGGAAGCCAGCTACCCGTGGTTATATGGAGGAGCGTATGAGGTGGAGGGCGCCATGTTTCGCTGAAGAGCGCACTATCTCACCCATACGCACGCACAGTCCGGTGCGCGTTATTCCAGCCCCTCGCAGGTGCCGTGCTAGAGTGGGCATCCAGCCTGGTAGGAGGATGCCTGCGCAGCGCATCTGGTCGCCGGTACGCCTCCGAGGACCAGGCTACCCAACTCCCGCTCTACGCACGGCTACCATCAGGCCCCTGCACAGCCCAGTCCGCCCTGTACAAGCACCCCACTCGTACAGGTCTACTAGTTCCATCCAGCCAGGACGGGTTGTGCAGGAGGTAAGATCAAGACCGCCTGTGCGCCTCCATAGCCCGGTGTTTCCAGTTCCTGTCTCTTGTGCGGACCCGGAAGTGCGTCAGCCCAGTCCGACTCGTCCTGTTCCTGCTCCCCGCACTAGCCTGGAGGTACGTGTTCCCAGTCTGGTACGTCCAGTACCAGCACCACGCACCAGGCTTCAAGTGCGTCATCCCAGTCCGACGTCGCCAGGGCTGCCGTCAGTCAAGAGTCGCCAGACCCGCCCGTCAGTCAAGAGTCGCCAGAGCCGCCCGTCAGTCAAGAGTCGCCAGAGCCGCCCGTCAGTCAAGAGTCGCCAGAGCCGCCCGTCAGTCAAGAGTCGCCAGAGCCGCCCGTCAGTCAAGAGTCGCCAGAGCCGCCCGTCAGTCAAGAGTCGCCAGAGCCGCCCGTCAGTCAGGAGTCGCCAGAGCCGCCCGTCAGTCAAGAGTCGCCAGAGCCGCCCGTCAGTCAGGAGCCGCCAGAGCCGCCCGTCAGTCAAGAGCCGCCAGAGCCGCCCGTCAGTCAAGAGTCGCCAGAGCCGCCCGTCAGTCAAGAGTCGCCAGAGCCGCCCGTCAGTCAAGAGTCGCCAGAGCCGCCCGTCAGTCAAGAGTCGCCAGAGCCGCCCGTCAGTCAAGAGTCGCCAGAGCCGCCCGTCAGTCAAGAGTCGCCAGAGCCGCCCGTCAGTCAAGAGTCGCCAGAGCCGCCCGTCAGTCAAGAGTCGCCAGAGCCGCCCGTCAGTCAAGAGTCGCCAGAGCCGCCCGTCAGTCAGGAGCCGCCAGAGCCGCCAGACTGCCCGGAGATGCCAGAGCGGCCAGACTGCCCGGAGATGCCAGAGCGGCCAGACTGCCCGGAGATGCCAGAGCGGCCAGACTGCCCGGAGCTGCCAGAGCGGCCAGACTGCCCGGAGCTGCCAGAGTGGCCAGACTGCCCGGAGCTGCCAGAGTGGCCCATTGGCCCAGAGTCTAGCAACAACCTTGAACTGAGTAAGCCAGACAATTCAGAACTTAAAGAGATTAACTGTTTAATTGCTGAGTTTGCATACAGGGTGGAGAGGTGGAGGTCTGCCCATGATCCGGAGCAGGGGGTGTCTGCCTACGGTCCGAGGCTGATCGGGTCGGTCGGCACTATGGAGGACAATAGGCCGGAGCCTGAACCACCACCTGCATAGGTGGGTTGGGGAGGGGGGGTGTAGCACAAGTGCCATCGGTGACGGCAGCCACCCTCCCTTCCCTCCCTTTAGTTTAGGGGGATTTTTTGTTGTTGTTATTTGGGGTTTTTGTTATTCTTGAGGTGCTTCCGGGGTTAGCACATTTAGGGGGGGTACTGTCACGTCCTGGCCAGTATAAGGGTTAATTGTCATTGTAGTTTGGTCAGGACGTGGCAGAGGGTATTCATTTTATGTGGTTCGGGGTGGTGTGTTTGTTGAAGGGGCATTTGATTTAAGTATTCCGGGGGGTTTTGGGCACTGTTTGATTTTCATGTATTCTATGTTTAGTCTAGTGTGTCTATTTCTATGTTTGGTTAATTGGGGTTGGGACTCTCAGTTGAAGGCAGGTGTTGTCTATTTGCCTTTGATTGAGAGTCCCATATATTAGGGTGTGTTTGTGTTTGTCATTTGTGGGAGGTTGTTCTGTGTTTAGCCTTGTGCCTTGCCAGAATGTTTTGTTGATCGTTCGTTCCTTTTGTTGTTTTGGTGTTCATTTTGAATTTATTAAACGTCAAGATGAGCATACACATACCTGCTGCGTTTTGGTCTCATCACTACGACAACCGTGACACAGAGTAGAAGGCTCTTTATCGAGAAGCTGGCCAAGGCATTGGTAAGACCTCAAATCCGGTGGAGGCAACATAACACATGGACCCAGCTTCTGCAGCCATCGTGAGGAGGATTCAGGAAGAGGATGCTGGTGCCCCATCTGCCCGACCCACAGAACCAACAACTCCAATACCGGAAGTAAGTGTGAGTGATGTTGTTGCGTGTGTGTGTGTGTTTGTCTGACTCAAAGAGGTTTGAGCATTAGGCCATAGGCCCAATACATTATTTCCGCAAAATTTGAGGTAGGCTATATGATCACACCGGTAATAGATAAGTTGTTGTATTACTTGTGAGGCACAGCTTAGTCAGCATAAGTTTAAGTAATTTGATTTTTATTTGTATTTTACTGGGCAGATGGTGCCTGCATTTGATGGTCAGTCTCAGCAGGTGGAGAGAGCAGCAGATTGTGGGTCCACCTCTCAAATTCCCTCCACTCTCCCTTTCCTCCACTGACACTGACCAAATAGGGACCACGTCTCCCAGCTGATGGCAAAACTCGAGTCAAACCACATTATTTCTGCCTCATGCACAAATTCATGTTGTTACTCTTATGAACAGATTAAGTGAAATATTCCTCGATATTAAAAAAGACCCAAGCCACTAATAATAACAACGCAAGCCTATCGATACACTTTCCTACTCATTCATTACAGCTGCAGTACTGGTTGTAGTGTGAGTGGAAGTAGGAAGCATTTTATGGCATATATAGCCTAAGTGTTGAATAAAAAGTGTTGACAGTGCTGAGTAGGAACGTAAACATGAATTCAATCATAAAATTAGCAGCACCTGGCTATTGACAGTCGTTCATTAGTCATGGTTCCAAAAGTTTTTAGATCAGTCTCAACTTTGCTGTAGCTTTTGTTTAACGTCTTCTACGTTACTGCAGACAAATCTGAGCAATCCGATTGGCCAGCGGTAGGCCTATAGTGCGCTTGATTTGCTATCCGGGCCCGCCGGTAAGGCGGATTTGTAATTTCAGACATATGAAATGGCTCTAAATCCGAACACAACCCAGCTTGTGGGAAGTGAGAAAGAGCTCTCATAGGACCAGGGCACAAATAATAATATAATAAAAAACAATAATTTTGCTCTTTATTTAACCATCTTACATATAAAACCTTATTTATTCATTCAAAATGGTGAATAACTCACCACAGGTTAATGAGAAGGGTGTGCTTGAAAGGATGCACATAACTCTGCAATGTTGGGTTGTATTGGGGAGAGTCTCAGTCTTAAATCATTTTCCACACACAGTCTGTGCCTGTATTTAGTTTTCATGCTAGTGAGGGCCGAGAATCCTCTCTCACATAGGTACATGGTTGCAAAGGGCATCAGTGTCTTAACAGTGCAATTTGCCAAGGCAGGATACTCTGAGCGCAGCCCAATCAGGAAATCTGGCAGTGGCTTCTGATTAAATTCAATTTTCACAGAACCGCTTGTTGCATTTTTGATGAGGCTCTCTTGTTCAGATATCGGTAAGTGGACTGGAGGCAGGGCATGAAAGGGATAACGAATCCAGTTGTTTGTGTCATCCGTTTCGGGAAAGTACCTGGGTAATTGCACACCCAACTCACTCAGGCGCTTTGCGATATCACATTTTACATTGTCCGTAAGCTTGAGTTAATTTTCACACAAAAAAGCATACAATTATGGAAAGAAAGACCTGTGTGTTGTCCTTGTTAATGCAGACAGAGAAGACCTCTTCTTAATCATAGCCTCAATTTTGTCCCGCACATTGAATATAGTTGCGGAGAGTCCCTGTAATCCTAGATTCGATCATTCAGGCGAGGAAAAACATCACCCAGATAGGCCAGTTGTGTGAGAAACTCATCATCATGCAAGCGGTCAGACAAGTGAAAATTATGGTCAGTAAAGAAAACTTTAAGCTCATTCCTCAATAAAATAAATTGTGTCAATACTTTGCCCCTTGATAACCAGAGCACTTCTGTATGTTGTAAAATTGTTACATGATCGCTGCCCATATCATTGCATAGTGCAGAAAATACACGAGAGTTCAGGGGCCTTGCTTTAACAAAGTTAACCATTTTCACTATAGTGTCCCAAACTTCTTTCAAGCTGTCAGGCATTCCCTTGGCAACAAGCCTCTTGGTGGATGATGCAGTGTACCCAAGTGGTGTCGGGAGCAACAGCTTGCACACGCGTTACCACTCCACTATGTCTCCCTGTAATGGCTGTTGCGCCATCAGTACAGATATCAACAAGAGTAGCAGGTACGTTTGAATACATATGGACCGTTAGTGAAATTCCCTCGAGAGTAACGGTTAATGTGGCTGGATGTTAATTAATTATTTGACTAGGATATATTTATTTGACATTGTGTTGTTATTTTGCTGATCACTAGTTTGGTTTAATTACTTTTTGGCAGTGAAACGAGTTTACTCAGGCGTGAAAAAAACCTAACCCAAATGTATAGCCCCGTTGGAAAATATAAATGGACCGTTTGAAAATGTTAATCTTTTTTTTTTTTTTTTTTTATGAGAATCATATTTTTATTTGGCGTATCCCCGACGGCATTGTACCCCAGTTTGGGAATACCTACTATAGGTTATAGGCTTAGGCTATACAAAGAGTATGCTCGGAGAAGTACAGGGCAAAGTTATATTTCTAAGAAAATGTACTTCCTTCCTGAGTTTTACCGCTGCTGGGATGGATATAAAACTAGGCTTCACTGCATTACACACTGCAATGGATAGGCTATCCCAAGCATGAGATCCGGCCTGCCCTGCTCTTGATAATGTAAACCCTTTTGTGCTGCCGAACCAGTGACTTTGCTGTGTACAGTGGCACTTCAGAAGGCAGTAAAAGGCTTCTTCCGAAAAATAAAAATGGAAACATGTGCGCCGACTAGGCCTACTGATGTCCTGTTCAGTTTCAGAGAGATAGCGCGAAGATGAGAAGGAGGACTGGAGGTAAGCTTTCTACTGCTATAATTGATTTGATATGTTTTTTAATTTTTTTAAATTATTATTTCACCTTTATTTAACCAGGTAGGCTACTTGAAAACAAGTTCTTATTTACAATTGTGACCTGGCCAAGATAGAGCAAAGCGGTGCAACAAAAAAACAACAAGAGTTACACATGGGATAAACAAAGTACAGTCAATAACACAATAGAAAAATCTATATACAGTGTGTGCAAATGGAGTAAGGAGGCAAGTCAATAAATAAGCCATAATAGCGAAGTAATTACAATTTAGCAAATTAACACTGGAGTGATAGATGTGCAGATGATGATGTGCAAGTAGAAATAATGGTGTGCAAAAGAGAAAAAAAGTTAATAAAAACAATATGGGGATGAGGAAGGTAGTTGGATGGGCTATTTACAGATGGGCTATGTACAGCTGCAGCGATCGGTAAGCTGCTCAGATAGCTGATGTTTAAAGTTAGTGAGGGAGTTCGTTCCAACCATTGGCAGCAGAGAACTGGGGTCTGGCGACGAATATGTAGTGAGGGCCAGCCAATGAGAGCAAACAGGTCGCAGTGGTGGGTGGTATATGGGGCTTTGGTGACAAAGCGGATGGCACTGTGATAGACTGCATCCAGTTTGCTGAGTAGAGTGTTGGAGGCTATTTTGTAAATGACATTGCCGAAGTCGAGGATTGGTAGGATAGTCAGTTTTACGAGGGTATGTTTGGCAGCGTGAGTGTAGGAGGCTTTGATGCGAAATAGGAAGCCGATTCTGGAGTCTGGATGGAGAGTTTACAGTCTAGAGAGACACCTAGGTATTTGTAGTTGTCCAGACATTCTAAGTCAGAACTGTCCAGAGTAGTGATGCTAGTTGTTTGGTGGGCAGGTGCGGGCAGCGATCAGTTGAAGAGCATGCATTTAGTTTTACTCGTTTTTAAGAGCAATTGGATGCCACGGAAGGAGTGTTGCATGGCATTGAAGCTCGTTTGGAGGTTTGTTAACACAGTGTCCAAAGAAGGGCCAGATGTTTACAGAATGGTGTCATCTGTGTAGAGGTGGATCAAGGAATCACCCGCAGCAAGAGCGACATCATTGATATATCCTCAGAAAAGAGTCGGCCCGAGACTTGAACCCTGTGGTATCTCCATAGAGACTGCCAGAGGTCCGGGCAACAGGCCCTCCGATTTGACACACTGAACTCTGCCTGTGAAGTATTTTGTGAACCAGGCAAGACAGTCATTTCAGAAACCAAGGCTGTCTAGTCTGCCGATAAGAATACGGTGATTGACAGAGTCGAAAGCCTTGGCCAGGTCGATGAAGACAACTGCACAGTACTGTCTTTTATCGATGGCAGTTATAATATCGTTTAGTACCTGGAGCGTGGCTGAGGTGCACCTGTGACCAGCTCGGAAACCAGATTACACAACAGAGAAGGTACGGTGGGATTCGAAATGATCAGTGATCTGTTTGTTAACTTGGCTTTTGAAGACTTTAGAAAGGCAGGGCAGGATGGATATAGGTCTGTAACAGTTTGGGTCTAGAGTGTCACCCCCTTTGAAGAGGGGGATGACCGCGGCACCTTTCCAATCTTTAGGAATCTCGGACGATACGAAAGAGGGGTTTCCCATAATGAAGCTATTCATCAGGGTTATTGACCTAACATTAAGCAATATTTGAGTAATTTATATAACATACATTACTATGAAGCGGCAGCCAAGGAGTTGGACAGCACATGGACACTGAACATAGGCTAATATGAGAAGGCCTCTTCAGTGAAGAGCTTGGTGCTTTAAGTTAAATCCAGGGTTTGAATAAAGGGGGTATGTGAGGGTGTTGTGGCTTTTGTTAAGGAAAATGGTTGAAAGCATAGGCCTACCCCTTGTTTGTTTAAGATTCAATGTAATTTTTTGATGGACCTGATTATAAAAAGCAACCTATAACAAATCTTTAGTCTGCAATTCTTTATGCTACAAAACAAAACTAGATTCCGATGCATATGGGATATCTATGGTTTTTCTCTATGACATCCAGAGGCTGCACCACAGCCTTCTATAGCCAAGGAGACAAAATGTTTTGCATGTGATATGCGGCTGCTGTGTTAAACAAAGAATGGCTTTTTATCTAATTCATTGACAATCATATATTTTCATTGCACAACATTTTTACGGTTAAAAGACAACTTTAGCTCTGTTCCAAACATAGACTGTCCTCTTTTTTAACAATAGCCTGTATAGAAATCAAACGCCTCTGGTACTGCAGCATGTGCTTATTCGTTGTCATGCTTTGATTTGGTATTAAAAAAGATTCTGGTTGTCTCTAGTCATGTAAAATGACGTAGAATTGCATAAAATGCATTTATAAAAAGCTATTCTTTCTCGGAATAAGATAATAGTTTCACGCAGTGCTTTTATTATAATGGACATCTTTTCACCCCTACTCTCGTTGGTGGTGTTCTGTGAATCCACAACCTTCTGGCTAATTTGCCATGTAAATTCTTACAAAATGAATAACAGTTTCTAAAACTGCCATCCATTTTCATTTCAGAGAGATCCGATTTTCTCAAGGTATCCCTCATTTATAAAGTCTCCCTCATTATAAAGTCATTATAAAGCAAGCCCTTTATGAGTGTTCGATCTCACAGTAAATGTTCGATCTCACTGTCTCTCTCTGTATGCAGAAAGAACAATCTCAACAGATGAATTGGAGGAGTTGGATGCATAGGGAAACCATCATAAAGGGGTTGTGGAATGAATCATGGAAAAACAATGTAATCTCGGGGGAAACTATAGGACGCGGATACCTGAGTGTGCCTTTTTCAAAAGCATAGTACATGACAAGGTAGTAAAAATCCTATCGGAGGATACAATACAGTGTTTCGTGCCAGGCATATTGTCTTGTGATGGAAATGGAATGAGGCATTTGACAAGGAGATGGCTTTGTCAATCTCTCACATCATTAAAAAGCTAATCAAAGGGAGAATGGGCAATGTATTATACACCCTTCCACCACATTCACAGTACAGGTACATGACAGATGACATCATCTATTTTACTGCAAAGAGAAGAGTGATTTGTTTAGAATACGTATTCATATCAAGCACACAGATATGTGGAATATAATCATGCCCTTGAAACAACTGCTTTGCCATTCAATTATCCAGCTCTCAGTTTATCTATCCATCCCCAATCAATTCATCAATCTCTTGTTACAAACTGGTTGAATCAACAACATTGTTTCAATGTAATTTATCACCGTATTGTGGTGTGGAATTTATGTGGAAAATACATTGTATTTGAAAAAAGTCATCAATTGTCAATGATCAGTCATCAACTGTTGTTTTGAGGGTGAAATTTCAACCACATGATTATGGTAACCACTTTCAAAAAAGACAAACTTTGTATAACATACAGTATGTTGAATTTGTACCTTTTGAAACTGCCAGATTTTCAATGTTATATCCACTATCAGAAAAAAAAACTATAGCCTGGGCAGCACCTCCTACAGCTATCCAGTTGGTCTCCTGTCCAGGATGTATAATTATTATTGATTTGATTCAGTCATATTCTTTAACTTTGATTTTTTTATTGAGATGGAGATGTGAATCCAACATATTGATTATTAATTTGTAGACATTCTGGAATTAAAGCCAGACTAAGGCAGTGGCACAGATGGAACTATCCAAAAATAATATAGTACATCTCCAACCAAACACAATTCAATATCCAGTTTGTTTACAAATCAATAATCGATATGTTGTATTCACATCTCCAACTAAACCAATAATACAAGTAAAAATATATGATTTAGCCAGTGGCTCAGATAAAACTATGCAAGTAGTAGATACATATCTTTTAAATGTTAAAATTTGGTTGTGTTGTCAACCAAACCCAATTCAATATTACTTTTGTAATTCAGTAAATAGCATACATTTAGGCTATCTTACTAACTAATGTAACAGTATATATTCAACCTGAAAATGAGTAACACATCCATGGCCACTGTAACTCTAAATGTCTTCTTATGGTACTGTAACCCTAAATGTCTTCTTATGTAATCATAGAAACCATTCATGTTCATCATGGCATGCATAGGTCACAGGTCTTTGGAAATCTTCACAATTGACCCTACCCCCTTTGGTTACTGTTGCAACTTTGGACAATATTTTCCCAGAAAGCCCAATTCCCCATTAGTGAAATCCCCGCACAATGATCTAAAACTGTGTTTCTACTACACAATTAAATTATACACAGACTACTTCTTGCTAATCAGAAATCTCTTGGGTATGTTGTGGTGGACTGTCATTACAATTACTTCATGAAAACTTGGTAAAATAATGTTTGTAGTGTAGCTAGCTATCCATTCAATGGATATGAATTCACTGCCAGCATGCATCCAAAGCTATAACCACTTTTGGAGCCAACTAGATAGTGCTCTCAAATCGATGTCAACAGCAGATGGGAATTGTATTCATAACGTTGCTAATTTTGCTAGCTAACATACATTTTAAGAAAACAAGTTATATTAAGTGGCTAGCTAGTTAGCGTAAGCAACTTTTGGTGGTCTATGAGACTGATCGTTAGATAACCGGCTGAGCTAACAAACAATGTAATGAAAATATAATTTCAGGAATCACAGTAGCAAGTGCTCCTTTAGCCATTTAAACAATAATTTTGGGGGGAAAGAAAACTCAGTTTTTGCCATAGCCCTCAGGGCTTTCATGCGATTTAAAAGTGAGCTTGTCTGAGGTGTCAGCCTCCACGCCAATTGCTATCCATTGCAGCGCTGCGATTTGTTGGCCAAAATTCTGGGGCGGGGCTTAGCAAAGGATCACAAAGCATCACTTGCACTATGTACTTTTAATGTAATCTCAACTGCAACCCAGGTCATTCGGGTATTAGACGAAGCACAGTGTTAACACATTAAATTGTTGTATAAATACAAAATATCTGACTTTGTTTTCCCACTTTAACTTTGTTGTACTTTCAAATGGTTAAAAGTTCAGTGATAACACATTTAGATGACAACTAATCAAAACAATCTGACATTGTTTTTCCATTGGAATTTGTTTGTGCTTTTAGATGGTTGAAAGCATAGTGATAACATGTTGGGAATTCAACAAACTTCTGGCAGTCCTTTTTGAGTGGGTGAATAAATGTTGAAATCTCATTGATCAACATCTGAACCAAATATTACTCACATTTCCACGTTGAAATGATGTGGTGTGCCCAGTGGGACATGTCATTAATTTTGCAATGATGTGCTCTTGTTTAATGGGGGCTCAAATTTTAATTGATTACCCTGAGAATACATTAATAAAATCAGCATTGAAGTGACAGTATTTTTGGCATTGTGCCCTCGACAGTACAGAGCATAAGTCATCACATCACACACATATGACCCTGCATTACATTCTATTTTCTCTGTTGCCGTTACACATTGCTAAGAACTTTCCAACCTCCCTGAGGCAGTAGATTTCTGGCATCAAGAATCAAGGCAACTAGAACGCAAGCAAAGTAGGCCAACATAACAACTGCCTGTTCTAAACCCAAATGTGATGACTGGATTGTGTTTGTAAAACAAAGAGCAAGGCATTACTTCTGCAACAATGCTCTGTCAGTGTAGTCACAATCACAATGGTTGTAGACAATGGTAAACAGACATGTGTAAACATTACGGACATACCCCAAGTGCTGTTAAAACATCTGTGACTAAGTGGCTGTGCTACTGCATCTGGGGCACAACATCTGGGCGTGATTCTGTTCAAATTGGATAACTGTTATTAAATGTTTTCATCTAAATTAGCACAAGCGATTCTTAAGAGTCAGGATAGCGTAAACTGGCAGCGATTTTCAACTTGTAGGTTGGAAGAGTGCCTGGGTACCTGGAGTTCACTGACCTTGTTTGCAAACCTTGTGTTGTCGTTGTATGGACAATGGAACATTTCACACAATCTTTAACTTTTGTCAGGCCAACCAATGAAGGCCTCACATATACTTAATTAGGCACATAGTTGTGGATATTTAGACAGAAGATACATTTTACAGTTAGATCTCTGCTTTATGAGTTAGTTGAAAGGGCTCTTTTGTACACTCATTCTGGAGATGTTACTGTGCACCTAAAGATACAAAATTGTTTTTAATGGAGATATACTGTAGAACCCAAAGCCAGAACAGAGGCCATTTTGATTTGGCTGGATTCATGCTCACTTCCATGATGAATGCAACTGACTGTGGATTGCCTTGTATAATGGTTTGTAATCAGAGATGTCGAGCCGCACCTTTATAATCCACAACACTGACGGAGCACCTCACCTGTTGTATTTTCCTCTCATAACTCATGCAAATGTGTGTAATGACTACAAATTAATAGTGCCACAAAGCCCTTGTTCGCTAATTGGACATAGAAGTGGAAACCATTAAGGGCTCAATTTTTTCATTTTGATAAAAGGAGTTTCTCCACTATGAGGGCGCAATTAGATGATTACTCAAAATAGACGGGTGAATAGTGGCTTAAAGGCCCAGTGCAGTCAAACAATTTATTTTCCTGTTTGAAACATCACCAGGTGGTAAATTAGTTCATAGACTAATAGCAAAGAAGATTCCAAATCTCTGCCAATAACAGCTTGTTTTCAGTTTACCGCTCCCCACTCAGACCACTCAAAGACAGTCCTAACAAATTTCTAGCTTGAGAAATTGCTCTTTGCTAATGACTATTTTGTTTATTTTTGACCAATTGACCATCACAATAAGGTAAGGTGATTACCCAGAAATGATTTAATATTGAGATAAAATGGCTGCATTGGACTTTTAAAACGTTGTTGTTTCAACACACTCGGATGCAGGAGAGCGAGAGCCCTATTTTAGATATACAAGCTTCTTGTTTTCTTTTGAGGCTAGGTCACACACCTTGATATTTCGAGGCCATCTACCAAGCTCGGCATGAGGTCTAGTTTACTGAGCGACTATGAGAGGGTCTTAGCAAGCCATCCGTACCATAAGAAAAGACTTGAAACGATCGTTTGTAGGATAACTTTGCGCTTCCTATTTTAAACAATCTGTTGGCAATGGTAATGGCAAAACACTGAAAGATAATATTTCAAAGGTTCTTCTTAATGTTTACATTGTGTTTTTTTTGGTTGGCATAATGCATACAAATGTTTAACAAAGCAGCAGCCTCATAGGTTTCTTGCGCTGCATCAGCATGACAGCGTGATTACAAGTCCACCTGCACCAGGGATGTTCACAGGCTGGGTATAATGTAAAATGTTTGTTCTTCTTCCACATTTGAATTTCAAATCAATCTCCTGTTATATGGACACAGCTGTTTTAAAGGAAAAGGGAAAAAATCAAAGCCATCTATAGCTGACCCCAATTTTCAAGGGCTACTCCATTATTCAGTTTGATATGAAGGCATTTCCTTTCCTTCCTTGCCAAATCTGTCTGATTTGCTATAAATTTACATTTGCTTCTATCGAGATGTCTCCCACTCAAAGTCTTCCAGAGTTTTTTTGGGTCAGTGCGAATTATGCATAATTTTGTCATTGAATAAATAATGGAGTGAAGAAGACATTATGCTTTTTATTCAAGTACATATTTTCAAATGACCAGAGTTGATGTGAGTTGATATGATGTAGCCATTTACACTTGTATCCGTATGGGAGTTGAAAATGGCACATTTGGACACTGATAAGTGCCTAAATTGGAATGCAGTGGCTATACAGTAACATGCTATACACGACGTGAGAGCTCAGGGTCTCAGCTCTACAGCGTTGTATGAGATTCAGCTGATAGCCATTCTAAATGCGAGCACCAAGCACAACTAGAAGATTCCCCATCACTACAGCTATTTGGCCAGCTTTTTGGCCAGCGTATCAGGAGGAGTTGATATGTTCTGAAAGGAGGATTATAATAAATAAATATTTGATGTCATACACGCAAACTACACACCTCTGTCCAAATACAGTATGTACTCACATTTCGATATTGTATAACTCATTTCATTTACAGTTTTAAAGTTTATGATCTCTGTGTTTCATGTACAGTTACAATGATGACATGGCATCATACTCTGGATTGTTCTGAACAGAATTAGCTGATGTTTGTTGTATTGTGAAGGAGATTTGCAACACTCACCTGAATGCACTCATAACACCATTCTATGCGACCCAAAATTACAATCTGCTTCTCTGAAGTGCCTTGTGAAAGTCTAACAATGTAAGATCATATTTTATAATTTACCGCTAGCTAGTCATGTTTGCAATAGAATATGCTTTCAAATTATCCCTACCTGAACCAGATTGGGATTTGTAATGAAACCTTTTTGGATTGAGTAAACAACAAAGCAGTTATGTGATGGTGGGGATGCAGGGCTTTGTTCCAAACCCCCAAAAAACAAGTGTGCTTGCTTCAGTTCCTCAACATCACAGCTAGGAGAGCTCAAACAAGAACCTAATAATTGAAGACTCTTTCCTTGAGTCATAAAAGTGCATTGAAATTACTTAGGAACTGACCTCTCATTCAAACCCATGTCATTGTTTGTCTTATGTTGCACCTAGCCCACATTTCCCATGAATATTCTTATTATGATACTGAATGTATCTATATTCTTGTTTTGTCTGAAGTAACCATATGTCCTTCAATTTCTGACACCAACTGAGGCCCAAATTGGAGTGCGCTGTTTGTCTCTGTTTCTCAAAGCATTTTGTCAGAAAGGTGGCAGATAGCCTAGCAGTTAAGAGAGTTGGGCCAGTAACTAAAAGGTAACTGGTTAAAATCCCAGAGCCGACTAGGTGAAAAATCAGTCTGTGCCCTTGAGCAAGGCACTTAACCCTAATTGCTCTGGATAAAAGTGTCTGCTAAATGACTACAATGTAAATGTAAGAGAGATGCTGAAGGTATACAACAGTGATCAGTGCGCTATCCATCAGAGAGAGCACTGGTGACATCGCCATTACAAGAGCAGGAAAATGTGACCATGAAACGTGTTCTAATAGTTTTCAAAGCCCAAAGACACAGTCTTCAAGTACATTGAGTGAACACACACATTTATTTGCCCAATGACGCTTGGCTGAGTTGAGCTTTATCACTAATTTGGAAGTCATTTGGATGGAAGTAGGAAACGCTCAGCATAGCGAAATGAAAGAACAATTTGACACATTCAAAGGGGCATTTACTATTTACCTTTCAATATAGTGTAGCTTAGGCTTCCATTTGCTAACTGGTAATGCATGGCCCTATACATGTGTTCTTCCTCTCAATTTAGATATCAATATCTCTAAACAGTATACTTATAAAATAGGAATCTGGTAAATTTTCATTGAGTGCCTTCGAGAATGTATTCATACCACTTGACTACTTCCAAATGTTGTTGTTACACCCTAAATAGATTAATATGTTTCACCCATCTACACCCAATACCCCACAATGACAAAATAAAAACATGTTTCTCGAAATGTTTGCAAATGTATTGAAAATGAAATATATAAATACAAATAATTTACATAAGTTTTCACACCCCTGAATCAAAACTTTAAAGAAGCACCTTTGGCAGTCATTACAGCTGTGAATCTTTCTGGGTAAGTCTCTTAAGAGCGTTCCACCCCTGAATTGTGCAACAATTGACATTTAGATATTTTATTAATTATTCAAACTCTGTCAAATGAGTTGTTAATCATTGCTAGACAACCAATTTTAGGTCTTGCTATAGATTTTTCAAGTAGATTTAAGTCAAAACTGTAACCCGGCCACTCAGGAACATTCACTGTCTTGGTAAGAAACTCCTGTGTTGATATGGCCTAGTGTTTTAAGTTATTGTCCTGCTGAAAGGTGAATTCATCTCCCAGTGTCTGGTGAAAAGCAGACTGAAACAGGTTTTCCTCTAGGACTTTCCCTGTGCTTAGCTTCATTCCATTTCTTTTTTATCCTGAAAAACTCCCCAGTGCTTAACGATTACAACATACCCATAATGTTATACAGCCACCACTATGCTTGAAAATATGGAGAGTGGTACTCACTAATGCATCATAATGGATTTGCCACACTTTGTATTCAGGACAAAACGTTTATTTATTTGGCACATATTTTTTAATATTACATTAGTGCCTCGTTGCAAACAGGATGCATGTTTTGGAATAGTTTTTATTCTGTACAGTCTTCCTTATTTTCACTCTGTCAACTAGGTTAGTATTGTGGAGTAACTACAATGTTGTTGATCGATCCTGTTTTCTCCTATCACAGCCATTAAACTCTGAAACTGTTTTTAAGTCACTTTTGGCCTCATGGTGAAAAACCTGAGCGGTTTCTTTCCCCCCAGCAACTGAGTTATGAAGGACACCTGTATCTTTGTAATAACTGGGTGTATTGATATACCACCCAATATGTAATTCATACTTTCACCATGCTCAAAGGAATATTCAATGTCTGCTTTTTGTATTTTTACCCATGTACCAGTAGATGCCCTTCTTTGCAAGGAATTGGAAAACCTTCCTGGTCTTTGTGGTTGAATTTGCGTTTGAAATTCAGTGATCGACTGAGGGATCTTATAGATAATTGTATGTGTGGGGTACAGAGATAAGGTGGTCGATCAAAAACCATATTAAACACTATTATTGCACACAGAGTGGTAGTGGTGACTTGTTAAGCAAATCTTTACTCCTGGACTTATTTAAGCTTGCCATAACAAAGGGGTCGAATACTTACTGACTCAAGACGTTTCAGCTTTTCATTGTCAAAAAATCTAAATGTTATCGATTTTAAATTCAAGCTGTAACACAACAAAATATTGAAAAAGTCAAGAGGTGTGAATACTTTTTGAAGGCACTGTATAGGCTACTGTGCAATCTTTTCTCAAGGAAATTATTAATACAGCAAGACGTGTTGATTTATTTAGAGATTCTTACTGTAAGTTCAGAAATATCTTAATCATGCTATAATGTAAACTAGCACTCATCTGTGAACATAAAAGCAGTCATTCAACAACATTGCACCTTTATCATGTCATCTGGATTATTAGCAAATACGTAAAATTACATGTCAGGGAGTTTGACCAATTTCTCTTGATGACTTTAAAGTGGTGACATGTGAACCTATATGGCTGTCTTGGGCTGTGGTCCCCGCTGATTCAAAGGCCTTTGTTAAATAAAACCCTCTGACTCTGCTCTAACCTTCACCTCTGAGCCCCAGCTAGATAAGGAAATTGCTCTCCCTCAGATCCCAGTCATCTAAATATAGTTGACATGTCAGAGGCGAGATGGTATTTGCTCCTCGGCTGACGTTGCTGTTATCTATCATCATTGTCATGGGTATCTGTCGATAGGATGATGCTGACTTGTTGTTGTCGACCAACATTTGTGATTGCTACAAGTATGTCTTAAAAGTCTTAATGATGATGCATCCCCTGGGCTGCTCCTATCGATTGAATTGATATTTACAGTACAGTTACAACAGAAGCTATGTTTCTATGTGTACAAGTGAGAAAAGGATACTCACATAGTAATAATTGGAGATCATTGTATTGGAATGAGTATTACATCTAGGCGGTGGCAGCTTATGGACGTTATCGACATTAGTGCACTATCTAGGGAATAGGGTACCATTTTGGACGTAGAGTTTAAATGCACCGTCTCTCCCTCCAACTCTGCATTTAGCACCAAGATGTTGCAAGCCATTGTTGCTGATGCTGTTTGTAATTACCCAAACAAGAGAGTTAGAGTTGCTTAATTGCACTGGTTAGCATTAATAAATCATCTCAGATGTAAAGCCCCCTGTTTAGGAGACCTGCGTGGTTCTGGTACCGGTTCCGACCAACATGTTCGCATATAAATTGATCGAAATGGCATGCATTGAGCAACAGCCCTGGTTCCCATGGGCACATAGCATATTCTGAGCCTGTGAGACATAGCATGTGAAATCTGAAACCACTTGAAGCTGAGAAGTCCCCCCTACCATTTCATTCACTCTTCTGACTGTCCATCAACTCCTGGCTGAACCCTACGTCACAGCCACTGACAAAGCACATGCCTGCACATTGTGGCGCAAAGAGAGTGATTTCATTACGGTAGCACATTCAGAGATGGATTTATCGCCATTAATCTAAAATAATTCATCTATTTTAAACAAAAAACACTTTTGGTTTGTCATAGATGGACAAGATTAATATGAGATGAAAGGCGGGTTTCTAACGAGTTCAGAAAGCTGTGTTAGAGCTCTGTTAGACGTTCACAGCGATGGGGGCAGACATTTTGATCAAGAGAGACCTTAGAAAATATGTAGATTTTCTTTAACACTAAACATACAAATATGTATTTTACAGTTATAAGGAAAGTAAAATCAGAAAGTATGCACATTTTCTCTAACACTAAACATGCAAATATATATTTTACAGTTATAAGGAAAGTGAAATCATATAGTTAGTAGTTTTCTAATTTGATTATACCATATTTAAAAAGCATATAAGTAATTTGAAGCCTTATTCATACAGTTTTGTTGAATAGGAATCATGTTATCATATTTGCGCTGTGTACTGTACTTGAGCTTGTGTCCTGAAAAGTAACTACACCACAGCAATTTATAACTCTTTTTTTTTATTTTAACCTTTGAATATGCAGCATTACTAGTTATTGTTCACAGCCCTCTCGTGATAAATAATACATTTTGGGGATTACATAGATTACATTTAAAATTATATTCAGTTACATTTAACTGGTTTAATCTCTAGTCCAAGCAGATTAAATACTGTATCCATGCTACATGTATTATATTGACATGATTGAGTCAGGCAAATTTTAATTTGCTGTGTCTGTGTGTGTGAGAATGAGTGAAAGAAAGATGGAGAGATTGTAAAAGGGCAGGGTATCGTGTTTAGCAAAGTAATTGATGGTTTATAAACATAAAGCAACCTCTAATACAATATTTTACAATGTTATGGAGAAACCTGTTATGAAATTATTCAGATTCATGAGACAATTTGAGACAATTTGTCTGCTTGATAACATAAATATCTCTGTTTTCAAATATTCAACCTGAATAATTTGGCATAATCATTAGCATCTTTCATTATATACTCTGGATATTCACAACAATCAAAATTCATTTTAACAGAGAAAATATGAATATTCTACTGTACATCCCTGTTTCTCTAGTTCATGATTGTATGCTCAGAACGGTTGGCATCCATTTTGTCTAGGCATTGCACCATCTGTGGACTGAGCAATGACAGCCCTCTGAGACATTTCACCTCCAGCAGACTTCCCATAGGCCTCTGATTACACTAGCTGACTGGAACCCAGCAGGTGCCAGGGGAAAAAGGATCCTGAGCCTTAGCAAGTGGACAGCCCATGCTAGATTCTGCAGCAGCACTATGAATACCTTAGCTCGTCTGTCTAGCAGCAGATTTAGCTATCTGAATGCTAGGGAGGCAATCACCCACACACTGGTCATCTGGATATGCTAGTATGTATTGTGTCCATTTTAGGACATCCATTTAACGTTAGAGAACATAACTTCCTAAAACTGTCAAAAACTAACAAAAACATGTTGTGAACTTCATCCAACAATGAATGTCCTGAAGAAGATACAGTTTAGCAGGGCATTCTACTGTCGCCTGCCATTTCAGTCCACCTGAAACATATGATCCTTCGCCTGCCTTCGCGAAGAGCGCTTCCATGCCAGCATAGGCCGGAAATATTTTTTGTTTCTCAGATTGTTCTGGCAACTTGACATTTTGTAACACTAACCACTTTTTAGAAAATCATGATGAAAGTGGCCATTATAGGCCCTTTTAAGACCTAAACATGCCCACTGTTAAAACCCTATGATCCATGAACTGTACTTGATACTGTCACGCCCTGACCTTAGAGAGCCGTTTTATTTCTCTATTTGGTTAGGTCAGGGTGTGATGTGGGGTGGGCATTCTATGTTGTCTATTTCTTTGTTTTGGCCGAGTGTGATTACTAATCAGAGGCAGCTGTCTATCGTTGTCTCTGATTGGGAATCATACTTAGGCAGCCTTTTTCCTCCTGTGTTTTGTGGTTAGTTGTTTTCTGTTTCGTATTCTGTACCTGACAGAACTGTGCGCTTTCGTTTAATTTTTGGTAGTTTTGTTTTAGTGTTTTTTGGTGAAAATAAACATCTTGAACACTTTCCACGCTGCGCTTTGGTCCACTCATTCCGACGAGAGCTGTTACAGATACAGACAACATCTTGGTGTCATTATACTCCTAATAGTATAATGACTCAGTTGGTGGCTCAGTTGGTAGAGCATGGTGTTTGCAACGCCAGGGCTGTGGGGAAAAAATGTACGGAAAAAAATGTATGAAATGTATGCATTCACTACAGTAAGTTGCTCTGGATAAGAGCGTCTGCTAAATGACTAAAATGTAAATGTAATAGTGTGCACTAAAATATGGAGTATCGCTATATTCTGAAATACAATTTTACACATTAATTTATTCAACATTAAAACTATTATTATCACATGTACATATTCTTATTCATTCCTTTACACTTATGTGTATAAGGTAGTTGCTGTCAAATTGTTAGACTACTTGTTAGATATTACTGCATGGTCGGAACTAGAAGCACAAGCATTTCGCTACACTCGCATTAACATCTGCTAACCATGTGTACATGACCAATAAAATTTGATTTGATGTGATTTATAATCTCAAAAGTTCCCTTTTTGATGTAGTTTTTTTGGGACGTATTATTTAAAACAATATACTCTACAAGTACATCGCATTCACCAAAGTAGTCTCTCTGCTACTTTTAAAGTTATGAAGCACCACCAACACAGTGAACAGGATAAAGGATTCAAAGGGAATTCCCTCTGCTGCTGATTTCTTGAACGTGCAATCCTACAGAAGTGCTGTGATTTGTTAATTACCAATAATGTCAATTTCTATTTATAAAATGTTTAATTACCTCAAAATTAGCAGGGAGGGCACTCTGAAAATGTGATGTATTTGAAGAGTATATTGTTCCAAACTATATGTCTAAAAATACGCTAAATCAAAAAGGGTACATTTTTATTTCAGAATATAGCCATACTTCATATTTTAGAGCACACAATAAGGACAGTAAGGACACCAAGATATTGTCTGCACCATGTACGGTTCACGGATCACAGGGGCTTACACGAGGTATGTATACGTCTAAAAAGGGCCTAAAAGGGCCACTCTCATCATGATAAAAAAAGAAGTGTTACAAATGTATGTTAAAGCATGTTAAACATCCTTCCTCACAATTATGCTTTCATGTGAGAACTGCCAGAACAATCTGAGATAGCAAAAATATTCTCGGGCCATGCTGGCGTGGAATCGCCCCAAAGGAGTTCTACGGTGCCTTTCAGTCCCGACAATGTGGCTTTTAAAACCTCTTATATGTTAAGTCCCCTGTTTAGGGGACGTTCATCATAATGTACTTGTTTTGTCAAGATATATCAAGGTAATTTGCTTATAAATTAACCTCTGTTAGGCCAATTCACTTCGTGATTGTTCTGGCTGACAGCCACGCTTCCCTGCTTCAAATAAATTGGCCTCGGATGACTCTGGAGTATCAGGTTACATATCCACAGCCATTGGAGGCTCGGGAGTCCTGCCTTGATGCTCATTTTCTGATCGGACTGTCCGTCATTTTGTGGCGGAACGGTATATCACAGGCACACAAGCCGCATAGTGTTGCAAAGCTAAGAGTCTACTGCAGTTTTACAACACATCGATTTATATTGAATTTAATGAAAACATTTCAAACACAATTTGAAGATGTGAAACAAAACAAATTCGTGTTCATCACAGAGGGACAACCTCTATATTACATGCAAGCTGAGATTGTGAGGAATCCGTAGAGTCGCTAGCCGACTTTGTGGTACGTTCACAGGGGAAGAGAGACAACAATGAATTTGAGCAGTGCACCAGGAAATGAGTCAATTTTTCCCTGACCACTAGTTATATGATTTTGTTTTACTGTAACAAGGTAACTGAAATCTTATAAAGTTAATTGTGAGTATATGTAGATTATCAACCCCATGAATAGGTTGAAATCTATGATGTACTATATTTTTATACAATTTACTATAGCAGAGCATACTAGTTTAAAAAGTGCATACAAATCACTAATAAATAATGACTACCAAAACAAAGCAACAGTATGAGTGTTTTTATACGGCCATCCACTTAACAACTCTAGACAAGCCTGTGAGACCATAGTGAGAATGCCACAAAAACCCCTGGCAGCTTTCTCACTATGGTCTGAATGTCACACACACCCCTGGCAGCTTTCTCACTATGGTCTGAATGTCACAAAACCCTGGCAGCTTTCTCACTATGGTCTGAATGTCACACACACTCCTGGCAGCTTTCTCACTATGGTCTCAGTGGCTCGTCTAGTGTTGGGACCATTGGGACTGGGAGTGAATGAGCCAGCTCCTCCAAAATTCTACCTCCTGGGTAAACCTCAAAGGCCCAACACAGCTCCGGCAAAGGCACAGAGGGTATCAGTAGGGACTGATACAGTAAGTTGAGAGTGCACGACTGCGCATCATATTCTGTGGGAGTACGAAGTGGATGAAATAAAGATAACCGGGGGAAGAAGCGGCATACAAGAAGGTAAACAGTGGTAAGAAACAATTAACTCTGGTATCTGTATATTATACGGTGCCAATATTCCAACCAGTTTTTTGTCAACAAAGCAAAAGATGTTAACAACATGGAATGATAAATAGTGGGGGAGACAGGCGGTGTCAATTGCATGTTTATTGGTCTAAACCGGTTTGTTGTACAGTAGTTGCCTCTTACCTACCACAAGACCGCTAGACAACATATAAGGAGATAATTGCAGAGCGAGGTGTTTGGCCCCAACAAGTCTCTCCCAAGCATGGCATTTATGTCACAGAGATAATGAGATGTGTCAAGAAATTCGCTGAAGTCCTCAAGTTTCCCTGCACTGCATCATGAAACCGGCTGTCAGTATCTCTTGCTCAAATGTGACAGTCCCTCTGCATGCATACAGCTGATTAACACATCACAAGCAGATTTATCCGCTCGCATGAAGCTCCCCCTCCATACGTTCTTCGCATTGAGTTTGCTCGGCAACAACTGTCCAATCCCGTTGCTTTAAGATGTCTGTGTGGGCGAAACCACTTAAAATGAAGGGCTGGCCAGACGAAAAAGTTCGGAATATGCTTTTGTTGCTGGAAGCAAGTCTCATGCTAAGAGAAATGCAACACATTTTCAAGAGTGACTCACGGCAATCATATTGCATTGCCATCAGGTTCTTCACGGAGAAAAGGACAATTGGCATCAACTCGAACATGATAATGAACGCTTGTTTAACCGCAACAGCACATACAATTGAGTTGGATTACACGCATAGCACTCCAATGTGTTCTGACCCTAATTACCACAGACGAAACACGTTGCAATTCAAAATAATTCCCTTAAGGTTTGTGGCTAGAACGGGGCTATGCTGGGTTGTATGGATGGAGAAGTCTTTGTAAAAGAGTGACTGATGTGTTATTCTTGATATAGTCTAAGGAAATTGACCCTTTCCCCTTACTAGGAAGATTACTTTCAATATCATCCTAATTGACATCTCCTCTGACAGAGTGGCTGACTTTGTCAGCTCTGTCACCATTTTTTTCTTACTGACCTTAAATGGAAATTGTACTACTTTGAGAGCTTTATGACTTGACTGCTGATTCCAATCAATAGCTTATTTAGTACCTTATTACTTTTTAGCAACAACAACACATGCATAAACCATGCTATCTCAGAGGGAGTGCATTAATATATCTTGAGGCAAAATGTGAAAAACATAACTTTCCCTGAGTATATTTTGCCGGACTCGACATGAAATATCCACAAAGTATTGACTCAGCAGCAGACTAACATGTTGATGAATGAGCACATAAACATCCACCTGGATGTCCAGCAACGTAATTTATCAAGAGTGGGTAATTAATATGAACATCATATCATTCATCCAGAGTGTGGTGTTGTTTCTGTTGGATATCAGATTGCTTAAACTTTTGTTTTGGTGCAGCATGACACGTTTTCATAAAGACTAATGGGGTTGCATTGTTCTGGTTCATGTTCTGACATGCATTATTGTTATGTACTGTTCGATGTTAATAGAATACATCAAATAATTTTTATATTTTAAGATTTAGGGTAAATTTACCATTGTTAGTTAGACAGTCATAGCAGCCTACAGTAGCTCAATCAACCAACTACTGTCTGAGAAAAGCTTTGATTGAATCAAAAATGAGAAGTCTTCAAAGAAAATTTCGGCTGAACATGTTAGGCTGACCATACACTACCGTTCAAAAGTTTGGGGTCACTTAGGAATGTCCTTGATTTTGAAATATATATATTTTTTAAATCAATTAAAATAACATCAAATTGATCAGAAATACAGTGTAGACATTCTTAATGTTGTAAATGACTATTGTAGCTGGAAATGGCAGATTTTTATGGAATATCTATATAGGCGTACAGAGGCCCATTATCAGCAACCATCACTCCTGTGTTCCAATATTTAATGAAGCTGCCAGTTGAGGACTTGTGAGGCGTCTGTTTCTCAAACTAGACACTCTAATGTGCTTGTCCTCTTGCTCAGTTGAGCACCGGGGCCTCCCACTCCTCTTTCTATTCTGGTTAGAGCCAGTTTGTGCTGTTCTGTGAAGGGAGTAGTACATATCGTTGTACAAGATCTTCAGTTTCTTGGCAATTTCTCGCATGGAATAGCCTTCATTTCTCAGAACAAAAATAGACTGATGAGTTTCAGAAGAAAGAGCTTTGTTTCTGGCCATTTTGAGCCTGTAATCGTACCCACAAATGCTGATGCTCCAGATACTCAACTAGTCTAAAGAAGGCCAGTTTTATTGATTTTTTAATCACAACAACTGTTTTCAGCTGTGCTAACATAATTGCAAAGGGTTTTCTATTGATCAATTAGCCTTTCAAAATGATAAGCTTGGATTAGCTAACACAACGTGCCATTAGAACACAGGAGTGATGGTTGCTGATAGTGGGCCTCTGTACGCCTATGTAGATATTCCATAAAAAATCTGCCGTTTCCACCTACAATAGTCATTTACAACATTAACAATGTCTACACTGTATTTCTGATCAATTTGATATTTAAATTGACAAGAAATGTGCTTTTCTTTCAAAGACAAGGACATTTTTAAGTGACCCCTAACTTTTGAACGGTAGTGCATTTTCAGCCTAATATGTTCAGCCTAAATTAGAATTGTACCAATAACAGTTGTGCTCTGGAGTATGGCATTTTGAATACAATGTTTTTCCATAATTAAGACTATCTCATGACTTTGTAAAATTGAACATGTATTTGAACAAACTAATGCTATGTGTGAAAAATAACTGCATTATAACAGTAACAGCATTCAAATGGAATAAAGGGGCTTTTCCAGCCTGCTTTGTGCCTCTCAAAATTATGGAATAAAATATGGGTCATCTGTTAATGTCCTCTGAGGGAACGAATGTTCCTGTTATCACGTAGAATATTAAAGAAAAAAAAACCTCAGTGTTCATCAGAGAGGATGTTATAATTCACTGGGGAGAATAACAAATGGCTCTAATAATAAAATGGTGGCGCAACATTTGGTAATGTTACTTCCCATGCATTACAATGCACTTCTAAGTTAATAATGTCTCTACCTTTGCAAACAGACGTACCCAATGACATTTAATCAATTACAACTGTTTATCATATACATCCATTCCAATGTTTGTGTCGGTTTTCATTAGGCCTTATTTCATTTTCATAAAGGACTTTACTCTCTTGATTTCCTACAATGACAAGACACGGAAAGTAGGATACTCACCTAAATTGGATCAAATCTGCCTTAATGAACACATATCAAAATTGCATCAACTAAGTCATCCTCATCAACGGGTAATGTTTTTGAAGGCAACATATTGCTAAAGCACATGTTTAACAAGATTCTCCTAGTGTGATTAACAGATGGGGAAAGCAGCCTGTGGTGTCTTTACCAGGGGATATTCTGATGTACCTTTTAATTACATGCAATTTCTGACCATTCAAGATGATTGAGTTTTGACAGACTTTTGATGGAAATATGTAGGCCTAGGTCTGCTGTGGTATTCTCATGAGCTATTCACTGTTTTGTATACAATGAATATACAAAACACTAAGAAGCTCTTTCCATGACATAGACACACAAGGTAAATCCAGTTGAAAGCTATGATCCCTTATTGATGTCACTTGCTAAATCCACTTCAATCACTGTAGATGAAGGGGAGGAGACAGGTTTAAGAAGGATTTTTAAGCCTTGAGACAATTGACATGGATTGTGGATGTGTGCCGTTCAGAGGGTGAATGGGCAAGACAAAATATTTAAGTGCCTTTGAACAGGGTATGATAGTAGGTGCCTTGCACACAGGTTTGTGTCAAGAACTGCAACGCTGCTGGGTTTGTCAAGAATGGTCCACCACCCAAAGGACATCCAGCCAACTTGACACAACTGTGGGAAGCATTGGAGTCAACATGGGCCAGCATCCCTGTGGAATGCTTTTGTCAACTTGTAGAGTCCATGCCCCAACTAATTTAGGCTGTTCTGAGGGAAAAAGTGGCGGGTGCAACTCAATTAGTAAAGTGTTCCTAATGTTTAGTATACTCAGTGTATATCGATAAGTATTCTCCTTCAAAGTAATGTTCATAATTGCCTTGATAATTGCCTCCCCACCCTCTATTTCAAGGATTCCATATTAAAATAAATCTTCCAATCTAACTCAATCTAATATTGGATTGGGTTGAATTCACTCACTCGTATGTGTATCCTTCTTGAATAGGTGGAATGACATTCCTTTGAATAGTTTGCTGCAGGCTAGTTACTTATTGCTACAATTGTGTTCATGTTGCTTTACAGAGACTGTTCTCATATTTTGCTCTCCAGTCATTATTGGTGTTCAGCCCATTAATTTTATAGTCACATTTTCCATCCAAATGTGCAATCCTGACTGACATATTTTTAATGGTTTGGAAATGGAAAATAAACACACTCGAAAGAGAAACTTGCTCGCTAGTTTTCTAAATGATTGGTGATGATATTTGATTATCATCATGTTTTATTGGCTTGCCAGCTTGACTGTGTGTGTATGTGTGTGTGTGCGCGTGCATGTGTGCGTGCGTGCGAGTGTGTGTGTGTGCCTGCGTGTATTGCGTATTGTGTGCTATTCATACATGTGTCCTATCTACTGTACACATACTTGTGTATTCTGTCAGGTCTTTCATGTTGACACGTCCTGTATGGTAAGCTTAGGGCAATGTTACGATGTGTAGCCTGAATGACAAATATTTATATTCTTGCTTGCTCATTGTCTACCAGCTATAATTTGAACAGATGTCTGCCAGCTAGAACGAGAAGTCCCAACACACCACAGTAGGATGTGGATCAATGGCCTACCATTGAAATTTTAGGCTAAGATTGTAGTACTTAAATTCCTGGTGTCAGATATTTGTACACATTAATGACGTATAGAGCTAACTGAATGTGGTCCAAAAGGGATTAAACATTCAAGACTCCAATGTTCTCTCAAAACAATTTAAAAAAAAATGAATATTGCATGCCATACGTATTTAAAGTACAGTTAACTATTTTCGACATGTGATTTTTCTCACCCAACCTTTTTTTTAAATTGTAAATTGATAAACTGATGCCTCAATTAAATAAGATTTGAGCTAGCCAACACCGGCATAGCTGGAGTTTTGACGGTGTCAGAGGTGGAACCACGTTAGAACTGTCAAACCCACAAGCATCTCCCAGTATTGTAGCTATTGCGGACATTGCCATTGGCTGCATGGAGCTACAGTACGTTTGTATGAATGCAAAGGAGCTGTTTTTACAAGTTTGAAACCTGGAATGTGAGATTTAATATAGCCTACACCTTGATTAGGCTGGTATAAATCGTCATTATTTAGTTTAATGATTTTAAATTTTAGTGTCATTATTTCTATATTGCCTTCACTTTCTCGTTTTGAACTTCTAACACAAGTGGGACAGGTGTGGCTTCATGACAATCATCACAAGAGTAGCTACTCACCGATTTTACAGCTCCAACACATTTCCACCTCCGACACTGCCAAAACATCAGGTATGCTATCACCGGTTAACACTTGATCTGATTGAATCTACGCCGAACACTCTCCAAGATCCCACAAAATCACGTCTTGTGGATTTTAAGTGCGTGTCACGGCGGTAGCCAACTCCCCACCATCTAAGGGTCAAAGAGTCAACCTGTCCATCTCAGAGTGACATGTCTTAGATTTAATCTCCTCTCCAGGGGGTAGGCAGACCACCGGAAGTTAATGGTTAACAGCTTCATGTGACCCTGACCATTGCTCCTTCTGATAGAGACTGTACCTCCCTCCACCCACCCTCATCGTCCACACCCACACCCCTCTGGGGGACAAGGGGCAATGGCTGGAATTATTACATCATATAACGCCCCCCCAGCCATCGTCCTCGGCAACTGCCACGGCGTGTTACCACGGCAGCCTCGGAACGTGGAGGACAGGTCCTGCGTGCCACAGCACAAATAGAGATAGGGAGACAGGGAGGCAGGGAGGGAGGGAGGGAGAGAGGGAGAGACTTTCCCCCAGGGTGTCCACAACTCCGCTTACGCAGAAATACTTGACATTTGTATGTCTGCCCAATCAAATAATCTTTGCTTGGAAAAAGGTGGGAAACCTTGAAGTCTATTGTGGTCTAGTGCAGTGCTCCCCACCTGAGGGTTGCACTTTTCACTCGAGCCAGTTCCCCTTACTTTTGTGAGACCGCGACGTTTGTCCACCCCACGAAGAGGACGAATAAATAAACATGACCCTATAGCCATTGTAAAACTGTGTTTTCATTGTTCTGTTTATATCCTTGTCCGATATGGTGTCACACTGAATCTTCTCCTCCTGTGTGATGACCTTTAGCAACTGCAGATGTTGGCTCAATCGGAAATTACTTTTAAATATCGCACTCCACGTATTGAATCCCGGCCTATAAGGTAGCGCAGTAAACCTATCATGCCATACAATTTCATTTAGGTATACTGTAGGCCTACTGTATATTGGTAGATTCATTTGAGGAGTTTTCAGTTCGTGTTCTTAGTTTAGTCTCTGTCTCTTCAAGTATTACAATATATGCTTTCTCACACTATAGAGTACAAAAGCAAATAAGAAAGCAAACACCATATTAGCATTTCTGCAAACATGAATGTGACTGTGCAAATAGCCAAAACAGAGGCTTAAATATTTTATGACAACAAACAAGCGGGCCAATCCCCCCCCCCAAAAAAAGGCCAAGCACCATAGTAATGAAGGGCACGGCACTTCAAACAGACGGAAGTTAGCACAGCTTTAGAAATGTAGTTTAATTTGCATTTCTCAGCTGTCTGTAGTACAAATTAACAGTCTCTCATACAAATGTCTTTCAATCTTGGATACACAGCATATGAGGGGAATAAATAAAGATATGAATGGGGGGAGAAGAAGAACCGAGGCAGAGAGAACTTCAAATGGAAAAAAACAACAGAGCAAATATCAAGTGTCTGCATGGATAAGTGTAAAAAACATTTTTTGGGGAAAACTTAATCACTCAGAGTTATATCACTAGGGTGTTCCTCTTCCCCTGTGCTAGGATTATTTCCATGACATGGAAATTATGAAAGCAGTTGAGATATTTCCTCTCTGTTGAATTGAGGACTATGATATTAGGTGTCCATTGCTATTTCTGTTACTGTGGTTAAGCGGTACTATATCTACTACGAATACTACTATAACAATTGGGCCATTTTCCATATTGTGTAGCTAAAATATTACTATTACAATAGGGCCGTTTTTCATATTGTGTAGTTAAAATATTACTACCACAATAGGGCCGTTTTTCATATTGTTTAGCTAAAATATTTCTACCACAATAAGACCATTTTGCATATTGTGTAGCTAAAATATTTCTACCAAAAATAGGGTCATTTTGCATATTGTGTAGTTAAAATTTTACTACCACAATAAGGCCATTTTGCATATTGTGTAGCTCAACAACACACACCCATCCACTCGCTACTTGCACGTTCTCCCTTTATTCAAAGCGATAAGAAAGTGTTGGAAGTGTAATGCACATTAGACGCAATCTTCTCGGAAGATGAATTTGATTTCGGTCATTTGTTGCAATGATGGAGTGAACAACATTGACATCGCCCATTCATCTTCTTAGTTAATTAGACGACAGTCAGACGATACCGTCCACAAAATGTCATGCATAAAAGGGTGTGACAACACATCTTGAAAAATAAATAACAATGATAATAACTGAACATAACATATTATACATATTTCTATGATAATATTGACTGGTCGAACATGGGCAGAACAAAGATGTGTAGGCCTTGCATATTTTCACATTTTCATATAATTGAAATAAAAGGTGAAAGAACATTTGTGTGTCAAAGATAGGACCAATAGACACATCGTTGCCATTTATAAGCTCCCTGTGAGGTTATACGCTATCCGTGCAACAATCTGTCACCCCCTCCTTGTGTTTTCAATGCCTTTAGTGGCCTTATCAATAAACCATCCAATGTCACATGCTGGGCCATGTTATTAACGTCTGCCTCTATTGTAATCTCTCAATGAAATCATTGATAGCTGTCTGCCATAATTCTTTACAATCCCGCCACGGAGGTATCTCACCCAGAGAGAGAGAGAGAGAGAAAGAGAGAACTACTCCCCTCCCCACTCTAAATCTTTTCCCCGCACCTGAGATAAGAGCAGAACTTAGTTATTGAGCGGGTGGTTTAAGATATACGCTTTCGCTAAAGGGACACTCAAAAGACACACAATGACAAGACATTGAATGGTGTTTCATTACTTGTGGGTCCCGTATTCTCTCTTCGTGTGTCTACAGCAGTGCTCCCATTAACCTCACAGGTCAGGAGGTCTCCATAGTGGAGAGTTCAACAGGTTTTTATACGGTGCAACATGTCTGTTACAAAGTGCTTCATCATACGATTCATAGCACCGAACAACATAAATAATGATGAAGGTAAATAGCCTACAGTTTGTTTTTGGACTCTATTATTTTACTGTGCTAATGAAATACCATGATTGATGACTACATGAAGAGTATCCAAAATATGCACATTGAGTTTCAGAAGATATTTTGTGTTTTGTACACAATAGGGATCCATCTCTTATTCTTAGCTTTGGTTGGGAACCTATGTGGAATACATGAGGTGTCTTCCCTCAAAAGCAGAATGCTACCATCATTTTCCTGACAGAACAGGCACGGACGATCATGAGCACTCACTCTGTGTATTATCCACCTACAACAGCTGCACCTCCACTAGGCACAAAGTAATGACAAAAATGAAAGGGGTATTCTCAGTGCAAGGAGCAGAGAGCAGGTTTTATTTGTTTTGAGAGGGAATGGGCCTGGTTCTCCTCATTGCAATGGGCATGGACAAGAGAGAAGGGCTTTGCTTTGTACAGCTCCATCCCCAATCACACCGAGCGTGAGATAATAGCGACCATAATGTGCTGCCGCTAATGGAAACAAGAGGAGTTTAAGAGTACAGACAAAGAGAGACAGAAGCACCAAAGGCAGAAGGGAAAGAAAAAATAATGATGTGCTTGATTCACACTTGTCATAAAAAAGCCCCGGCTCGTGTGAGAATTTAATTCTGTGGTGAAAATAAGGATGAGATGGGGAGAGCAGGGAGAGCCCATAGGCGAGAAACAGCACAGCATGGTGGGTAATGGGATCCGCCATTTTGCGCCTCTGTTAACATAGTGTTGGGAAGTGTAAGGTAGTGTTGGGAAGTGTAATCATATGAATGTCCCCTGTGTTAACGGGAGATGTTGATGTTGTACTGAGTCATCCTTCTAATGATGTCACAATGTGTGTGTGTGTGTGTTTGTAAATTAGGTACAGATGTGTTGCTGAGCGCTTCGTAATGTAATGTTCATAATTCACTGAAAACCAGCTCTAACACACAGTTATATTAATGGTATTCCACATTTCATGTAGCCTCATTTTGACAAGCTAATTGCCTAACCAATCATGCAACTAGTAGTGCAACCTACAGCATGGTCAAGCAAGTTAATATTTCTGACATTTCCGGACTACTAAACTATTGATTTAGAACCATGGAGAATTACCGTAAATCGCAAAGAAAACAGGCGCTGCCTCCACTAATCCAGCATCATTTCAACTTCAGAATCATCTAATCACCTATGCTTAGTCTAATACAGTAACAATTAATAGATACCAAAAACTATGTAGTCCAATCAGCGCACAGTTAGCTAAATATGGTGTGGCTGTCTATGGCACTGATTTATGTGTGTGTTTGTGTGTGTGTGCGTGCGTGCTTGCAAGTAGAAAAAACATGTTGACTGAACCTACTTGCAGAGAAATGGCAATGCCATCCTGGTCTCTTTCATGGTGCCTAAACAGTCTATGACTTTCATACAGTACACACTTTTAGTTTTTGTTGTCCTAGGCTACCTGGCAAAATTGCTTGCTCGTTAACCTAACTTCCTTTCATGGGCAACGATGCGCCAGGCCTACAGCTACAGTTTAAGTCGGAGGTTTACATACACTTAGGTTGGAGTCATTAAAACTCATTTTTCAACCACTCCACAAATTTCTTGTTAACAAACTAGAGTTTTGGCAAGTCGGTTAGGACATCTACTTTGTGCATGACACAAGTCATTTTTCCAACAATTGTTAACAGACAGATTATTTCACTTATAATTAATTGTATCACAATTCCAGTGGGTCAGAAGTTTACATACACTAAGTTGACTGTGCCTTTAAACAGCTTGGAAAATTCCAGAAAATTATGTCATGGCTTTAGAAGCTTCTGACATAATTTAAGTCAATTGGAGGTGTACCTGTGGAATTATTTCAAGGCCTACCTTCAAACTCAGTGCCTCTTTGCTTGACATCATGGGAAAATCAAAAGAAATCAGCCAAGACCTCAGAAAAACAATTGTACACCTCCACAAGTCTGGTTCATCCTTACCACATTCGTCTGTACAAACAATAGTATGCAAGTATAAACACCATGGGACCACGCACCCGTCATACCGCTCAGGAAGGAGACTCATTCTGTCTCCTAGAGATGAATGTACTTTGGTGCGAAAAGCGCAAATCAATCCCAGAACAACATCAAAGGACCTTGTGAAGATGCTGGAGGAAACAGGTACAAAAGTATCTATATCCACAGTAAAACAAGTCCTATATCGACATAACCTGAAAGGCCACTGGGAATATGATGAAAGATATAAAAGCTGAAATAAATCATTCTCTCTATTATTCTGACATTTCACATACTTAAAATAAAGTGGTGATCCTAACTGGCTTAAGACAGGGAATTTTTACTTGGATTAAATGTCAGGAGTTGTGAAAAACTGAGTTTAAATGTATTTGGCAAAGGTGTATGTAAACTTTCGACTTCAACTGTACATGTTGAACTTCCATTCTCTCAGGCCAGGGGCACAATGTATACATTTATGGTTGGATCAGAAACGCTGAAATAATCATTGGCCAGTCTGGAGAATTAAGTAAAACCACAAGTCCAAATTCTTATTTCCATCCATGGGTATTTTAAGAATGTGCCGATATTAGCTATCTAGCACAATGAGATGCAAAAAAATATAAATAATCTGTCAATGACATTTGGTGTGGCAGGACCATTCACATCTGAGCTCACTCAGTTTAGCTCAACACCAATTAGCTGTTAATATAAACTCAGCAAAAAAATAAACGTCCTCTTACTGTCAACTGCGTTTATTTTGAGCAAACTTAACGTATAAATATTTGTATGAACATAACAAGATTAAACAACTGAGACATAAACTGAACAAGTTCCATAGACAGAGGGGGGGGGGGGGGTCAAAATCAAAAGTAACAGTCAGTATTTGGTGTGGCCACCAGCTGCATTAAGTACTGCAGTGCATCTCCTCATGGACTGCACCAGATTTGCCAGTTCTTGCTGTGAGATGTTACCCCACTCTTCCACCAAGGCACCTGCCAGTTCCCGGAAATTTCTGGGGGGAATGGTCCTAGCCCTCACCCTCCGATCCAACAGGTCCCAGACGTGCTCAATGGGATTGAGATCCGGGCTCTTCGCTGGCCATGGCAGAACACTGACATTCATGTCTTGCAGGAAATCACACACAGAACGAACAGTATGGCTGGTGGCATTGTCATCCTGGAGGGTCATGTCAGAATGAGCCTACAGGAAGGGTACCACATGAGGGAGGAGAATGTCTTCCCTGTAACGCATAGCGTTGAGATTGCCTGTGACACACCGCCCCAGACCATGACGGACCCTCCACCTCCAAATTGGTCCCGCTCCAGAGTACAGGCCTCAGTGTAATGCTCATTCTTTCGACGATAAACGCAAATCCGACCATCACCCCTGGTAAGACAAAACCATGACTCGTCAGTGAAGAGCACTTTATGCCAGTCCTGTCTGGTCCAGCGACGGTGGGTTTGTGCCCATAGGAGACGTTGTTGCTGGTGATGTCTGGTGAGGACCTACCTTACAACAGGCCTACAAGCCCTCAGTCCAGCCTCATTCAGCCTATTGCGGACAGTCTGAGCACTGATGGAGGGATTGTGCATTCCTGGTGTAACTCGGGCAGTTGTTGTTGCCATCCTGTACCTGTCCTGCAGGTGTAATGTTCGGATGTACCGATCCTGTGCAGGTGTTGTTACACGTGGTCTGCCACTGCGAGGACGATCAGCTGTCCGTCCTGTCTCCCTATAGTGCTGTCTTCGGCGTCTCACAGTACGGACATTGCAATTTATTGCCCTGGCCACCTCTGCAGTCCTCATGCCTCCTTGTAGCATGCCTAAGGCACGTTCACACAGATGAGCAGGGACCCTGGGCATCTTTCTTTTGGTGTTTTTCAGAGTCAGTTGAAAGGCCTCTTTAGTGTCCTATGTTTTCATAACTGTGACCTTAATTGCCTACCGTCTGTAAGCTGTTAGTGTCTTAACGACCGTTCCACAGGTGCATGTTTATTAATTGTTTATGGTTCATTGAACAAGCATGGGAAACAGTGTTTAAACCCTTTACAATGAAGATCTGTGAAGTTATTTGGATTTTTACAAATTATCTTTGAAAGACAGGGTCCTGAAAAAGGGACATTTATTTTTTTGCTCAGTTTATTATTTTTTTTATCAAGGGATAAAGACAGCATCAGATATTTGGGCTACACATACAGTACTAATACAGTTTTGTTCTCTTGGAAGCTTTCTCCGGTGAGATATATTCAGCCTCTTGTGAATTGAAGGACATTTTTTAAACACAGAGAGATGAAAGATTCATTATTTTGTATGGTTTTTCTTTTTTACTTGGTCAAATGTTTGGGGGAAGCCTTGTTTCCCTTGGCATCCATGAATACACACCATGCAACACTATGGACTAAATGTTCAAATCCTTTTGCTGCAGAATTATCTTTCTGTGACAATACAGATCAAATTAAGATCCTATATATAATATTAGTGACTGTTTATGCAACAACATGCCAAATGAATGTTAGCTTTTTGAGATCCCGCTCCAGAGTCCTCCGCTCAAGTGTCACAATGTCTAGGTCGGTAGTTTATTTGTGAATAATGGCTTATGCCACTGAGTTGAATTCAGTCTTGTAACTGTGAATAGAATATGGTTGTAAAGGAAAATGTGGAAATGTACTTACCTCATACCTCTGTCTACGAACATGTGCTTATCCAACAATGCACAAAATCTTATTTAGTATTCATTAGGATCCCTATAGGATATCTAAGTGGGTAACTGCTCAAAATTCAAAGGTCAAGACAAAGATGTGCATGTCTCAATAGATTCACTTATCTGTTTTTCAGTATAAAAAAATGTACTCAAAAAGTCTTATTTTTATAATTCAACCCCAATTCCATTCTCCCTCCAGAAATCCCTGCTTGAGCTTCTTCTGACAAAGCTCTCAAATGGGAATTGGCTGCTGGTCTTACAAACCTCCACCTTTGCAGTTCCTGAACCTCCAACAACAAGTGGAACCGTTACCTTGTTTCACATTGCTGCAAGGGCTTGACACAAACCGCTGCACATAATGCACAGCACAACTTGACAATCCACGAGGGAAAGTACCATACTAATATCTACAAAAAGCACCTTGGTTGGTCAAATAATAAGTCTCTTCAGCAATTCAGCTGTTCCTTCAAACGAAAAGTTCTACAATTGGATCTGTTTTGCCAACATTGTGTACTGGACATAGAACATCAGTATACTGTAAATGTTGACTTTAACTTACTTATATGCATTGTAAAGTTCTAAAGACAGTGCTAAACCAGAATACAATAAGAAGACAATAACACCAGAGAAATATGTTGTTGAGAGTAGGGTTATAATGCCTTAAGAATGAAGGCTGTGGTGATTAGAACAAAATCAGCTTGCAGAATGTGTTGATTTATATTTCTTTTTTTAACCTTTATTTAACTAGGCAAGTCAATTAAGAACAAATTCTTATTTACCTTGACGGCCTACCAAAAAGCAAAAGGCCTACTGCAAGGATGGGGGATGGGGTTAAAAATAAAAATAAATGTTATAAAAATATAGGATAAAACACACATCAGGACAAGAGAGACAACACCACTACATAAAGAGAGACCTAAGACAACAACATAGCATGGCAGCAACACATGACAACACAGCATGGTAGCAACACAACATGGCAGCAGCACAACATGGTAACAGCACAAAACAGGGTACAAATATTATTGGGCACAGACAACAGCACTAAGTGCAAGAAGGTAGAGACAACAATACATCATGCAAAGTAGCCACAACTGTCAGTAAGAGTGTCCATTCTTTGAATGAAGAGATTGAGATAAAACTGTCCAGTTTGAGTGGTTGTTACTGCTCATTCCAGTCGCAAGCTGCAGCGAACTGAAAAGCCAAGCGAACCAAGGATATGTGTGCTTTGGGGACCCTTAACAGAATGTGACTGGCAGAACGGGTGTTGTATGTGGAGGATGAGGGCTGCAGTAGATATCTCAGATAGGGGGAGTGAGGCCTAAGAGGGTATTATAAATAAGCATCAACCAATGGGACTTGCAACGGGTATACAGAGATGACCAGTTTGCAGAGGAGTATAGAGTGCAGTGATGTGTCCTTTAAGGAGCATTGGTGGCAAATCTGATGGCCGAATGGTAAAGAACATATAGCTGCTCGAGAGCACCCTTACCTGCCGATCTTTAAATTATGTCTCCGTAATCTAGCATGGGTAGGATGGTCATCTGAATCAGGGTTAGTTTGGCAGCTGGGGTGAAAGAGGAGCGATTACGATAGAGGAAAACAAGTCTAGATTTAACTTTAGCCTGCAGCTTTGATATGTGCTGAGAGAAGGACAGTGTACCGTCTAGCCATACTCCCAAGTACTTGTATGAGGTGACTAACTCAAGCTCTAAAACCTCAGAGGTGGTAATCACACCTGTGGGGAGAGGGGCATTCATTAATGCTCTGAGCATGTGGACAGTTTCCTCAGCAAGGCATACACAGGGGTTGTCCAGGGCCCTGAAGGCAGCTATCCAGGCTCTGAAAGGCTAGAAAGCTGCTCTCTGCTGGGTTTGAAACATCAGACAGACCTGGCAGCTCAACCGTGAGATAGGTGCCATTCAGACAGCCTTCACCCACCGCTGTACATTCGTCTGCCAAAGGGCATGTCCTGCCTGCTCGAACAGAAACCACACATTGACAAGCAGTGCAATGCACACCTTGCAGAGCTGAATATCTTACACAAGATTTGTAATGTAGCCTGCTAATAAACTCAAGTGATTCACCTGCTTAAATAATGTGTTTTTTTTCTTTACATGCAAACTGAACAGTTTGTCAAAAAGAGATTGACAGTATCTTGTGACTGTCATTGTCAAATAATCAAAGACCATTGAGTGAGCCTATCAAGGTGAGAATAGGTCGTCAAACTGTGCAATGCATTGCTTGCATGCGAATGAAGTGGTGTCATTGTAATGATACATTTGCACGGTCTCAAGTCCCAGCAGTAACTAACATATTGTATCTCTTTAGGGAAGATGCTTTCCTTTGTGATTGGATTTAGATATCCTGTGAATGCACTCAAAAGGCATGCAGTTCCATACTCTTTCATCGTTTTACTTCCCATATACGTACCGTATTTAATCTCACCCAGTATGAAGAAAAATACATTCTTTACAGTAAATGTTCAGTCTTGTCTGTTCTCCACCTCTGGATCTAATCGACTTATCATAACCCATGTAACATGCTACATTAATCTTCCCTGCTTCAATATGCACATCTACCATTCCTATTTACAGTGTTTTACCTCCTGTGTTTCAAGTTTGGATTCTGTGTGGCAAATTAATCTGAAGGCCACTGAGTTCTATTTTCAGTTCCACTGTTTATGCCAAAGGCAACATTATGCAACATTATATAAAAAAGTATATTCTCAAGAGGGATTTAGCGTAAAAAAAAGAAAACAAAACATTCCTATATAGATTTAAATGCATTGATGTAATAAACTCAATAGGTTATTAAACATGCCATATTCAACCATTGAAAAAGACTTTGGACATGGCTAGTGCATTTCATGAGACCACACAGGTAATTATTGCCATTGAATGTACAAAAATACGTCATCTAAATGCTCTATGGTAGGGAATGGTCTTGGCATGGGGGTGTCATTTTGGACCACTAGTTCCCCATTCTCCATAGCGTTGTGAGCAATGGCCCTTCTGCACCCCGGTAGTAGTAGTAATCATTTTTACAGCCCTTACTTAATTAAAATGTCAGATCCACCGTAGCAATATGCGGCCGAGTTCTCACCAAATTAAAAAGAAATTAGGATGGCAGATGTGTCTTTAATGGCTTAATCAAGCCTTTATATTGGTTCCAATAAACCATAACCACAGTCGAATATTGTTCAAATATTTCTTGATCCATGAGTAATATCAAACAATTGTTTGATATACAAATGCATGGCCAGCTGTTTTGGACTTGTTGATGCTAGCCCTCCTGAGCATTGGCGTCTGTTGAAACCAGATATGTGAATAACAAAAACAAACGTAGGCGGATACTGTAGGTAGATTGAAAATAGCAATAAAACAATTAAGTTTGAACTCAACGGCAAATGGTTGTTGTTAATATACACATGAACATGCTGGTCTTGAAGCAAAGGTTGTGCAGCAGTCTAATCATGTGACCCTATAAGCTGTCAACAGCTCCTGGAGGCAGAGTTCAATCAAACCCACATTGCTGGTGCGTGCAATATATTTCATTTCCCTGTTGTCAAATAGAATTGCACAATGGTCTTGTGTTCTAGAGGCTCCTCTCCAATCACAATAAGACATATAGGTTGATTTCAGTGCAGTGACTGTTTAAACAAAGATACTGCGTCAAAAAATGTTCTACAGGTTTGACTGAATCCAGAGTTCCAGAGCCATATTTCCACCTCTTCCAACCAACCATCCCCGGTCTGCCATGACACTCACATTGAAGTGAGACAGCAAATGAATTAATCAGCCTCCCGGGCCATGCTGATGCCATCTATGCAGCTGGGAGCACATTTTTGCTAGATTTATCCTGCCATAGCAAAACTTTAGCCCTGTATTTTAACACAGACAACACCTTTAATGCATGCACATAATGACACACACAGTGTCTGTGCTTCCTGTTTTACTTCACCGCCACCGCTGTCTTCCATCCAACTCAAGTGTAACCCTTCGTAGGAATGTATTGCAACTAAATTAAACTGTAACAGTGATCTGTGAGAGTACTCTTGGTTCTATTGCTACATTATGACAATACTAGATGTTAAAATGGATGAAAGTGGAAATCAGATGGGAGAAAGAGAAGAGAAGTCTGTTACACCTCATGTCGATGAAGTGTTTGGGAATATGACATTTTATTTTTCCCCACATCTCGTCCGGCAGCGGTTCCTTTTCCGACATGATCAAATTTATTTCCAAACAGTCCCAATCTCTCCCTGCCACATCCTCACAGGGTGCTTATTGAAAACGTGACGGGAAAGGAGAATGGGGGACAAAGCTCAAGAGAACTCAGAACCCTGTTTGGAATTTGGTTGGGCCATACACATACAACACAGGGTTGGCATTTGAAACTGAGCATTTAGCATTTAAGCATGTTGACTTGACGCGTTTGACATCTCAGAGTAATTTTCTGTCATGTATACCTTTTGGAGGATAATGTCCCTCAGAGGTGCCAAAGGATCAGTAAACAGGTCAAAGATCAAATAAATCAAACTCTATTTTCTAAAGAAGCAGGTGGTATACAGTGCCTTCAAAGTATTCACACTCCTTGACTTTTTCCATATTTTGTTGTGTTACAAAGTGGGATTAAAATGGATTTAATTGTAATTTTTTTGGTCAGTGATCTACACAAAATACTCTGTAATGTCAATGTTTTTAATTAATGGAAAATAACACTAATATAAAACAATGTTGGTTGTTGATCATTGCTAAACAGCCATTTTCAAGTCTTGCCATAGATTTTCAAGCCAGATTTAAGTCAAAACTGTAACTAGGCCACTCAGGAACATTCAATGTCGTCTTGGTAAACAAGTCCAGTGCATATTTTGCATTGCGTTTTAGATTATTGTCTTGCTGAAAGGTTAATTTCTCTCTCAGTGTCTGTTGGAAAGCAGACTGAACCAGGTTTTCCTCTAGGACTTTGCCTGTGCTTAGCTCTTTTCCTTTTCTTTTTATCCTAAAATGTCCTAGTCATTGTCTATGACACGCATACCAATAACATGATGCAACCACCACCTTGCTTGAAAACATGAAGAGTGCTACTCAGTGATGTGTTGGATTTGCCCCAAAAATAAAGCTTTGTATTTAGGACAAAAAGTTAATTTCTTTGCCACATTTTTTGCAGTGTTATTTTAGTGCCTTATTGCAAACAGGATGCATGTTTTGGAATATTTTTATTCTGTACCGGCTTCCTTCTTTTCACTCTGTCATTTAGGTTAGTATTGTGGAGTGACTGCAATGTTCAGTTTTCTCCTATCACAGCCATTTAACTCTATAAAATCACCATTGTCCTCATGGTGAAATCCCTGAGCAGTTTCCTTCCTCACCGTCAGCTGACTTAGGAAGGATGCCTGTATCTTTGTAGTGACTGGGTGTATTGATACACCATCCAAAGTGTAATTAATAACTTCATCATGCTCAAAGGGATATTAAATGTCTGCTTTCCCCCCCACATCTACCAGTAGGTGGCATTGTTTCAAGGAATTGTAATACCTGGTCTTTGTCATTAATCTGTGCTTGAAATTCACTGCTCAACTGAAGGATCTTACAGATAATTATGTCTGGGGTACAGAGATGTGGAAGTCATTCAAAAGTCATTTAAACTTTTCCTTTTTCATTAATTTGTAAAAATGTCTAAAAACATATTTCCACTTCAATCAAATGTATTTTTAAAGCACTTTTTACAGCGTAGCCTACTGGTTAGAGCGTTGGACTAGTAACCGAAAGGTTGCAAGATCGAATCCCCGAGCTGACAAGGTACAAATCTGTCGTCCTGCCCCTGAGCAAGGCAGTTAACCCACTGTTCCTAGGCCGTCATTGAAAATAAGAATTTGTTCTTAACTGACTTGCCTAGTTAAATAAAGGTACAATAAAATAAATAAAAACATCAGCTGATGTCACAAAGTGCTGTACAGAAACCTCAAACAGCAAGCAATGCAGATGCAGAAGCACTTTGACAATATGGAGTATTGTGTGTAGATCAATGACACAAAATCTAAATGTAATGAATTTTAAATTCAAGCTGTAACAAAACAAAATGTGGAATAAGTCAAGGGGTTTGAATATTTTCTGAAGGCACTGTATTGTATTTACTCCATTTCTGACTAGTTGGTGAAACTAATACCATAACTATAACTACAGTGAGGGAAAAAAGTATTTGATCCCCTGCTGATTTTGTATGTTTGCCCACTGACAAAGAAATGATCAGTCTATAATTTTAATGGTAGGTTTATTTGAACAATGAGAGACAGAATAACAACAAAGAAATCCAGAAAAACGCATGTCAAAAACGTTATAAATTGATTTACATTTTAATGAGGGAAATAAGTATTTGACCCTCTCAATCAGAAAGATTTCTGGCTCCCAGGTGTCTTTTATACAGGTAACGAGCTGAGATTAGGAGCACATTCTTGAAAGGAGTGCTCCTAATCTCAGCTTGTTACCTGTAAAAAAGACACCTGTCCACAGAAGCAATCAATCAAGCAGATTCCAAACTCTCCACCATGGCCAAGACCAAAGAGCTCTCCAAGCATGTCAGGGACAAGATTGTAGACCTACACAAGGCTGGAATGGGCTACAAGACCATCGCCAAGCAGCTTGGTGAGAAGGTGACAACAGTTGGTGCGATTATTCGCAAATGGAAGAAACACAAAAGAACTGTCACTTTCCCTCGGCCTGGGGCTCCATGCAAGATCTCACCTCGTGGAGTTGCAATGATCATGAAAACGGTGAGGAATCAGCCCAGAACTACACGGGAGGATCTTGTCAATGATCTCAAGGCAACTGGGACCATAGTCCCCAAGAAAACAATTGGTAACACACTACGCCGTGAAGGACTGAAATCCTGCAGCACCCGCAAGGTCCCCTGCTCAAGAAAGCACATATACATGCCCATCTGAAGTTTGCCAATGAACATCTGAATGATTTAGAGGACAACTGGGTGAAAGTGTTGTGGTCAGATGAGACCAAAATGGAGCTCTTTGGCATCAACTCAACTCGCCGTGTTTGGAGGAGGAGGAATGCTGCCTATGACCCCAAGAACACCATCCCCACCATCAAACATGGAGGTGGAAACATTATGCTTTGGGGGTGTTTTTCTGCTAAGGGGACAGGACAACTTCACCGCATCAAAGCGACGATGGACGGGGCCATGTACCGTCAAATCTTGGGTGAGAACCTCCTTCCCTCAGCCAGGGCATTGAAAATGGGTCGTGGATGGGTATTCCAGCATGACAATGACCCAAAACACACGGCCAAGGCAACAAAGGAGTGGCTCAAGAAGAAGCACATTAAGGTCCTGGAGTGGCCTAGCCAGTCTCCAGACCTTAATCCCATAGAAAATCTGTGGAGGGAGCTGAAGGTTCGAGTTGCCAAATGTCAGCCTCAAAACCTTAATGACTTGGAGAAGATCTGCAAAGAGGAGTGGGACAAAATCCCTCCTGAGATGTGTGCAAACCTGGTGGCCAACTACAATAAACATCTGACCTCTGTGATTGCCAACAAGGGTTTTGCCACCAAGTAGTAAGTCATGTTTTGCAGAGGGATCAAATACTTATTTCCCTCATTAAAATGCAATTCATTTTATAACATTTTTGACATGCGTTTTTCTTGATTTTTTTTTTTTTTTCTGTCTCTCACTGTTCAAATAAACCTACCATTAAAATTATAGACTGATAATTTCTTTGTCAGTGGGAAAACGTACAAAATCAGCAGGGGATCAAATTTTTTCCCTCACTGTATTTGTTCCCTCACTGTATTTCCTCTAGAATACCTACTGTAAAATAATTTTAGCTGATAACAAGATTCCTTGACCCATCAAAAAATGACATGTGTGGGAATATTTACAGTAAATATGAGTACAATAAAAAATGTGAAGATAAATATTGTTTCCTTACCTGGCAGGGCCTCTGATAGTAGATGTCCATAGAGTGTAACTGAAGAGTAGTTAAAAATCCCCAGTGGAATACACAGGTCACTTATTTCAAGATTCCAATGTCTGTAATAATAAAAAAGAGAAGAAATTTAAGCAGACATACAGTAGGAGCTTTTCGGAACTAGCACAAGTCTAAGCAGTAACAAGCCAATCGAACCAAGATAAACATCCTTGAAGACTGTCAGCCCAAGGAAGACAGAGGAAGGCCACTAAGTTGAAGAAGGAAAAGACCTCTGACATGCACAGTATCTTCCTTCAACGCTTGGGCGGATTGATCGTTTTTCTGCCCAAACGGCTGCCAAGGGACGCTTCATTAAATCCTAATTTCTCTCGGCACTGTAACCCGACCGACTGGCCAAGGAATTTTATGAGAGAATATCCTGATTTAACTCCTAACTGTCATGTTTAGGACACTAACATGAGTATCAAAGCAGGGGAAGGGATGGAATTAATCTGTTGACCACAATTTATGGCATTACAAAATTATTGGCACCCGGGTTGCACAGCCTGCCAACAAATGCTTCTTGTAGCCATCAATGAGCTTGCTGCACCTTCTAGTAGCAATTTGGCCCACTCTTCAGCAGCAAATTGCCTCTAATTCTTGTTTGAGGGGTTCCCTCCGCCAACTGCTGTTATCAGATCCCACCGTAGGTTATGGATGTGATTCAGATCTGGTCTCTTTGCTGATCACTCCAGAACAGTCTCACGTTTTTTCTTGAATCATTCCAGGTTTCTTTTGATATGTGTTTGGGTTGTTGTCCTGCTGGAAGACCCTCAACCTTCAATAGAGATACAGTTTTTGGACACAGGGTTGAACATTGTACTTCAAAACACTTTCATAATCTGCCGATTTCATGATGTCTTGCATACATTCAAGTCCCCAGTGCCAGAGACATTTGTCTTCATTTTTTGTAAACTAAAATTGTATACATACATTTATTTAAAATAAAATTGGTTCTGCAGTATAGAAAATCCAATTACAAGGTGTGGTAACCAAAAGTTGTTTTTAATTTCAACTTATTTTAGAAGAAATAGGGAACCATTTAAGAAAAGTGTAAATTTGTCAATATATTGGGCCGCAACTGTACATGATTAGTCAACCAGTTTTTTAAATTAATAGTCCCGGGATGCTACAGAATAGATCTGCCTAATGAGGGGGAGGAGACTCAGTTTGCTTGAAGCATTTAGTGAGGAATACTTAATGAGATGTTAATAGGATGATGCAATGTTGGACAGAATACAGTAAATGTTGAGGTGCATTCACACTCCCATTGTGAGCATGACTACTATTTATCTCATTCATATTAAATTAAATTTAGAGAAGTGATGAAAGACAATTACGATGACCTTCTTGTTATGTTGCTTTTATCAGTCCCAGGTGTAGATAAACCTGATAAAAGATAAAAAATGTGACAATAGGTAATAAAATGAATTGCACGCCATGTCAGTGAGTGAGATGGGTTTGCTCCCAGAGGATAAGCCACTGATATGTTAATATGACTGAAGAATAATACAATTCCTAGTATCAAGTCATCGAGGAATTCACTTAATAACACTCGACAATTGGATTAAGATCTAGAGTCTAACTTGTGTTCCATACAGCGTTGGTTGTTCAACTGGTGTGGTCGCCAATATAGGCTACATCAACCAGTATAAACCCAAATAGTACTTGTATTTAAGAAAAACCACACTTTCCTCATAGCCTACAATTAAACAAGGCTGTATGGGGATAATTGTCTTTTGAATATAAATTAAACTCCAACTGTGTCTCTGACTTTGGACATTTTGCTCCATTTCTCCCCATATGAATATATTTTTGATACAAAGTTTGATGCTAGCATGTTTGCTAACTTAACTATGCTATCGCTGGTCCCATCAAACATTCTGTTTGGAATGTGAAGAACTGGTCTGGTAATCATATACAGTTCATTCAGAAAATATTCACACCCCTTGACTTTTTCCACATTTGTGTTGTATTTTGCGTCACTGATCTACAAACATTACCCTATAATGTCATTGTGGATTATTATTTTTTTAGATCAGTGACAAATTAATAAAAAATAAAAAGCTGAAATATCTTGAGTCAATATGGTAAGCCTAAATAAGTTCAGGAGTAAAAATTGTCATGTTCGTCGTAAGGAGTGGACCAAAATGCAGCGGGTATATTGATCATCTTCTTTTTATTAAAGAGAAAAACACTTAAACAAAACAAAATACGAAAACAGTCCAATAAGGTGCACAGACTATACTGGAAACAACCACCCACAAACACAAGTGAAAACACACACAAATAAATTTGGCCTCCAATCAGAGGTAACAACAACCAGCTGCCTCTAATTGGAGGTTATTGACAAAACTAACATATAAATAGACAAGCTAGATAAACACATAGAAATAGATAATCTAGAACATAAACCAAAAACACAAAACACACAAACCAAACACCCCCTGCCACGCCCTGACCAAAATACAATAACAAATAACCCCTTTTACTGGTCAGGACGTGACAAAAATGTGCTAACCAAGTCACGTAATAAGTTTCATGGACTCACTCTATGTGCAATAATAGTGTTTAACATGATTTTTAAATTACCACCGCATCTCTGTACCCCACACATACAATTATCTGTACGGTACCTCAGTCGAGCAGTGAATTTCAAACACGGATTCTACCACAAAGACCAGGGAGGTTTTCCAATTGTTAGCAAAGAAGGGCACCTATTGGTAGATGGGTTCAACAAAAAGCAGACATTTAATATCTCTTTGAGCATGGTGCAGTTATTAACAATTACTCTTTGGATGGTCTATCAATACACCCAGCCACTACAAAGATACAGGCACCCTTCCTAACTCAGTTGCCAGAGAGGAAGGAAACCACTGAGGGATTTCACCATGAGGCCAATGGTGATTTTAAAACAGTTACGGAGTTTAATGGCTGTGATAGGAAATAACGGATTATGAATCAACAACATTGTAGTTACTCCACAATGAAAAGAAGGAAGCCTGTACAGAATAAAAATATTCCAAAACATGCATCCGGTTTGCAATTAGTCAATAAAGTAATACTGCAAATAATGTGGCAAAAATAGATTTTTGTCCTGAATACAAACCATTAAGTTTGGGACAAATCCAACACAACACACTACTGAGTACCACTCTTCATATTTTCAAGCATGGTGGTTTTTGCATGATGTTATGGGTATGCTTGTTTTAATAGTCACAGTGGGTACAAATCTCAAATGCACTTCCTGGTAAACTCATTCACCGTATCGGTATATGTGTCGATATTATTTTCTGAAACTACTCTGAACATATCCCAGTTCGCATGATCAAAACAATCTTGAAGCATGGATTCCGATTGGTCAGACCAGCGTTGAATAGTCCTCATCACGGGTGCTTCCTATTTGAGTGTCTGCCTATAGGAAGGGAGGAGCAAGATGGAATCGTGGTCCGATTTGCCGAATGGTGGGCGGGGGAGGGCCTTAGATGCATTCTGGAAGGTTGTATAAATAACAATGGTCGAGAGTTTTAGCAACGCGAGTATGACAATCAATATGTTGACAGAATGTCGGGAGCCTTTTCTTCAAATTTGCTTTGTTAACCTGTTGGGGATAGGGGGCAGTATTTGCACGGCCGGATAAAAAACGTACCCGATTTAATCTGGTTACTACTCCTGCCCAGTAACTAGAATATGCATATAATTATTGGCTTTGGATAGAAAACACCCTAAAGTTTCTAAAACTGTTTGAATGGTGTCTGTGAGTATAACATAACTCATATGGCAGGCAAAAACCTGAGAAGATTCCTTACAGGAAGTGGCCTGTCTGACAAGTTCTTGTTCTTCTTGACTATCTTTATTGAAAACTGAGGATCTTTGCTGTAACGTGACACTTCCTACGGCTCCCATAGGCTCTCAGAACCCGGGGAAAAGCTGAATGATGTAACTCCAGCCCCTGGCTGAAAAAGATTAGCGCCTTTGGTAAGTGGTCTATCAGAGGACAATCTGACTGAGGCGCATGCACGAGGGGATCCCATGTTTTTATTTTCTCTCTCTTTGAACGTAAACACGCTTTCCCGGTCAGAATATTATCGCTTTTTTACGAGAAAAATGGCATAAAAATTGATTTTAAACAGCGGTTGACATGCTTCGAAGTACAGTAATGGAATATTTTGAATTTTTTTGTCACGAAACGCGTCGTGCTCGTCACCCTTCTTTACACTTCGGATAGTGTCTTGAACGCACGAACAAAACAGAGGATATTTGAACATAACTATGGATTATTTTGAACCAAACCAACATTTGTTATTGAAGTAGAAGTCCTGGGAGTGCATTCTGACGAAGAACAGCAAAGGTAATAACATTTTTCTTATAGTAAATCTGACTTTGGTGAGGGCTAAACTTGGTGGGTGTCTAAATAGCTAGCCCTGTGATGCCGGGCTATCTACCTAGAATATTGCAAAATGTGCTTTCACCGAAAAGCTATTTTAAAATCGGACATAGCGAGTGCATAGAGGAGTTCTGTATCTATAATTCTTTAAATAATTGTTATGTTTTTTGTGCACGTTTATCATGAGTAAATTAGTAAATTCACCGGAAGTTTGCGGGGGGTATGCTAGTTCTGAACGTCACATGCTAATGTAAAAAGCTGGTTTTTGATATAAATATGAACTTGATTGAACAAAACATGCATGTATTGTTTAACATAATGTCCTAGGTGTGTCATCTGATGAAGATCATCAAAGGTTAGTGCTGCATTTAGCTGTCTTCTGGGTTTTTGTGACATTATATGCTAGCTTGAAAAATGGGTGTCTGATTATTTCTGGCTGGGTACTCTGCTGACATAATCTAATGTTTTGCTTTCGTTGTAAAGCCTTTTTGAAATCGGACAGTGTGGTTAGATTAATGAGAGGCTTGTCTTTAAAATGGTGTAAAATAGTCATATGTTTGAGAAATTGAAGTAATAGCATTTCTAAGGTATTTGAATAACGCGCCACAGGATTCCACTGGCTGTTACGTAGGTGGGACGATTTCCTCCCACCGACCCTAGAGAGGTTAAAAACCCTGCTACAATAAATGCAGCCTCAAAATATGTGGTTTCCAGTTTGCAAGTCCCGTGAAGTTCTTTGAGGGCCGTTGTGGTATCCGCTTGGGGGGGGGAGATATAGACCACTGTGGCTATTATTGATGAAAATTGTCTTGGGAGATAGTACGGTCGGCATTTGATTGTGAGATATTCTAGGTCGGGTGAACAGAAGGACTTGAGTTCCTGTATGTTATCACAGTTACACCATAAGTCGTTAATCATAAAACATATACCTCCACCCTTCTGCTTCCCGGAGAGATGTTTGTTCCTGTCGGCGAATTGTACTGAGAACCCAACTTTACAGAGTCAGACAGTATATCTCGAGAGAGCCATGTTTCCGTGAAGCAGAGTATGATTACAATCTCTGGGGTCTCTCTGAAAAGCGACTCTAGCCTTGAGCTCATCAATTTTATTATCCAGAGATTGGACATTAGCGAGTAAAATACTCGGGAGCGGTGGGTGGTGTGCACGCTTCCTAAGTCGGACCAGAAGACCGCCTCGAGTACCATTCCTCCACAGGCGTTGTTTTGGGTCAGCCTCTGGATTGAGTTCAATTGCTTTGGGGAGAGCAAACAAAGGATCCACTCCAGGGAAGTCATAATCCTGGTCGTAATGCTTGACGTTCTGGTGATTTACCGCCGCTCTAATATCCAATAGTTTTTTCCAGCTGTATGTAATGACACAAAACAATTCCTGAGCTAATATCGTTAAAAATAGTACATAAACAAACAAAATACTGCAGAGTTTCTTAAGAGCTAGTCGCGATGCTGCCATCTCCGGCAGCGCCATCATCAAACAAACAAGTCATATTTTGAGTCTATACAGTGTTTGTTTACATTTACTTTGTTTACAAACATTGGAGAATATAACAAGCTTGTATTTTTATTTTGGACGGGGTACGACAGTTGAACTAAGCTCATGAGGCATTCATAAATAAATTCTTCTCGAATCTATGGGTATGTATCATTACTGTATGCCAATGCTGCCAATGACTGGAACGTACTCATACCTCCCTCACTAATTTGAAGCACCACCTGTCAGAGCTGCTCACAGATAACTGCACCTGTACATAGCCCATCCAACTACCTCATCCCCATATTGTTATTTCTTTTTTTGCTCCTTTGCACATTTTACATTTTAGTCATTTAGCAGACACTCTTATCCAGAGCGACTTACAGTAGTGAATGCATACATTTCATACCTTTTTTTTCTCTTCCATACTGGTCCCCCGTGGGAATCAAACCCACAACCCTGGCATTGCAAACACCATGCTCTACCAACTGAGCCACACGGGACACCCAGTATCTCTACTTGCACATTCATCTTCTGCACATTTTACATTTACATTTTAGTCATTTAGCAGATGCTCTTATCCAGAGCGACTTACAGTAGTGAATGCATACATTTCATACATTTAATTTCATGCATTTATTTTTTTGTACTGGCCCCCCGTGGGAATCTAACCCACACACCATGCTCTACCAACTGAGCCACAGGGAAGACTGTGGCTCAGTGTTTAATTTGTTTATTCCATGTTGTACCTCTGTGTTGTTTGTGTCGCACTTCTTTGCTTTATCTTGGCCAGGTCGCAGTTGTAAATGAGAACTTGTTCTCAACTAACCTACCTGGTTAAATAAAGGTGAAATAAAAACAAATAAATGTGTATGTACATAAATGGATGCAGCAACTAAGGATTCTAGCTTTAAATGTGTGAATGATTTTTGCCATTCCGCAGGTCTTTTTAGGATCCCCTTCCACCTCCTTCATGGGGAGCGGTTAGTTAGTCTAGTGAACATATAGTATTGGCCAAATAAGTTTAATATTTTAACCAAGTTAAGTAATTTGTCCCCAAAATTTTTTTTTTTAAATGTCTGCATCTGTTTAATTTTTAAAATATAAATGTGGATCCAGTCTTCTCCATCACGTGTACTCTAGGCCTAAAGACATACCACCTATTTTATCTCCTGATTTTCTGCTCCACACCAGCTAAAAAGGCTGTCGGGTCCTCCATTTTAACACTCTCTTTGTCATTTTCAGTTCTGCTACTGAGGTGCACACATTGAACTAAGAAATTAAGCCGCTCCTTCATTGTGCAGGCTGGAAATCGATGGCTGTTGGTCATCCAGGAAATCCACAGTAAGTTTCCAATGTGGCAATCTAAGATAGCAGTGTGGGCACTCAAATCTGTGGTGGCTTTAGAGCAGACAGCATTTCCTTGTAATCTCCAAATTGGTCAGCAGAATGCCAATCTCCAAAATGGACAAGTTAAAGTTCCGGTACAACTTTTTAAACTCAGCTTGACAAAGCAGAAAGGAAATTGACTGGGACATAGGCCTGCAATATACTGTAGGAAACCATTACACAAAAGAGGCAAAGGTCTGGTCTGCTGAACAACACAATTATTACATTCCTGGAATTTCAGAGCATTGGTCTTGTGTTTCCCCCTGTAGTTCCAGCATGTCAAAACATCAGATTTTTCGATGGTATGCCAATTATAGCTTAGTTCACCTGAGTGTGCACTGACAATGTTCTAGGAAAACAAACAAACAAGTCTTAATTGCTCTCAAAATCAAACCGAGGCTTCCCATCCGTTCATTGCCTTGTAAATGACTCACGAAAGACTGCAGCCCCACCACAGATTGGAATAATCCGCCATTGGACGATTTGGAAGACTGGAGTCGTGGAGGAATTGCGAAGCGGCAAATGAGTTCAGCTTAATTGGAGAAAATACTTAATAAGAGTCCCTTAAGGACTGTAATCAGCGGCACAGAAATGGCCCAGGTAGGGAGATAACACGGTCAAAGGGATCAGCATTAAAGCTTTCCAAATGAGAATAGATGTTTTTTGGGTGGATTCAGGGCTGAAGCCTGATGGCGAGTGCATTAAGAAGGATGTCTCTGGTGTCCCTCATCACTCACTTTATTTTGAGGCTAAATAAAGGTGTCATTTTAGGAGAGGTGCCTTAGTTGAACAGAATGAAAATGGCAACAGCATCACCCCGCATTTATGTAAAATAGATTTATGTCTCAATGGGGACTCACCTGGATGAATAAAGGTTAGATAGATAGATAGATAGATAGACAGATAGGCAGACAGAAAAATACAACAATTTCAAATTATTTACTGAAATACAGTTCATTGAAGGAAATCAGTCAATTTAAATATATTCAATAGGCCCTAATTTATGGATTTCACATGACTGGGCAGGGGAGCAGCCATAGGCCCACCCACTTGGGAGCTAGGTCCACCCACTGGGGAGAAGGCCCAGGCCAATCAGAATGTGTTTTTCTCGACAAAATGGCTTTATTACAGACAGAAATATTCCTCATTACCCCGCAACCCCATCTTCAGACAATCCCACAGGTGAAGAAACCGGATGTGGAGGTCCGGAGCTGGCGTGGTTACATGTGGTTACACATGGTTACACGTGGTCTGCGGTTGTGAGGCCGGTTGCACTTACTCTCAAATTCTCTAAAAGGACTTTGGAGGCGGCTTATGGTAGAGAAATGAACATTCAATTATCTGGCAACACTCTGTTGGACATTCCTACAGTCAGCATGCCAACTGGCACACTCCCTCAAAACTTGAGACATCTGTGGCATTGTGTTGTGTGACAAAACTGCACGTTTTAGAGTGGCCTTTTATTGTCCCCAGCATAAGGTGCACCTGTGTAATGATCATGTTGTTTAATCAGATTCTTGATATGCCATGCCTGTCAGGTGGATGAATTATCTTGGCGAAAGAGAAATGCTTATTAACAGGGATGTAAATAAATTTGTGCATAGAATATGAGCAAAATAAGCTTTTTGTGCGTATGGAACATTTCTGGGATCTTTTATTTCAGCTCATGAAACATGGGACAACACTCTACATGTTACGTTCAGTATAGATAGATTTTTAAGTCTTACTCAGAAGTATACAGCTGTAACCTCATACCAGCCCCGGACAGTGCTGTTTTAGGAAGGTCACAACACCTAACGGCTTTAACCCACTGGTAACAGAAGACTGTGCAATATGGCATGGTTATTCCAAAAATAAATATTTGAAGCCATTGGAATGAGGAGACTGTATCTGTTTTTAAAACCGGGTTAGTTGAAGTCACCAGTTTGCAACATATAGAAAGGATTCGCCATTTTATCTCTGGCAGACATAATACATTCGTGAAGATATGGCAGCCCTTTATAGCGTATATTTCACGTGATGATGGGCAACACAACATACAACGTGCAACCCACCCTGATCCACAGTAATTATTTTAATGCCTAGCATAATCCTTAAACTGTACAGTAAGTCAAATATCAATGAAGCAAGTTGCCAATTCCTTAAGAGCAATGTTGTGTTCTGTTTTTCTGTTTTGTTTTTGTTTTTCTGTCTCCTATTGAAGGGTGGGGGCTATTCTCGAAGTATTGTTTTCCGTCATTATCTGTCTGTTTGTAAAATCGAAAAATAAATATATATATATTTTTTTACTACCTATGATTTCTTTGAATATTGTAGCGAACTGCACAGACAGTTGTGGGTTATGTGTTAGGCTATTAGTGGGTTGTGTCGTACTTACCAGTGTTCGTGGGGTCATGCCAATCAACCTGCTATCTGCCAATCACGGGAATGCCTGGAATGTTAGGATACCGGGCAGCCTGGTGGTTGGTGGAGTGGCGTGAAGGGGGGTTGGGCAGGGGGATGGAGCATTGGAAGTTAAGACCGGGTTTAGCCATTGTTCTCTCTCTTATGTCTCGGCTTCACAAGAGAAGGTCACGGTTCGTTTGTAGTGTACCTTTCATTCATTTGGCGTGGGCTACGGCCAAACAGTAGCCTGTGTTAAGTTGTGTTAATAAACCGTCCATTCGTTAACTCCATCCTCCGTCTGGACAATTGTTCCTTCATGATCTAGTCAGGTCATTACAATATGTACGCTATTGAATTTTTTTCAAGCGTTTACATCTTGTCTGGCATTAAGTAACTTTTGGTTTGTCATTTTGCTTCAGTTGTTTCTCTTCCTGACAATACTTTAGTGTGAACAGGTTTCTAACTATACAATTAAACACCAGGTGGATAAATGAGTGTACCTTTCAATGAAAGTATCAACACGCGCGCGCACACACATTTCCTGTCCATCGCTCTCTCGCAACATATCCCTTGCTTCTCTTTCTCTCTCCATCCAAGAGAGAAATTGCTCTTGGCACAGTCCTGACCTCCTCCTCCCTAATGTCTCAGACCAGAGTTTATTCAACTGGGGAGCCCATCTCCATTTGTCAATGATAGATCAGATATGATTGACTAAGACAAATAGCTGGCCTCAGAGTGCAATCTAGATTCCTCCTCTTCTCGCCACAGACAAGAAGCCTTACAGAACCAGCCTTATTGTATACCTTCTTACACTGCACCCTGCATCTCTTGTTTGATAAATACCCATGTATTAGATGACTATGAGCATCCTTGTTTGTTAAGTTTTGTAATGCAGTTTCCATTGATCTACAGGTGTCTGTCAGTGTTTATGTTCAATCCCATCTAATTAATGGTCGCTATCTTCTCATGGAAATCCCAAGAGAAAGTAATGAGGTTATTTCCACAGGGAATACTGTGAGTACAGCAGCATTGTTGAGCTTTTTGTCTTAGTCTACACAGACACAAGTCATTAATCAATGTTTCTTCTTTCTCATAGCATCCTGAGACCCAGATTTTTTTAGGGGGGGATATACACTACATGACCAAAAGTATGTAGACACCTGCTCGTCGAACATCTCATTCCAAAACCATGGTCATTAATATGGAGTTGGTCTCCCCTTTGCTGCTATAACAGCCTCCACTCTTCTGGGAATGCTTGCCACTAGATGTTGGAACATTGCTGCGGGGAATAGCTTCCATTTAGCCTAAAGAGCATTAGTGATATTGGGTGATTCGGCCTGGCTCGCAGGTGCTGTTCCAATTCATCCCAAAGGTGTTCAATAGGGTTGAGGTCAGGGCTCTGTGCAGGCCAGTCAAGTTCTTCCACACCGATCTCGACAAAGCATTTCTGTATGGACCTCGCTTTGTGAACAGGGGCATTGTTATGCTGATACAGGAAAGGGCCTTCACCAAACTGTTGCCACAAAGTTGGAAGCACAGAATCGTCTAGAATGTCATTGTATGCTGTAGCGTTAAGATTTCCCTTCACTGGAACTAAGGGGCCTAGACCAAACCATGAAAAACAACACCAGACCATTATTCCTTCTTCCAATAAAATGTACATTTGGCACTATGCATTCAGTCAGGTAGTGATATCCTGGCATCCGCCAAACCCATATTCGTCCTTCGTACTGCCAGATGGTAAAGCGTGATTCATCACTCCAGAAAACGCATTTCCACTGCCCAAGAGTCCAATGGCGGTGAGCTTTACACCATTGTGCATGGTGATCTTAGGCTTGTGTGCGGCTGCTCGGCCATGGAAACCCATTTCATGACACTCCAGACGAACACTTCTTGTGTTGACGTTGCTTCCAGAGGCAGTTTGGAAATCGATAGTGAGTGTTGCAACCAAGGACAGACGATTTTTACGCAATGCAATCTTCATCACTCAGGGTTCCCGTTCTGTTCTCTGGCCTACCTCTTCGTGGCTGAGCCACTCCTAGAGCCGCTCCTAGACATTTCCACTTCACAATAACAGCATTTACAGTTGACTGGGGCAGCTCTTGCAGGGCAGACATTTTACAAACTGACTTGTTGGAAAGCTGGATCCTAAGATGGTGCTACGTTGGAAGTCACTGAGCTTTTCAGTAAGGTCGTTCTACTGCAACTGTTTGTCAATGGAGGTTGCATTGCTGTGTGCTCGATTATATACACCTGTCAGAGACGCGTGTGGCAAAATAGCCAAATCCACTCATTTGAAGGTGTGTCCACATACTTTTGTATATATAGTGTATATATATTTTTATATAATATATTTTTATATTTTTATATGTTTGGGGTGAGAAAAAAAACAGATTACCATAATTATTTTTGGAAAAAAATTATATTTTATTGTAAGTGCAAAATTGTCCTCTGTACTGGTCATTAGGACATACAGTTGAAGTTAGAAGTTTACATACACTTAGGTTGGAGTGATTAAAACTCTTTGTTCAACCACTCCACAAATTTCTTGTTAAAACTTCTTAAGGCTTGGGGGCAGTATTTTGACGTCCGGATGAAAAGTGTGCCCAAAGTAAACTACCTGCTACTCAGGCCCAGAGGCTAGGATATGCATAGTATGATTAGATTTGGATAGAAAACACTCTGACATTTCTAAAAATGTTTCAATAATGTCTGTGAGAATAACAGAACTGATTTGGCAGGTGAAACGCCGAGCACAATCCAACCAGGGAAAATTTGTTTTGAGGTCAATCTGTTTTCCATTAGTTTTCTATGGGAAGCCCTTTTTAATAGGAATATGGTTGCAGTTCCATGGCTTCCACTAGATGTCAGTCTTTAGAAATTGGTTGATGTTTTTCTTTTGAGAAATGACGACGTAGTCCTGTTGTTTCCATGTGTCACTCAGAGGGGCTCAAGTCTTCTGGTGCGCGCAACCTGGAACGTGCTTCACTTTGTTTTCTTCCGGTATTGAACACAGAAAATCCCATCTTAAATTGTATCGATAATTTACGTTTTAGGGTACCTAAATTTGGATTAGGAAAGTTGTTTGGAATGTTTGGACCAAGTTTACAGGTAACTTATTAGATACTTTGTAGGCATGTTGGGCGAGTTGAAACAGGTGTATTTCTGAATCAAACGTGCCAAATTAATTGACATTTTGGGGATATAAAGAAAGAATTTATTGAACAAAAGGACCATTTGTGATGTTCCTGGGACATTTTGGAGTGCCAACAGAAGAAGATCTTCAAAGGTAAGGCATGAATTATATCATTATTTCTGACTTTTGTGTCGCACCTGGCTGGTTGAAATATGATTATCATGTGTTTGTATGCGGGGTGCTGTCCTCAGATAATCGCATGGTCTGCTTTCGGCGTAAAGCCTTTTTGAAATCTGACACTGCGGATGGATTAACAAGAAGTGAAGCTGTATTTTGATGTAAAACAGTTGTATGTTTTATGAATTCTTATTATGAGTATTTCTGTTTTTGAATTTGGGGCGCTGCAATTTCACTGGATGTTGTCAAAGCAATCCCGTTAACGGAATTCGAGCGGGAATGGGAGTGAAGGGATCCCTAAGAGGTTTTAACAAACTAGAGTTTTGGCAAGTCGGTTAGGACATCTACTTTGTGCATGACACAAGTCATTTTTCCAACAATTGTTTACAGACAGATTATTTCACTTATAATTCACTGTATCACAATTCCAGTGGGTCAGAAGTTTACATACACTAAGTTGACTGTGCCTTTAAACAGCTTGGAAAATGACAGAAAATTATGTCATGGCTTTAGAAGCTTCTGATAGGTTAATTGACATCATTTGAGTCAATTGGAGGTCTACATGTGGATGCATTTCAAGGCCTACCTTCAAACTCAGTGCCTCTTTGCTTGACATCATGGGAAAATCAAAAGTAATCAGCCAAGACCTCAGAAAAAAAATTGTAGACCTCCTCAAGTCTGGTTCATCCTTGAGAGCAATTTCCAAATGCCTGAAGGTACGATGTTCATCTGTACAAACAATAGTACGCAAGTATAAACACCATGGGACCACGCAGCCATCATACCTCTCAGGAAGGAGACGCATTCTGTCTCCTAGAGATGAACGTACTTTGGTGAGAAAAGTGCAAATCAATCCCAGAACAACAGCAAAGGACCTTGTGAAGATGCTGGTGGAAACAGGTACAAAAGTATCTATATCCACAGTAAAACGAGTCCTATATCAACATAACCTGATAGGCCGCTCAGCAAGGAAGAAGCCACTGCTCCAAAACTGCCATCAAAAAGCCAGACTATGGTTTGCAACTGCACATTGGGACAAAGATTGTACTTTTGTAGAAATATCCTGTGGTCTGATGAAACAAAAATATAACTGTTTGGCCATAATGACCATCGTTATGTTAGGAGGAAAAGTGGGGAGGCTTGCAAGCCGAAGAACACATCCCAACCGTTAAGCACGGGGGTGGCAGCATCATGTTGTGGGGGTGCTTTGCTGCAGGAGAGACTGGTGCACTTTACAAAATAGATGGCATCACGAGGGAGGAAAGTTATGTGGATATATTGAAGCAATATCTCAAGACATCAATCAGGAAGTTAAAGCTTAGTCACAAATGGGTCTTCCAAATGGACAATGACCCCAAGCATACTGTCCAAAGTTGTGGCAAAGCCCTGACCTCAATCCCATAGAAAATGTGTTTGCAGATCTGAAAAAGTGTGTGCAAGCAAGGAGGCCTACAAATGTGACTCAAAACCTTTACATTGCATTCAATGGGTACAGTAGGTGAAAATTTGTTGCAGCATTCAGGCGTCCATGACAGAAGACATTTCTTGATAAGATAATTTCTAGAGTTACTCTACCAGTCAAAAGTTTTAGAACACCTACTCATTTTAGGGTTTTTCTTGATTTTATTGTTTTCTACATTGTAAAATAATAGTGAAATAACACATGGAATCACGTAGTAACCAAAAAGGTGTTAACCTGTTAGGGCTAGGGGGCAGTATTGACACGGCTGGATAAAAAACATAGCCGATTTAATCTGGTTACCACTCCTACCCAGTAACTAGAATATGCATATACTTATTACATATGGATAGAAAACACCCTAAAGTTTCTAAAACTGTTTGAATGGTGTCTGTGAGTATAACAGAACTCAAATGGCAGGTCAAAACCTGAGAGATTCCTTTACAGGAAGTGGCTTGTCTGACCATTTCTTGAACTTCTTTTCCATCTCTATCTTTTACTAAGGATCTCTGCTCTAACGTGACACTTCCTACGTCGTCCATAGGCGCTCAGAGCCCGGGAAAAAACAGAATGTCGTCATCCCAGCCCCAGGCTGAAACACATTATCGCCTTTCTCAAGTGGCCGATCAAGGGACACTGGGCTTAGGCGCGTGACCCGACTGCCCCCGCCTTTGTGATTTTTTCCTCTGTTTGCCGAAAAGGAGATTCCCTGTCGGAATATTATCGCTTTTCTACGAGAAAAATGGCGTAAAAATTGATTTTAAACAGCGGTTGACATGCTTCGAAGTACGGTAATGGAATATTTAGAATTTTTTTGTCACGAATTGCGCCATGCGCACGACCCTTCTTTACCATTTCGGATAGTGTCTGGAACGCACGAACAAAACGCCGCTATTCGGATATAACGATGGATTATTTTGGACCAAACCAACATTTGTTATTGAAGTAGCAGTCCTGGGAGTGCATTCTGACGAAGACAACAAAAGGTAATCAAACTTTTATAATAGTAAATATGATTATGGTGAGTGCTAAACTTGCCGGGTGTCTAAATAGCTAGCCCGTGATGCCTGGGCTATGTACTTAGAATATTGCAAAATGTGCTTTCACCAAAAAGCTATTTTAAAATCGGACATATCGAGTGCATAGAGGAGGTCTGTATCTATAATTCTTAAAATAATTGTTATGCTTTTTGTGAATGTTTATCGTGAGTAATTTAGTAAAATGTTAGCGAATTCCCCGGAAGTTTGCTAGTTCTGAACGTCACATGCTAATGTAAAAAGCTGTTTTTTTATATAAATATGAACTTGATTGAACAAAACATGCATGTATTGTATAACATAATGTCCTAGGGTTGTCATCTGATGAAGATCATCAAAGGTGAGTGCTGCATTTAGCTGTCTTCTGGGTTTTGGTGACATTATATGCTGGCTTGAAAAATGATTATTTCTGGCTTGGTACTCTGCTGACATAATCTAATGTTTTGCTTTCGTTGTAAAGCCTTTTTGAAATCGGACAGTGTGGTTAGATTAACGAGAGTCTTGTCTTTAAATAGCTGTAAAATAGTCATATGTTTGAGAAATTGAAGTAATAGGATTTTTAAGGTTTTGAAAATCGCGCCACAGGCTTAAAGTGGCTGTTACGTAGGTGGGACGAATACGTCCCGCCTAGCCCAGAAAGTGTTAAACAAAACAAAATCTATTTTATATTTGAGATTTTTCAAAGTAGCCACCCTTCTCCTTGATGACAGCTTTGCACACTCTCGCCATTGGTGGCTATTTGAAGAATCTCAAATATAAAATATATTTCGATTTAAAAAAAATGTGGTTACTGAATGATTCCATATGTGTTGTTTCATGGTTTTGATTTCTTCACTATTACTCTATAATGTAGAAAATAGTAAAAATAAAGAAACTCTTGAATGGGTAGGTGTTCTAAAACTTTTGTTCAGCTTGAATCCCAAACGTCATGGAGTCCTGAAGGGTCTCTAACCTGGTCACACAAGGGCTGCATACACCTTTACCAGCGACGATCAACAGCTAGAGTGACAACTGTTATTATGCGTTAATATATATATATATATATATATATATATATATATATATATATATATATATATATATATATATTATTTTTTTTTGAATGGTTTCCATCTCAATCAATCACATCCGCCGATGTTGCCCTTCCGCATCTGTGGTGAAAGTTGGCAGAGCTAGAGCGGTGTTTGTCAGACCTTGTGACATCCAGAAAATCATTCTTCTCACGAAAACGTCTGTAGCATCCGAATGGTTTGGCATACAAACTATTATGGACCCTCCATGGAAAGATGAGACTCTCACAAACACAATGGTTTTCCTCCACAACCCTCACGGGACTCGTGTGAAGTCGGTACAGCCGATCTGCCAACTTCTGTCTGTAGTGTCCAAACAGTTTAGGCCACACACTAAAATCACATCTCTGTGGAAAGGTAAGTTTCTCATGCAGTTTGGCTCTACGATGCCCACAAGCATAACACGACTAGTCTAAAGGTAGCCCAGTTCCAGTTTAAAGCGAGATTGAGTTTATAGAATTTTTGTCAGCAGTGCAGTTTCAAATTGGAGTCTCAGCTCACGTCTTTGTAACAGAACCATAAAACTCCCTCCTGTCTGTCCCATAGCCCATGCTGTACCTTGCCACTTTTCCTGGTAGAATTTACAGTTTTGCTTTACATTCCCCCTCTAGAATTGAATCGTATCTCAGTTTGTCCCAGACAACGCTGAGATGAACTTGTGGCTTTCAATCCTTCCAGTCCACTGCAATTCCCCATTCAAGCCCCTCTGGCTTGGTCACCATTGTGATTCCATTATGTGGCGGCAGACTGAAGCAAGTCTAAGCTTGTGCATTCAATTCAATTCGATGACACAAATATGCCAAAGGAGGTTTTTGGCACAGCTGCATTGATCCACAGCTTAATTCGATTACACTCATACTGAGGACCATTAACAGCAATAATTTCTACTTCTGTTACATTGTGATGTTGAATTGCATTGTATTAGGTCCTCCGGGACACTCTGGCATAGCCAAAGTTAGCCATCTAGATTAGCACTGACCATAAACATTTTACAGTTAGGATACTTAGACTAGAGTAAACCAGGACATGCAATTACTTTTTGTACAATACGAAGAGATTGACCTTTTTATCACTCTCCGTTAAGACAACCAGCTGGAGAAACAGCCATTGTACCACATGCAATTAATTGCTGCCTCCAAACTAGAACTACATTAATGGCTTTTGTGACGTCAGCAGATACTCCACGTCACATTTAATCAATCTGAATATCTCTCTCATCGTTGATTTCAATGGGGTGATTGGGGTCACTAATGTCAAGGACAAAATATTTCTGTTTTATCTATAAGAGTGAATTCAGTGAGTTCCTCCGAGCAGTATTTTTACCGTCATACAATCAAATCAATCAGTTTTCAGTTTTTGAGATAAAGAGGGTGGTTGCCTAGACACTATTTGCTGGATACAAAGATGTAATTTGTTGTCTTTGGGAGTGAGTGACACACTAAATGCAGAGAAAACATTGTCAATGGGCTACGTAGCCTAGGAATGATTTTATTTCTTCCAAAAAGTCAAACAGAGGTCAGTATTCATATTGTGAAAACTTCAATATAAAAGCGATATTCAAGAATTCAAATCGATATGTCAACAATGAGGATGAAACAAACAAATGGAACTTCAGCCTGGAGGCACAGTCAGTAAAGTGCAGCGAGTCACAAACATATGCAGACAGAGGGAAAGAAGTTGAATGCAAATTTACCTGCTGGGTCCCTCAAAAAAAAGAAAAGAAATTCAGATAAAAAGAATGGCTGAAAAAAAGATGGTTGTGGGGGACAAGGTAAAACTATTAAAGATAACCTTTTTGGAGGATAAAAGCCAGTAGGGAAAGGGGGGGGAAAAACAGCATGTGCCTTTGGCCTACGTTGAGAGTTGTTGATGAGAGCTTGGTGAATAAGACACAGTAATGCAATGTGAACACTCTTCCTTACACCGAGGTTATTACATTAGTACTCAGATCGGTGCTGTGTATGAGTCAGACTCCGACAGTTCTCGACCGCTGGACTGGCTTCATTAGATGAATCTTACACAATGGGCAGGAAGAAGGCAAAGGCAGACACCCCCAGGAGACAAAGTGCTTTTTTTCCATCCGCAGCGTTGTCAAACTTAAACTTAAGCTACTGCGGCTATTGAGAAGGAGTGTTAAGTCAGATCTGATCCAAACAGTTATCAGTTACTGTTTTCAAGATGATGGATCCTGGGAACCACTGCTTGATGTCAATTGTTTTCACAGAAGTATTCAAATGGATAGGTCCCTCAACATCAGTAGGTGGGGAGAAACTCCAAATACCTCAGAGACATGCAGAATATATAGTCAATTGCATCATTTCTACCACACACCAATATCCATACAATGCCAGCACAAATGGTACCTGCTTAAAGATGGCTCTGGCCAAAAAGAACTGCCTCCGTACAGGATAGTAAGGTATTTCAGAACATGAAAATAGTCATAGTATAGCATTCTGGAGGAGATTTCTAAGTCATGTTCTGCTTGAATCCCAAACGTCATGGAGTCCTGAAGGATCTCTAACCTGGTCACACAAGGGCTGCATATACCTTTACCAGCGACAATCAACAGCTAGAGTGACAACTGTTATTATGCATTACAGCTGCATCATAATGCATTGGAATTGCCGATTTTATTTAATGCGTTACCAGAAGGCTTTGCACACAAACAGAGACATAAAATAAACTTGTTCCCCAGTGTGTGCAAGCACGTGCACACTCTCTCTCTATATTTTACCCACAGAAACGCTCTCATTAACACACACAGGAAGGCACACACATGTAAGCACGCACACAGACACGCATACACACACACCATGTGGTGTTGCAAGCACTATTAACTTAGGGAGGTGATTTATACCCAGTGGCCTAAACAGGAGCGTGTGTGCCGTCTCTGATGTGATAACACGCTACCAAATCCGTATTTAATTGGGACGCTTTCCCCCCACCATCTCCTCACCCGATTGAAAAACAACAGCGAGCAAATAATAAAGCTAAGACATGATCTGAGAGGAATTAGGGGAAATACACTAAACCAACAAGCCCGACAGATGTACTGTATATCTGAGTTAAAGAAACAACAAGTCTTTGAACATGTAATCCTCCACATTCTGTTCAACTGATTAGCTTTCCCATGCTCAGCAGCTGGCACTTTTGCCCAATTTGTCTGGCTCCAAATATTAAGCAGAATCATGTCCGACACAAACTTCAAGCCAACTGGACAGTAAAAATGGTCGGCCACCAGGTATTGTGAGGGATTGCTTCACGATTAAAAAGGATTTAATGGAAAAGGCTTACTGGAAAAGATTTAAGGAAATGCATCGTCATTTTCTGGTCTCTTTTACCTTCAAGCTAATTTGTTGTGGAGATGTACATTGCATGGATGTCCATCTTTGCCTGAGCTCTTTATACAGCTAATCTATTTTGGATACACATTTGACAGATTCCACCGCCCCCTTAGGTTATTGTATTATTACTGTTTAGTGAGTGAAGCTTTTAATAATTAAATAAATGCATATCAGTTTGGGGTAGTGAAAGTTATCCATTTTAAATTGTTTTACATTCCTTTGTTGAGAATGCTTCTCCATTTGGAAGAGAGAGAGACGGAGTAAGTGCAGGCTGGGAAAGTATAGTAGCTTCAATCAGTATATGTCATGGTTGAAGTGACACAGAGTTGAAACATGCTTCAGTAGAGGCATTTGAAAGTGGAAAGCAAACAAAGCCCAGTCAGAGGGAAAATCATGTTTATCTGACAGTTTGCCAGTTTGCTACACCAGGAAAATAATCCTGCAGCAACATGACATTTAAATTATTATGTGGATTATAATTCATGGACATTTTTGTAGAGGGAAAATCAAGTCTGAAGTTTCAAACTGAAAATTACAAACTTCAGAAGCCTTTTTAAATGTCAAATACACGACAAGTTGTACATTTCCTGCTTTGCATGAAAGTTCTCCTGCAACAGGTTGATCAAATTAAGATCTTGCAAGGTATATTGCACACTGCCCTATCCCACCTGGACAAGAGGAATACCAATGTGAGAATGCTGTTCATCGACTACAACACAGCCTTCAACACCATAGTGCCCTCCAAGCTCATCACTAAGCTCAGGGCCCTGGATCTGATCCCCTTCGTGTGCAACTGGGTCCTGGACTTCCTGACGGGCCAACCTCAGGTGGTGAAGGTAGGTAACAATACCTCTGCCACGCTGATCCTCAACATTGGGGCCCCACATGGGTGCGTGCTCAGCCCCCTCCTGTACTCTCTGTTCACCCATGACTAAGTGGCTACGCACGTCTCCAACTCGATCATCAAGTTTGCTGATGACACAACAGTGGTAAACCTGATTACCAACAATGACAAGACAGCCAACATGGAGGAGGTGAGAACCCTGACAAAGTGGTGCCAGGAAAAAAACCTCTCCCTCAATGTCAACAAAACGAAGGAGATGATCGTGGACTACTGAAGACAGCAGAGAGAGCACGCCCCCATCCACATCAAAGAGGCCACAGTGGAGAGAAGTTCCTTGCTGTGCAAATCACTGAGGACCTGAAATGGTCCCTCCACACCGACAACGTGGTGAAGAAGGCGCAACAATGCCTCTTCAACCTCAAGAGGCTGAAGAAATCCAGTTTGGCCCCTGTAACGCCCTGGCCATAGAGAGGGATTTTTGTTCTTTATTTTGGTTAGGCCAGGGTGTTACATTGGGTGGGCGTTCTATGTGCATTTTTCTATGTTGGTTTGTTTCATTGATTTTGGCCGTGTGGCTTCCAATCAGGCACAGCTGTAGAGTGTTGTTGCTGATTGGGAGTCACACATAAGGAGCATGTTTTTCCTTTGGGTTTTGTGGGTAATTGTTTCTGTTAGTGTTTGCACCTTATAGGACTGTTTGGCTGTCAGTTTTCTCGTTTTGTTTTGTATAGTGTTCTTTCTGCTATTAAATATTCAATGATGAACACTAACTCCGCTGCACCTTGGTCTACTCTCTCTTCAGACAGCCGTTACAGCCCCCCAAGCCACAGCCTGTTCACCCCGCTACCATCTAGAAGGCAGAGATAGTACAGGTCCATCAAAGCTGGAACCGAGAGACTAATAAACAGCTTCTATCTCCAGACCATCAGACTGCAAATTAAACAGTCATCACTAGCCAGCCTCCGCCTGGTAACCTGCTCTGAACCTAAGATACTGTCACTAGATGGCTACCACACGGTACTCTACCCTTCACCTGCAACTTAGAGACTGCTGCCCTATATAGAGTACATGAAGTCATTGAACACTGGTCACTATAATTATGTTTACATACTGTTTGACCCACATATGTATGTATATACTGCATTCTAGTTACGGCTCATCCATTATAACTACTGCTTTACACACATTTTCTATACATATACTGTCCATACTGTCAGTACACACATTTTATAGACATAAATTTATAGTCCGGACTTTGACATTCATCGCTTTGTTATTGCTCGCTCTGATATTTCTTAATTATTGTTATAATTTTTGGAGGATTATATATGTATTTTTATTGTTAGATATTACTGCTTTGTTGGAGCTAGAAACATAAGCATTTCGCTGCACCCGCGATAACATATTCAAATCTTTGTGCTAGACCAATAAACTTTGATTTGATATAAGAGACGCTTCGCTCATGCTATTAGCATAGCTTACCTTAGGCAAGGCTATGTTTACCTTGTATTGTATACTGGCTGTTTTTGACTGATGTACTCCCCAACATATTTAATTGGACAGTGAAGCTAAAACTTTTCATACGTATCTTTTTTGCATTTTAGAAATTGAATCACTTTATGTATTTCGTCCCCCCATTTGAAGGTGTCATAAGTATTTGGACAAATTCACTTACACAGTTGAAGTCGGAAGTTTACATACACCTTAGCCAAATGTATTTAAACTGAGTTTTTCACAATTCCTGACATTTAATCAGAGAAAAAATTCACTGTCTTAGGATCACCACTTTATTTTAAGAATGTGAAATGTCAGAATAATAGTAGAGAGAATTATATATTTCAGCTTTTATTTCTTTCATCACATTCCCAGTGGGTCAGAAATGTAAATACACTCAATTAGTATTTGGTAGCATTGCCTTTCAATTGTTTAACTTATGTCAAACATTTTGGGTAGCCTTCCACAAGCTTCCCACAATAAGTTGGGTGAATTTTGACCCATTCCTCCTGACAGAGCTGGTGCAACTCAGTCAGGTTTGTAGGCCTCCTTGCTCGCAGACACTTTTTCAGTTCTGCCCACTGTCACGACCGTCAAAAGGAGTAGAACAAGGTGCAGCGTGGTGAGTGCTCATCGTTGTGTTTAATTATTAATCAGAACACTACAAACAAAGGAATAAACAATGACAACGACCGTAACGTCTTGCAGGCTTAACAAGCAGTACAAAAATAAGATCCCACAACTACAGGTGGGGAAAGGCTGCCTAAGTATGATTCCTAATCAGAGACAACGATAGACAGCTGCCTCTGATTAGGAACCATACTCGGCTCAAAACAAAGAAATAGACATCATAGAATGCCCACCCCACACCCTGACCTAACCACATAGAGAAACAAACCCTCTATCTCAGGTCAGGGCGTGACACCCACAAATGTTTTATAGGATTGAGGTCAGGGCTTTGTGATGGCCACTCCAATACCTTGACTTTGTTGTCCTTAACCTCTTGACGGTCGCCTAGGATAGGGGGCGCTACAGCGATTTTTGAATTTGTGCCCATTTTAAACGGCCTCCTACTCAGACTCAGAAGCTAGGATATGCATATAATTAATACTTGTGGATAGAAAACACCCTAAAGTTTCTAAAACTGTTTGAATGGTGTCTGTGAGTATAACAGAACTCATATGGCAGTCAAAACCCCGAGACCGATCGTAACAGGATGTGGAATTCTGAATTGCGGACTCAACTTCATCACTTTGCCTATTAATCACACCGTGAGCAATGGTTCATTGAGCACTTCCTATTGCTTCCACTGGATGTCCCCAGCCTTTACAAAGTGGTTTGAGTCTCCTACTGTGAAAACTGACTGAATGAGATGCTGTGGAAAGTGGTCACATGAGGAGGGCCATCACCATTATGACGCCGGCGCCCCTGGCTACCCTCCCCTTTCGAAACGTTTTGAAAGACAATGCAATCGTCCCCCTTGAATCTTTTTGGAGCTCTGGTTGAAAAAGGCCCTAAAGATTTATGTTATACAACGTTTGACATGTTTGAACGAACCTAAATAAAAAAAAATGCATTTTATTGAAAGAGGAGTCCCGCGGCCGACGGAAGTTTTGGAGCAGCCTTCAGAACGCGCTAACAAGAACAAGCTATTGGGACGTAAAGGATTAACTTTTTCGAACGAAAATACATTTGTTGTGGACCTGGGATTCCTGGAAGTGCTTTCTGATGAAGATAATCAAAGGTAAGGGATTATTGACAATAGTATACAAGACTAGATGTGATATGCGATTGTTCCAAGATGGCGCTGACCTGTAACGGTGGCCTATTTTTCTGAGTATCGCATCCCCTTTTATCGCAAAGTGTGATTACAGTTATTAAAGTTATTTTTAAATCTGGCATTACAGGTGCTTTCAAGAGATATTCATCTATAAATCTTAGAATGACAATATTACATTTTAAAAATGTTTTCGAATAGTAATTTAGTAAATTGTAGCGCTGTTTCACCGGATGCATTTGAGGGAAAATAGTTAGTCAACGTCACGCGCCGATGTAAAATGCTGTTTTTATATATAAATATGAACTTTATCGAACAAAAGAATGCATGTATTGTGTAACATGATGTCCTAGGAGTGTCATCTGATGAAGATTGCCAAAGGTTAGTGCTGCATTTAGCTGTTTTTTGGTTATTTGTGATGCATGTGGTTGGTCAGAAAATGGCTATGTGGCTACTTTACCGATATACTCCTCTAACATAATCTAATGTTTTGCTTTTGCTGTAAAGCCTTTTTGAAATCGGACAACGTGGTTCGATTCAGGAGAGGTGTATCTATAAAAACGATATAACATAGTCCTATATTTGAAAAAAAATATTACATTTCGTTATGCTAATGGCGATAGGATTTTTCGCTGGATGTCCGCTGGACCAGGGGTTAAGCCATTTTTCCACAGTTTTGGAAGTTTGCTTACATTTGGAAGACCCATTTGCGACCAAGCTTTAACTTCCTGACTGATGTCTTGAGATGTTGCTTCAATATATGCACATCATTTTCCTCCCTAATGATGCCATCTATTTTGTGAAGTGCATCAGTCCCTCCTGCAGCAAAGCACCCCCACAACATGATGCTGCCACCCCCGTGCTTCACGATTGGGATTGTGTTCTTCGGCTTGCAAGCCTCCCCCTTTTTCCTCCAAACATAACAATGGTCATTATGGCTAAACAGTTCTATTTTTGATTCATCAGACCAGAGGATACTTCTCCAAAAAGTACGATCTTTGTCCCCATGTGCAGTTGCAAACCATAGTCTGGCTTTTTTATGGCGGTTTTGGAGCAGTGGCTTCTTCCTTGCTGAGCGGCCTTTCAGGTTATGTCGATATAGGACTCGTTTTACTGTGGATATAGATACTTTTGTACCCGTTTCCTCCAGCATCTTCACAAGGTCCTTTGCTGTTGTTCTGGGATTGATTTGCACTTTTCTCACCAAAGTACGTTCATCTCTAGGATACATGAAACGTGTCTCCTTCCTGAGCGGTATGACTGCTGCGTGGTCCCATGGTCTTTATACTTGCGTACTTTTGTTTGTACAGTTGAATGTGGTACCTACTTGTGTAGGTCTACACTTTTTTTTCTGAGGTCTTGGTTGATTTATTTAGATTTTCCCATGATGTCAAGCAAAGAGGCACTGAGTTTGAAGGTAGGCCTTGAAATGCATCCACATGTAGACCTCCAATTGACTCAAATGATGTCAATTAACCTATCAGAAGCTTCTAAAGCCATGACATAATTTTCAAGCTGTTTAAAGGCACAGTCAACTTAGTGTATGTAAACTTCTGACCCACTGAAATTGTGATTCAGTGAATTATAAGTGAAATAATCTGTCTGTAAACAATTGTTGGTAAAATGACTTGTGTCATGCACAAAGTAGATTTCCAAACCGACTTGCCAAAACTCTAGTTTGTTAACAAGAAATTTGTGGAATCGTTGAAAAACGAGTTTTAATGACTCCAACCTAAGTGTATGTAAACTTGCGACTTTAACTGTAGGGTATTAAAGTAGTCAAACTTTGTATTATTTGGTTCACAAGCTTGACTACATCAAGCTTGTGACTGTACAAACCTGTTGGCTGCATTTGCAGTTTGTTTTGGTTGGAGGAGTGTTTTGGTTGCATGAGTGAGAATGTTAAAGAGCCATAAATATCATACCCCCCGAAAAGTGCTAACTCCCCCTGTTATTGGTAATGGTGAGAGGTTATCATGTTTTGGGGATTGTCACGTCCTGACCAGCAGAGGGAGTAATTGTATTAGTTTTGGTCAGGGCGTGGCAGAGGTTTTTGTGTTTTGGTATGTGTGTCTACGTTCTGTCTAGCTTTGGTTTTCTATGTATAGTTAATTGGGGTGGGACTCCCAATTGAAGGCAGGTGTGTTGAGTTGCCTTTGATTGGGAGTCCTATATTAGTAGGGCATGTTTGTCTGTTTGTTTGTGGGTAATTGTTTGTGAGCACTGCGTTTGTCGCCTGCTACACTGTTGCCGTCGTGAGTAATGTTTATTGTTTTTTTTCCCTGTGGATGCTTTTCTCGTGTTTGATTAAAAAGATGAGTATCCACATTCCCGCTGCGCCTTGGTCTTCTCTCCACTACGACACATGTGACAGGGATATGATATTTGTGTCTCTGTAACTTTCTCACTCATCATTATTCATGATTAATTCATGATTATCTGTAATCATGGTATCATCCACATTAATCTAGAAGTGTTCAGAAACATATTCTATTCTTATTTAGAATAAAAGTGACTCCAAAATGACACAATACATTATTTACCATAATTTTATTTTAGGCACAGCATAATCCGAAACCCAACCAAAACAAACTGCAAATGCATCCAATACATTTGTAGAGTCACTAGCTTGATGTAGTCTAGAATTTGGGACCAAATAATGCAACTTTGACTACTTTAATACCCTAAAGAAGAGCGTGTCAAATGCATTTCCCCTGACCTCTCAAAGACGAAACAATAATCAATTCTGCTTCGGTGATATTAATATATTTACTTATTCATGATCACTTGTACTCTTATAACTGACCTATCTAGGGAGAAAAATGACATCAATCCGCTTGTTGGTAGACCTGCAGCATTTTCCATCAACTCCGAAGTCTTGTGAAAATGTAATTTCATGGTTGACAAAAAAGCAAATTGGACACTGGTCCATGCATTTGATTGATGTAATCCCCCCCCCCCCCCACGAAAAAAAAGTATTGATGTGTCTCCCCAATATACTGTAAGCACTATGCCTGTACCTTGTCCTATGATGGTGTGCGCCCTTTAAAGTGACTTCAATGGGACTGTGCCTAGTTAACCTGAAATGTAAATGTTATGGTTGTCACATAATATTGCTCTCACACTGTACATTTCTGTCTAATAAAATAATTGAAGACTGAACTATGACGGTTCTTACGCTGTATACTGTCCAGAGTACTAGGCCATCGCTGTGTCCTATGGTCACAACACCCTTTGAGAAAGTTGAGCTAACAACACTGAGCCTACTCCTGGACTAAAAAGCAATTCAAACTGAGGCCCTCCATTGAACAGGTCAAGTGCAACATGCAACCGAAAGACCAATGCATAGCCATGACATGTCAGAGCATAGGGATTGGTGCCGTTTTGCCACCTCTATAGAGAACAATAGTAATGGTGTATTTTTGTAGGCGCTAATGGAGGATATCTCATCCCTTGGCTCCTTGGCCAAAGCCTATGGGGAAATTAATGTTTTTTTTTTTTTTTTGACAAACTCCAAAAATAAAGTCTGTGTTGAACATAGGCTTAGGAGATCTTATACATTTTGTTCTATGAGATAATTTTCATCAGCTAACATCACTTATGGTGAATTTTGAAGCATTTCCGTAATCAAAACAACCACATAAAGCACATAAAGGCTTCATAATTCATGAAGGTCATTTTAACTGACTGATATTATCTGATAGAACAAAACGTGTATGATCTCCTAAGCCTGTGTTAACAGACCTTGTTTTTGGTGTATATCCCATAACACCATTCTATCCCCAGTCATTGCTCCCATAGGAATAGCCAACAAACAGAGGTAGAAAACTCATTTCTGTTTTTTAGGACTACAAGCTGGCGAACTCCGTTGATTGACTTGTTAATGGTTGATTCTGATTGGCAGATTGTATGCTTCTCAACCACAGAAAGCTGGAGTCAGCATACAAGGCCCAACTTGCAGTAAGGGACTGACTTGTGTGTACTTTATGGTACTGTCTTTGTGATAATAGCCGCACTTTTCCGAGGAACATCCCAGTGTCTGTGTTTGCTCTGCCCATCTTTGCTCTGCCAATCTGTGTGTCTCTCCTTGCAAACCTCTTGTCATTTGCACAGTGTTCTGCCCTAAGGAGTCCCTTGTTCTTTCTTTTATACAAGATGTTGAATCGTTAATTTTACCGAGTCTGACAGAAAATTATTCATGCCCATTGAATTAAGTTGTATTTCTGTCCAAACAACAGTAAGAGGCAAAACTTGGTCACGCAGTCACGTTCCAGTCTTGTTTAATAATCTTCTTTCTTTACTTTATTCTTATTTTATTCCGAAAATGGTAAGTGTACTTTTGTTTTACCGCTACTCTGTAATCCAAGGTTTGTGATGATGGCTGGCTACCGGAACTCATTACAAGCTCATTAAACCCAAATTATTCATTCATTTCTGTGTTTCTACTTTCTGTATTACAGAGGAAAAATTAACCAAAACACAGACATCTTCTGTTGCTGCATAATAAGAACAGGCTGGATAGAAAGAATAAACACCTTAACTTGAAATTACCAAAGAACTCACAAACACCCACACCCCTAAAATGCAAAAACCTCAAGATATATATTGTTTTCTAATGATGTGTTTGTATTCCCGCGTTAGTGGCCTCAGCTGTCGATGACGATGGCCCCATCAAAACATCTCAGCTTTAACCTGTTAGGGCTAGGGGGCAGTATTGACACGGCTGGATAAAAAACATACCCGATTTAATCTGGTTACCACTCCTACCCAGTAACTAGAATATGCATATACTTATTACATATGGATAGAAAACACCCTAAAGATTCTAAAACTGTTTGAATGGTGTCTGTGAGTATAACAGAACTCAAATGGCAGGTCAAAACCTGAGAGATTCCTTTACAGGAAGTGGCCTGTCTGACCATTTCTGGAACTTCTTTTCCATCTCTATCATTTACTAAGGATCTCTGCTCTAACGTGACACTTCCCACGTCGTCCATAGGCGCTCAGAGCCCGGGAAAAAACAGAACGTCGTCATTCCAGCCCCAGGCTGAAACACATTATCGCCTTTCTCAAGTGGCCGATCAAGGGACTCTGGGCTTATGCGCATGACCCCGACCGCCCCCGCCTTTGGGATTTTTTCCTCTGTTTGCCGAAAAGGAGATTCCCTGTCGGAATATTATCGCTTTTCTACGAGAAAAGTGTCGTAAAAATTGATTTTAAACAGCGGTTGACATGCTTCGAAGTACGGTAATGGAATATTTAGAATTTTATTGTCACGAATTGCGCCATGCGCGTGACACTTCTTTACTATTTCGGATAGTGTCTGGAACGCACGAACAAAACGCGCTATTCGGATATAACGATGGATTATTTTGGACCAAACCAACATTTGTTATTGAAATAGCAGTCCTGGGTGTGCATTCTGACGAAGACAACAAAAGGTAATCAAACTTTTATAATAGTAAATATGATTATGGTGAGTGCTAAACTTGCCGGGTGTCTAAATAGCGAGCCCGTGAAGCCTGGGCTATGTACTTAGAATATTGCAAAATGTGCTTTCACCAAAAAGCTATTTTAAAATCGGACATATCGAGTGCATAGAGGAGGTCTGTATCTATAATTCTTAAAATAATTGTTATGCTTTTTGTGAACGTTTATCGTGAGTAATTTAGTAAAATGTTAGCGAATTCCCCGGAAGTTTGCGGGGGGTATGCTAGTTCTGAACGTCACATGCTAATGTAAAAAGCTGGTTTTTGATATAAATATGAACTTGATTGAACAAAACATGCATGTATGGTATAACATAATGTCCTAGGGTTGTCATCTGATGAAGATCATCAAAGGTGAGTGCTGCATTTAGCTGTCTTCTGGGTTTTGGTGACATTATATGCTGGCTTGAAAAATGGGTGTCTGATTATTTCTGGCTTGGTACTCTGCTGACATAATCTAATGTTTTGCTTTCGTTGTAAAGCCTTTTTGAAATCGGACAGTGTGGTTAGATTAACGAGAGTCTTGTCTTTAAATGGCTGTAAAATAGTCATATGTTTGAGAAATTGAAGTAATAGGATTTTTAACGTTTTGAAAATCGCGCCACTGGATTACACTGGCTGTTACGTAGGTGGGACGAATTCGTCCCGCCTAGCCCATTCATCTTCCCGATAGCAATCTCCTACATGTTAGCGCAAAATGTCAGCTGTTATCTTTTTTATTTTCATTTGAATTCTCACTCTGTCTCTGTTGGAATCTTGACAGGCATATATTTTGCCATCCACTCATTCTGCTCATCTTGTTGCTGTTGACAGAAGCTGACAGGAAGTTGTATTTGCCTTAACAGGGTCATTGCTTCATCTGAATGTCAACAACAAACAATAAGATACCAAGTTACACATTTCTATTCTATTATTTTTCAATCTACTTATCAACCTGAAAGCAAATTGGATAACATGTGGCTGATAGGATAAGAGAAAAAGCTTAATCGAGGAGCTCAAGAACCAAATGCAATATATTCTTCCACATACATCTGAAACACTTCCTGCTACTGCAATATACTAGCTTTGCACTCAAAACACATTTGGCCAGTGGTAACTAAAACATGCCTAAATTCGAGTGAATTAAAAAGTTAGGAAGATATTCTGGAGGTCAGACAGTACTTTGTGCTGTCTGACTGGTCACAGATATATGTGGTTTGCCCATGAGCAGTAGCTCCATAAATTAATTCTAACAATCTGAGTTGCCCTGTGGCCAAATCCCTAGCATGCTACTTTCTATTCAGATGGCATGCAGGCCTAGTCAACATTGAGCACAACTGAAAATATAACTGCTGTAATTGGATTGAAATACAATTTGTTGCTTTCAATATTAAATGTAACCTGCCCGAGCCTTTCCAAAATGTGTAACTGGTGTATAATTTCTAAAAAGGTAATGTTGTTTTTATTCAATGTTTTTGACTGTTTGTTTTGTACACTCCACCTTTGAACACTGTGACCAAAACACCATGCCCTAGTATCTGGAAGGTCTATCTTGGAGGTCTATGTCTATTGGACACTCATGTGGACACTCATTTTAGAATTAGGCTACATCTCAATCAGGGGTTGATATTTATTGGCTCTATAAGACATCTCTTCCAACATCTCTTTTCACAAAACACAAGTATGAGTATGCTGAGATTTTCAGTGCATTTGGTCAGCCGTTTTCATACCGCAGTCCAGTCCAGTTTTGATTAAGGATGCAGTGAGGTGCAACATAACAGATGAGTATATTTGTACCATTAACACATTGGACAAACTCCAACCATATCGTCTTTCAGCAGACACCAAAAACAGAGAGACTTGCAGAAATGACTTCCATCTTAGAAATATTACCTTCTTCTAGTAATTTGTGATAGTGATGACTGTGAGACATTTTCCATAAATACTGTGTGATCATGACCTGAAGTCACAACAAGGGCCTTTATCCTCTGTCATCTGAGCAGTTCATATCCATCTTTATCAAATGTGTCAAAGGGAATACGTAACAGCAACTCATGCCTAATGAACCACAGTATATGCAATGAAATTACACTAAATTCCTAGCTAACAATAAGGACTAGAAATACTAACAGCCACAATATGCTATGAGATCAGGTGGGAAATATTTGGGTAAACAATGTCATTTGTGAACATGGTTTAGATCAATGGGAGTCAGTGACTCTGTTTTACTTTCAACACTCTCTCGGTCTCTGTTATTTTCTCTCTCTCCTCTCATTCTCTCTCCCACCCCTGCTCTCTCTCCCTCTCGCTCTTGTGGATACCAAAGGAGGAAAGGTTCACTTGCCCTACTGAAGCATTTGCATCTAGCTGGGGTCTTGGTTCACTGACATTCAGCAGACACGTTAGTTGTGGATCAATAGGGAGATTAATCTTTACTTTGCATCGTATGCCAAGCTTCTTAGATGTCTGGCGACTGCTAACTGCAGACCGATCCTGTTACTCTTTTCTTTTTCTAACCAACCCAAAGACTGTCTGAGCTGTCGGAAACAGGTGCTCTCTGAGCCTGTATTCAATCTTGTTCTTGTTCATTTGTGTGTGTGGGTGTATGTGTGTTTGTTTTATTGAAATATCAAAGTCACCAAGCATAATTTAGTTGTTGCATCGTAAATAATGTAACAGCAAAGTGAAAAAGTAAATATTTAGACATACTCCTTCTTCAGGTTAATTATACTCCTCTCTCAAATGCTGTTCCTTTAGAATTGCTTCTCAGTGTGCGTTAAACCTCTACGGGATCGGTGTCCCTCCACCGGGACGGTTGAGCTAATGTGCGCTAATGTGATTAGCATGATGTTGTAAGTAACAAGAACGTTTCCCAGGATATAGACGCGTCTTATATGGGCAGAAAACTTAAATTCCTGTTCATCTAACTGCACAGTCTATTTACAGTAGCCATTACAGTGAAAAAATACCATGCTATTGTTTGAGGAGAGTGCACAACAACAAACAACTTTTATCACTGCAACTGGTTTGATACATTCACCTCTGAAGGTAAATAATGTACTTACATTCAGTCATCTTGCTCTGTTTGTCATCCTGAGGGTTCCAGAGATAAAACGTAGCATAGTTTTGTTTGATAAAATACATTTTTATATTCAAATGTAGGAACTGCTGGGGCTTCATGAACCCTTGCTCTTAAACTTGAACTTTTCTCAGAGATCTTCTTATGCTACTTTGAGCTTTATCCAACTGCAGAATGGTACTCGGAGCCTACTGCATCTGGATGACTACCTTAATTTACTTCATACAGTATGTGACTGGGTCTACATATTAGTCTGTAGTGATGCCCTTTCTGTTTAAATATCACTGGAGCAGGTCAGACCAAACATTATGTTGATAGGCAGTCTGAGATTCAGCAAGGATCACATTTAGATGTGTTCTAATATAGTCTCTTTAGTGAGGCACATCATAATTCTATTCATTAAATGTGTAAAAAAGCAGTTTTTGCTTTGTAGTCAGGCCGCATCTACTTACAAGGAGTCCTGTCTCAAAATGGCCACCAGCCATCTCAGTAATGTGGAGCATCAGTAGATGTCTGGCAACTTCTCTCATCTCCCAGTGACTTTCAACCATGGGGCATACTGCTATGCTAACCATCAGACAATTAATTTAAGCACCAAAAAATTGACAGCTGTGCCATATAGATCACAAAATAGTTGGGAAGGGATTTTGGATGTGCAGATTCCATGGCACAAGGTTTATGAACTGATATGCAAAACGACGCAGGATTCAAGACATAGAATTTTTCAATTTAAATGATTATACAAAATTATTGCAACCAATAGAATGTTATATATATGGGAGATACAACCATCCCAGCTCTGCAGATTTTGCTTTAAAGAAACAGAATCATTAGATCATTTGTTTTGGTACTGTCCATATGTAGCTTGTTATTGGCCGAATGTCCAGGAATGGCTGAAGAATTGCAACATTTACCTGGAGCTAACTCTGCACATAGCACTAATGGGTGATTTGAAAAGTCATAGTCAATCAATCAATCATATAATAATACTTGTAGCAAAAATGTTTATCTTTAATTTACAATCTGTAGAAACTGAGAATAGAAATAACGTTTGTGAAACGTCACAGCACAGTTGAAAAAGATATGGCAATTAGAAATTCAATATGGATGGTGTTAAGAGATAGATGGAAGGGGTTGAGGGGAGCTAAATGGTGGGACTAATAGCAACAAGATAACTAATGTAAAATATACTGTGTCCATAAAATGTATATTGGTTCCGAACTTTTGGGAAACGGCACAGTTAAAAATATATGGCAAATAGCAATCAAATTGGATGGTCTTCAGAATTAGGTAGCAGAAAGATAGGAGTAAAAATGAACAAAAGATAACTATTGTAAAATAGATTGTGTTCATAGAATGTATATAGTATGCGTAACCTGGAAGTAGAAGCTTAAGTGTTGTTGTTCATTAGTTTACTCCAAACATCAGACAATTATGCAGATCACTAGCCAAGCTATGCAAAGAAGGATTGGTGGAATCTATATTCTCTCTCCTTTTTGTCCAGGTAGCGACTAGCGAGTGTAATGATCAAGGCAGGTGTTAATGATGGCGAAGCCGGAGGTTCTCTTCAGCCAGAGAAACCAAGAGCAGAGCTTAATGGGGTGAAAGCTTACTTTTGGACAAAAATTAATTATGGCCTTTCACAATCAATAGGGAGGGTGAAAGACCCCAATGGGCTATGCTTCAGTTCTCATAAAAAGGGGGGAAGCAACACATTGCTTTTCCCTCTTTTTAGGAGTGTTTTACTCTACCTATTGATTTCAATTAACTTCTTATTTACTGAAAGTTGAAAGGGGCAAGCTGTGTCATGTTAATTTTAATGGCACCTGATTCCAACAGAGAAAACAGAGGCATCGTCATGCCCTGGTAGGAGAATTAAAAACACAACCACACTGGATCAGAAACATAGGTGATCAAATACTACCCACCAAAGAGAAGGAAATTGTCTCCCCAATTTAACACATTGTCTGATCAAGGCTCACGTGCTTTGTGTGTTTTTAACTACTGTCATGGTGTCCATATTTGGACAGCCTTATCTTCAACAAGTAGTTGGTGTGTCACGTCCTGGCCAGTATAAGGGTTAATTGTTATTGTAGTTTGGTCAGGACGTGGCAGAGGGTATTTGTTTTATGTGGTTCGGGGTGGTGTTTTGGTAAAAGGGTGTTTGATTTAGTATTTCCGGGTTTTTGGGTTATGATCTTTGTTTACGTATTTCTATGTTTATCTAGTTAGTTGTATGTCTATGTTTGGTTAATTGGGGTGGACTTCCAATTGAAGGCAGCTGTGTGGTGTTGCCTTTGATTGGAAGTCCTATATTAGTTGGGTGTGTTTGTTTGTTTAATTGTGGGAGATTGTTCTGTGTTTAGCCGTGTGCCTTGCCAGACTGTATTAATCGTTTGTTCTCTTGTTTTGTTATTTTGTACGTTCATTTTGGAAGTTAATAAACGTCAAGATGAGCTTACACATACCTGCTGCGTTTTGGTCCTCCATAACCGACGAAAACCGTGACATGGTGTCAGCTTAGACACTAGAATGTATTACTGCGAACCTTGAGTAAGAAGCAAACAATGCAAAGACATTGCACATAACATTCGTAACATAACACATAACATGAAACAAAGCCTGGAAGCCATACTATATAACTGTATGTGCTGATGTTATTGCCTCTTAAATAAAACATCTACAATAGACACATCCCATATGAGATATACTACTCCAGATGCTGCATACAACCTCTGCATATTTTTGAATGATGATTTGGACTTCAGTTACAGATCCCCATGTATCACCAATGATAACACTAAGTACTAGGTCCAGAAAATCCTGCGTAAAGACACAATCCCTAAGGATGTAAAAGCCCAAAGCAGTATGTAACGAAGGAGACTAATACCATTTTTGCAGAGGCCAACAATACCATAACATTTTTTTAAAAGACTGTTGAAGTGAGAACAAGGATGACAGCTTGAGCTGTTAGCACAAGTTAAATGCAATTTCCCATTATTTGCAAAAGAAATGGCTCATGCTGTACTTTCAGAGTGCATTACTGCCAGCCTTTACACATTGTTTTCATGCATAATGTTTCAGGAGAAATGTATGTCTAGTCCCCAGACAATTTTTACAGCTTTTTCACTGATGTATTTTACATTGCAATTATGCATTGCTATTACAATGCAAATTCATTTGTTTGGGGAAAATACCGATTTCTGCTCGATCAGGGGCTGCGTTTCTGCAAAATGTTTTATTGAGGTGGTGGAACTAGAATACTTGGCTGCTGCAAAGCAATACATTGTTTTAAAAGAACCTTCACTATGCTAAATCTGTCAATGCCTGTAGATAGCATCCCCATGAAAGGACATGTAACAAATAACAAACTTTAGACAGCCAGGCCCAAGGTTTTCTGGTCAGGCAGATGGTACCCCTCCTAAACAACTGTAATTAAATGTTGCTCCCCACATCCCATAAAGCCATGGGGTTCTATCTCGCCAGCCAATAAAACCCTAATGGCCGGAGTAGATGCAACCGAACCCTGGGTAACACTGGGTAATGATGCCATTACTGCCCAGGGTCCGGTGCTCCAACGGCCCAATCCCAGCTGAATCTCTGAGCCCCAGTGAGCCCTGTGAGCCTGTGTGGGTGGTTAAAAGCCACCCACACAGGCTCACCACAGATGGAAAGGTGCCATCCATTTCCAATGTCAATGTACAAAAGGTTTGGATGTTTGGAGACAATCCTCCTCCCCTCACAGACAGAGACAAACAAGGGGAGCTTTTTTTAAAGGGCTCTTTCGATGATTTAGCCCACACCAGCACTCCCAGGACCACATGGTGTCTTGGCCCAATGCTGACACCGTCTCTAAATGAGCCCCAAACGATTCCTATTAATTAGAGGCTGTCTGGGTGACAAGCTAATTAATGCCTGTATTATTTTCCCTTATTTCGGAAGAGATAAACATCATCAAATGCAGAAGGTGTGGAACGATTAGCTCATTAGCCAGACCAAATGTCAGTAGATGCATGACGAGATCAGAGAGCTAATTCTGCTAGCGCCTCTTGTGTTATGCATACTGTAAAAGTGTATAAAGTTCAACGACAGCAGCTTATGTTGTTTACTGAATTTCTTATTAGTAGGTAGCACATTATTGGCACAAAGCTGCCAAATTGTAGATTTTTCAAGACTTCAACAAAGGAAGAACATTGTGCTTTTCTATTGCTCTGCCTTAGAATTCTCAGGTTCAGAAGACATAGCTTGGTTTCCATGGTTATGGATGTTGTACGCCATGACCTTTCTCCAGCCATCTGTGATGTGTTGTTGCTTTGAACTTCACAGCAGTTTCATTGAAGTTAATGGGCCCTAGTATACAGGTCCAACATTGATCGAAAATAAATGGTGACCAAGATATGACGGCTGTAGAGAGCTCCCTGGCAGGCTTCCTTAAAGAGCAACTGAAGTCATTGATTCCCCATGTGTTTTTCTGTTGCTCAATAATCCTTAAGAGTCTATTGATGCACCCGTGCGTCAGTCTAAGTAACATAATAAAAAAATCCCCATCAAAATCCGTCATGTTAAGCTATAGACATCAGTTCTTGCATGGGCTGCGTCTCAGTCCATGTCGGCATCCGCCTATGCCAGCCTTCCGCATCTGCGGTGGAAGCTGGCCGAGCTACAGCTGTGTTTGTCAGACCATGAGACATCTCGAAAATCGGTCTTCTTGCGAAAACATCTGCAGCGTCCAAACGGCCTACAAACTGTTATGATCGCTCTATGGAATCTTGATCTTCGACTCTCACAAGTGTCATGTGACTCATCTGAAGTCGGTAACATTAATGTGCCAACTTTTGTCTATAGCATCCAAACCGTTTTAGCTACAAACTATACCACAGGAAGTTGGTGGAACTTAATTGGGGAGGATGGGCTCGTGGTAATGGCTGGAGCAGAATATGTGGAATGGTATCAAATACATCAAACATATGTTTTCCTTGTGTTTGAGGCCATTCCATTTGCGCCGTTCTAGCTATTATTATGAGCCGTCCTCACCTCAGCAGCCTCCACTGATATACTAAAGAAAAATATAAAGGCAACATGTAAAGTGTTGGTTTCATGAGCTGAAATAAAAGATCCCCAAAATGTTCCATTCGCACAAACAAGCTTATTTCTCTCAAATGTTTGTTTACATCCCTGTTAGTGAGCATTTCTCCTTTGCCAAGATAATGCATCCACCTGACAGGTGTGGCATATCAAGAAGCTGATTAAACAGCATGATCATTACAAAGGTGCACCTTGTGCTGGGGAAAATAAATTACCACTAAAATGTGCTGTTTTGTCACACAACACAATGCGACAGATGTCTCATGTTTTGAGGGAGCGTGCAATTGGCATGCTGACTGCAGGAATGTCCACCAGAGCAATTGCCAGAGAATTTTATGTTAATATTCTCTACCATAAGCCGCCTCCAACGTCGTTTTAGAGAATTTGGCAGTATTTCCAACCGGCCTCACAAACGCAGACCACGTGTAACCACGCTTGTCCAGGACCTCCACATCCGGCATCTTCATCTGCGGAGATTAGATTAGGGCCTAATGAACCTTATATCAACTGTAACTCAGTAAAATCATTGAAATTGTTGCATGTTGTGTTTATATACTGCTCAAAAAAATAAAGGGAACACTTAAACAACGCAATGTAACTCCAAGTCAATCCCATTTCTGTGAAATCAAACTGTCCACTTAGGAAGCAACACTGATTGACTATAAATTTCACATGCTGTTGTGCAAATGGAATAGATAACAGATGGGAATTATAGGCAATTAGCAAGACACCCCTAATAAAGGAGAGGTTCTGCAGGTGATAACCACAGACCACTTCTCAGTTCCTATGCTTCCTGGCTGATGTTTTGGTCACTTTTGAATGCTGGCGGTGCTTTCACTCTAGTGGTAGCATGAGACGGAGTCTACAACCCACACAAGTGGCTCAGGTAGTGCAGCTCATCCAGGATGGCACATCAATGCGAGCTGTGGCAAGAAGGTTTGCTGTGTCTGTCAGCGTAGTGTCCAGAGCACGGAGGCACTACCTGGAGACAGGCCAGTACATCAGGAGACGTGGAGGAGGCCGTAGGAGGGCAACAACCCAGCAGCAGGACCGCTACCGCCGCCTTTGTGCAAGGAGGAGCATTGCCAGAGCCCTGCAAAATGACCTCCAGCAGGCCACAAATGTGCATGTGTCTGCTCAAACGTTCAGAAACAGACTCCATGAGGGTGGTATGAGAGCCCGACGTCCACAGGTGGGGGTTGTGCTTACAGCCCAACACCGTGCAGGACGTTTGGCATTTGCCAGAGAACACCAAGGTTGGCGAATTCGCCACTGGCGCCCTGTGCTCTTCACAGATGAAAGCAGGTTCACACTGAGCACATGTGACAGACGTGACAGTCTGGAGACACCGTGGAGAACGTTCTGCTGCCTGCAACATCCTCCAGCATGACCGGTTTGGCGGTGGGTCAGTCATGGTGTGGGGTGGCATTTCTTTGGGGGGCCGCACAGCCCTCCATGTGCTCGCCAGAGGTAGCCTGACTGCCATTAGGTACCGAGATGAGATCCTCAGACCCCTTGTGAGACCATATGCTGGTGCGGTTGGCCCTGGGTTCCTCCTAATACAAGACAATGCTAGACCTCATGTGGCTGGAGTGTGTCAGCAGTTCCTGCAAGAGGAAGGCATTGATGCTATGGACTGGCCCGCCCGTTCCCCAGACCTGAATCCAATTGAGCACATCTGGGACATCGTCTTGCTCCATCCACCAACGCCACATTGCACCACAGACTGTCCAGGAGTTGGTGGATGCTTTTGTCCAGGTCTGGGAGGAGATCCCTCAGAAGACCATCCGCCACCTCATCAGGAGCATGCCCAGGCGTTATAGGGAGGTCATACAGGCACGTGGAGGCCGCACACACACTACTGAGCCTCATTTTGACTTGTTTTAAGGACATTACATCAAAGTTGGATCAGCCTGTAGTGTGGTTTTCCACTTTAATTTTGAGTGTGACTCCAAATCCAGAGCTCCATGGGTTGATAAATTGGATTTCCATTGATTCTTTTTGTGTGACTTTGTTGTCAGCACATTCAACTATGTAAAGATAAAAGTGTTTAATAAGATTATTTCATTCATTCAGATCTAGGATGTGTTATTTTAGTGTTCCCTTTATTTTTTGGAGCAGTGTATATTAGTTCACTACGGAAAGGGGAGACTCAAGAACGGGATGGTGTGCTACGTAGATAGATAATACAAATGAATGGCAGTATGGTGGTAGTTTTGTGCCAACAAAATAAGAGGTTAAATATGTGCCCCAAAAAACGTAAATATTTATTGAGCTAGATATAGGACAGACACTTCAAAATCTTAGTCCTTATGATTTATTTTTTTACTTCCTTTTTTGCCATTTATGAAAGTGTTTTTCAATGTGATCATATGGGCTATAGTAGTAAAGGCCGAATTCAATATTTTATCACATTTTTTTATAAATGTATTTTTCTGATACCTAAAAAGGTCCTAAAATTTTAAATCAAATAGCTAAATGATCCATGGTGTGACCATCTTAGCACAGTTCCATTTATAAGGGTAGTATGGAGGACGTTTTGTGCCAGCAAAAATAAGGAGTTAAATATGCGTCCAAAAAATACAAAAATATTTATTGAGCTAGATATAGGACAGACACTTCAGAGTCTTATTCCTTATGATTTATTCTTTGACTGTCTTTTTTTGCCATTTATGAATTTGTTTCTCAATGCGTTCCTATGGGCTATAGTAGTAAAGGTCGAATTCAATATTTTTCACATTTTTAATAAATATATTTTTTTGATACCTAAGTGGCAAAATTGTTCTTACCTTGGATAGCCTCCGGGGCTAGTAAAGGACCATCAATAAATTACACAATGTAAATGAGACAATATTTTCATGTTGCACACCTTTTAGTTTTCTAAAAAAAATGCTTTCAATATTTGTACATGAATTTCTACAATTTATAGTTGTTTTTTTAAGACATTGACATTTAGAGCTATTGGAATTGTAACATATTGTCCCATGTACATTGTAGAATTTGCCGATGGTCCATAACTAGCCCCATATGGATATCCAAATTCAACTCCAATTTACCACAGGCCTTACAATCAGTTCTCGTGCAGCTGCACTCTCAGTTGATGTTTACTTGTGTGCCAGCTGTGGGCATGTGTGCAGAATTTAAACAAACCAAACCTTAATTTATGTTGTGATGCAGCCACGACCACAAGTCGGACAAGACTGGTTTTATGACCAAAATTATCCTATTTACACTTTGTAGTCCATTTTGACAGTAGAATACATTTTTTCTGGCTATCAATGCCACAGTTTTGTCACACAACACTCTTGGCATTCTCTCAACCAGCTTCATGACTTAGTCACCTGGAATGCATTTAAATTAACAGGTGTACTTTTTAAAAGTTAATTTGTGGAATTTCTTTCCTTCTTAACGCATTTGAGCCAATCAGCTGTGTTGTGACAAGGTAGGGCTGGTATACAGAAGATAGTCCTATTTGGTAAAAGACCAAGCCCATATCATGGCAACAACAGCTCAAATAAGCAAAGAGAAACAACAGTCCACCATTACTTCTAGACATGAAGATCAGCCAATCCGGAAGATTTCAAGAACTCTGAAAGTTTCTTCAAGTGCAGTCGCAAAAACCCTGAAGAACTATGATGAAACTGGCTCTCATGAGGACCACCACAGGAAAGGAAGACCAAGAGTTACCGCTGCTGCAGAGGATAAGTTCATTAGCGTTACCAGCCTCAGATATTGCAGCCCAAATAAATAATTCACAGACTTCAAGTAACAGTTTTTGGGGTAATTACATGAATCCATATGTGTTATTTCATAGTTTTGATGTCTTCACTATTATTCTACAATGTAGAAAATAGTAAAAATAAAGAAAAACCCTTGAATGAGTAGGTGTGTCGAAAGTTTTGACTGGTACTGTAGACTGTTTTATAAATGAGAAGTTGTTTTATAAGAAAAACAATATTTCAGTCTTGAGGTTGTTGATCGAGATGTGGATGTGTTATGTTTGCTATGTCATATCCTGGCAATAATGTTGTTTGCATCCTGTTTTCTAGATCTAGCTACGTATCTTTGATGAAAGTTGTGTTTGTGATGCTCACAAATGTGAGGATGTTTGAGTTATGTAAAAAAACAGGCTGTTTATAAAGAACAACTCTCATTCTTTCAACACAACTTTTGCGACAATGTCTTATATATTGTTGTCTGAACATCTCAGAGGCACTGCATGCTAATTGTTACTTCTGTTGTTTGTAAATAAATGGGCAGGTTATAAGTTGATTCTGTTGTACAGTGGGGGAAAAAAGTATTTGATCCCCTGCTGATTTTGTACATTTGCCCACTAACAAAGAAAGGATCAGTCTATAATTTTAATGGTAGGTTTATTTGAACAGTGAGAGACAGAATAACATCAAAAATATACAGAAAAACGCATATCAAAAATGTTATAAATTGATTTGCATTTTAATGAGGGAAATAAATATTTCACCCCTCTCAATCAGAAAGATTTCTGTCTCCCAGGTGTCTTTTATACAGGTAACGAGCTGAGATTAGGAGCACACTCTTGAAGGGAGTGCTCCTAACCGCAGCTTGTTACCTGTAAAAAAAGACACCTGTCCACAGAAGCAATCAATAAATCAGATTCCAAACTCTCCACCATGGCCAAGACCAAAGAGCTCTCCAAGGATGTCAGGGACAAGATGGTAGACTTACACAAGGCTGGAATGGGCTGCAAGACCATCGCCAAGCAGCTTGGTGAGGAGGTGACAACATTTGGTGCGATTATTCGCAAATGGAAGAAACACAAAAGAACTGTCAATCTCCCTCGGCCTGGGGCTCCATGCAAGATCTCACCTCGTGGAGTTGCAATGATCATGAGAACGGTGAGGAATCAGCCCAGAACTACATGGGAGGATCTTGTCAATGATCTCAAGGCAGCTGGGACCAGAGTCACCGAGAAAACAATTGGTAACACACTACGTCATGATGGACTGAAATCCTGCAGCACCCGCAAGGTCCCCCTGCTAAAGAATACATATACATGCCCGTTTGAAGTTTGCCAATGAAAATCTGAATGACTCAGAGGACAACTGGTGAAAGTGTTGTGGTCAGATGAGACCAAAATGGAGCTCTTTGACATCAACTTAACTCGCCGTGTTTGGAGGAGGAGGAATGCTGCCTATGACCCCAAGAAAACCATCTCCACCGTCAAACATGGAGGTGGAAACATTATGCTTTGGGGGTGTTTTTTTGCTAAGGGGACAGGACAACTTCACCGCATCAAAGGGATGATGGACGGGGCCATGTACCGTCAAATCTTGGGTGAGAACCTCCCTCCCTCAGCCAGGGCATTGAAAATGGTTCGTGGATGGGTATTCCAGCATGACAATGACCCAAAACACACGGCCAAGGCAACAAAGGACTGGCTCAAGAAGAAGCACATTAAGGTCCTGGAGTAGCCTAGCCAGTCCAGACCTTAATCCCATAGAAAATATGTGGAGGGAGCTGAAGGTTCAAGTTGCCAAACGTCAGCCTCGAAACCTTAATGACTTGGAGAAGATCTGCAAAGAGGAGTGGGACAAAATCCCTCTTGAGATGTGTGCAAACCTGGTGGCCAACTACAAGAAACGTCTGACCTCTGTGATTGCCAACAAGGGTTTTGCCACCAAGTACTAAGTCATGTTTTGCAGAGGGGTCAAATACTTATTTCTCCCATTAAAATGCAAATCATTTTATAACATTTTTGACATGCGTTTTTCTGGATTTGTTTGTTGTTATTCTGTCTCTCACTGTTCAAATATACCTACTATTAAAATTATAGACTGATCATTTCTTTGTAAGTGGGCAAACGTACAAAATCAGCAGGGGATCAAATACTTTTTTCCCCCACTGTAGTTTGATTCTGGTGAGCGATTGGATAGCGTGCACTGCCGCACACCGGGCAGCTATGATCAAGATTATTTGATTACTGCTAGACAGGCACGATTAGACTCTGTCAGGCATTGGTCCCATGTGGGCAGGATTGAAATCAAAACCCAACCCTCATATAAGTTGTGACATACTTAGTTACAAAAATCTCACAAAACTCTGTTTTGAAATGTGCTGACTTTATTACCAAAATTACCCTACTTACACTTCTGAGTACATTTTGGCACTGGAATGAATGTTTGACTAATATTGATGCCACATAGGCTGTTTTCAACCAGATAAGTTGTTGTTTTTTAAGTTCAGTTTCATTTTAATGTTTCATGTACTCACTTCACATAAGTCTAAGAGATTTCAGAAGAACAGAGGTGGACATGGCTCACAACACAAGCCTGGGATATCTCTAAAGCCAAACAGGGCCACAGTGTGAGCTAGGTGTATATACAATATACAGTATACTGTATCTCCCAAACCATGAGCTTCTCTGTAGGATTGAGTTATGACCTGTTTGTAGCCTAGCAAATGATGGAAAGGTGAAAATGCTCTAGCATATAGTGGACTGTGGCGTATTTACAGCCTGTGCTCTACTAGCAATTAGCATGTTAGCTTTTTCACCATGTGTCAGGTGTGTAGAACACGTAAGCTCCACATTGGAAGGTGACTGCTTTACTGCAATTACTCCACAATGATGAATGGACTGTGTGACGAGGTACTGAGTAACAGACGGTAAAAAACTGGAAAACACACAAGCTCTGACCTCTCTCTGTGGCCCGTAGCCAGCCTTCTCTTCTCTACACAGAAGATAAGGAGAGACGAGGAACTAGGTATAAAATTTCTGCAGGTAATTGCTGATGGTAATCATAGGCATATTTGATTGAGGGAACAACCTCTGGTATTTTTGTGGCAGCAGAGGAAGCCAACGGTCAGCGACCCTGTTAACCACGCAGAGCTAAACTGACTAATTACCGTAGTCTGGCTGCATGCAGCTCACACTCTTCTCCCACAGTCTATTCTTATCAGACAGTTTAGTGGTAAATAATATTTAACAATCTAAATTTGATAAACCTGACTGACTCCATTTAACATTATAGTGAAACCATGTGCAATCAAGTATTGTGTTTAGCTGACTAAGATCCAGGAATGATCCTGAGAAGTGAATACAAAATGCAAGTATTATTTGTATAAGAAATGAAATCACATACAAGGCATAAAGCTTAAGTTACAAAGCATTAACAAGTATTACAAGGCATTATTCTAGGCATGATCAGAGAGGGAGAGAGATAGAGAAGTCATAGCATGAAAGGCAATGCCCCAAGCTTCCTTGAGGTGGATAGGAGAGAGAGAGAGAGAGAGTGTGTTTCTGACCAGCACAGGTCAGGAACAAAGAAGAGAAAGAGACAAGGAATCTCCAACCCCTTTATAATATCTTAGTTGTTTGTATTCAAAATCTGAGTTGCTGACCAATAGGATACTGTTGAGTCAACTCCCAATCAATCAGATATCAGACCTACTGGATGTTATCACAACAGAACCTCTGCAATCCAGAGGTGTGACAGAATTTGGGTCAGGGAGAGATAATGCAACATTCCTAAGACAACACAGAGGAAATCATTGCACTTCAGGGGCTGGGCCAGCCTACAACAACAAAATACAACCTATAAAAGCACAACCATTTTTTTTGTGCAAAATACAACAATCCTATTTTCCTAGAGACTCCCATGTAAACCTGGTATTGAAATTAGACCATATTCAGTGAGTCTGTCGGTTTCTGGACAGATGAACATGATCAGAGAACGCATTGTGATCTGATGCTGCATGGTCTCCTCTGATTGAACACCTGTGCGTTGTGGTATAATTGAGACGCTTAAATGCAATGGGAAATCCGATTAGAGCATGGACATGTTTGATGCATAATGGCCCACATCTCTAAAACGGAATATACTAGGCAGAAGATGCATTTTAATACCAGGTGTGAACCCATAGTCCATATGCATTTCTAGACATAGCTGTTTTATATACTGTATCTGGTCTACACAGTACCCGCATGAACAGTATGTGTATTTTGGTGTGTTAGTTTGCATTTTCTGTGTGCTACTGCAGAAAGTCAAGAATGTATCCACTCCAGTATGAACTCTAAGTATGACATTGGATTGGCAAACTGTTTTTCTGAGGTTTTCTTGCTTACATCCCAAAACTTACAATTATCCTCTCTCTCCAGAGCACACTTTGTCTATGATTGCTGGACAAATTATACACTTCTAGACCTCTTTCATGCTATCCTAAAGGAATGGCTGACTTTATGCCTTCTTTTCTCTTAAGCAAACTACTGTAGCTATTCATCTACCGGGCTTGCATCCCCACCTTCTTCCTTCACTATGTTGCTGAGTAACTGTATTGATTTTCCTTTGCTTTATTTTATTTCCTTTTTCACATTCCCTTTGTTGTGGAACATCTTTCAGTTGGCACCAATGGTTTTCTGTCTGTATTCGTAAGAATAGTTATGTCTGCGAGGGAAGTTAACTTCGTTTGTATCTTTTTGCGATTTCATGCCTTTGCCACTTAAACTATTTTCTCCTTAGCCTTTCTTTGTTCTCTTTTTCAGGTTGTTTGTAACGGTGACTTGCAATTGAAGTCTGAAGGTTAAATAAAGGTTTTTGTCACAGACTGTTTCTGTTGCCTTTTTGACAAAGTACATTGGATAAAGTGAAGCTATTTGGTTGGAGGACCCCAGCATGACCATGTCAATGATGGTGTGTTTGTATTCTCTGGAGAAATATTGCATTTCACAGTAGCATACATCACAACATCATCATCATGGTTTTGGAATTACAACCAAGATTGGTAACACTTAAAATTAAGTTGTCCCTATTACTATGTAACTACATAGTATGTAACTACATAGTAATAACTGTAGTAACAACAATAGTTACATATGTTTTACTATGTAATTACATAGGTTTTACTATGTCATTACATGGTAATAGGGTTGTTGCGGTATCAGTAATTACACAATTGGAACAAGGAATGTGTAAATACCCATTCACTTGAAGGTTATTCTACCTGTGTAACTGCTGATGTTATTGCACATTTTGTTGTTCAACTATGTAACTAATGTTTTGTAATTAATGTAATGTAAATTTTTGTGCTTTTTTTTTTTGTTTGCCTTTGCCCTCCTTTATTTCATCTCATTTGTTCACATTGTATATACTTATTTTTCTACTGTATTATTGACTGTATGTTTGTTTTACTCCATGTGCAACTCTGTGTTGTTTTTCTGTGTCGAACTGCTTTGCTTTATCTTGGCCAGGTTGCAATTGTAAATGAGAACTTGTTCTCAACTTGCCTACCTGGTTAAATAAAGGTGAAATAAAATAAATAAATAAATTACACATTTGAAAGTCACCTGTGAAATACCATGTTAATAACTCAAACCATAATATGACCTTCTTACATTTAACTAATTAAATCAAATTGTATATGTCACATGCTTCGGAAACAACAGATCTGGACTAATAGAGAAATAAATGCTTACTTACAGTACTTGTGTCACGTCCTGACCAGTAAAGGGGTTATTTGTTATTATAGTTTGGTCAGGACATGGCAGGGGGTATTTCTTTTATATGGTTCGGGGTGTGTGTGTATGTAGAGGGGTGTTTGGTTTATGTATTCCGGGGTTTTTGTTATTGTTCTATGTTAGTGTATTTCTATGTTCTGTCTAGTGTTTTCTATGTTTTGGTAATTGGGGTTGGGGCCTTCAATTGGAGGCAGCTGTCTATCGTTGCCTCTGATTGAAGGTCCTATAAATAGGAATGTGTTTGTCATGGGATTTGTGGGAGGTTGTTCTTTGCATAGCTGTGTGTTGCCTGCAAGACTGTTTGTCGTCCGTTTGTTTTTGTTGTTTGTTTATTAAGTGTTCACATTAAAAGTTAAATATGAGCACTCAACCCGCTGAGCCTTGGTCCATTCACTACAACGACCGTTACAACTTGTCATTTTCCACACATTTTGCTACGTTACAGCCTTATTCTAAAATGAATTAAATAAAAAAAAAAATCTCAACAATTTACACACAATACCCCGTAATGACAAAGGGAAAATAGTTCTTTTTTTTATTTTATTTTTTTACATTTTTTGCTAATTTTAGAAATGACTCCTTAATTACATAAGTATTCAGACACTTTGCTATGAGACTCGAAAATTGAGCTCAGGTGCATCCTGTTTCCATTGATCATCCTTGAGATGTTTCTACAACTTGATTGGAGGTCATCTGTGGTAAATTCAATTGATTGGACATAATTTAGAAAGGCACACACCTGTCTATATAAAGGTCCCACAGTTGACAGTGCATGTCAGGCCAAAAACCAAGCCATGATGTCAAAGGAATTGTCCGTAGAGCTCCGAGACGAGTTGAGGCACAGATATGGGGAAGGGTACCAAAACATTTCTGCAGCATTGAAGGTCCCAAGAACAGAGTGGCCTCCATCATTGCTAAATGGAAGTTTGGAACCACCCAGACTCTTCCTAGAGGAAGGTTCACCTTCCAACAAGACAATGACCCTAAGTACACAGCCAAGACAACACAGGAGTGGCTTCGGGGACAAGTCTCTGAATGTCCTTGAGTGGCCCAGCCAGAGCCTCGACTTGAACCCGATTGAACATCTCTGGAGAGACCTGAAAAATCGCTGTGCAGCAACGCTCCCCATCCAACTTGACAGAGCTTGAGAGGATCTGCAGTGAAGAATGGGAGAAACTTAAAGAGTCATAACCAAGAATACTCAAGGCTGTAATCGCTGCCAAAGGTGCTTCAACAAAGTACTGCCATTAGGTACCGAGATGAGATCCTCAGACCCCTTGTGAGACCATATGCTGGTGTGGTTGGCCCTGGGTTCCTCCTAATGCAAGATAATGCTAGACCTCATGTGGCTGGAGTGTGTCAGCAGTTCCTGCAAGAGGAAGGCATTGATGCTATGGACTGGCCCGCCTGTTCCCCAGACCTGAATCCAATTGAGCACATCTGGGACATCATGTCTCGCTCCATTCACCAACGCCACATTGCACCACAGACTGTCCAGGAGTTGGCGGATGCTTTAGTCCAGGTCTGGGAGGAGATCCCTCAGGAGACCATCCGCCACCTCATCAGGAGCATGCCCAGGCGTTGTAGGGAGGTCATACAGGCACGTGGAGGCCACACACACTACTGAGCCTCATTTTGACTTATTTTAAGGACATTACATCAAAGTTGGATCAGCCTGTAGTGTGGTTTTCCACTTTAATTTTGAGTGTGACTCCAAATCCAGACCTCCATGGGTTGATAAATTGGATTTCCATTGATTCTTTTTGTGTGATTTTGTTGTCAGCACATATGTAAAGAAAAAAGTATTTAATAAGATTATTTAATTCATTCAGATCTAGGATGTGTTATTTTAGTGTTACCTTTATTTTTTTGAGCAGTATATATATATATATATATATATATATCACATTTACATAAGTATTCAGACCCTTTACTCAGTCAGGCTACATCTGGCGAGCACATGGAGGGCTGTGCGGCCCCCCAAAGAAATGCCACCCCACACCATGACTGACCCACCGCCAAACCGGTCATGCTGGAGGATGTTGCAGGCAGCAGAACATTCCCCACGGCGTCTCCAGACTCTGTCACGTCTGTCACATGTGCTCAGTGTGAACCTGCTTTCATCTGTGAAGAGCACAGGGTGCCAGTGGCGAATTTGCCAATCTTGGTGTTCTCTGGCAAATGCCAAACGTCCTGCACGGTGTTGGGCTGTAAGCACAACCCCTACCTGTGGACGTCGGGCCCTCATACCACCCTCATGGAGTCTGTTTCTGACAGTTTGAGCAGACACATGCACATTTGTGGCCTGCTGGAGGTCATTTTGCAGGGCTCTGGCAGTGCTCCTCCTGCTCCTCCTTGCACAAAGGCGTAGGTAGCGGTCCTGCTGCTGGGTTGTTGCCCTCCTACGGCCTCCTCCGCATCTCCTGATGTACTGGCCTGTCTCCTGGTAGCGCCTCCATGCTCTGGACACTACGCTGACAGACACAGCAAACCTTCTTGCCACAGCTCGCATTGATGTGCCATCCTGGATGAGCTGCACTACCTGAGCCACTTGTGTGGGTTGTAGACTCCCTCTCATGCTACCACTAGAGTGAAAGCACCGCCAGCATTCACCAGTGACCAAAACATCAGCCAGGAAGCATAGGAACTGAGAAGTGGTCTGTGGTCCCCACCTGCATAACAACTCCTTTATTGGGGGTGTCTTGCTAATTGCCTATAATTTCCACCTGTTGTCTATTCCATTTGCATAACAGCATGTGACATTTATTGTCAATCAGTGTTGCTTCCTAAGTGGACAGTTTGATTTCACAGAAGTGTGATTGACTTGGAGTTACATTGTGTTGTTTAAACTGTTAGGGCTAGGGGGCAGTATTGACACTGCCGGATAAAAAACGTACCCGATTTAATCTGGTTACTACTCCTGCCCAGTAACTAGAATATGCATATAATTATTGGCTTTGGATAGAAAACACCCTAAAGTTTCTAAAACTGTTTGAATGGTGTCTGTGAGTATAACAGAACTCAAATGGCAGGCCAAAACCTGAGAAGATTCCATGCAGGAAGTGACCTGTCTGACAAGTTGTGTTTCATCTTGGCTCTTTTTATTGAAGACTGAGGATCTTTGCTCTAACGTGACACTTCCTACGGCTCCCATAGGCTCTCAGAGCCCGGGAAAAAGCGGAACGATATCGAGGCAGCCTCTGGCTGAAACACATTATCGCTTTTGGCAAGTGGCCGATCAGAGTACTATGGGCTTAAGCGCGTGCTCGAGTCGACCCCGTGCTTTATTTTCTTTCGTCTGTTTACCTAAACGCAGATTCCCGGTCGGAATATTATCGCTTTTTTATGAGAGAAATGGCATAAAAATTGATTTTAAACAGCGGTTGACATGCTTCGAAGTACGCTAATGGAATATTTAGATTTTTTTTTGTCACGAATTGCGCCATGCTCGTCACCCTTTTTTACCCTTTCGGATAGTGTCTTGAATGCACGAACAAAACGCTGCTGTTTGGATATAACTATGGATTATTTTGAACCAAACCAACATTTGTTATTGAAGTAGAAGTCCTGGGAGTGCATTCTGACGAAGACAGCAAAGGTAATAACAATTTGTTACAGTAAATCTGACTTTGGTGAGTGCTAAACTTGCTGGGTGTCTAAATAGCTAGCCCTGTGATGCCGGGCTATCTACTGAGAATATTGTAAAATGTGCTTTCACCGAAAAGCTATTTTAAAAATCGGACATATCGAGTGCATAGAGGAGTTCTGTATCTATAATTCTTAAAATAATTGTTATGCTTTTTGTGAACGTTTATCGTGAGTAATTTTGTAAATTCCCCTGGCAGTGTTCGGTGGGAATGCTAGTCACATGCTAATGTAAAAAGCTGGTTTTTGATATAAATATGAACTTGATTGAACAAAACATGCATGTATTGTATAACATAATGTCCTAGGGTTGTCATCTGATGAAGATCATCAAAGGTTAGTGCTGCATTTAGCTGTGGTTTGGGTTTATGTGACATTATATGCTAGCTTGAAAAATGGGTGTCTGATTATTTCTGGCTCGGTACTCTGCTGACATAATCTAATGTTTTGCTTTCGTTGTAAAGCCTTTTTGAAATCGGTTAGTGTGGTTAGATTAACGAGAGTCTTGTCTTTAAAATGGTGTAAAATAGTCATATGTTTGAAAAATTGAAGTTTTAGCATTTTTGAGGTTTTTGAATAACGCGCCACTGGAGTACACTGGCGGTTACGTAGGTGGGACGATTTGGTGCCACCTCCCCTAGAGAGGTTAAGTGTTCCCTTTATTTTTTTGAGCAGTGTATATATATTTTCTTTTTATGAATTTGCAAAAATGTTAAAAAAAACCCTTTTTGCTTTGTCATTATGGGATATTGTGTGTAGATTGATGAGTGAAAAAAACTAGGAGTCTGAATACTTACCGAATGCACTGTATTTATAAAGCCCGTTTTACATCAGCTGACGTCACAAAGTACTATACAGAAACCCAGCCTAAAAACCCAAACAGCAAGCAATGCAGATGTAGAAGCACAATCAGTCCACTATGGTCCATGATCAGCTCCTTTGTATTGCTGACTTTGAGGGAGAGGATATTGTCCTGGCACAACACTTCCAGGTCTTTGATTTTCTCCTTATAGGCTGCTTCATCATTGTCTGTGATCAGTCCTACACAATTGGAACAATTGATGATGTTGGAGTCGTGCGCAGCCACGCAGTCATGGGTGAACATTGAGTACAGGAGGTGACTAAGCTTTTGTACTACAAGTTGCCACTACCATCGAATCCACATCTAATAGCCGGGATGATAAATAGGCTTGAACCTTGCAACAACAATTGAAACAAGGCACACACTGTCATTAAATACCGGTCATTTTCAGTTAGTTTGATTACAATGTACTTACCCAGGAGCTTGCAACTTAATGTAAATTGGACGGGGGGCCAGCTCTAGGAAGAGTGTTGGTGGTTCCAAACATCTTCCATTAAACCTCTATGGGCTAGGTGGGACGCTTGCGTCCCACCTACTCAACAGCCAGTTGAATCCTGTGGCGCGTTATTCAAATACCTTAGATATTACTTCAATTTTTAAAAAATATGACTATTTTACACCATTTTAAAGATAAGACTCTCGTTAATCTAACCACACTGTCCGATTTCAAAAAGGCTTTACAACGAAAGCAAAACATTAGATTATGTCAGCAGAGTACCGAGCCAGAAATAATCAGACACCCATTTTTCAAGCTAGCATATATTGTCACATAAACCCAAACCACAGCTAAATGTAGCACTAACCTTTGATGATCTTCATCAAATGACAACCCTAGGACATTATGTTATACAATACATGCATGTTTTGTTCAATCAAGTTCATATTTATATCAAAAACCAGCTTTTTACATTAGCATGTGACTAGCATGTGACTAGCATTCCCACCGAACACTGCCGGTGAATTTACTAAATTACTCATGATAAACGTTCACAAAAAGCATAACCATTATTTTAAGAATTATAGATACAGAACTCCTCTATGCACTCAATATGTCCGATTTTAAAATAGCTTTTCGGTGAAAGCACATTTTGCAATATTCTCAGTAGATAGCCCGGCATCACAGGGCTAGCTATTTAGACACCCAGCAGGTTTAGCACTCATCAAAGTCAGATTTACTATAAGAAAAATGTTATTACCTTTGTTGTCTTCGTCAGAATGCACTCCCAGGACTTCTCCTTCAATAACAAATGTTGGTTTGGTCCAAAATAATCCATCGTTATATCCAAACAGCGGTGTTTTGTTCGTGCGTTCTAGACACTATCCTAAAGGCTAAATAAGGGTGACGAGCATGGCGCAATTCGTGACAAAATAATTCTAAATATTCCATTACCGTACTTCGAAGCATGTCAACCGCTGTTTAAAATCAATTTTTATGCCATTTTTCTCATAAAAAAGCGATAATATTCTGACCGAGAATCTGCATTTAGACAAACAGACAAAGGAAAAGAAAGCATTCGGTCGAAGCGGGCACGCGCCTAAGCCCATAGTACTCTGAGTGGCCACTTGCCAAAAGCGATAAAGTGTTTCAGCCAGAGCCTGCCTCGATATCGTTCAACGTTTTCCCGGGCTCTGAGACCCTATGGAAGACGTAGGAAGTGTCACGTTATTGCACAGATCCTGAGTCTTCAATAAAAAGAGCCAAGATGAAACACTACTTCTCAGACAGGCCACTTCCTGCTTGAAATCTTCTCAGGTTTTGGCCTGCCATAGGAGTTCTGTTATACTCACAGACACCATTCAAACAGTTTTAGAAACTTTAGGGTGTTGTCTATTCAAAGCCAATAATTATATGCATATTCTAGTTACTGGGCAGGAGTAGTAAGCAGATTAAATCGGGTACGTTTTTTATCCAGCCGTGTCAATACTGCCCCCTAGCCCTAACAGGTTAAGAATGATTGAGGCCACTGTGTTCTTGGGGACCTTCAATGCTGCATACATTTTTTTACTTGACTGAAGATGTGCTGGAATCTGTGCCTCGACACAATCCTGTCTCGGAACTCAACGGACAATTGCTTTGACCTCATGGTTTGGTTTTTGCTCTGACATACACTGTCAACCTTATATAGACAGGTGTGTGCCTTTCCAAATCATGTCCAATCAATTGAATTTACCACAGGTGGACTCCAATCAAGTTGTAGAAACATCTCAAGGATGATCAATGGAAACAGGATGCACCTAAGCTCAATTTTGAGTCTCATAACAAAGTGTCTGAATACCTATGTAAATATGGTATTTCAGTTTTTTTTGTATTTAATACATTGGCAATAATGTCTAAAAATCTGTTTTCACTTTGTCATTATGGGGTATTGTGTGTAGATTGCTGAGGATTTGTATTTATGTAATCCATTTTAGAATAAGGCTGTAACATAACAAAATGTGGAAAAGTCAAGGGGTCTGAATACTTTCCATAGTGTCACGGTTGTCATAAGGATTGGACCAAAACGCAGCGGGAATATGTATACTTATCTTCTTTTTATTTTGAAGAAGGAGAAACAACCAAATACGTATACCAAAAAAGAACAAAACGAAACAGTCCTGTCATGTGCAACAAACACTAAACAAGGAACAACTACCCACAAAATCCCATAGAAAACACACCCCTCTTAACTAGGACCTTCAATTAGAAGCAACGAGGAGCAGCTGCTTCCAACTGAAGGTCAACCCCATTAACTAAACATAGAAATAGAAAGACTAGAACGAACATAGAAATATACTAACATAGAACATTAACCACAAACCCCAAAACACATAAAACAAACACCTCTCTTACATAAGAACATAGCCCAACAAACCCCGAAAACACTCTAAACAAACACCCTCTGCCACGTCCTGACCAAACTACAATAACAAATAACCCCTTTACTGGTCAGGACGTGACTCATAGGGCACTGTACTTTATAATATTATTGCTTAGTGAATTATATTTCCTACACCTTCTTAATTCAAAGTCGAGACAATATGTCTTAATATACTTCGGTTGATTTTCCGTCTGAGACAATTACTCACATTCAATGTGACAACCAAGAGATCGATCGTTTGAAAACAACCTGTCTAAGTGGTTTACAGCTGAAGATGAGAAAACTTCTAACTTTCTTTCTCATTGGAAAGAAGGTGTCAAAAGTGTCCTTCTTCGCACAAAAAAACGACAACGTCTATTGAGACATCACTATTCATTGAGTAGCTAGGAGCAAGGCCAATGCTTGAGTTCCACTTGTGAGGTGTGTCTTGACTTCCGACACCCTGCAAGCGATCTATAAAACATCCAGTCCCCTCAGGCTGTTGGGCAGCTCACTTAAATACATCAATACTGTGGGAAATGAGACACAGAGAAATGGCTTCTAAGGACTGAGGAGTTAGACAGCTGACTGAGATGGCCATATGTCTTATTTAAGCTGCTGAACTCGATGCACCACAGTTCATAGAATGATCTCTCTCTCCATTGCTGAACACCCATTGTATGGGGCTCAGTCAATACATGGGATTCAGCTATTCTAAAAGAAACATGACATTAGCATGAAGGCTCATCGTCGCTGAAGTGAATGTTTGAAGGATTACCTTGACTGTCGATTAGCATCCTTTCAATAATGTCATCAAAGGCCACCGACAAAAAGTCAAGAACAAAGTCTAATCTCCTCGTTACAATTACTAAGGTTTACGCGTCAAACTTCTGATGAGCTTTACCAAAAAATATTTAACAATACTTTTCAACACAATTTTTTTCCATTCCCTCTGTCCTCAGCTGGATATATTCTGGAGAGTACACAAGGAGTAGAATTCGTTTTTATAATGTTAAATATTCAGATCATTTCCCAGCATCTCTCCTGGAACATTGACCTGTCAATCAAACATCAGGGTGCGCAGCCCTCGCTGTCATAAGCGTCATTGAAGGGGGACCAAAACGCAGCGGGTAAAGTGCTCATCTTCTTATTTTATTAAAGGAAAAACACTTAAACAAAACAAATGACGAAAACAGTCCAGTAAGGTGCACAGACTATACTAGAAACAACCACCCACAAACACAAGTGAAAACAAACACAACTAAATATGGCCTCCAATTAGAGACAACATCCACCAGCTGCCTCTAATTGGAGGTCATTGCCAAAACACACATAGAAATAGAAAAGCTAAATTTAAACATAGAAATAAGAAAACTAGAACCTAAACCCAAAATACCCAAACACACAAAACAAACACCCCCCTGCCATGCCCTGACCAACTATAATGACAAATAACCCCTTTTACTGGTCAAGACATGACAGTACCCCCCCAAAGGTGCAGACCTCGAATGCACCTTAAACAAAAACCCCACAAAACAACCCCAAACTTAAAGGGAGGGAAGGGAGGGAAGGGAGGGTGGCTACCATCAACGACGGCTCCCATGCTACACCCCCCCCAATCCTCCAACTACGGAGGTGGCTCTGGCTCCGGGCTTAGTCCCCACTTTAACCTGCCCACCCCCGCTGAAGGCTCAGGGCTGTAGACCACCGCTGAAGGCTCTGGGTTGCAGACCACCGCTGAAGGCTCTGGGTTGCAGACCACCGCTGAAGGCTCTGGGTTGCAGACCACCGCTGAAGGCTCTGGGCTGAGAGGTGTCGCTGGAGGCCTCGGGCTGAGGTGCATCGCTGGAGGCTCAGGGCTGAGGAGCGTCGCTGGAGGCTCAGGGCTGAGGAGCGTCGCTGGAGGCTCAGGGCTGAGGAGCGTCGCTGGAGGCTCAGGGCTGAGGAGCGTCGCTGGAGGCTCAGGGCTGAGGAGCGTCACTGGAGGCTCAGGGCTGAGGAGCGTCACTGGAGGCTCAGGGCTGAGGAGCCTCGCTGGAGGCTCAGGGCTGAGGAGCGTTGCTGGAGGCTCAGGGCTGAGGAGCGACTCTGCAGGCTCTGGACTGTAGGCCGTCTCTGCAGGCTCCGGACTGTAGGCCGTCTCTGCAGGCTCCGGACTGTAGACCGTCTCTGCAGGCTCCGGACTGTAGACCGTCTCTGCAGGCTCCGGACTGTCGCCGGAAGCTCTGGACGGGGAACTGTCACAGGAAGCTCTGCACGGGGAACTATCGCCGGAAGCTCTGGATGGGGAACTGTCTCCGGAAGCTCTGGACGGGGAACTGTCGCCAGAAGCTCTGGACTGGGAAAGCGCACTGAAGGCCTGATGCATGGGGCTGGCTTAGGAGGCGCCAGACTAGTAACACGCACCTCAAGGCTAGTGCGGGGAGCAGGAACAGGACGTACTGGACTGGGCTGGCGCACTGGAGGCCTGATGCGTGGGGCTGGCTTTGGAGGCGCCAGACTAGTAACACACACCACAGGGCTATTGTGAGGAGCAGGAACAGGATACACTGGGCCCTGGACCCTCACCGGTGGTCTGATGCTTGCAACTTGCATCCCCGATCCTGGCTCGACGCTGGCTCTAGCATGACACCTGTGAGGAGCTTTCACCAAGCGCACCGGGCTGTAGCTGCGCACTAGCGACACTGTGCGTATCTCCGCATAACATGGTGCTTGCTTGATCCGTCGCTCCCCGTAGTAAGCACAGGTGCTCCTTCGTGCCCTTTCTCCGGAATCTCGCGTTAAGCTCCTCACTTGATTCCTTGACTGGCTCCTTTTTTGCTCCACGGCTCTCTCCTGTACGCCCGGGAACTTAGGTCAGGGCTCACCCTGACTTAGCTAATCTCCCCTTATGCCCCCCCCCCAAAAAAATAAATTTGGGGGCTGCCTCCTCACCTCCTGAAATGGAGGATATAATGCCTCATACCTCCGTCGTTCCCTCTTTGCTTCCTCCAGCTCCTCCTTCGGGTGCTGGTATTCCCCAGCCTGGCTCCATGGGCCCTTGCCATCGATGATCTCCTCCCATGTCCATGACTCCAAATAGCTCTCCTGCTGCTCCTTCCTCCGCTGCTTGGTCCTTCTTTGGTGGGTGGTTCTGTCATGGGCGTCATAAGGATTGGACCAAAACGCAGCGGGTAAAGTGCTCATCTTCTTATTTTTATTAAAGGAAAAACACTTAAACAAAACAAACGACGAAAACAGTCCAGTAAGGTGCACAGACTATACTAGAAACAACCACCCACAAACACAAGTGAAAACAAACACAACTAAATATGGCCTCCAATTAGAGGCAACCTCCACCAGCTGCCTCTAATTGGAGGTCATTGCCAAAACTCACATAGATATAGAAAAGCTAGATTTAAACATAGAAATAGAAAAACTAGAACCTAATCCCAAAATACCCAAACACACAAAACAAACACCCCCCTGCCACGCCCTGACCAACTATAATGACAAATAACCCCTTTTACTGGTCAGGACGTGACACTCGCAGTCAAATCCCCTTTATTGGCTTGGCAGCAACAAAAAGATAAGTGTACAAGGAATACAAATCGACTGGCAAGAGAGAGAGAGAGAGAGAGAGAGAGGGATAGCTGAATGAGTCTAAGATAAAAGTTTCATTGATTACTCATGACAGATGGGCCACAATTATCAATTTCCCATTTAGTGTTTGTGCCTCGGTAACTGGAATTTATGCAGTATAAAAATGCTAGGAGCCAAAGGTTAAACTACTCAGTCTGGACTAAATCAGATAAATAAATTGATGCGAGTGGTGATATTTGGTCAATTGAACAATGCACTGTCACAGAGAACTTAGCATGCCGCAGTGTGTGACATTAGCCTTCCTGCAATCCTCAACTCTCTCTGCGTCTGATGCAATATCTCAGGTGATTGATTTGTCAGAAGGTGCCATCAGGTGTTTACGTCTCCATTTTGTTATATCTTCAGCAAATTATGAACATGAAATGTCATCCTGGCCCGTTTTCGCAAAAAAAGATAAGCTGTCAGAGTAGCTGACGTTTTTCTCAGTACATTGCATTCAATGACAAAAGATGAGTGTCACAAGGTTTATGTTTTTCTCAGTACATTGCAGTCAATGGGAAAGAAATTGTCTCACAGGGTTGAAGTTTTTCTCAGTACCTCGTAGTCAATGGGAAAAGATGAGTGTCACAGGGTTTACATTTCTGTCAATGCATTGCTTTTAATGGGAAAAGATGAGCATCACAGGGTTGACGTTAATCTCAATACATTGCAGTCAATGGACAAGATGATAGTGCGGGAAGGGGAGAGGGGAGAGAGAGGGCAGGGAGTCAACAGACAGACAGAGGTGGGAGAAAGGAAGGAGAGAGAGAGGAGGGAGAGATAGAGATGTGAGGAGGGGGATGCATGATAGAAGGAGGGAGAGAATGGAGTGGATAGGAGTGAGAGAGAGAGAGAGAGAGAGAGAGAGAAAGGGGAGAGTGAGGGATGGGTAGAGAAACAGGGAGAGGGTGAAGGAGGGATGGGGGAGATATAGGAGGGAGAGATGAGGGAAAGGGAGAGAGAGAGATAAGAGGAGGTGGCGGGAGGGAGAAGTACGGAGATAAAATGTAGAGGGAGAGGGAGAAGGAGGAGGGTGAGGGAGAGAGAGAAAGAGCGGGAGAGAGAGAGGGGGAGAGGGGAGAGGTTAGAAAGAAGGGGGAGGGAAGCGAGAGAAGAGAGTGGGGGATAAAGAGAAGGTATAGAGTGAGATAGACAGACATGAGATGAACAAGAATAAAGTCAAACCTGTGGATACATATCTTTTCCCATTTAATGTATTCACGTTCACTTTGCAGCTGTGTGCCACCCATGGCACCATGCTGCTGACTGTCAGTTTTCCGGGAGATCCACCCATGCAGCACCTCAGCCCTGCAGTTATGCTCCTTTAAAAAGCAAATGATATGGGATGCAGCCAGGGGAGTGATGGTCGTGTATGTTGAGATGGAGCAAACCAAGAAAAGACATTGAGTTCACATGAGTAAATTGAACAGGTACAGTATGAAATGGAACAGGTGTACAATGTCCATTTTAGGACATCTGGGCTACTCGATAGGATGGAAGGTTTAAGGTGAGATGACAGAGCACACCAATCAAAGTCATTGAGTTCAGATGGGAAAATGGAACAGGTATGAAACAAGTGTATGTTGTCCATTTTATGAACTACTTGAAGCTCCCAACGTTCTATTTCCTGTAGCAACACTATACTGATGGCTTCAACATGGGTTATTTTGAGATCCTTTACAATCTGATTGTTACATACAATGCTCCATAAATGTACCCCTTTAGACCATTACATTTTATCCTGGTGGAGTGAAGGCTCATAAGTGGTCTATGTGCTGTCTGACTACATGAATAACAATTGTCCCTAAAACATTTTTGTTATTTTATCTAGGTAAAGTGGGGACTTTAACACATGATGCTTAGCTGTGATCAGTCTGGTTGGTGTATGCTTTGGAAGAGATCATAGGGCATTGAAATATTGTCATTAAAGAACTGACTTTTCCCGGGAAAAAAAAGAGGGCTACCAGAACTCCAATGGTAATTATGTTGGTACCTCATTTAGGGCTGCAATTGTGTCATTTTCTGTCAGTGTTCTCCCACCTGTGTCTGAACCCTCAGTAGTTATTATCCACTTTGGTAGCACAGTGGGGCTTTGAGTTTTTCATTTCATTTGCCTCCTATAGTAGAGGAGCTTTTACCAGAATACACAGAAGCTTCACACTAGCAAAACAGTAAATCCACTTTGATAAAAAGCTTGATTCTTCCTGAAGATTAGAACTCAGGGCCGGCTGTCTTAATCTTATTGTTAGCACTTTGCCTGTGCCCTAGGCAGTATTAACCTGTCTCTAAGTAAAATTTAAGGCCTCTCTCTTTATTGAAAGCCTAAGTACAAATCGCAATGTTCGCACAAAATATATAAAAGAAACGCTTTATTATCACAACATCTACCTTCTACACTGGACAATTCATCTTGATGCACTACAGCGGCAGAGAGAAGATAACAAATTCAGCCGGGGACAACAACACAAGTTCATCTTTTGAGGGAGAGACTTCAGTGAGACATTCTAGTCAAAGGGTTCTCTTCAAACAGAGAAGAGCGGAGCTGTGTAGCATGGGCAATTTAATCACTTTGAAACATGAATCACTCCTACTCTCTTTGAGGAACACTTGTCAATATTGATTAGCCCAGCCCTCTAGAAAACAGCCTTTTTAAGTCCCTCCTCATGCCATAGACCTGGGCTTAATCAGCCTTTGCTGAAGAACGGAGCTAGGAGTCCTTTTGTTACATAATGGATGGGGCCAAGTTACACAACTCACTCACTCTGTGGCACCTCACTCTCTCCTCTCTTTCACTTCTTCATTTTTAGAATGCTCTACTGGAGATGCCACACTGCTATGACAACCAACCTCATTGACCCTATTTATGTTTTCAAATCAGGGAGTGTAATCGGCACCTATTTAATGTGTTTCGGCATTCTGCCGTATGATTTTCAGCAGACGACGGAGGATCCCATCTGTTTATTTGGCTCAGTCAGGACCAATAACATACCGGGATAGAACAATGAACCCCCTTCAAAGACAGTCTGCAGCCTAGGGAAGCTGAAGAATAGGGACACAGCGAAATGACACCACTTCCCCATCTGGCGAGGTGTGTAGGGTGGGGATCTTGCCCTTGAGTCTGTGGGAGCCATGTAATTAAGGAATTAATTAAGGCACACACCTAGTTAATAAAGCATTACAGTTCAATCAGCAAGTTAGTCACTAACGGGAGACTAGGTGATGCGACTGCTTAGGCAAATAATGAATTTCATTAAACTATCAGGGATATGGAAGAATACCCCAAGGCTTAAAGATGGCAAAGACCTGGATCATTGGATCAAACGGATATTATGTTAATGATCCTACCTAAGACTACATTTACAGTAATTCAACAATTGTTTTTTGGCATGTAGAGTGTGTGAAAATGGTGGGGGTGACATTTTGTTTTATTTACTGGCCAATATGCGAAGGCAATTAAGAAGGTCATACGAAGGATCACTTTGTTATTTGATTTGGAATTTTAAGACCCCTTGAAGTATAAAAAAAATATGGGAAAAAATTGGATGAAAATGTTTATTTGGCCTTACTGCTTTTAGCACATGCAAATGCAATGAATAACATATTGACTAAATGGAACAACAGATAGTTCCACACAAAAAATTAAGGATGTGTCTGTCCTATATATGAGAGATATATACAAAACATCAGGATTTTTTGTTGTTGTGTATTTAACCCCTTATTTTTGGCACTCAACTGGTACCAGGGGACCGTCAGACAAGTCGTGTGAGGCCTGTGGGCATCCTAGACCAAAACAATCAACATATACGTAGTCCATAGAGGGGGTCATAATAGTTTGTAGGCCAAACCGTTTGGACACTACTGACAATTTTGTGAGAAGAGATTTTCGGGATGCCTCATGGTCTGACAAACGTCACACTAGCTGTCAACTTTCCCCGCAGATGACATCTGCGGATGCTGTGGATTGAGATGCATCCAGTGCAAAAAATATATATATCTAGCTTAAAATGGCGTATTTTGATTTATTTTTATGCTAATTCACATTTCCGTGGGGGTGTGGACATCGACTCTACGGGGTTAAATTGCGGAAAGTGTCACTTTGTCCCTTGTATCACCTAACAGAGAAGGAAAAGAGAGAGAGGAAAAATAACTCCTGTTCAATTACAAGAGCTGAGAAGAGTCATTGTCTGACTGTCGGAGTCGAGCACAGGAAGTGCCAAAATTATACATCCAGTAAAAGAGAAGGACAGTCATGCTATTAAAATTGCCAATCATTCACAAAAGGAAAATAAATTGTTTACTCTCATGAGGACAAAGATACTTTAAGCGCAATATGTTTTTATCTCAGAGCCTGGCTAGCTGGGCTATATGTGGGGTTTACTCCTGAATTTCAATAAGGACTGTTAACATTTTTGCTGTGATCAGCACATGTGGAACAGTCACAGTTCAGGTTGTTGAGGAAAAACACCAGTCTGAACTTCCTTCTTTTAATGACTCATCATAGTTATAAGGAAGCACTACAGCTACAAGGTGTATACTGTAGTTTTGAATGTGAGTCTAAAGAATTCAGAAATGGAGAGGAAAACCTTTGTTTGATGAGCATGCTCTTGAAAATTGGAGAGGATAGAGAGAGAGGAAAACATGTTAGTGGCAAAAATGATTTCATTATTAATATGTTGCCTGATGACGTTAGGGTTGAGGAGAAAACAGAAGGAAAACACAGATGGATAGACCCTTGGCTCTGGGCCTTGAGACCAATCAATGCCCTTCACCTTCGTTTTCTGCACATTCTTTTCTTGGGGGAAAACATGATTGATGAGCATTAGTGTAAGATTAGCAAAACAATGTTTTAATGATTGATAACCACATACTGTTACTCCATGAATGATGACTGACCTAAAATATGCCCTCTGGTGAACGTATTGGAGACGCTAGGTTTTGACTGGGTAATTAGTGGGCAATTAGAAAAACGCCAGAGATTAACACCGCATGTTTTTTCCTTCTCCGTCTCCTAAATGCAGGTGGTGTAGTGTTAGTGCACATGTGTTGTAGGGAGATGGGGGGGGGGGGGGGGGGGGGGGCCTCTAATGTAGTAGTGGAAGGCCCCCGCTCTTCAAACATTCATGTGGGAACCGCTCCAGGTAATGTTCCCTAATTGGGTGGAGAAAACAGTGGCCTGAAAAATCCATGGTGAAACATACAATCGGGTGGACTTTTTCCCCCTTTTTTCTCAACGTTCAATGTAAATTACGACCTGATGTATACTGAATTCATAATGAAGGGTTTTCGCTAAAAGGGCATTTTTCTTCCTCCATTGATGTAGTGCATGATTCTTTTATAGTTTTTCTTCTACAATGTGTTTATTTGATCCCCATTAGCTTTTGAAGAAGCCTCAGCTACTCTTCCTGGAGTCCACAAAAAAATAAAAAACATGCCAAGTTGCAAAACACTGATACACTTATAGACAAGGACAGTCACACAAATGTAAAATACATAAAAAGTCATGTGTGCTAGTGTGTGTGTTTGTGTGTGGTTCAAATGTTCCGACTGTCACAAAGAATTTGTCACCTACTTGTTGTCCTCAGAGTGCTCCATTTGCAACCTATTCCTCCTGCTGCACCCTGCGTTTAACATTTAGCCCATAGTGTTTGGTATAAGAAGAAAAATTGGCTCTAGACTTCTCCTGTAGCCTTACCATTTGTTCATTGCTTTGGAGTCTATACCAAAAGCAAATACAAGGTTTTTCTCCAGTCCACTTTCTAGTGAACAGAACCATAAGGGAACACGCTGCCCTTTGTATTCAACAATCACCTTTCACATTATCTTCAATCGCAATGAAATCTGTCTCCATTTATTTTATTTAACTAGGCAAGTCAGTTAATAACAAATTCTTATTTACAATGACAGCCTGCCTTGTTCAGGGGCAGAACGACAGATTTTTACCTTGTCAGCTGGGGGATTCAATCTAGCAACCTAGGCTACCTGCCGCCCCATTGAACTAGCTGGTTGGGCCATACGTGCATGTGGAAAGATGTATGGTACTGACTACTCATTTAAATCAAATGGGTCACTTTTCCAACAGTAAATAGTTGAACAATGTCTATTCAGACAACAGTTGTTATACTGTATATGATTCCTGTTTGGAGATAGGCGCTATACTGAGATACCTGACTATTGGTTGAGCTCATGTAGGCTAATGTAATTAGCATGAGGTTGTAAGTAACAAGAACATTTCCCAAGATATAGACATATCTGATATTGGCAGAAAGCTTTAATTCTTGTTAATCTAACTGCACTGTCGAATTTACTGTAGCTATTACAGTGAAATAATACCATGCTATTGTTTGAGGAGAGTGCACAGTTATGAACTTGGAAATGTATTAATAAACCAATTAGGCACATTTGGGCAGTCTTGATACAACATTTTGAACATAAATGCAATGATTCATTGGATCAGTCTAAAACTGCTGCCATCTAGTGGCCAAAATATAAATTCCGCCTGGGCTGGATAATACATTATGGCCTTTCTCTTGCATTTCAAAGATGATGGTACAAAAAAGGCAAGCCAGATGGCCCTGCTCTTGAGTCAATATTAATTTTCTGAATTATAATAGATGTTTAAATCAAACAGTACACGACTTGAATTTCAATAGCTTTTTGACAGTTTCTATATTTTGTGTCTTTAGTGGCTCACCGCAATCTATTGTCAGGATTAATTCATTGATAGTGGACAGTGGACATTAATTTGCTCAGAGAAACAAATAAACATTGAATAACCGATGCTACCAAGAAAACTGGCAACACTAGGTAGCCCGATAAGCCGAAAGCAAACAATCCAAAGGCAGTGGATTTAGTAGCATTGTTTACTGACATACTGTAAAAGTGAGATTAACATATTTGAAAGACTTGGCCTCTATTGGTTGGCCTGTCATGATATATTGCTTGTTTGTTCTTTTGCTCTTGAAGCACTTTGAGATTCTATGAAAAGTGCTACAGAAATGTAATACATTATTAACAATGGTTTTCTTTCTTGTGATGGCAGGAGATGTGCATTTACTGTAATATTGCATGTAAATAGACACAGGTATAAAGTAATAGAAATTACTATCTACTGTAGAGTGCAGCAAATATGATATTCTAATAACCATATTACTCATAATAGGCAAGGCTGTCTGACTGTGATATAATAATACCCCATTAAATATTGCTATGCAAAATGTAAAAAAAAAAACATCTCATTGGTATATAGCGTGAGCTGCTATTTGCTGCGTTTATCTGACGTAAAATGAAAAAGATTTGCTTATTCGATTCAGAGAGGCTCAGACAAAACTGTAGAGGTTTTCAGGATCTTCTAAGGTAATAAGAAGCTTCTTTTTTACCAGAGCTTCCAAGCTTCCATCTCCACAAGATGAGGATGCTAGAGAGGGGCATTACGGGGGAGGTTTCCCAGCAGCATTTGCTATAATGTTGAGGTTAAGCTGAGGTAGAGCCGTCCGTCCTTTTGAGATTATTGCCGTATTCAATGGTCTTCTCAAAGGCTTTATCTTGTTTTCAAACAGGAGTACGGCTGCTGATTACCAATAGTGTTGCCGTCGCCTTACCACATTCCATCACAAAAGAAAAAAGATGAGCGAGAGCTCTAAAATAACAACGGATGATGAAGGAAGATGTACAAATATGTGATTAGCAGTTTACTGTGGTAGATAAATATCTGTTAGGTTTTAGGATATGCATACTCCATAGGTATAGTATACTTTCAAGTATTGCGGTTGTCTTAATATATAGTTGTTCCCCCAAAGCAAACCAGACACTGTTATATTCCAAACAACAGAGTGGATTATTGTTGTAGAATTTTATCAGAGGAAACATTGGGTTTTCCTCCAAAAATATGTATTTGCCATTGAGTTCATCAAAGGAGACCCAAGCTCCTATTTTTGTCAAAGATGGCTTCATTAATTAATCTTTTACAGGGCACATCCATTTTTATTTCAGAAAGCAAACTTCATATGACTACAAATATCTTTAAAAAAAACACAGAAAATAAGTAAACAAGAATTACTGTTGGTGCATGTAAGTCATTTTTACTGTCATCGATGGATTTATAGCATTGAGAATGTAACAGTGATTCAGGGCATTCAGTTTTGTGACAAACTCTCTTTGCAGAGTTATTTTTCCTATTTTATAGGGAGGTAGAGCAATCCAATTAAAACAGTGCTTCAGAGCACCAACTGGTTTATTATTCTAGGTTTAGTTGCCTGTGCCTAATGTAAAAACACCCCTGCATAATGCAGTCATCCGTGTAAAGAAAACAGTATTATTATTGTATAATCAGTGGCTTTCTTACTCTTCGACACCAATATAAACAGAGAACAAGAAAGAGTTTAGCTCTGGCTACAGAAATAATTGGCTGTGTGCTGTGCCAGTGTCTCTGTTCCAATGTGCAATGTCCTACCATTCCCATTACAATTTGGGAACATAGAATGGGTGGGATTGGGCAGGCTGATTGGCACAGGCCTCCGGTCAGCTGTTATCTTGTTGCACATAACGGGAGGATTTGTATTGGGTTTGAGTAAAAAAAAAAGAAAAAGGACCCTGGGGCCCTATTCACCTAGAGCCACCGCTGTGTCCTGATGCTTAAGCCCTCCAGCAATGAATTATTCTGCCTCGGTTTTAAGACTACTGCAGTAGAATGACAAATCCACTGTGTGCTATTTTCCCGGGAAACACTGATCATATCTGATATTATTTGTTATATGTGTCATTGATGTAACCCGTATTGCTACAATCAAATCATTTATACTGACAATTGACATTGAAAACATAGTAATGCTAGAACTGTCAGTGATAATCATATGAAAACATTTGAAACCTTTATGTTGATGACCTCTTCTTTCAAATCATGAAAATCATCAATGGCTGTATATGGTAACAAACATAACATGATGCATGCCATTGCATTTGTGCTTTATTTTGTGTGTTGTATACAAATTGATAACCTTCGGTCCCTCGGGTCTATGCATCTGCATCACCAGATTGATAGAGCTCGATGGCTTTAAAGAGATGCATTGCATTTCAGTACCTCAAATGCATTGCATTTCAGTCTCTGCATTGTAGTTCAGTCTCTCAAATTCATTGGATTGCGGGCTCTACTGTACATTGCATTTCAGTCTTTTAAAGCCCAAGTTTAATTTGTGTTCATCTGATCTCTTGATAATGCGAATTTGACATGTGGATGTCAAGGCTGTGTTATTTTTTTTAAGTGCTTCCGCTGTTAGAATGCATATACATGTAATAGTATTTGAATCTGTGAAGAACACACATGCAGATTTTGTAAAGCCACCCACTGCTTTTTCCCTTTTCTTCCTGTGTGATGTGTCTGTGTTTAAGTACCAAGCCCAGATCAGACAGACTGATCCAGACTGAGCTCAAACAGGGAAGGCAGTGATACTTTTCTCCATGTCACAGTTCCAAAACTGATTGAAGTTGCTTTTAATCAACTTTGACTATATCACGCGTCCTCCCCCTTAATCGGTGCTACCAAGTGAAAAATATATATTTTTTCTCTGTTTAAAATAATATTTAGTGGCTGTGGCCAATAATGTACAGCGTCTATGATTTAACTTTTCTTTTTTTTGTGGGGTCATGAAGCTAAGGATGAATAGTCAGGGAAAACATGTGGCTATCAAAATATGTAATACGTCATCCTAGCATGAATTCTTGCCGCTTTAGCCCTTCAATTTCGGCCTACATTACACTGACAATCTGTAGCAACTTACCATATCAGAACATGTTCAGACTACATGGTTCTTTTCCGGCTAAGAAGAGAGAAGATGAGGGGCCATGGAACAGTCAGTCTGAAAGGCAGAGAGAGAGAGAGAGAGAGAGAGAAGGGCAGAGTTAGCATCAGGATATCGTTAATGGTTAAGATTTTGGACGCAGAGCTTCACAGAGATTTAGCCTGTTAGCCCAATGGTCACTAAGTCATCCAACAGCTTTCCAATAGTGTCTAGCCACTAGCTAGCAACTTCTCTCGAAAACCATTATTTCTTAAAAGATAGAGAATGTGATGTGAACAATGTAAAGAGAAGCCTCCTGCAGAGTTTGCAATGAAGTGAACTAAATAGCAGCATTAGTATGAAACAAACCAGTTCATTTAGGAGGTTTAAAAGAGATTGATTTCAAACCAAAAATTAGATACTGTTGGTTCCACCAGTGGTGTAGTACAGCTATTTTTTTTTATTGACATCATAGTTTCCTCAATCAAAGTTTGTACCGACAGATGTAGCCTATTGAACAGCCTATCATTACAGAGCTCTCCAACCCTTTCCTAGAGCGCTACCACCCTGTAGGGTTTCACTCCAACCCCAGTTGTATCTAATCTGATTCATCTTTTAAACCAGTTAATTATTAGAAATAAGGTTCACTAGATTAAGGTTGGAATGAAAACCTACAGGATGGTAGCTCTCCAGGAACAGGATTGGAGAGCCCTGTATAGAATAGGCATCAAATGCATCCTCCAATTGCAACATCTGCCTATGCCCACACATATTGTCTCAAGAAAGTTTGATATTTTTAATACCCTCAAACACCAAATTAGGCATACATAATTTCAAAATAGGCCATCACTGTCAATAGGGAATTATAATGATTCATGTTTTACCGGTGAAACTGCATCTGCATGTCAATCATTTGATTGATCTCAATCAGTTTCATGGAAATAGCCTATGAATTTTGATCGATCTTCATGAATTACTGTTTCGTGAGCAAATTAGTGCACATAGTTTAACACCATTAGCCTTTCTTGTATTTTGTTTCAATCAAAGCATACACTACATTTGGAAAGTGATCAGACCCCTTGACTTTTTCCACATTTTGTTACGTTACAGCCTTATTTGTCAGGCTCTGACCTGAGAGAGCCTTTTTATGTCTCTATTTAGGTTTGGTCAGGGTGTGATTTGGGTGGGCATTCTATGTCCGTGTTTCTATGTTTGGGATTTCTTTGTTTCGGCCGGGTATGGCTCTCAATCAGGAACAGCTGTATATCGTTGTTGCTGATTGGGAGTCATACTTAGGCAGCCTGTTTTTCCTTTGGGTTTTGTGGGTAGATATTTTCTGTTTAGTGTTTTGCACCTGACGGAACTGTTTGGTTGTTCTTTTGTTTTGCTTGTTGCTTTAGTGTTCAGTTGTACATTAAAATGACAACCACTTACCACGCTGCATTTTGGTCTGATTTCTCTTCCCCTTCATCCGAGGACGACGAAGACCGTTACAGATCTACCCACCATAAGAGGGCCAAGCAGCGTGGGAACAAGGAGCAGAGGGTTCAGGATTCGTGGACTTGGGAGGAAATTCTGTACGGAAAGGGACCATGGAGACAAGCTGGGGAATATCGCCGCCCGAAAGAGGAACTGGAGGCAGCAAAAGCTGAGAGGCGGTGGTATGAGGCAAGGGAGCGCAGCAGGCACGAGAGGCAGCCCCAACAAAATCTTTTTTTGGGGGGGGGGGCACACGAGAAGTTGGCCTGAGTCAGGAAGGAATTCTGAACCAACTTCCTGTGCTTACAGGAGGCAGCGTAGTACTGGTCAGGCACCGTGTTATGCGGCAGAGTGCACGGTGTCCCCAGTATGCGTTGAGCGCCCGGTGCGCTACATCCTAGCTGCTAACATCTGCCGGGCGAGAGTGGGCATTGAGCCGGGGCGGAGTGTTCCAGCTCAGCGCATCTGATCTCCGGTGCGCTGTCTCGGTCCAGGTTATCCTGCGCCGGCGCTGCGTACTATGTCTCCGGAGCGCTGGGAGGAATCAGTTCGTCCTGTGCCTGCGCTCCACCCGTGCCGGGCTAGGTTGGTTATTCAGCCTGGAAGATGGGTAACAAGACTATGCACCAGATCTCCAGTGCGACCTCACAGTCCAGTATGCCCTGTTCCTGCTCCTCGCACTAGCCCTGAGGTGCGTGTATCCAGTCTGGTACCTCCATTACCAGCCCCACGCATCAGGCTTCCTGGGCCTGCGCCCAGAGCCAGGCCTCCTGCATGTCTCCCCAGCCTGGTGAGTCCAGTGCCTGCGCCCAGAGCCAGGCCTCCTGCATGTCTCCCCAGCCTGGTGAATCCTGTGCCTGCACCCAGAGCCAGTCCGGAGCCGCCAGAGTCACCCGCCAGTCCGGAGCCGCCAGAGTCGCCCGCCAGTCCGGAGCCGCCAGAGTCGCCCGCCAGTCCGGAGCCGCCGGAGCCGCCCGCCAGTCCGGAGCCGCCGGAGCCGCCCGCCAGTCCGGAGCCGCCGGAGCCGCCCGCCTGTCTGGAGCCGCCCGCCTGTCCGGAGCCGCCGGAGTCGCTCACCAGCCGGGCGCAGCCGGAGTCGCCCGCCAGCCAGGCACAGCCAGAGTCGCCCTCCAGTCCGGGGCCCGCTGCGAGGGTCCCCAGTCCGTGGTCGGCGGCAGGAGATCACGCTCTATGGGAGCCATTGAAGTGGGGTGAGCCAGTGGTGGAGCGGGGTCTGCGTCCCGCTCCAGAGCTTCCACCGTGGAGAAATGCCCACCCAGATCCTCCCCTATAGGTTCAGGTTTTGCGGCTGGAGTCCGCACCTTTGGGCGGGGTACTGTCACGCCCTGACCTGAGAGAGCCTTTTTATGTCTCTATTTAGGTTTGGTCAGGGTGTGATTTGGGTGGGCATTCTATGTCCGTGTTTCTATGTTTGGGATTTCTTTATTTTGGCCAGGTATGGCTCTCAATCAGGAACAGCTATATATCGTTCTTGCTGATTGGGAGTCATACTTAGGCAGCCTGTTTTTCCTTTGGGTTTTGTGGGTAGATATTTTCTGTTTAGTGTTTTGCACCTGACGGAACTGTTCGGTTGTTCTTTTGTTTTGCTTGTTGCTTTAGTGTTCAGTTGTACATTAAAATGACGAACACTTACCACGCTGCATTTTGGTCTGATTTCTCTTCCCCTTCATCAAAGGACGACGGAGACCGTTACATTATTCTAAAATTCATTAAATAGTTTTTTTCCCCCTCATCAATCTACGCGCAATACCCCATAATGACAAAGCAAAAACAGTTTTTTGTTTTAATTTCGGCAAATGTATATAAAAACTGAAACATCATATTTACTTAAGTATTCAGACCCTTTACTCAGAACTTTGTTTAAGCACCTTTGGCTGCGATTACAGCCTTGAGTCTTCTTGGGAATGACGCTACAAGCTTGCCACACCTGTATTTGCAGGCGTTTCTCCCATTCTTCTCTGCAGATCATCTAAAGCTCTGTCAGGTTGGATGGGGAGTGTCCCTGTACAGCTATTTTCAGGTCTCTCCAGAGATGTTTGATCGTGTTCAAATCCCGGCTCTGGTTGGGCCACATAAGGACATTCAGAGACTTGTCTTGAAGCCACTCCTGTATTGTCTTGGCTGTGTGCTTAGGGTCGTTGTCCTGTTGGAAGGTGAACCATCACACCAGTCTGAGGTCCTGAGCGCTCTGGAGCAGGTTTTCATCAAGGATCTGTCTGTACTTTGTTCCGTTCATCTTTCCCTCCATCCTGACTTGTCTCCCAGTCCCTGCCACTGAAAAACATTCCCACAGCATGATGCTGCCTCCACCATGCTTCACCGTAGGGATGGTGCCAGGTTTCCTCCAGACATGACTCTTGACATTCAGGCCAAAGAGTTCAATCTTGGTTTCATCAGACCATAGAATCTTGTTTTTAATGGTCTGAGAGACATTTAGATGCCTTTTGGCAATCTCCAAGCGGGCTGTCATGTTCCTTTTATTGAGGTGTGGCTTCCGGCCGGTCACTCTACCATAAACGCCTGATTGGTGGAGTGCTGCAGAAATGGTTGTCCTTCTGGAAGGTTCCACAATCTCCACAGAGGAACTCTGGACCTCTGTCAGAGTGACCATCGGGTTCTTGGTCACCTCAATGACCAAGGCCCTTCTCCCCCGATTGCTCACTTTGGCCAGGCGGCCAGCACTAGGAAGTGTTTTGGTGGTTGCAAACTTCTTCCATTTAAGACTGATGGAGGCCACTATGTTCCTGGGGACCTTCAATGCTGTAGACATTTTTTTGTAAACTTCTCAAGATCTGTGCCTCTACACCATCCTGTCTCAGAGCTCTACGGTCAATTTCTTTGACCTCATGGCTTGGTTTTTGCTCTGACATGCACTGTCAACTGTGGGACCTTAAATGGACAGGTGTGTGCATTTCCTTATCATGTCCAATCAATTGAATTTAACGTAGGTGGACTTCAATCAAGCTGTAGAAACATCTCTAGGATGATCAATGGAAACAGGATGAACCTGAGCTCAATTTCAAGTCTCACAGCAAAGGGGCTCAATACATATGTAAATAAGGTATTATTCTTTTTAAATATTAATACATTTAAAAAAATGTCTAAAAACCTGTTTGCGCTTTGTCATTATGGGGGAAAAAATTGGATTTCATCAATTTTAGAATAAGGCACATGTAACAACATGTGGAAAAAGGAAAGGGGTCTGAATATTTTACAAATGTACTGTATATCTTGCCTAGAGGCTCTTTTGAGCTTTGGCGCATGTGATTTTTTTTATTGGCTATTCAGTTTCAGCTAACTATCCTAAAATCTCATTGGAAATGAGCAGGTGTTTTTGGTGTAACATTAACATTGGCCTGCTATGCTATGATATTATATTTGGTTCTGTTATGTAAAATACAAATGAATTGCTTTGTGATCTTACGAGATATTGATTCAGCTTTGATCTAACTTTACTAAACAATCACCATAGTGAGAATTGATCATTTTCTATTTGTAAATATAATAGTGATGAGTAGGACTATTAGAAGTAAGAAACAGATCTTAAGGAATGTTATTTTAAACGATTGGAACGCCCATTTATGGTTCTAAAAGGATAGCGCTAAATAAACTTTGATTTGCTTACACACATGGTTACAATACACCCTATACCCTTTTTTTAATTTAACTAGGCAAGTCAGTTAACAACAAATTCTTATTTACAGTGATGGCCTACACCGGCCAAACCCAGACGACACCGGGCCAATTGTGCGCCGCTCTATGGGACTCCCAATTACAGTTGTGATACAGCCTGGAATCAAACCAGGGTGTCTGTAGTGACACCTCTAGCACTGAGATTTACATTTAAGTCATTTAGCAGATGCTATTATCCAGAGCGACTTACAGTAATGAATGCATACATTTCATTTCATGCATTTTTTTTTTTTTTGTACTGGCCCCCCATGGGAATCAAACCCACAAACCTGGCATTGCAAACACCATGCTCTACCAACTGAGCCACAGGAAAGACTGGAAATGAGCAGGTGTTTTAGACTGCTGCAAGTGCCTTAGACCGCTGCGCCACTTGCGAGCCCATTACAGAATAAAAGAAAACAGATAGGTGAACTATCAATTCATATAATTTACTTGCTTAGATTTAATCATGAAATCAAATGACCAAGTATTGATCATAAATCATTACTAAGTAAAATTGCAGGAAATTTGTTTTAAAATAACCATAAAATCAAGCTTCCATCACTGGGGCCAAGCTTCCTGACATCCAGGACCTATATACTAGGCTGTGTCAGAGGAAGGCCCAAAAAATGGTCAAAGACTCCAGTCACACAGATCATAGACTGCCAAGACTGTCATAGAGCGCCAAGTCTAGGACTAAAAGCCTCATTAAAACCTCTTAGGGCTAGGGGGCAGTGTTCGGAAGTTCGGATAAATGATGTTCCCAAAGTAAACTGCCTGTTACTCAGGCCCAGAAGCTAGTATATGCATATAATTGGTAGCATTGGATATAAAACACTCTGAAGTGTCTAAAACTGTTAAAATAATGTATGTGAGTATAACTGAACTAATATTGCAGGAAAGAACCCAAGGACAATCCATCCAGACTTTTATTTTTTAGGTCACTGTCCATTTCAATGTTGGTCTATGGAATATACAAATAAATAGCTCCCAGATTGTAGTTCCTATGGCTTCCACTAGATGTCAACAGTCTTTAGAAAGGGGTTCAGGCTTGTTTTTTGAAAAATTTGCTAGAATTTGTAGTTTTTCAAGGTGGCTCTCATTTTGACTGTAGTCTTGTGGCGCGCGTGGATGAGGGCGCACACCTCATTATTTATCTCCGTTATTGAATATACTACATTCCAACCTAAATTATATTGTTTATTTACATATTAGGGTACCTGAGGATTGATTAGAAACGTTGTTTGACTTGTTTGGACAATGTTTATTGGTAACTTTTGGGATTCCTTTGTATGCATGTTGAACTAGTGGAACGGGTGGATTACTGAATCAAATGCGCCAACTAAACTGACTTTTTTGGGATATAAAGAAGGACTTTATCGAACAAAACGACAATTTGTTGTGTAGCTGGGACCCTTGGGATTGCAAACAGGAAGATCTTCAAAGGTAAGTGATTTATTTTATCGCTATTTCTGACTTTTGTGATGCCTCTGCTGGTTTGGAAAATGTTTTTAATGCTTTTGTAGGCTGTGCGCTGTCCTCGGATAAACGCATGGTATGCTTTCGCCGTGAAGCCTTTTTTAAATCAGACAACGTGGTTTGATTAACAAGAAGTTAAGCTTTTAAATGATGTAGGACACTTGTATGTTCATGAATGTTTAATATTACAATTCTGTCATTTGAATTTGGCGTGCTCCAGGTTCACCGGATGTTGATTTTGATCCCGTTAACGGGATCCGTGCGCTAAGAGGTTTTAAGCTCTTGACGGTCGCCTAGGATAGGGGGCGCCACAGCGCATTTTGAAAAAAATGTGTGCCCATTTTAAACGGCCTACTACTCAAACTCAGAAGCTAGGATATGCATATGATTAATACTTGTGGATAGAAAACACCCTAAAGTTTCTAAAACTGTTTGAATGGTGTCTGTGAGTATAACAGAACTCATATGGCAGTCAAAACCCCGAGACAGATGGAAACAGGAAGTGGAATTCTGAATTGCGAACTCAACTTCATCACGTTGCCTATTAATCACACCGTGAGCTATGGTTCATTGAGCACTTCCTATTGCTTCCACTAGATGTCCCCAGTCTTTACAAACTGGTTTGAGTCTCCTACTGTTAAAACTGAATGAATGAGACGCTGTGGAACGTGGTCACACGGAGAGGGCCATCACCATTATGACGCCGGCGCCCCTGGTTACCCTCCCCTTTCGAAACGTTTTGAAACACAATGCAATCGTCCCCCTCGAATCTTATTGGCTCTCTTGTTGAAAAATGCCCTGAAGATTTATGTTATACAACGTTTGACATGTTTGAACGAACCTAAATGGGAAAAAAATGCATTTTCTCGAAATGGCTGTCCCGCGGCCGACGGAGCATTTGGATCAGCCTTCAGACGCGCTAACAAGAACAAGCTCTTGGAACATAAAGGAGTAATACGGGACGGAGGCCGCACAGGGGTTAACAGCTTCTACCCCCAAGCCATAAAACTGCTGAAAAATTAATCAAATGGCCACCCGGATTATTTACATTGACACCCCCGCTTTGTTTTAACACTGCTGCTACTCACTGTTTATTATCTATGCATTGTCACTTTAAAAGTGAGCTAGTCTAACCTGTACCCCTGCACATTGACTCGGTACCAACCCCTGTATATAACCTCGTTTTTGTTATGTAATTTTCTTGTGTTACTTTTTGATTAACTTTAGAAAATATTTTCTTAACTCTATTTCTTGAACTGCATTGTTGGTTATTAAGGGTTGGTAAAGTAAGCATTTCACGGTAAGGTCTACACACGTGTTCGGCACATGTAACAAATACGATTTTATTTGGTTTATTAATGCATCTCAATAAATAATAACCTAAATGCATTATTAAATCTAACTTTGCCCAATTCACATTTTCAATTTCCCACCATGATCAACCTGGTCTCATAGACTAGACGTAACATAGTAAATGTAAATCCAGTACACTCAAAAAGTAAGATATGTTATGTTTGGTATGGCTACATCAGACAGATGGTTACTTAAGGCGAAACGTGAACGTCTAGCAACCCAAATGTTAAGAGATCGAATCTCATCACAGACAGCTTTAGTATTTTAGCTAATTAGCTACTTTGAAACTACTTACTACTGTTTAGCTAATTTGAAACTACTTTGCATTTTAGCAAACCCTTCCTGTAACGTTAACACTTTTAGCTAACTTTTCCCCTATCTTTAACCCTTTTAGCTAACCCGTCCCCAAGTCTAGCTAACATTAGCAAGCTATTAACCTAGCTAGAATTCATAACATACAGTATCATACGTCTCTGCAAATTAGTAACATATTGTACGTTTTGCAAATTCATAACATATTGTACATTTTGCAACTTCAAAACATATTGTATTTTTTGCAAATTCATAACATATAATACAAATTGTAATCTTAACATATCATAGAAATGATGATGGACATCCACAAAGGTTGCCTGACATGTCACACTAGAACAGGCCCTGTGTCTCAGCCAATGGCCAATATATTCTAAATATCCCAAGCAGGGCTATAGCAACTTCTAGAGAGGGTCAGGCTCTTGGGCTTTGCGGTGGCCACTCTGGTTTGGGTGTCCTCGGCAGAATGGTGTTGCAGTAACCAGGTGGTCACATATCATATTGGGTTCCACTGCGCAAGATGGGGTTGGTGGAGTTTTATGAACATCAAGGCAAACAGGGAATTACATTTTTTTGTCAACCCTCCAATGGGCCTCCGCAGTGCACACATGTAGCCTACAATTCTTCATCATTCTCGTCACCGCCAGAGAGATGACAGGGGGGAAAAAACACAATTTGCCTACCTCTAGACTGCTGTAGCCTACAAATTTATTTGGTTTGTCATTCTAGCGTTTTCAATGAATTGTTGTGGTAATTAAATTCAATTTATGACCCACTATCATTGTGCTGGAGATTTTTACAATGTGATTTGAAGTTGACTCTTCATCTGAACTGGTTTAGTAACGTTACCCCCATAGACATAATATACATTTTTGGTGTGAAATTCTGTTCACTTTCAACTCTTAGGTTTCGGTTTCCCTGACCCATATTAAGCCTAATCGTGGACTGAAAATTGAAAATGCGTTTTAGTCCAGGCATATGGGCTTAATCTGTGTTTTGGAAACTAGCTAGAATATATTCTCTACTGGCAATTCTCCTGCATCTAGCAACTGTAGATGGTACCTTGTCATTTCCTCTACAGCAAATGTTATTGTGGTGGAACGCCGTGCTCTCATTAATGGTAAACTGTTTTGAATATCTGACAGTGATATCGCCATTGATCTCCGCTTTTTGTATCGTACTTGGCAGCTTTTTCCCACCCCGACATAAGCACGTCTCTTATGTTTTATCATGTTGCATCTGAAATGAAGGGAAAAGCACAATAACCTCTCACTGAAAATATAAAACGGGGAATCTTTTTGACAGTCGCATGCATTAAAATTAGCTTGCTTTCACTGTTGCCCGGAAAGTTACGAGCCAGCAGAAATTCGTATGACAGGGAAAGTCAAATAGAGCAGAGGCTTTCTGGCACAAGCCTTTTAATGACTGGATCTAGTTGTTGGTAGTGTATCCCTAAGCCTTTAAAATGGTAGCGTGCAGAGGTTAGAGCCTGCAGACTACTGTGGCTTGGCACAGGTGGAGGGACACAAAGATGCCTGACTTCTTTACCATAGCCGTTTGCTTAGTCTGGCCCCACTCTCATCCCCAAGAGCGAGGGATAGATAAGGGGAGGAAGGGATGGATGGATGAGGGGAAGTTGGGAGTCTGTAATGGTTGGGGGTACGTGGCCATCCAGAATGGAATCCTGAGAGGTAAACCAAGGTCAGCATTACTCTCTAGTCTAACATGAAACCCAACACACACACACACACACACACACACACACACACACAAATAAACGAACACACCACAAACACACACACACACCAGGCAGCCAGACTGACACTGTAATGGCAGTGCCCAAAGATTGAGATCTTCACTCTTCACTGACTCTGTCCCTCTGTGGAGATAGCTCAGTGGAGAGAGTTCGCCCCTGTCTTCCCCTGGTGGTGGCCCAGATTGTGAGGCTTTCATTTAGATGAGGAGGAGGTTGGTGGTTCAGGGGGCTCAGATGGCTGGACTGTGATGCTTGCAATACCAAGGTTGTTGGATTTTCCCATCAAATACTGAATTTTCAATTGACCATACTGTTAACTGATTCAATACTTGCTGTACTCTATTGATTTGGATACCACTACATATAATTTCAGCCACAATAAGAGCATAGCCCAATACATAAAAAAAATATATATACACTGCTCAAAAAAATAAAGGGAACACTTAAACAACACAATGTAACTCCAAGTCAATCACACTTCTGTGAAATCAAACTGTCCACTTAGGAAGCAACACTGATTGACAATAAATTTCACATGCTGTTGTGCAAATGGAATAGACAACAGGTGGAAATTATAGGCAATTAGCAAGACACCCCCAATAAAGGAGTGGTTCTGCAGGGGGTGACCACAGACCACTTATCAGTTCCTATGCTTCCTGGCTGATGTTTTGGTCACTTTTGAATGCTGGCGGTGCTTTCACTCTAGTGGTAGCATGAGACGGAGTCTACAACCCACACAAGTGGCTCAGGTAGTGCAGCTCATCCAGGATGGTACATCAATGCGAGCTGTGGCAAGAAGGTTTGCTGTGTCTGTCAGCGTAGTGTCCAGAGCATGGAGGCGCTACCAGGAGACAGGCCAGTACATCAGGAGACGTGGAGGAGGCCGTAGGAGGGCAACAACCCAGCAGCAGGACCGCTACCTCCGCCTTTGTGCAAGGAGGAGCAGGAGAAGCACTGCCAGAGCCCTGCAAAATGACCTCCAGCAGGCCACAAATGTGTATGTGTCTACTCAAACGCTCAGAAACAGCCTCCATGAGGGTTGTATGAGGGCCTGACGTCCACAGGTGGGAGTTGTGCTTTTATATATATATATAGTTTAGGAACCACTGGTCTAGCGGTCTAGGCCGCTGCCTCTGGTGCATATGTATTATTTCAGCACACTCATCTGTATCTCTCTCTAGCCAATAAACATACACAGACTTAAAAAATAATATATATATATATTTTTTTTATGTATTGGGCTATGCTCTTATTGTGGCTGACAGTACCATTCAAAAGTTTGAACACACCTACTCATTCAAGGGTTTTTCTTTATTTTTACTATTTTCTACATTGTAGAATAATAGTGAAGACATCAAAAATATGAAATAACAGATATGGAATAACATAGTAACCAAAAAAGCATTAAACAATTATTTTTGATTCTTCGATGACATCTTGGCACACTTTTGGCATTCTCTCAACCAGCTTCATGAGGAATGCTTTTCCAACAGTATTGAATGACTTCCCACATATGCTGAGCACTTGTTGGGTGCTTTTCCTTCACTCTGCGGTCCAACTCATCCCAAACCATCTCAATTTGGTTGAGGTCGGGTGATTGTGGAGGCCAAGTCATCTGATGCAGCACTCCATCACTCTCCTTCTTGGTCAAATTGCCCTTACAGAGCCTGAAGATGTGTATTGGGTCATTGTCCTGTTCGAAAAACAAATGATAGTGCAAACCAGATGGGATGGCGTATCGCTGCAGAATGCTGTGGTAGCCATGTTAAGTTTGCCTTGAATTCTAAATAAATCACTGACAGTGTCACCAGCAAAGCACCCCCACACCATCACACCTCATACACACATGCAGAAACCATCCGTTCACCTACTCTGTGTCTCACAAAGACCATCCTAGGCCATCCAATACAACACTTGAAGTGGTGGTCAATTGAAAAGGATTGCTCATTGAAAATACACAGGCTTAACTCTGGGGTAAAGTATGCTTGATGGTTGAGAGGAAAATACTGTTTTTTTCCTAGCATTTCAGCCCCAAAAAGGCTTTCCTCAAGCGTGCTAATCAGCTTGCGAGTCTCCCAGTGTGTTTTCACACCCCCAAAGGCACCATCTTCTAACTCACGCCATGCAGATTTTACATTCAGCCACTCTTTCTCTCTGCTATGGGCACCTACATATTCGCCTTGGTCCTGGAGCTTTGCACTGCTTTGCCGTTTCTGGCACTGCATGCCTTACCTCCATCCACTTCCCTTCTTTCCCTCCTCCCCTTATCTGTATTTCACTCCCTTGTTCTCTCTTTGTGTTGCTTTCTCGCTCATCAAATCTCATTGTGTTTTGCTCATCCTCTCCCCTTCATCGTTTTACTGTGTGAATGTGATTGTGCATTCTTGTTCCACATATTCAGCCAGACTGCTCGATATAGAAGAATTGCATTGTTTTTTGCAGTTTTCTGTTTTTGTAGTTTTGAATGTATTTCAGCTCTTTTCTCTATGATATGACCTTCTCATAGTTGAAGAGGCTTGCGTGCCTCGGAGAATATGAGCTATGCCAGAGCGCCTTGCCTTGCAAGGTAAATTATACTGGATAGGTTATGGTTAAAGGTCCAGATGAAAGCATAATAGTACTCGCCGGACGTGCTACCTGTCCCAGACCTGTTGTCTCAGACCTGCTGGAACCCTGACCTATTCACCGGACGTGCTACCTGTCCCAGACCTGCTGTTTTCAACTCTCTAGAGACAGCAGGAGCGGTAGAGATACTCTCAAAGATCGGCTATGAAAAAGCCAACTGACACTTAATCCTCTGTTACTGACTTGTTGCACCCTCGACAACTACTATGATTATTATTATTTGACAATGCTGGTCATTTATGAACATTTGAACATCTAGGCCATGTGCTGTTATAATCTCCACCCGGCACAGCCAGAAGAGGACTGGCCACCCCTCATAGCCTGGTTCCTCTCTAGGTTTCTTCCTAGGTTTTGGCCTTTCTAGGGAGTTTTTCCTAGCCACCGTGCTTCTACACCTGCATTACTTGCTGTTTGGGGTTTTAGGCTGGGTTTCTGTACAGCACTTTGTGATATCAGCTGATGTAAGAAGGGCTACATAAATACATTTGATTTGATTTGATTTACTCTATTTTGGAGATTAGATGTTGTGAAGAAAACTTTGTTGCTACAGAAGAAAACACAACGCTCCATATTCCACTAAAGACAATGTGGTTGTTAGGCTGCATGTTCAACGAGTTATTGGTAATTTGACATTCATAATGCTTATTCATAATGAAGGAGTTTTCTGTGGTGGAGGGGAGAATAGGCTTAACATTTTCACATCATAAGGGTATATACATGCTTCAGACGGTGTGCCTTTGGACTTCAAAAGTCTCCTCTCATTCGTCAGACTGGCTTCCTGTGAGGTATTTGATGTAGCCTTGATGTAGCTACGGGCTAAGAGCTAACTTAACGCTCAAGTTTGTTTTTGTCATCTTCGTTGCATCCAGCCGCCATGTTTTTTTTCTTATTCTCCCCAATCAAAAGTAAGTCAATACTCAATCATTGAAGTCCATCTCACATGAGCTTCGAGAGTCTTTTGAAGCTGTCTGATAGTCTTGCTCTTAATACTTTTTCAGGATTTCCCAAAGGCCAGTAAATGATTTATGGAGTTGAAAGCCAGTGTGTCTGAGAAGAGCTAGTTTCACCTTTGGGAGACCCAGTCACCACAAGAATGTAAACAAGAGACAGTATGAGGGCCTCAGTTAGCATTACCGTCACATAGTTAAACATCTGGAACAGTCTGTGCATCCTGACAGACATTACAATGCAGTTTCTGGAAGCCTTGCAGATACAGACATCAATGCTATAGTTTGCCTCCTTCTTGCAGGCCCTTTCTGTTAATGAAGATATGGCACGAGTGAGGTTCAGTTGCATTTTCAGGTGTGTAACACAGAAAGTTAAGCATGCAAGGAAATGGAGCTACAGTGTACTTTTCTGCTAGCTACAAGCTGCCTTACACACTTTTCTTCAAACTTATGATACAGTATCTTGGCTATTCGGTTCAATACAGGAGGCAGCTTCAATTGATTTATCAGGGCGAAGACAACTTTAATTGAGATCTCTGCTGTTTTTCAATAAATTATCAGGAGTGGTTTTGTAAACAGTGTCACATATCCCATCTGGGAATCCATGGCACATTTTATCATGCTCCAGATCTTCCGAGATGGAATGTAGGCCATATAATAAGAGCCCAAAAGAACATCAGATTCTGTTAATGCTATGAATGTGGCGGCAAGGAAAGGTACAGTGCAGAGCTTTCATACGTTGACACAGGAACATGGCTGAATCTAAAGACATTGGTGGAAAGAGGTTTGCATTTTTGGGGGGGGTATGATGTTTGTTAGTCTGTAACTTTCTCACTCATCAATATTCATGATTCGTTCATGATTATCCATAATAATGGTAGCATCCACACTGTTCAGAAAACATCTTATTTACAATAAAAGTGACTCCAAATTGACACAATAACTTACTCACCATTCCATTCCTATTGTGAAAAACAATCTGAAACAAAACCAAAACAAACTGCAAATGCTTCCACCAAGTTTGTAGAGTCACAATCTTGATGTAGTCATTGCATGCCAGGAATATGGAACCAAACACAAAACGTTTGACTACTATAATACACTATAAGTGAATTTGTCAGTGGAAAATAATCTTCAAATGGGGGACTAGATACATAAGGTGCTTTCATTTCTAAACGGTAAGTATGAAAATACCCTGAAATAAAAGGTGACATTCTGTACTGTCGCCTCGTATGAAACATTTGATCACAAATCCAAAATGCTGAAGTATAGAGACATTTTGGCTCCACTGTCCAAATAAATACATAGGGTACTGTATGTACGTCTATACAATTCCATTTGGATGTTATTTTTTTGATAATTATGTCACAGGATGTAAATTGATGTATAGCAGAAACCATGCTGTTCCAATTCTAGAAGAGCTTTGTGTAAAAATGCAATGTGAATACTTCCCTCTCAATTTCAATGAGGCAACCATCAAATATTGTATAAAAAATAAAGTGATTCATGCTAAATTATGGATTTCACCCTTGCAATCTCTCTCAAGTGTAGAAACAGATCAACGGCAAAAATAACTATGATAATGATAGCATTGACGCAATTTAGTGAGCATGAATGAGAGGTTGTCTTTTTCCGTCTGCTTCGATGGGATCATCTATGATCCTCTTTACATGCTAATGTGCTACCACTGGACCGGGAAGTGGAGCCATTTGCAATGTTTGCAATTAAAATTGTACTTTCATTTTCTGTACACTCTGTAAGAGGCGGCATGTATTGATGTGCCTGAGGCCTCCATAGATTCACTGAGCTATGGTTTGAGAAGAACTGAAGACGGGAGGCAATATTGGCGTGAAAATATTAATACACACGGAGCTGTTCAAGAGCTAAGTCTACTCAGAGCCTGTACTGTAAATGACTCCATTTCTCATTCACTGCTGTGAAGTTCCGTCATTTTAATTAGTTTTGTTGGAGTTGCAGGCTTTGTTTTCCCTGATGAAGAAGTAGTATGATGCCCAGACAATCCATCACTCTCACTAGTGGTGCCTATTATCTGTGATAAGTACTGTAGAATATGTCTCAAATATAATGCAGAGTCAATTCATTTTATAGTGAACTTTGTATTTGACACATTGATGAGGTCATGTGAGGGTTACAATGTAAAACAGTGTTTCTGGATGGTGTTCCATGTAGACAAGGTGACAAATAGATAAGGCACTGGCAACATCTGGTTGTTTACAAAGACAACTGGCACTGTTTATAAAGTAGACTCCCATCATTTTGTTAGCTTATTTAAGTTGATATATGCTATAACAATCACATCCCACTGGGCACAGACATCAATTCAATATCCATTCCAGGTTGTTCCAACATAATTTCATTGAAATGATTTGGAAACAACATTGATTCAACCAGTCTGTTTCTAGTGGGGTTTTAATACAATGATGCCAGTTTTTTTTTTTTTTTTCAAATGACACATTGAGACATTCCGAATGCACTTGAATGAACAAGGTGAGCTTGGAGCATGTAGTGTAAAACAAAGTAAAAAACGAATGCAATTTTAAGATGTTTTTGTATATACAGTAACCAATCGTAGTTCAAAAACAGCACACAATCCTCGTGTGTGTGTGTGTCCAAACATTGCCACAACTGTAATTTGTCAACTAGAGGACATAGTGGCATTTTGATGTGACACCACTGGATATGGTGTTTTATACTGGCCATAAATCAATGCTCTAAGGGGAGAAAACAAAGGAAACAAACTCGTAAATCATTTTAGTGACTGAGCATCAATACATTTTAAGACTACTGTCTCCTCCGTTCAACTTGCACATTTACATAGAAACTTTAATTTAATATAGTCCGTTTTCAGTTCCACATAGCTACTTCCCTAGTGTAACAGTATAGGTTCCGTCCCTCTCTTCGCCCCAACCTGGGCTCGAACCAGGGACCCTTGCACACATCAACAACTGACACCCACGAAGCATCGTTACCCATCGCGCCACAAAAGCCATGTCCCTTGCAAGGGGAAACCCTACTTCAAGTCTCAGAGCGAGTGACGTCACTGATTGAAATGCTATTAGCGCGCACCACCGCTAACTAACTAGCCATTTCACATCGATTACACTCACCCCCCCTTTGACCTCCTCCTTTTTCTGCAGCAACCAATGATCCGGGTCAACAGCATCAATGTAACAGTGTAGGTTCCGTCCCTCTCTTCGCCCCAACCCGGGCTCGAACCAGGGACCCTTGCACACATCAACAACTGACACCCCATGAAGCATCGTTACCCATCTCGCCACAAAAGCCACGGCACTTGCAATGCAAGGGGAAACCCTACTTCAAGTCTCAGAGCGAGTGACGTCACTGATTGAAATGCTATTAGCGCGCACCAGCGCTAACTAACTAGCCATTTCACATCGGTTACACTTGCACCAAGTACAGTACCTCTTATGCACCTATAAGTAGAACCTAAACATCTGTCTTAATGTTGTGTTTTTGTTGTATAAGTTTAATGAGATCCTATTGTACAGGAGAAGTGTATTTGTGAATAATTGAAGAACCAGGCCATTTCCCTGCATGTGAAGGAGGAAGTTAGCATGGGTATTGTCAGGGGTACAGCAAGGGGAAGTCAGTGGGGCCATATCCTGGAACAGATTGCACTGAGTATACTGCATACTGAGCTATCTGCCATCATAAGCACATTTAATAGTGGCATGGCTGTAGGCCTCCTTTTCCTTTGATATAGACAGCTTTTGTTTTCGTTGATCAGAACAAAGTAAAGTTCTTTCATCGCTGTTAATCACACACTCTCAACCTTTTAGATCTTTAATCTTTAATCTTGTCAAGTCATTCATTTGAAGGGGAATCAATTTCAATTGAAAGTAATATATGTAATTATAAGACATACAGTGTAAGGCTAGGATTCTAATGTGTAGTATCCACCTAAGGGTTTTACAATAATTTGGGTATAATTTATTACAATTATCATTAATGAATTTCACGTATCAGGAGAATCTCTGTCTTTAATACCATTGTCATGCATAAAATACATTGATTCATTTGGATTCTCTGCTTTTTCCTTAGGATAGGTCTATAGCCAGTGACCCGGAAGTCAATGAGACTCTAATGCCAAACAAAGTCTCTCCAGGACAATGTCAACACTGCAGCTATAATGAAATTAACGCTACAAAACCTCATTGACATCTTATAGATATCCTGATATTTTCTTTTCCGTCAATTAAGGTTCCCATCCCAAGGGCAAATCCATAATGGAACGACAGGATATGATTAAGTTGAGAGTACATTGTCAGTCACAATTGTAAGGGAAGCGTTGTCAAATGTGCTAAGCAATGCATTGGACATGGTACAGTATGTCTGATAAGACAACAATAATACTGCTTTCACATAGGATTTACAGTATTTTGCCTGTTAAAAAAATTGGGCAATGTTTATATGGCCTCCTTATACTGCGTTTAGACTAGGGATGCAAAAGCCGCCATACCAGTCGGCATAGCGGGATAAGAAAGCAAGAAAGACGGTGACGGCAAAAGCAAGCCAGCACGACGGTATTTGCTGCTATGGTGATTTTAGTAAACAAACAATACAAATCAACATCAGGTAGAAATAAACACTACAGCAGACGGCAAAAAATATACATTTTTGAACTTTGGCAGCAAGTCCCGTCTACCGTAGCGGCTGAAGGCATTCACTGCCAGCCTCAACACCATTTACTGCCATGCTCTCATTGTAAACAATGACATCCTGTTTGCCGTCTACCGTCTAACTCTTACCATATAAACAGACAGTGGCTTGGGTGGTTGTTGTCCTTGATGATCTTTTTGGCCTTCCTGTGTCATCGGGTGCCGTAGGTGGCCTGGAGGGCAAGTAGTTTGCCCCTGATGATGCGTCGGGCAGACCGCACCACCCTCTGGAGAGCCCTGCGGTGGTGATACAGCCCAACAGGATGCTCTCAATTGTGCATCCGTAAAAGTTTGTGAGGGTTTAAGGTGCCACGCCAAATTTCTTCAGCCTCCTGAGGTTGAAGAGGCGCCGTTGTGCCTTTTTCACCACACTGTCTGGTGGATGGAACATCAGTTTGTCAGTGATGTGTATGCCAACTTGCTCCCTCTGTTGTTTCCTGAAGTCCACAATCAGCTCCTTTGTTTTGTTGATGTTGGGTGAGAGGTTATTTTCCTGACACCACACTCCCAGGGCCCTCACCTCCTCCCTGTAGGCTGTCTCGTCATTGTTGGTAATCAGGCCTACTACCGTTGTGTCGTCTGCAAACTTGATGATTGAGTTGGAGGCATGCGTGGCCACACAGTCATGGGTGAACAGGGAGTACAGGAGGGGGCTGAGCACACATCCTTGTGGTGCCCCAGTGTTGAGGATCAGCAAAGTGGAGGTGTTGTTTCCTACCTGCGAGGGTTAACACGCTGAAATGTCTTACGTTGGCCACGGAGAAGGAGAGCCCACATTCCTTTGTAGCGGGCCGCGTCGGAGGCACTGTGTTATCCTCAAAGCGGGTGAATAAGATGTTTAGCTTGTCCAGAAGCAAGGCTGGTTTTCCCTGTGTAGTCCGTGATTGTCTGTAGACCCTGCCACACACGTCTCGTGTCTGAGACGTTGAATTACGACTCCGCTTTGTATCTATACTGACATTTTGCCTGTTTGATTGCCTTACGGAGGGAATAACTGCACTCTTTGTATTCGGCCATATTCCCAGTCACCTTGCCATGGTTAAATGCCATGGTTCGCGCTTTCAGTTTTGTTAGGGTAGGTTTTAATAGTTACGGTGGGTACAACATCTCCTATACACTTCCTGATAAACCCAGTCCACGTGATCTAAAGAATCTTGAAGCGTGGATTCCGAATGGTCACACCAGCATTGAATAGTCCTTAGCACGGGTACTTCATGTTTGTTTCTGCCTATAGGAAGGGAGGAGCAAAATCAAGCCGTGATCCGATTTGCCGACGGGTGGGAGAGGGAGAGCATTGTAGGCATCCAGGAAGTTGGAGTAGCACTGGTCAAGTGTTTTAGCAGCGCGAGTACTACAGTCAATGTGTTGATAAAACTTCGGTAACGTTTTCCTCAAATTTGCTTTGTAAAAATCCCTAGCTACAATAAATGCGGCCCGAAGATATTTGGTTTCCAATTTGCATAAAGTCCAGTTAAGTGATTTGAGGGCTGTCGTGGTATCGTCTTGAGGGGGAATATACACGGCTGTGACTATCACCGAAGAGAATTCTCTTGGGAGGTAATACGGTCGGTATTTGATTGTGAGGTATTCTAGGTCAGGTGAACAAAAGGACTTGAGTTCCTGTACGTTATCACAATCACATCAGGAGTAGTTAATCGTGGAACATACACCCCCGCCCTTCTTCCCGGAGAGATATTTATTCCTGTCTGCGCGATGAACTGAGAAGCCAACTGGCTGAACGGACTCAGACAGTATATCCCGAGAGAGCCATGTTTCCGTCAAACAGAGTATGTTATAATCCCTGATGTCTCTCTGGAAGGAAATCCTTGCCCTGAGCTCATCAACTTTATTATCCAGAGACTGAACATTAGCGAGTAATATACTCAGAAGCGGTGGGTGGTGTGCGCACCTACTGACTCGAATTCAAAGACCCCTTTCGAGGGCCTCTTTTCCGGACAGCGGAGTTTTGGAACAGCCTCTGGGATCAGTTCAATTGCCCTAGGGGATATAACAAAGGATCCGGTTTGGGAAAGTCGTATTCCTATTCATAATGCTGGTGATGCTGGTGTGTTATCTCCACCCTGATATCCAAAAGTTATTCCCGACTCAACATAATAACACAAACATTTCCCGGGCAAATAATGTAAGAAATAAGCACAACAGCTCTATCCGTCAGCACCATTACTCAGTGGCTATCTCTCAACCAGCTTCATGAGGTAATCACCTGGAATGCATTTCAATTAACATGTGTGCCAAAATCGGCAGTGTATCAAATACTTTTCTTCGTATATATTTTCGTTTAAAAAAATTATATTTATAATCTCAATTTCCATCTACGGATTGAACAACCCGCCTCACTCAATGTAGTACGGATCTGCTATTTGTTACATTTTAGAACCGGAACCCCCATCAGAAGCTAGCCAGCTAACTAGCTACTAGCTAGTAGTCAGTTAGCCACTGCTAGTGGTCATCATCGTTAACTCGGACATCAGCCAGCCTCAGCCCGGTCAATTCCTGCCAGTCTGCACAGCACGATATCAACCTAGAGCATCTCCGGATTCCTACCTCAAGCTCTGAACCTTTACTGCGGATCATCGCAGCTAGCTAGCTGTTATCCGAGTGGCTACTCCTGGCTAACGTCTCTGTCCCAAAGCAAGCACCAGTTAGCCTGGAGCTAGCCTCGAGCTAGGCCCATCTCCCGGCTAGCTGAAGAGGTCCTTCAGCCAATTCTTGGGCTACAATACCTATTTTGCCAATTGACCTGGACCCTTTTACTGCCGACACGGAGCCCCGCCGATCCATCACGACTGGTCTGCCGACATAACCGTCCGAGGGGGTTTCAACAAGCTCTTCAGTTGCGACGTCCCCCGGAGGCCCATCTGCTAGCCTGCTAGCCCAGGCCCGCTAGCTGTCTGAATCGCCGTGTCCTCCCTCGCCTAGCTACTCACTGGACCCTATGATCACTCAGCTACACATGCCTCTCCCTAATGTCAAAATTCCTTGTCTATTGCTGTTTTGGTTAGTGATTATTGCCTTATTTCAGTTTAGAGCCTCCAGCCCTGCTCAATATGAATTAGCTAGCCATTTTGTTCCACCCCCCACACATGCGTTCACCTCACCTGGCTTAAATGGTGCCTCTAGAGACAAAACCTCTCTCCTTGTCACTCAATGCCTAGGTTTACCTCCACGGTACTCACTTCCTACCATACCCTTGTCTTTACATTATGCCTTGAATCTATTCTTCCGGGCCCAGAAATCTGCTCCTTTTACTCTCTGTTCCGAACGTACTAGACGACCAGTTCTTATAGCCTTTAGCCGTACTCTTATCCTACTCCTGCTCTGTTCCTCTGGTGATGTAGAGGTTAACCCAGGCCCTGCAGCCCCCAGCACCACTCCCATTCCCTAGGTGCTTTCATTTGATGACTTGTGTAACCGTAAAAGCCTTGTTTTCATGCATGTTAACATTAGAAGCCTCCTCCCTTAGTTCGTTTTATTCACTGCTTTAGCACGCTCCGCCAACCTGGATGTCCTAGCCGTGTCTGAATCCTGGCTTAGGAAGGCCGCCAAAAATCCTGAAATTTCCATCCCTAACTATAACATTTTCCGACAAGATAGAAGAATTCTGTCATACTATCCAGGTCTGTGCCAAAACAATTCAAGCTTCTACTTAAAAAAATCCACCTTTCCAGAAACAAATCTCTCACCGTTGCCACTTGTTATAGACCCCGTTCAGCCCCCAGCTGTGCCCTGGACACCATATGTGAATTGATTGCCCCCAATCTATCTTCAGAGTTCGTACTGTTAGGTGACCTAAATTGGGACATGCTTAACACACCCCGGCCGTTCTACAATCTAAGCTAGATGCCCTAAATCACACACAAATGATCAAGGAACCTACCAGATACAACCCTAAATACGTAGCCATGGGCACCCTCTTAGATATCATCCTGACCAACTTGCTCTCTAAATACACCTCTGCTGTCTTCAACCAGGATCTCAGCTATCACTGCCTCATTGCCTGCATGCGTAATGGGTCCGCGGTCAAATGACCACCCTTCATCACTGTCAAGCACTCCATAAAACACTTCAGCAAGCAAGCCTTTCTAATCGACCTGGCCCGGCTATCCTGGAAGGATATTGACCTAATCCCGTCTGCAGAGGATGCCAGGTTGCTCTTTCAAAGTGCTTTCCTCACCATCTTAAATAAGCACGCCCCATTCAAAAAATGTGAACTAAGAACAGATCTAGCCCTTTGTTCACCCCAGACTTAACTGCCCTTGACCAGCACAAAAACATCCTGTGGCGTTTTGCATCAGCATCGAATAGCCCCCGCGATATGCAACTTTTCAGAGAAGTCAGGAACCAATATACTTAGTCAGTTAGGAAAGCTAAGGCTAGCTTTTTCAAACAGAAATTTGCATCCTGTAGCACTAATTCCAAACGGTTTTGGGACACTGTAAAGTCCATGGAGAATAAGAGCACCTCCTCCCAGCTGCCCACTGCACTGAGGCTAGGAAACACTGTCACCACCGATAAATCTCCGATAATCTATAATTTCAATAACCATTATTCTATGGCTGGCCATGCTTTCCACCTGCCTACCCCTACCCCGGCCAACATCTCAGCACCCCCTGCAGCAACTTGCCCAAGTCCCCCCAACCCCTTCTCCTTCACCCAAATCCAGACAGCTGATGTCCTGAAAGAGCTGCAAAATCTGAATCCCTACAAATCAGCTAGGCTAGACAATCTGGACCATCTCTTTCTAAAATTATCCACCGAAATTGTTGAAACCCTTATTATTAGCCTCTTCAAACTCTCTTTCGTATCATCTGAGATACCCAAATATTTGAAAGCTGCCGCAGTCATCCCCCTCTTCAAAGGGGGAGACACTCTAGACCCAAACTGTTATATACCTTTATTCATCCTGCCCTGCCTTTCTAAAATCTTCGAAAGCCAAGTTAACAAACAGATCACCGACCATTTCGAATCTCACCGTACCTTCTCCACTATGCAATCTGGTTTCCGAGCTGGTCATGGGTGCACCTCAGCCACGCTCAAGGTCCGAAACGATATCATAACCGCCATCGATAAAAGACAGTACTGTGCAGCCTACTTCATCGACCTGGCCAAGGCTTTCGGCTCTGTCAATTACCTCATTCTTATCGGCAGACTCAATAGCCTTGGCTTCTCAAATGACTGCCTCACCTGGTTCACCAACTACTTCTCAGATAGAGTTCAGTGTGTCAAATCGGAGGGCCTGTTGTCCAGACCTCTGGCAGTCTCTATGGGGGTGCCACAGGGTTCAATTATCGGGCCGACTCTTTTCTCTGTATATAACAATGATGTCGCTCTTGCTGCTGGTGATTCTCTGATCCACCTCTATGCAGACGACACCATTCTAAATACACCTGGCCCTTCTTTGGATACTGTTTTAACAAACCTCCAAACAAGCTTCAATGACTTACAACACTCCTTCCGTGGCCTCCAACTGCTTTTAAATGCTAGTAAAACTAAGTGCATGCTCTTCAACCGATAGCTGCCCGCAACCTTACGCCCGACTAACATCACTACTCTGGACAGCTCTGACTTAGAATATGTGGACAACTACAAATACCTAGGAGTCTGGTTAGACTGTAAACTCTCCTTCCAGACTCAAATTAAGCATCTCCAATACAAAAAATAAATCTAGAATAGGCCTCCTATTTTGCAACAAAGCCTCCTTCACTCATGCTACCAAACATACCCTCGTAAAACTGACTATCATACCGATCCTTGACTTCGGCGTTGTCATTTACAAAATAGCCTCCAACACTCTACTCAGCAAATTGGATGTAGTCTATCATCCGTTTTGTCACCAAAGCCCCATATGAGGTAGGAATCCGAGGTAGGAATCCGGAGATGCTCTAGGTTGATATCGTGCTGTGCAGACTGGCAGGAATTGACCGGGCTGAGGCTGGCTGATGTCCGAGTTAACGATGATGACCACTAGCAGTGGCTAACTGACTACTAGCTACTACCCACCACTGCGACCTGTATGCTCTCGTTGGTTGGCCCTCACTACATATTCGTCGCCAAACCCACTGGATCCAGGTCATCTATAAGTCTATGCTAGGTAAAGCCCCACCTTATCGCAGCTCACTGGTCACCATAGCAACACCCACCCATAGCACGCGCTCCAGCAGGTATATTTCACTAGTCATCCCCAAAGCCAACACTTCCTTTGGCCGCCTTTCCTTCCAGTTCTCTGCTGCCAATGACTGGAACGAATTGCAAAAATCACTGAAGCTGGAGTCTTTCTACCTTTAAGCATCAGCTGTCAGAGCAGCTTACCGATCACTGTACACAGCCAATCTGTAAATAGCACACCCAACTACCTCATCCACATAATGTTACTTATCCTCTTGCTCTTTTGCACCTCGGTATCTCTACTTGCACATCCTCATCTGCACATCTATCACTCCAGTGTTAATGCTAAATTGTAATTATTTTGCCTCTATGGCCTATTTATTGCCTCCCTACTCTTCTACATTTGCACACACTGTACATAGATTTTTCTATTGTGTTATTGACTGTACGTTTGTTTATGTGTAACTCTTTGTTGTTGTTTTTGTCTCACTGCTTTGCTTTATCTTGGCCAGGTCGCAGTTGTAAACGAGAACTTGTTCTCAACTGGCCTACCTGGTTAAATAAAGGTGAAATAAAAATAAAAATAAATAAATAATAAGATATTACTAATAATAATTGATTATGCACATATAAACACACGCATTATGCATCTAAAGAGGGCTCAAGTCAAATAGTCTCCAACAGTGTGATGTTGTGAAAAATTAGTATTACACCTTACGGTGCTGTTTCAGATTCAGTATCTATGTTGAAACCAGAAAGTTCTGGTGTTGCCATCACTGGTTAGTGTTTGCACAATAATCAACAACAGAACAGAACAGCAATAATCTCAACGTTTAGCAATGTCTCGCATGGAAACATATATAACAAAGATGTTATTCGGGGGAAAAACTCTATTTTGCCATTTTCCCTCCATACCTTTCCACAGTGTGTCTTATCTCTGTTCTGCAGTGTTTGCCATTTTTGTTCTCCCTATGTCATGCTACAATTCATCTCCAATCTGCTTCTGTTCTCCGCAACAAATCACCAAGCGTCTCTTTTTGTCTTTGTGACAACAGTCAGTTTCTTATTCAGGCTCTCAACCCCTTCGTCACATTGTCTCCATTCTCTACCCACCGTCTGCCCCTTGTTATTTATGGAATGCAAACCTACAGTGGCAGGGAGAATGAACCTGGTGCTAAGCACGTGGCCAGACCTCCCAGGCGGGCACTGCCAAGGGAAGATTATGTACAGCCCTTGTCACCAACCGGAGCCTTCTGCCACCTCTTAACATCCATGCCAACTCCCCTTCAACCCTCCAGCATAACTAACAATATTTATATGCAGGGACAAGAGGTTAGGGGGAATAAGTGAATAAGAAAACGATGGATCCCATATTGGCATGTTGACTGATTTGCCGTCACCTTAGAACACGTCAGTAATCTCTCTGTGCTCGTTCATGTAGAGACACGTTTCAGCAACAAAAAAACGAACAAATAAAAAAGTAAACGTAACTGGAGTCATTTGTCAAGAAATTTTGCAGTGGGGCGGTGTGATCATTATAAGATTGGGGAAATTTGTTGTCTAATGCCTCAATAATTAAATCAAAAATAATTTTTGTTTAATAAAAGGATTAGTGTCTTCTGCATGGACCAGATTTCAAATTATTTTTCAAATCCCTTCCACCAGATCCAATACTGAAAGAACATTCTGCCTATCTCCTTTTAGAGACCCCTTCACTGCATTTTGATTCATAATTTATACTGCTAGGTTAAAATTGGCATCTTTCATTATATCATTTTTTAAGCGCCCACAAAGAATTTCGCTGAATGCTTCACAACCCCCACCCCCCCAGAAAAGAATGTATCTGCATATTGCAGTCTTGTGTAAGAAATACAAACAGAGTTGACTCCATTTCCTATCCCTTCGCTATCCTGAGGTAGCTGTCAAACTGTCAACCTGCTTGCAATGCTACTCCCACGTTCCCAGTTGCAATCCATTACAACGGGGGTGAGCTTATCCTCTATGGAAGCCTGTGCTGGCATCCTACTATTGATTTGCTGCAGGTGTAGGATGACTGTGTCGTGAAACCGAGGAGAGAGTTGCCCGTCTTCCAAAGTCAGGAGAGCTGAAACCCGGATATAACACTCCCTAGCTGGGTTGAGACCAGGGACACAGAGAGCCCCAACCTTTACAGCAAGGCTTGGTTACTCATAAACCCAATTTACCATAAATATCCCCTTGTGACTTCCCTGATAAAAAACAGGCAACACGTGTTACAGCACACCATCAGTGAGAGCAGAGGCTTGATGATGACCAGTATTGAATTAGGGCTGTTAATGGTCTGTCTGTTTTCCAGTATACTTATACTGTAGCCAGTCTGTCTACTGAGAAGCAGCGGTGATGTAAGAGAGAGTAGGGAAAGGGAGGGGAGGCACACAATGTTTTCATGGAGTTTTGGTGCCCAAGGAACTGTAGCTAACATAATACATTACCATCCCCAACATCTGTAGCATCCCATTCCATTGTCCAATGCTGCTTAACCGCACAGCAAATTCTCTAATACTGGTCCATAAATGACCAGATGGGGTAGAGAGAGGAAACTGGAGTTTGTTTGCTAACTGGCCTGCCAACCGCCAACATTCTGGCATCGTGCTTTCGACGCGGCGCCCAAATCCTGAATCACGTGGAAAGGGGGGCGACAGATGTTGTGTTCAGAGGGAATCTACAAACATATTTCCCCTCCAGCTCATGTCTGCCCGGCTTCATCCTCTCCCCTGCATTGGGGGACAGTAGCAACTAGCAACAGCACTCTATCCATGCATCCTTCAATGTAATATACAGCTTTAATAGGGTTTACGCATGCAGTCAAGAGAGATATTGGCCAACCAAACCTGTCTGTGACAAGGCAATAAAGCATTGCAGTTCAAGCTGCATATAAAGGGGGCTCTCCTGGACCATGATGGTGTTGTCTTGTAACCTCAAGGACTCAGGCTCAATGTTGTTTCCATGGATCAGGAAGAAGGAGGTCTGTTTCCAATCCACGGTAGGTTCACTGGATCCCACCTGCCAAAGACAACCATCCCCATGATCACTCATTCTCAACAACCCATTAGGCTACTCTGTGTAACTGCCTTCCAATCCAACAGTAGGCGTTTATTGAGCCACAGCCCTGAAGCTTGTCTAATTGGATAGGGTCTGTTGTTCCTGTACCCCAGACATGTACTGGCTGTTTATATGATTGAGTGCGTATACCCACTCTCCTTTTACAAGGTTGCTGGCTTTTCACACTCCGCTCTCCCAGTCCAAGACTGGAACGTGGAGTCTAGGACCCCCAAGGTGGCTAATCAGCTGCCTGGAGGCCTCAATGTTTAGTAAAAAGGATTGCCTTCTTTTCTATTCCCAGCTAACAATTCTAGGGACAGAGAATATTTTTGTTACCCGTAATGTTCCCCAGACGTTTGAGTGTCCAGTTTTTTGTTAGATATGGGAACAATCTATGTTAGCAAAAAACCTTCTGAGAACCTATTTAACATGTTTTGATGTTTGAGTTAGGAGAACAGTTTCTAATATCATGGAGAACATACCCAGAATTTGGTTACCATATTCTCTAGACATGTTTTATGGGACGTTGCAAGAACATTTATGTGTCCAGTTTTCTGAGGGTTTGGAGAATATTTAATCAACGTCACACCAAACATACACAGAACATGGTTGCCTGCTCTCAGAATATTCAATTTTATATTCTAGACACATTTCATTGGAGGTTCCAAGAACATTAATTTGACTAGTTTTCTGAGGGTTAGGAGAAAAAGCTCATCAACAACATACCAATTATACACTGAACATGGTTGCCATGCTCTCACAATATGACATATTAATGTTCCATACATATTTAAACTGCTTGTTTCTTTACACAGCACCCCTTGCTGTGTAAAAAATAAACATTATAGGGTCCTTTTTAAATAAGCAGGTGTCATAAAGTGCTTACACAGAAACCCATCCTAAAACCCCAAAGCGCAAGCAATGCAGATGTAGAATCATGGTGGCTAGGAAAAAGTCCCTAGAAAGGCAGGAACCTAGGGAGGAACCAGGCTCTGAGGGGTGGCCAGTCCTTTTCTGGCTGTGCTGGGTGAAGATTATTTGAGCACATGGCCATTAAGGCCAGGTCATTCTTTAAGCTGTTACAATGTTAATGGATGACCAGCACCGTCAAATAATAATCACAGTGGTTGTAGAGGGAGCAACATGACAGCATGGCAGGAGTAAATGTCAGTTCGCTTTTCATTGCAGAGCATTCAGAGGTCGAGACAGAAGGTGAGGGAGAGAGCTCTCCCTCCCTGTATGTTGGGAAGGTTAGGGACACCCACACACAAACAGTGCTCTTAACATACCATTTTTTTCAACTCACATATTTGATACCATTATGCATTTATACAGTAATTATTATTTAACATGTCCTCAACTAGGATCTGAACTCACAACCTCTTGGTTCACAGCATTCCAATCTTCCTGCTATGCTAATCTTCCTGGGAAATAAAGTAAAGTCACAAGTCAGGTGTATTTAGTATGCTTTGAATGAACATTCAAAACTTGACAACTTAGTTTAAAGTACCAAAAGTACAAAACAAGATACAGTACTTGAGGAAAAGGGAATTCCAATAGTTTTGCCAGTGCAACTACTAGTTTAACTGGTTAGATATAACCGAAAATGTAAATTTCTGCCTAAATAGTAATTATTTATTATGAGAGGGCCATAAACAATAACTAGTAATGCAGCATACTCCAAGAAATATTTCAATTGCACCTTTCTGGTAAAAAATAGTTATGAATAATCACTTTTGAGGACATAAGGTCAAGTATATAATAAAATTGAGGAAAATATGAAATATTATATATGATGTAGTTTCTATTCAACAAAAGTGGTGGAATACGGCTTGAAGTTATTGAAATGCTATCTTAATACAGCAACAATTATAAAATTACTAACTGTAAGACTGTACCTTTCTTATAACTGTAAAATAAATATTATTATATTTAGTGAAAGTACAAAATTGGTACATTTTCATATCACTGACGACAGAGCACTGCATCCTCTAAGCAACACATAGATGCCATTCAAATGCCTGCCGACTCATTACAAAGTGATTTTGTCCCTCTGTGACCAAGAGAAAGTGGTCTTGTTTCTATGAAATTATTTTTGTATTTTTTCATGTTGAGTCTGTATAAGAATAAATATGTAAATCTGTCTAAGAATACCACATCAAGACCGATATCACTGCATTCACAGGCTGCCCTCTTTAACCTGTCTGGGCCAGTGGGATGCTTGCGTCCCACCCTAATCAACAGCCAGTGGAATCGCGTCGCGCTAAATGCAAAACCTCATAAATGCTATAACTTCAATTTCTCAAACATATGACTATTTTACACCGTTTTATAGATACACCTCTCCTGAATCGAAGCACGTTGTCCGATTTCAAGAAGGCTTTACAGCAAAAGCAAAACATTAGATTATGTCAGCAGAGTACCCAGCCAGAAATAATCACACAGCCATTTTCAAAGCAACTAGCATGCATCACAAATACCCAAAACACAGCTAAATGCAGCACTAACCTTTGACAACCTTCATCAGATGACACTCCTAGGACATCATGTTACACAACACATGCATTTTTTGTTCGATAAAGTTCATATTTATGTATAAAAACAGCATTTTACATCGGCGCATGACGTTCAGAAAATCTTTTCCCTCAAATGCTTCCGATGATCAGCGCTACAATTTACAAAATTACTATTCGAAAACATTGTTAAAATGTAATATTGTCATTCAAAGACTTATAGATTAACATGTCTTGAATGCCATGTCTTTGCCAGATTTAAAAATAACTTTACTGGGAAATCACACTTTGCAATAAATGACGTGGTATGCCCAGAAAAGACGTCTATGTTGGAGCCATCTTGGAACGATCAACCATCAAAAATACTATTGTAAATAATCCCTTACCTTTGATTATCTTTATCAGAAGGCACTTCTAGGAATCCCAGGTCCTTAACAAATGTAGTTTTGTTCAAAAAAGTTAATAATTTATGTCCCAATAGTGTTAGCGCGCTCCGAAGGCTAGTAAAAATGTACCGTGTGCGTCTGACTTGTCGTTAGGAATGAGCAAAAAATATATATTTAAGTTCGTTCAAACATGTCAAACGTTGTATAACATAAATCTTTAGGGGCTTTTTCAACCAGGGCTTCAATAATATTTCATTGGGACGGTTGCATTGTCTTTCAAAACGTTTCGAAAAGGGAGAGTACCCATGGGCGCCGACGTCACAATGGTAATGGCCCATCCCCTGTGACCAAGGTAAACATCCTCTCTTTCAGTCAATTTTGATGGTAGGAGGCTAAAACCACTTTGTAAAGACTGGGGACATCTAGTGGAAGCCATAGGAAGTGCTAAATGAATCGCAAGCCCCTGTGTGTTTCAATGGCAAATGTTTGAAGTGATATCCACACATCAGATTTCAGTTTCCTGTCAGGATTTGTCTCAGGGTTTTGACTGCCATATGAGTTCTGTTATACTCACAGACACCATTCAAACAGTTTTAGAAACTTTAGGGTGTTTTCTATCCAAATCAAACAATTATATGCATATTCTAGTTACTGGGCAGGAGTAGTAACCAGATTAAATCGGGTACGTTTTTTTATCCATCTGTGCAAATACTGCCCCCTAGCCCTAACAGGTTTTAATATGTTGTCTCCCACGTGGAGCTCTGTTGCTCTGAGCCAGAGAAAATCAAACCCCTGTCTGGACAGGCCAGAAAATGTGATGTGTCACTCCCTATTCAAATGAGGTGTCAGATTTCACACTGTCCATCTCAGCTCTTCCAGGACATCAGCAGCTGAAGACAGAGGCTCCGCTCTTCAGCTGAGTACAAAGCAATTGATGTTGCGCCGTTCACAGAGCACTCTGTCCACAAAAATGGTCGGGAACCGGTCCAGAACTGATACAATTCCCCTAAATAAGGGACTTTACATCGAAGAGGTTTAAGCTATGTCCTGGACAATGTTGTAGTCATTAAAACAATTAGAAAAGCCTATTGAAATGCCACGCATATCTTGTTTTGTACTTTTAGTACTTCAAACCAAGTTGTCAAGTTTTGAATGTACATTGAACGTTTAAAGCATTCTGAATACATCTGCCTTAAAACAAGTAGTTGCACCGGCAAACCTGGGAAGACGTGAAATAATAGAAGTATGAATAATAACAATAATGTTCTTGCTGACACAAGCACATTGATTACCCTATATTTTATCCCATTGTAAGGAATGAGAATTGTTACATAAGCTATTGTGAAAGACCAAATAAGTTCAACAAATGTTGACAGAGCCTGCATTTGGGCCTAATTTGAACTTATTCATTGAGATACAGTTGAAGTCGGAAGTTTACATACACCTTAGCCAAATACATTTATACTCAGTTTTTCATTATTCCTGACATTAGTATTTGGTAGCATTGCCTTTAAATTGTTTAACTTGGGTCAAACGTTTCGGGTAGCCTTGCACAAGCTTCCCACAATAAGTTGGGTGAATTTTGGCCCATTCCTCCTGACAGAGCTGGTGTAACCGAGTCAGGTTTGTAGGCCTCCTTGCTCACACACGCTTATTCAGTTCTGCCCACAAATGTTCTATAGGATTGAGGTCAGGGCTTTGTGATGGCCACTCCAATACCTTGACTTTGTTGTCCTTAAGCCATTTTGCCACAACTTTGGAAGTATGCTTGGGGTCATTGTCCATTTGGAAGACTCATTTGCGATCAAGCTTTAACTTCCTGACTGATGTCTTGAGATATTGCTTCAATATATCCATACAATTTCCCTTCCTCATGATGCCATCTATTGTGTGAAGTGGACCAGTCCATCCTGCAGCAAAGCACCCCCACAACATCATGCTGCCACCCCTGTGCTTCACGGTTGGGATGGTGTTCTTCAGCTTGCAAGTCTCCCCCTTTTTCCTCCAAACATAATGATGGACGTTATGGCCAAACAGTTATATTTTTGTTTCATCAAACCAGAGGACATTTCTCCAAAAAGTACGATCTTTGTCCCCATGTGCAATTGCAAACCGTAGTCTGGCTTGTTTATGGCAGTGTTGGAGCAGTGGGTTCTTCCTTGCTGAGTGGCCTTTCAGGTTATGTCGATATAGGACTCATTTTACTATGGAAATAGATACTTTTGTACCTGTTTCCTCTAGCATCTTCACAAGGTCCTTTGCTGTTGTTCTGGGATTTATTTGAACTTTTCGCACCAAAGTACGTTAATCTCTAGGTGACAGAACGCGTCTCCTTCCTGAGTGGTATGACCGCTGCGTGGTCCCATGGTGTTTATACTTGCGTACTATTGTTTGTACAGATGAACGTGGTACCTTCAGGCGTTTGGAAATTGCTCCCAAGGATGAACCAGACTTGTGGAGGTCTACAATTTTTTACTGAGGTCTTGGCTGATTTCTTTTGATTTTCCCATGATGTCAAGCAAAGAGGCACTGAGTTTCAAGGTAGGCCTTGAAATACATCCACGTACACCTCCAATTGACTCAAATGATGTCAATTAGCCTATCAGAAGCTTCTAAAGCCATGACATCATTTTCTGGAATTTCCCAAGCTTTTTAAAGGCACAGTCAACTTAGTGTATGTAAACTTCTGACCCACTGGAATTGTGATACAGTGAATTATAAGTGAAATAATCTGTATGTAAACAATTGTTGGAAAAAGTACTTTTGTCATGCACAAAGTAGATGTCCTAACCGACTTGCCAAAACTATAGTTTGTTAACAATACATTTGTGGAGTGGTTGAAAAACAAGTTTTAATGACTCCAACCTAAGTGTATGTAAACTTCCGACTTCAACTGTACATTAAAGACACCACCAGAAGTTGAATTTGGTTAGCTTTAGCTACATGCAGATTCATACTACAGATGATTCATACTACAGATTCATTTTAGAGATATGACAATGTTTGTACTGGTAGTAGTATGAGTTGGGATTATCAGCTAGCTACCGTTTATACCGTCTGTATCTTGTGCATGTGACAAATAAAATATCGATTTTATTTAATATAGTGTGTGTTTACCAGAGCAAGAGACAGTAATGTGAAGAACAACATGACCTGCACCAAAGTCAGATTAGGATATAGGCCAAGGACTAAATATAGTGTATTTTTACCTGCAGTTTTCCTTATTGTAGGCTACTACTTTTACCACTTTTAGTCTTGAAATCTTTGGCTGTTTACTATTTCATGAACATGTGAACTACACTACTACCTCTGTTTAGAACATGGCCTCACATGTGAATCCTTAAAGACATTTTTGCCTAAAATGACATACCCAAATCTAACTGCCTGTAGCTCAGGCCCTGAAGCTTTGAAGTTTGTGGAAATATGAGAGGAATGTAGGAGAATATAACACAACAGATCTGGTAAAAGATAATACAAAGAAGAAAAAAAAACGATCTTTTGTATTGTTTTGTACCATCATCTCCGAAATTCAAGAAAAAGGCCATAGTTTATTATTCCAGCCCAGGTGCTATTTAGATTTTGGCCACTAGATAGCAGCAGTGTATGTGCAAAGTTTTTGAAAAACATTTGTATGAAGACTGCCCAAATGTGCCTAATTTGTTTATTAATAACTTTTCATGTTCAAAATTGTGCACTCTACACAAACAATATAATCGCATTAGCCTACGTTTGCTCAACCGTCCCGTGGAAGGGACACCGATCCCGAATAAGTTTTTAACCAATGTAAAAAAACACAATTTCTAATTTTGCTACATAGGACCGAATCAAGGTGGTGGGTCACATATATGGGTCATGACAGTGTTATGACTATATCATGACAGGTTTTGACAAGTTCTGTCAGCTGTTATGATATATTATGACATAGTTTTGACCGTGTCATAACATGTTATGATGCTAGTTGTCAAGTAAAGTGTTACCATTTCAGTTTATGCGACAAAACAAGCACTCAGCGTACCATCTAAACTGCATTGAAATATATTTTCAATAATCAAAAATATTGTATTTTGAGCTGTTTGAAGCTGGTGTACAAAACCGAAAATAAAAGACGCAAAAACAAAACTTAATGTGAAACATATAGAAAAGATCTACCACTTCGTAGACTTGCTTTCAATGCAAATGACAGATCTATAACTCCATGTGAATTTGGTCGGGTCACCCAAAACATTACATATTGTAGCTTTAACAATTTCCACCGATTAAAATAAAAATAAATAATAATTACTGGAAGAACTCTACAGATGCAAACTTTGGTAACGGAAGGACTGTAAAATCTCCCTCGGGTTTTTATGAACCCATGTTTTCACAAAACTCTGTTACATATCTGCTCTGAATTAAGATTCAAAGATGACTGTAGAAAGAATGAGGTGTCAGCTTTGACATGGCACCTTGAGTTTGAATTTTTTGCGGGTTATTGAACTACAGTGAGTGATGTGTATTTAGAACCGGTAACGCAATTAACAGAATTACATTATGGGTCGCTGATCTGTAATACAGCCAATGCAGAATTATGGATATGAATGTAATTCTCCTCATGTTTGGACATTACAGCAGAGCAGAGTAGAGTAGAGTAGAGTTCATTACAGTGCAGTAGAGTACTGTAGAGTCCCGTACAGTATAGTTCAGCACAGTAGAGTACAGTACAATGTACTTTATTATGCTGTACTGTCACGGCTGTTCGAATGATCGGACCAAAATGCAGCGTCGGTTTCTTTCCACATATTTATTGGACTGTAAACTTAATGCGATACAAAAATAAACTGAAGGAACAAAACAACAACAGTGACGCAGGAGGAACAAACACACTCACAAAATATAATCACCCACAAAACACAAGTGGGACAAACATCAACTTAAATATGACCTCTAATTAGAGACAACAACAACCGGCTGCCTCTAATTGGAGGTCATGCCAAACAAAAACCAACCTAGAAATACAAAACTAGAAACTAAACATAGAAATACAAAAAAGGACAAACACCCCCTGTCACGCCTTGACCTACTCTACCATAGAAAACAACAACTTACTATGGTCAGGACGTGACAGTACCCCCCCCCCCCCCCCAAAGGTGCGGACTCCGACCGCACCTACAAAACCAACAACAAAAACCCCCCTAAACAACAAACCCCCCCCCCCCCCCCCCCCCCAAAAAAAAAAAAAACACAAAGGGAGGGTAGGGTGGGTGACCAATGTCTATGGCGGCGGCTCTGGTTCCAGGCGTAGTACCCCCACCACCCACTGATCCCCCCGCTTCTGTATGTCCGGAGGAACCAGACTATGGATCCTCGCCGGAGGCTTCGGACCGCCAACCGCCGCTGAAGACTCTGGGCTAAAGGCCGCCGCTGAAGGCTCTGGGCTGCAGACCGCCATTAAAGGCTCCGGGCTGCAGACCGCCGCTGAAGGCTCCGGGCTGCAGACCGCCGCTGAAGGCTCCGGGCTGCAGACCGCCGCTGGAGGCTCCCTACTGGGGGGCGTCTCTGGAGGCTCCGGACTGGGGAGCGTCGCTGGAGGCTCTGGACTGGGGAGCGAAGCTGGAGGCTCCGGACTGGGGAGCGTCGCTGGAGGCTCCGGGCTGAGGAGCGTCGTTGGAGGCTCCGGGCTGAGGAGCGTCGCTGGAGGCTCCGGGCTGAGGAGCGTCGCTGGAGGCTCCAGGCTGGGGAGCGTCGCTGGAGGCCTGATGCGTGGGACTGGCATAGGAGGCGCCAGACTAGTAACATACACCTCAGGCCGAGTGCAGGGAACAGGAACAGGACACCCCGGACTGGGCAGGCGCACTGGAGGCCTGATGTGTGGGACTGGCATAGGAGGCGCCAGACTAGTAACACACACCTCAGGCCGAGTGCAGGGAGCAGGAACAGGACACCCCAGACTGGGCAGGCGCACTGGAGGCTTGATGTGTGGAGCTGGCATAGGAGGCGCCAGACTAGTAACACGCATCTCAGGGCGAGTGTGAGGAGGAGGCACAGGACGTACTGGGCTCCGGAGGCGCACCGGAGGTCTGGAGCTTAGAGCTGGCACACCCTGTCCTGGCTGGATGGTTATTTGAGCCAAGCAACGGCGGCTCGCCGGCACAGGACGAACTGGGCTGTGCTGGTGAAAGGGGGTTACCGTGCGTAGAGCAGGCGCAGGCTAACCTGACCATTTCTTGGCCTTCTTGATCATCTCTATCCAAAACAGGGGATCTCTGCTGTAACGTGACATTTTCTAACGCTCCCATAGGCTCTCAGAAGGCGCCAGAACGGGGAATGATGACTCTGCAGGCCATGGCTGAAAAACAGTAGCGCATTTGGATAGTGGTCGATCTGAGAACAATGAGACTGGGGGCGCGTGCACGAGCCGACACCATGTTTTTATTTTTTCGTCTTTGAACGAAATCAGGGTTTCCCGGTCGGAATATTATCGCTTTTTTACGAGAAAAATCGCATAAAAATTGATTTTAAACAGCGTTTGACATGCTTCGAAGTACGGTAATGGAATATTTTGAATTTTTTTGTGACGAAACGCGCCGGGCCCCACCCTTCTTTACCCTTCGGATAGTGTCTTGAACGCACGAACAAAACGCCGCTATTTGGATATAACTATGGATTATTTGGAACCAAACCAACATTTGTTATTGAAGTAGAAGTCCTGGGAGTGCATTCTGACGAAGAACAGCAAAGGTTATCCAATTTTTCTTATAGTAAATCTGAGTTTGGTGAGGGACAAACTTGGTGGGTGTCAAAATAGCTAGCCCGTGATTGCGAGCTATCAACTCAGAATATTGCAAAATGTGCTTTCACCGAAAAGCTATTTTAAAATCGGACACCTCGATTGCATAAAGGATTTCTGTATCTATAATTCTTAAAATAATTGTTATGTTTTTTGTGAACGTTTATCGTGAGTAATTTAGTAAATTCACCGGAAGTTTTCGGGGGGTATGCTAGTTCTGAACGTCACATGCTAATGTAAAAAGCTGGTTTTTGATATAAATATGAATTTGATTGAACAAAACATGCATGTATTGTATAACATAATGTCCTAGGAGTGTCATCTGATGAAGATCATCAAAGGTTAGTGCTGCATTTAGCTGTGGTTTTGTTTTTTGTGACATTATATGCTAGCTTGAAAAATGGGTGTCTGATTATTTCTGGCTGGGTACTCTGCTGACATAATCTAATGTTTGGCTTTCGCTGTAAAGCCTTTTTGAAATCGGACAGTGTGGTTAGATAAAGGAGAGTCTTGTCTTTAAAATGGTGTAAAATAGTCATATGTTTAAAAATGGAAGTTTTGGGATTTTCGAGGACTTTGTATTTCGCGCCACGCCCATCATTGGATATTGGAGCAGGTGTTCCACTAGCGGAACGTCTAGATGTAAGATTAAGAAGGTTTGGTTGATTGTTTAACCTGTTATGGCTAGGGGGCAGTATTTTCACGGCTGGATAAAAAACATACCCGATTTAATGTGATTATTACTCCTGCCCAGAAACTAGAATATGCATAAAATTATTAGCTTTGGATAGAAAACACTCCAAAGTTTCTAAAACTGTTTGAATGGTGTCTGTGAGTATAACAGAACTCAAATGGCAGGTCAAAACCTGAGAGATTCCTTTACAGGAAGTGGCCTGTCTGACCATTTATTGTCTTTCTTTGACATCTCATTCCATTACAAAGGATCTCTGCTCTTACGTGACGCTCCAATAGGCTCTCAGAGCCCGGGAAAAACCTGAATGTCGTCATTCCAGCCCAAGGCTGAAACACATTATCGCCTTTCTCAAGTGGCCGATCAAGGGACTGTGGGCTTCGGCGCGTGCACTGGCTGCCCCCGTCTTTGTGTTTTTTCCTCTGTTTCCCGAAAAGGAGATTCCCGGTTGGAATATTATCGCTTTTTTACGAGATAAATTGCATAAAAATTGATTTTAAACAGCGGTTGACATGCTTCGAAGTACGTTAATAGAATATTTAGAATTTTTTTGTCACGAATTGCGCCATGCGCTCGACCCTGATTTACCATTTCGGATAGTTTCTGGAACGCACGAACAAAATGCCGCTATTCGGATATAACAATGGATTATTTTGGACCAAACCAACATTTGTTATTGAAGTAGCAGTCCTGGGAGTGCATTCTGAAGAAGACAACAAAAGGTAATCAAACTTTTATAATAGTAAATCTGATATTGGTGAATGCTAAACTTGCCGGGTGTCTAAATAGCTAGCCCGTGATGGCTGGGCTATGTACTTAGAATATTGCAAAATGTGCTTTCACCAAAAAGCTATTTTAAAATCGGACATATCGAGTGCATAGAGGAGTTCTGTATCTATAATTCTTAAAATAATTGTTATGCTTTTTGTGAATGTTTATCGTGAGTAATTTAGTAAATTGTTAGTAAATTCCCCGGAAGTTTGCGGGGGGTATGCTAGTTCTGAACGTCACATGCTAATGTAATAAGCTGTTTTTTGATATAAATATGAACTTGATTGAACAAAACATGCATGTATTGTATAACATAATGTCCTAGGTGTGTCATCTGATGAAGATCATCAAAGGTTAGTGCAGCATTTAGCTGTCTTCTGGGTTTTTGTGATATTATATGCTAGCTTGAAAAATGGGTAGTCTGATTATTTCTGGCTGGGTACTCTGCTGACATAATCTAATGTTTTGCTTTCGCTGTAAAGCCTTTTTGAAATCGGACAGTGTGGTTAGATAACCTGTTATGGCTAGGGGGCAGTATTTTCACGTCTGGATAAAAAACATACCCGATTTAATCTGGTTACTACTCCTGCCCAGTAACTAGAATATGCATATAATTATTGGCTTTGGATAGAAAACACTCCAAAGTTTCTAAAACTGTTTGAATGGTGTCTGTGAGTATAACAGAACTCAAATGGCAGGTCAAAACCTGAGAGATTCCTTTACAGGAAGTGGCCTGTCTGACCATTTCTTGAACTTCTTTGCCCTCTCTATCTTTTACAAAGGATCTCTGCTCTAACGTGACACTTCCTACGTCGTCCATATGCGCTCAGAGCCCGGGAAAAACCTGAATGTCGTCATGCCAGCCCCAGGCTGAAACACATTATCGCCTTTCTCAAGTGGCCGATCAAGGGACTGTGGGCTTAGGCGCGTGCCCTGGCCGCCCCCGTCTTTGTGATTTTTCCTCTGTTTGCCGAAAAGGAGATTCCCGGTCGGAATATTATCGCTTTTTTACGAGAAAAATTGCATAAAAATGGATTTTAAACAGCGGTTGACATGCTTCGAAGTACGGTAATGGAATATTTAGATTTTTTTTGTCACGAATTGCGCCATGCGCACGACCCTTCTTTACCATTCGGATAGTGTCTGGGACGCACGAACAAAATGCCGCTATTCGGATATAACGATGGATTATTTTGGACCAAACCAACATTTGTTATTGAAGTAGCAGTCCTGGGAGTGCATTCTGACGAAGACAACAAAAGGTAATCAAACTTTTATAATAGTAAATCTGATATTGGTGAATGCTAAACTTGCCGGGTGTCTAAATAGCTAGCCCGTGATGCCTGGGCTATGTACTTAGAATATTGCAAAATGTGCTTTCACCAAAAAGCTATTTTAAAATCGGACATATCGAGTGCATAGAGGAGTTCTGTATCTATAATTCTTAAAATAATTGTTATGCTTTTTGTGAACGTTTATCGTGAGTAATTTAGTAAATTGTTAGCAAATTCCCCGGAAGTTTGCGGGGGGTATGCTAGTTCTGAACGTCACATGCTAATGTAAAAAGCTGTTTTTTGATATAAATATGAACTTGATTGAACAAAACATGCATGTATTGTATAACATAATGTCCTAGGTGTGTCATCTGATGAAGATCATCAAAGGTTAGTGCAGCATTTAGCTGTCTTCTGGGTTTTTGTGATATTATATGCTAGCTTGAAAAATGGGTAGTCTGATTATTTCTGGCTGGGTACTCTGCTGACATAATCTAATGTTTTGCTTTCGCTGTAAAGCCTTTTTGAAATCGGACAGTGTGGTTAGATAACCTGTTATGGCTAGGGGGCAGTATTTTCACGTCTGGATAAAAAACATACCCGATTTAATCTGGTTACTACTCCTGCCCAGTAACTAGAATATGCATATAATTATTGGCTTTGGATAGAAAACACTCCAAAGTTTCTAAAACTGTTTGAATGGTGTCTGTGAGTATAACAGAACTCAAATGGCAGGTCAAAACCTGAGAGATTCCTTTACAGGAATTGGCCTGTCTGACCATTTCTTGAACTTCTTTGCCCTCTCTATCTTTTACAAAGGATCTCTGCTCTAACGTGACACTTCCTACGTCGTCCATATGCGCTCAGAGCCCGGGAAAAACCTGAATGTCGTCATGCCAGCCCCAGGCTGAAACACATTATCGCCTTTCTCAAGTGGCCGATCAAGGGACTGTGGGCTTAGGCGCGTGCCCTGGCCGCCCCCGTCTTTGTGATTTTTCCTCTGTTTGCCGAAAAGGAGATTCCCGGTCGGAATATTATCGCTTTTTTACGAGAAAAATTGCATAAAAATGGATTTTAAACAGCGGTTGACATGCTTCGAAGTACGGTAATGGAATATTTAGATTTTTTTTGTCACGAATTGCGCCATGCGCACGACCCTTCTTTACCATTCGGATAGTGTCTGGGACGCACGAACAAAATGCCGCTATTCGGATATAACGATGGATTATTTTGGACCAAACCAACATTTGTTATTGAAGTAGCAGTCCTGGGAGTGCATTCTGACGAAGACAACAAAAGGTAATCAAACTTTTATAATAGTAAATCTGATATTGGTGAATGCTAAACTTGCCGGGTGTCTAAATAGCTAGCCCGTGATGCCTGGGCTATGTACTTAGAATATTGCAAAATGTGCTTTCACCAAAAAGCTATTTTAAAATCGGACATATCGAGTGCATAGAGGAGTTCTGTATCTATAATTCTTAAAATAATTGTTATGCTTTTTGTGAACGTTTATCGTGAGTAATTTAGTAAATTGTTAGCAAATTCCCCGGAAGTTTGCGGGGGGTATGCTAGTTCTGAACGTCACATGCTAATGTAAAAAGCTGTTTTTTGATATAAATATGAACTTGATTGAACAAAACATGCATGTATTGTATAACATAATGTCCTAGGTGTGTCATCTGATGAAGATCATCAAAGGTTAGTGCAGCATTTAGCTGTCTTCTGGGTTTTTGTGATATTATATGCTAGCTTGAAAAATGGGTAGTCTGATTATTTCTGGCTGGGTACTCTGCTGACATAATCTAATGTTTTGCTTTCGCTGTAAAGCCTTTTTGAAATCGGACAGTGTGGTTAGATAACCTGTTATGGCTAGGGGGCAGTATTTTCACGTCTGGATAAAAAACATACCCGATTTAATCTGGTTACTACTCCTGCCCAGTAACTAGAATATGCATATAATTATTGGCTTTGGATAGAAAACACTCCAAAGTTTCTAAAACTGTTTGAATGGTGTCTGTGAGTATAACAGAACTCAAATGGCAGGTCAAAACCTGAGAGATTCCTTTACAGGAAGTGGCCTGTCTGACCATTTCTTGAACTTCTTTGCCCTCTCTATCTTTTACAAAGGATCTCTGCTCTAACGTGACACTTCCTACGTCGTCCATATGCGCTCAGAGCCCGGGAAAAACCTGAATGTCGTCATGCCAGCCCCAGGCTGAAACACATTATCGCCTTTCTCAAGTGGCCGATCAAGGGACTGTGGGCTTAGGCGCGTGCCCTGGCCGCCCCCGTCTTTGTGATTTTTCCTCTGTTTGCCGAAAAGGAGATTCCCGGTCGGAATATTATCGCTTTTTTACGAGAAAAATTGCATAAAAATGGATTTTAAACAGCGGTTGACATGCTTCGAAGTACGGTAATGGAATATTTAGATTTTTTTTGTCACGAATTGCGCCATGCGCACGACCCTTCTTTACCATTCGGATAGTGTCTGGGACGCACGAACAAAATGCCGCTATTCGGATATAACGATGGATTATTTTGGACCAAACCAACATTTGTTATTGAAGTAGCAGTCCTGGGAGTGCATTCTGACGAAGACAACAAATGGTAATCAAACTTTTATAATAGTAAATCTGATATTGGTGAATGCTAAACTTGCCGGGTGTCTAAATAGCTAGCCCGTGATGCCTGGGCTATGTACTTAGAATATTGCAAAATGTGCTTTCACCAAAAAGCTATTTTAAAATCGGACATATCGAGTGCATAGAGGAGTTCTGTATCTATAATTCTTAAAATAATTGTTATGCTTTTTGTGAACGTTTATCGTGAGTAATTTAGTAAATTGTTAGCAAATTCCCCGGAAGTTTGCGGGGGGTATGCTAGTTCTGAACGTCACATGCTAATGTAAAAAGCTGTTTTTTGATATAAATATGAACTTGATTGAACAAAACATGCATGTATTGTATAACATAATGTCCTAGGTGTGTCATCTGATGAAGATCATCAAAGGTTAGTGCAGCATTTAGCTGTCTTCTGGGTTTTTGTGATATTATATGCTAGCTTGAAAAATGGGTAGTCTGATTATTTCTGGCTGGGTACTCTGCTGACATAATCTAATGTTTTGCTTTCGCTGTAAAGCCTTTTTGAAATCGGACAGTGTGGTTAGATAACCTGTTATGGCTAGGGGGCAGTATTTTCACGTCTGGATAAAAAACATACCCGATTTAATCTGGTTACTACTCCTGCCCAGTAACTAGAATATGCATATAATTATTGGCTTTGGATAGAAAACACTCCAAAGTTTCTAAAACTGTTTGAATGGTGTCTGTGACTATAACAGAACTCAAATGGCAGGTCAAAACCTGAGAGATTCCTTTACAGGAAGTGGCCTGTCTGACCATTTCTTGAACTTCTTTGCCCTCTCTATCTTTTACAAAGGATCTCTGCTCTAACGTGACACTTCCTACGTCGTCCATATGCGCTCAGAGCCCGGGAAAAACCTGAATGTCGTCATGCCAGCCCCAGGCTGAAACACATTATCGCCTTTCTCAAGTGGCCGATCAAGGGACTGTGGGCTTAGGCGCGTGCCCTGGCCGCCCCCGTCTTTGTGATTTTTCCTCTGTTTGCCGAAAAGGAGATTCCCGGTCGGAATATTATCGCTTTTTTACGAGAAAAATTGCATAAAAATGGATTTTAAACAGCGGTTGACATGCTTCGAAGTACGGTAATGGAATATTTAGATTTTTTTTGTCACGAATTGCGCCATGCGCACGACCCTTCTTTACCATTCGGATAGTGTCTGGGACGCACGAACAAACTGCCGCTATTCGGATATAACGATGGATTATTTTGGACCAAACCAACATTTGTTATTGAAGTAGCAGTCCTGGGAGTGCATTCTGACGAAGACAACAAATGGTAATCAAACTTTTATAATAGTAAATCTGATATTGGTGAATGCTAAACTTGCCGGGTGTCTAAATAGCTAGCCCGTGATGCCTGGGCTATGTACTTAGAATATTGCAAAATGTGCTTTCACCAAAAAGCTATTTTAAAATCGGACATATCGAGTGCATAGAGGAGTTCTGTATCTATAATTCTTAAAATAATTGTTATGCTTTTTGTGAACGTTTATCGTGAGTAATTTAGTAAATTGTTAGCAAATTCCCCGGAAGTTTGCGGGGGGTATGCTAGTTCTGAACGTCACATGCTAATGTAAAAAGCTGTTTTTTGATATAAATATGAACTTGATTGAACAAAACATGCATGTATTGTATAACATAATGTCCTAGGTGTGTCATCTGATGAAGATCATCAAAGGTTAGTGCAGCATTTAGCTGTCTTCTGGGTTTTTGTGATATTATATGCTAGCTTGAAAAATGGGTAGTCTGATTATTTCTGGCTGGGTACTCTGCTGACATAATCTAATGTTTTGCTTTCGCTGTAAAGCCTTTTTGAAATCGGACAGTGTGGTTAGATAACCTGTTATGGCTAGGGGGCAGTATTTTCACGTCTGGATAAAAAACATACCCGATTTAATCTGGTTACTACTCCTGCCCAGTAACTAGAATATGCATATAATTATTGGCTTTGGATAGAAAACACTCCAAAGTTTCTAAAACTGTTTGAATGGTGTCTGTGACTATAACAGAACTCAAATGGCAGGTCAAAACCTGAGAGATTCCTTTACAGGAAGTGGCCTGTCTGACCATTTCTTGAACTTCTTTGCCCTCTCTATCTTTTACAAAGGATCTCTGCTCTAACGTGACACTTCCTACGTCGTCCATATGCGCTCAGAGCCCGGGAAAAACCTGAATGTCGTCATGCCAGCCCCAGGCTGAAACACATTATCGCCTTTCTCAAGTGGCCGATCAAGGGACTGTGGGCTTAGGCGCGTGCCCTGGCCGCCCCCGTCTTTGTGATTTTTCCTCTGTTTGCCGAAAAGGAGATTCCCGGTCGGAATATTATCGCTTTTTTACGAGAAAAATTGCATAAAAATGGATTTTAAACAGCGGTTGACATGCTTCGAAGTACGGTAATGGAATATTTAGATTTTTTTTGTCACGAATTGCGCCATGCGCACGACCCTTCTTTACCATTCGGATAGTGTCTGGGACGCACGAACAAAATGCCGCTATTCGGATATAACGATGGATTATTTTGGACCAAACCAACATTTGTTATTGAAGTAGCAGTCCTGGGAGTGCATTCTGACGAAGACAACAAAAGGTAATCAAACTTTTATAATAGTAAATCTGATATTGGTGAATGCTAAACTTGCCGGGTGTCTAAATAGCTAGCCCGTGATGCCTGGGCTATGTACTTAGAATATTGCAAAATGTGCTTTCACCAAAAAGCTATTTTAAAATCGGACATATCGAGTGCATAGAGGAGTTCTGTATCTATAATTCTTAAAATAATTGTTATGCTTTTTGAGAACGTTTATCGTGAGTAATTTAGTAAATTGTTAGCAAATTCCCCGGAAGTTTGCGGGGGGTATGCTAGTTCTGAACGTCACATGCTAATGTAAAAAGCTGTTTTTTGATATAAATATGAACTTGATTGAACAAAACATGCATGTATTGTATAACATAATGTCCTAGGTGTGTCATCTGATGAAGATCATCAAAGGTTAGTGCTGCATTTAGCTGTCTTCTGGGTTTTTGTGACATTATATGCTAGCTTGAAAAATGGGTGTCTGATTATTTCTGGCTTGGTACTCTGCTGACATAATCTAATGTTTTGCTTTCGCTGTAAAGCCTTTTTGAAATCGGACAGTGTGGTTAGATAAAGGAGAGTCTTGTCTTTAAAATGCTGTGAAATAGTCATATGTTTGAAAAATTGAAGTTTTTGTATTTTTGATGAATTTGTAATTCGTGCCACGCCTATCATTGGATATTGGAGCAGGTGTTCCGCTAGCGGAACGTCTAGATGTAAGAGGATAAAGGAGAGTCTTGTCTTTAAAATGCTGTGAAATAGTCATATGTTTGAAAAATTGAAGTTTTTGTATTTTTGAGGAATTCGTAATTCACGCCACGCCTATCATTGGATATTGGAGCAGGTGTTCCGCTAGCGGAACATCTAGATGTAAGAGGTTAAGCAAAGCTTGAAGTCTAAATTGGAGAAAAACAGCGTTATTAGTAAGAAGGGGATAGTGTTGGTGACTAATTGGTGTCTGTTGGGGGTGGGTATTGTGTGTGAAGGTTAGTATGCATGATTGGCAGTATGCAGCTATTGACATGAGGGGGATGGTGGATATAGTATCTTGTTTGTGTGTACTGATGGGGACAAAGTAGTAAAATGTTGGCTAATGTTACACCCTGATCTGTTTCACCTGTCTTTGTGCTTGTCTCCACCCCCTTCCAGGTGTTGCCTATTTTCCCCATTATTCCCTGTGTATTTATACCTGTGTTCTCTGTTTGTCTGTTACCAGTTCGTTTTGTTTCTGAAAGCTACCAGCGTTTGTTCCCCTGCTCCTGTCTGTTTCTTGCTCCTGTTTCCTAGTCCTTCTCGGTTTTGACCCTTCTGTCTGCCCTGACCCTGAGCCTGCCTGACGTTCTATACCTTTTCCCACCTCACTGGATTATTGACCCCTGCCTGCCCTGACCCTGAGACTGCCTGCCATTCTGGACTCATTGCAATTTATCTAGATTTCTGACCCCTGCCTGCATTTGACCTGTCGTTTGCCTGCCCCCTGTATTAGAAATAAAATGTTGTTTCTTCGACGCTGTCTGCATCTGGGTCATACCTGAAATGTGATAGCTAATCACTGACTAGTGCGTGTCCTACAGACTAATCCTGCTTCTGATGATGATCTTGACACCAGCTTTAGTAGTACAGATCCTGTAGACCCATTGGATGAAAGCTTTCAGCCTGGAACAAGATCAAGCTCAACATCCTCTGACTCACAAAAGGAAAAGACTGCATGGGGCTGACTTTGGCAAAGGTGTATAGTCTATCACTCCAAGGTCATAGAGCTCATTAAGTTCTGCCAGACCAGCTGCAATTGCCCAACACAAGACAAGCTTCATCAGGACCCTGCCTGGAACATTCAGCCAACACAACATCCACATTCAGTTAGACTTATGCTGTAGTATAATATCAGAATACCTAGTATGCTCACAACTGCATTGCGGTATAGATATTGCTAGCTCATGTAGATATGTGTAAAGACGTGTTGTTTTAATGGCATATGTTGAACAATGTAACATCCTTTTACTGTCTACTCTGAGTATACTAAACATTAGGAACACCTTCCTAATATTGAGTTCCCCCCCTCCCGCCTTTTGCCCTCAGAACAACCTACATTCTTCAGGGCATGGACTCTACAAGGTGTCAAAAGCATTCCACAGGGATGTTGGCCCATGTTGACTTCAATGCTCCCCACAGTTGTGTCAAGTTGGCTGGATGTCCTTTGGTTGGTGGACCGTTCATTTTACACATGGGAAGCTGTTGAGCATGAAAAACCGAGCAGCGGAGTGGAGATACCGGTAGAAAGGCTACTCCAGAAATGTTGCTGCTGACTTGTTGGCAAGTGAAGCATGGGAAGACAGAAAGCAACATTCCGTCTTCCCCAAAGGATGGGTTATGTTGTTGTATTTTCTATTGTAGTTGACAAAAAGTGTAGCCATGTTTTGAAAACAATAGCTAACCAGTTAGTGCTAATGGATAGCTAGCCAAGCAGCATACTGGTGCAGGGAATGCAAGCCAACCAACTAAAGTAAAGATCTTTACAACTTTTGATAAAAAATCATCTCTTCACCGGCCCCAAGCATTACCTCTGCCCCCAGCCCATCTCCCACACTGAGTTTCAGTGCAGAATTAGAAAAAATCTCCATGCAGGACCTGGGAAGCTCTATCCTGTGCCCAACTCCAAGACCTACTCCACTCTCTTGCTCCTCACCTATGCCACAGAGCAGCAGCAGCAGTAGCAGGAGGGTGAGAAGATAGAAAAAAGCTGCAGACTCAGTCCTTGACACATCACTCGCAAAGGCATTGCAAATGATTGAAGACATATCTTAAGATATGGAGAATGTCATGTACTGAGCCAGCAGCTTGTCCCAGAGGTAAATAAATACAACTATATACATTATTTAATTTACTCTGATCCACCATTCCTCTCTTTTGGTGTCCTTTTTCCTCCTCTCCTCACCATGCACACTGCTCTCCAGACACTCATAGTTTCCCCCCTCTTCTCCACAGGGTCCTGGCACCTATTGCTGATTTCATGGATGAACTCTTGCCAAAACTCCAGGAGGAATTCGATGACCAGCTGCATGAGTTCATGCATGACTTCAAGAAGAGGACATGGACCACAGTGAAATTATTAGTTTGTTCTGTTGTTCAGACATCTCAGGAGTCAGACACTAGACACTTTAATTTTATTGCATAAACAGTTGTTATGTACATGTCTGTTTATAAGACACTATTTTAATATAGTTCCTAAAAATGTATATTTCTCATACATATTTGAATCTACACTCTTTATATTTGATCCTTCTGTTGTTGACATGTCTGTTCATAGCAGACACAGTTGTACTATTGTTCAGAAATATTTGATACTTGCATTTTATTCCATAGACACTTGTTTACATGTCTGTTCTCAGCAGACACTTTTGTATTGTGGTTTACTTTCAGAAGCAAGAATACATGTTTATTTGTGTGCTGAAAAAGCTCTGTTGACATTTCTCAATACAAAGTATTTCAATGCATTATATTTGAACATCAAGTGCTGACAACATACAGAACAGCTGTGTTTCACAGACTTTACAGGCTTTCTTCTACTCGTGGTATAGTTCAATGTAATATAAATTACTTCATACTGAGATGTCTCAGAATAAGGTCTAAAAGTTTCAAACTCTACTGGTTCACAGTGCACACAAAGAACTGAGTCTTTGCGTCAATCAAGAATCCTCATCCTTGCAGCCATGATGCCGAATGCATTCTCTGACTCTCTTACAATGAGAGTGGTGGTAGTTCCAGGTACGCCCAGGTACGCCCAGGTTTATTGAGATGGGCGCCTGTGAATGAGAGATAACAAGAGAATGTCAGAAATATTTGGTAAACAAAAACACCATACCATTTTCCATGAACCATAATCCAAAAGCATTGATAAAATGGAACTTCTCATATAGAGGTGCATACATGTATGCTGTAACAAGGGAAATAAAAACAAAAAAAAAACATGATATAATCAACATACCTGGATAAGGGCACATGAGCTTCTATGTAGGGGGAAAGCTGCATCTCCCATCAAAACATGTGACCTTGACGTTGTGGTACCAGGCAGGACAGCTGGCAGTGGTAAATCCAGGGTCTCTTGAAACACTCCACCATAGCCCTCTCTGCTGTATGCCCCTACATCCACCATTGTGCACCTGTAGCGGGCATCTTCTGTCTCAGTATCTCGCCTATTATATGTGTTGCTAGGTACATCAAATCTAGTAGATCCTGGGTAATTCACACAAATGAAATTTTGGCACCAGTCAAGTGTTTCTCTGTGTACAATATTTTATTCTCCTACACTTCCTTGTTTGGGTGTGTCGTCACTTCCTTGTTTGGTCGTAGATGGATATTACCCGCTCATTGCCCTCTACTGTCCCGGGGTAATATTGCCGCTTTCCCTCTTTTTTTTCCCAAACGAATGTATTTTTTGGGAGCATGCGAGCACACTAGCCAACAGCCAAGCTGAAGCATGCTAACACCTTTAGCCTTTGATCCTGCTGGACCTCTCAAGTTAGACCTCTCGAGCTAGACCTCTCTCGAGGAGGGAGAAGAACCTCCATCTTCAGTAGGGTGACAACAGGGCCTGGACCTTTGCCTAATGGCAAGAACTGGTGAGCTGATAAGTTAAAATTAAGGAAAGTACCTTTAGGGAATGCTATCTGTAATCCAGTACAGGAATTGGAAGGAGACTTAGTCTTTAAGGAGCCTGAACGGTATGTTTAAGCTAACCTTTTTCAAGGAACGAAGGAGAAGACAATAAGAGCACAGCCTCTGCAACTCCAGCAAGGAGCCAACAGAGAATAGCAACAAGCTATTCTCAGGACCAAAGAAGCAACCGGAACGAGGAACCACCCAACTCAATCAGAGACACAGCCATCTTCTTCATTTGTTCTCGTTCATGCGGCCTGAACAATCAAGAAGCCACAACACATTTTAATAACAGACTGAATATAACATCACAACATTTTCAGGATCTCCAGGTCTTCAGTTCCTGTCTTTCATTCTATATCCTACCTTTTCATGATCCTTCTCATTATGTTTGGAAATATTTCGATTAATGTTTTTAAATGTGACCGACTGGCTCAATTTGATCCTATTTATCAACATTTTAAATGTTTTTATTTTATTTTATTGGATAACAATGGGAATAATGGGAAAGTAACTCTGCTTTGAAAGTTTATAAACTTGAAACCTCACTTTTGAGAAAATGGCCCTTGAATGTTTTGGTAAACGTACTGGAGAGCTCTTCTTTGTCTATACTCATTCAGCATGGTTCACACCCACTTAAGCCTCAGCCCCACCCATCTCTTTAAGGATTCACATGTGAGGCCATGTACTAAACAACCAAAGATTTGAAGACTAAAGGCTGGTTTATACTATGTCTATCGACAGTTGTCACATCATCATGAACATTCTATTGCCATCCGACATCAAACTTGTTGTTGTCGTTATGAAAAAGCATAAACATAAAAACTACAGGCTGCATGACATCAGCAGCCTGGTCGTACAAAATAGCATAACTAGTGCATTTTAACACCAATAAATCCACCCGTTTATAAATGAATTGAGCATATGTCAATCTATCAAACCAGGCAACTAAAAGCAACTTTCTAAACAATGTTTTGGTTTGTTTCTAGCTTGTTAGCTAGCTTGCTATGGTGTATAATTATGTCTGCAACACCTCTCATCACTCATAATTATGTAGGGGGACTGGAAAAACACCCCCAAGTAGTGTCTCACAGTGAAGTTTCCCTTTAAAGTCAAGGCCAGGGTGGACTAACCAAATTTCAACTACTTTTCAATGGTCATTGGTGTCCGGTGTCGGTCGGTGCTCAGTGGGTGCGTATGCTGGTTACAGTAAATGGAAAGAGAGCGGGCTCATGGGTAGGTGTCAGTAAGAGCTGGGGAGCTGATATTAACTGGAGAGTGAGAGATCAACACAGAGATGGAGAGAGGGGGAGGGCTTGTCCAGACTCAGACTGTTTTAACTCTCTTGGTTTGACCACAAGACGACTGAAAGTCATATAAAACAGTAATGACCTGAAGATAACAGTATGAGAGTGGAAGTGAGGACAGTAGCAGGTGACCCAACTGTGGTTTGTGACTATTATGACTTTCCATTGTAACCAATTCCGTTGAAATAATTCCGTTACTAATTTTTGGGGTATTTCCGTTACCAATTTGTTAGCGGAATTACGGGTTTTAATCACTTAATCATTTATAAAGACAATTGTCTAACACTTTACATTTAGTTGCCTATATTACTTTGTAACTAACACAGTAATAACTGTGCTAACAACATTATAAGTAGCTAAATAGGTTCTACAATTTAATTACATGGTAATATGGTTGTTGCAGAATCAGTTATTACACAATTGGAACAAGGAATGTGCAATTACATATTTACTTGCTGAAGGTTATTCCACGTCTAACTACATATGTTATTACACATTTTCTTGTTCCAGTATGTTACTACTGTTTGTAATCACATGGTTGGAAGTGACCTGTGAATTACCATGTTAATAACTTGAACCAAAATCTGATCTTACAGAAAAAGATGGCGCCGACAGATATGGCAGCTCTGCTTCTAGCTCCCACAAACATTTCGCTACACCCTCAACTACAAGGTGCCGATACCAGGGTTGATAAATAGGCTAGGACCTGGCAACAACAATTGTAAGAAGGCACACCCTGTCATGACTTGGCTCAAAGGCTATGTAAGAACAACGTAGTTGCATAGGATATACTTGTAATTATACTGAAGAAAAAAAAACGCAACAAGCAACAATTTCAAACATGTTACTGAGTTACAGATCGTATAAGGACAACAGTCAATTGAAATAAATAAATTAGGCCCTAATCTATGGATTTCACATGACTGGGAATACAGATATGCATATGTTGGTCACAGATACCTTAAAAAAAGATTAAGGGGTGTGGAAATCCAGAAGTATCTGGTGTGACCACCATTTCCCTCATGTAGCACAACACATCTCCTTCACATAGAATTGATCTGGCTGTTGATTGTGGCCTGTGGAGTGTTATCCCTCCTCATCAATGGCTGTGCAAAATTGTTGTACAGTGGTTCCTCCTTTAAAAGTTGCGATGCACCGTGGGACTGAGAGGTGCCCAGCGTCATGGCTTCATTGCTCCAGACCACCACAAGGGGGAGTTAGAGCACTCATTATGCATTTGGGTCCCAAGATTTTTATATGACTAAACATATAGAGTGGTTCCAATGACGAATTTTGACGCAAGACACCCGTCCCTGGTGAAAATGGCTGACAAAATATACAATTGAGAGGAATATGTTAGTTAATGTAGGGACAAACGTTTGTGCATATTTTTATGTCATAAAGTTAATTTATGAAAATCGCTATTTAGCAAGTTATCTGACTAGCTAAAATTAGCCAGCTAGCTAGTGTTGGGAGAATGAATTTGTAATTCGTGTTGTTTAATGTTTTAGCGACTCCTGAGAAAACCAGCAAACCAATCTGTCGTCTTGTGAAACAGTGGATGAAAGAATCTAACTAGCTAAAGCATTTACCGCAAATTGAATGTACAATTGTGTAAACTTGCCTTGCAATGCAGCTGAAGTAACATAGCTAACTATTTAATTGCTTATTGTATAGTGGAGGATAAAATAACTGTATGCCTATCTGTGAATAGACCCTAAAACGTTTGGTATGAATATTAGTTCAGAACCTATCTATGAACCTCAGCTATCATAGTTGTTGTATCAACTTCAAGTCTGAATGGCATTAATGAAGCCTATGTGTAACCGGTGTTAATGACTAGCTAGTTAGCGGGGTGTGCACTAATAACGTTTAAATCGGTGACGTCACTCGCTCTGAGACCTTGAAGTAGTTGTTCCCCTTGCTCTGCAAAAGCTTTTGTGGAGCGATGGGTAACGATGCTTCGAGGGTGGCTGTTGTTGATGTGTGCAGAGGGTCCCTGGTTCGGGCCCAGGTAGGGGCGAGGAGATGGACGGAAGCTATACTGTTACATATGGATAGAGTACAATATAAAAACTTTGTTGTGCCAAGGATGCAAGTCCTATATAGATGTACTGTAGTTATTACCACACATGAGATTCCCACATTGTAGCCTGTACATTGAATATATTCACTGATCATGTGCTCTACCTTGGCAAAAAAAGGTGCGGTTCAGGTATGAATCTCTGAGACATTCTTTTTCAGTCATATCAAACTCCATTATTTGAATGATGTTGTGTCTGCATGTATGTATTACAATTATACACTTCAACAGTGTTTACCACTCCAGCTACTGGGACATCACATTGTAACTATGCAATAGACAAGAAACATGATTGATTTGTAATTCAAATACAGTATACAGAAAACAAAACTATGCATATCGAACTCCCTTCACCTGCATTAATCTGAGGACACAGGATAGTATTTCAATAAGATATTTAATTTCAACCAGTGGAGAATGTGAAACGCTTTATTGAAAGAAGTTCATTATCCAGGTGTTATAAATACATAATACATGCATTATCATTATGATAATTGTAATATTATATTATAAATACAAGTTCAATCTGTACTGCAATGCACATATGGTGTGCATTATAAAACGAGGAAGAAGACGAGGTGGGGAGAGAGGTGTAGAAGACAGAAAGGGAAAGAGGTAAGAACAGCGGCAGACAGCTTATGATTAATGAATTACAGTGCTACCCTAATATTCTCTCAGTTCATCACAATTGCGGTGTCTCTAGCGGTGTCTCCTAACCAGCCTTGGGCCCCCAGTTGGCCCGAAGGTTATCTTAAGAGTGGGTGAGGATGCGATGACGGGACTGGCTTCCTCTCTCACATCAAAACATACCTGCAGACGAGTGACAGATAGATAGAGAGAGAGCATGATTTAGCCTTGTTTTTTTTTATTGTAACACCGTCAGTCACTCTGGGACTACTACAACTCTGTCTGTATTTCAATGTAAAGCATCTCTTTAATAATACTTCCTGTTGACCCGACCAAGTGACATCTCACCTATGATCATGCTGTGCCCTCTGTGTCAGCTAGTTCAGATGCGGGAGGGGTTTATCAAAACAGCTGATAAAACCTTGAGGATTTGGGGAGAAGAGGGAGAGCGATGAAGTGAAGAAGAGAGACTGTTATTGTGTGTGTGTGGTCTCACCTGGTGTCCACACTAAGTGTCTACAGAGTACTTTATGCTGAAAAACAAACATCAGGACAAACAAAAGAAGATAATGTCAATAGAAGATACTGTATGTGACGCAGACACCTACCGGAGTGTACCTGAAACATTTAAATATAGAGGGCTATGTGTCTCACCATTTGGTTATTGCAAGGCTAGCCCCCAGGGAAATCATGACTTGGCAGCAACAGATAGCAACAGGTAGTCCAGTGAAAATGGCTGTGTTAATGTTGTGTAAATCAGAAAATTAGCAGCTGACATCTTAAGGGTTTTTTAATTAATGCATGTGAGACAGGTTCCATGTACAACAAGACAGGCAGAGATGGAGAAAAAGAACACAGAACAGTTTAATTACCTCTGGTTATGGATACTTTTGCCTGCAATAAAGCTTCCACGGCCTGTTCCTCAGACAGTGAACATCTGGCAATATCTACATTTACCCCTTGATCAGCTCGCTCTCTGAAAATAAAGAAAACAGCTTATTTTTTTATAGATATGAAAACAATAACTGAGACATGACCATTCAATCTAAAGCAGCAGATGTCATTTTTAGGATACATCAATAAAGCCCAGTGCTGCTTACCTGAGATGCCATCTTCGTAGGTGTCTGAGGTGACTTCCTTTGTGTCGGAAAAAAAGTTGCTTTCAGAACAATTATTTTTGATTGAAAATAAAAAAAAGGTTTTGCTCTCGACAAAAAGACACAAATGTACCTCAATAGCATATAGCAATTTGCCTGTGAATAACCCCATCTTCATACAAACGTGCTACTGTATGAAGAATTCTTGACGCACAATTGAAGATGCTGCCATATCCTGCCAGCACGCCCACAAGCAAACCACTCAGGAGCAGAATGATGACGTGTGGAAGAGAGAAAGGAATGAGATGGGAACGAAAATTTGTTGCAAATTGGGGAGGGGGGATAATCGCTGAACAATACACTATTCAACCTTTACTAAAGAATAGTCTACTAGCTCACGATAAAACGTTCACAAAAAACATAACAATTATTTAAAGAATTATAGATACAGAACTCCTTTATGCAATCGTGGTGTCAGATTTTAAAATAGCTTTTCGGCAAAAGCACATTTTGCAATATTCTGAGTAGATAGCTCGCCATCACGGGCTAGCTAATTTGACACCCACCAAGTTTGGCACGCAAAACATGTGGCAGGCCAAGAAATGGTCAGAGAGGACACTTCCTGTACAGAATCTTCTCAGGTTTTGGCCTGCCATATCAGTTCTGTTATACTCACAGACACCATTCAAACAGTTTTAGAAACTTTAGGGTGTTTTCTATCTAAATCAAACAATTATATGCATATTCTAGTTTCTGGGCAGTAGTAATAACCAGATTCAATGGGGTACGTTTTTTATCCGGATGTGAAAATACTGCCCATGGTAGGGACCCTAGAGAGATTAAATTACAGGTTGTAATGCAACAAAATAGGTAAAACGCCAAGGGGGATGAATACTTTTGCAAGGCACTGTATCCCCCCACCTCCCTCCATATCACACCAATTGTTCATTCTTACTTAAGTACATACAGTATATTCAAGTAATGATTTTATACTGACAAGTGTTGCAGTCCATATATTAATATTCTCAGATTTTGCACCATGCAGTTGAGAGATTGACAGTTCAAGTTGAGCTATGGCCATGAATAAATAAATCCATTGCTGATGTGGCAGAGTGTGTGGCAACCATTCATATATGGTATCTCTGCCTGTATGTTAAGCTCGGTGAAGAGTCATCATTAAGCAGTAGCATATTGGGAAGACATGGGATGGGTTAGATAAAATGATGAAGCCAGAGAGTGTCAAAAGGAGAAAACCTCTGGGCACTTGCAGACCACATGAACATGTGCCAGGATTACCCAGGGGGCAGAGCACACAGACAGGGGTTGAGTTGATGTTCATCTGGAAAAGTTTTTTAAGAGTCGCATAACTATGGGCAAAATTGAAGTGGGTCATTTGGTGATTTGGGTTCTTGATGAGAATATGATGTTGGACCAGACACTACTCCAGTTAATATCTACTGCTGATATATCTTTGTTCCACTTGGAATAAATTGGTAATTAGTAATATGTTGGTTTGAGTAGGAATACATATGGGTGCGTTCGTAAATTCACTCTGTCTATCTACTCCGATTTCAAAGCACTCTCGTCTGATTGTGCAAGGGCGCAGAATAACTGATGAATTTACGAACGCGCAACACCCGACCGGTGTCAGTAAACGTTGGCAAGAAAAGTCATTAAATTATTGCCAGCAGCACAGTTACAGTCACTAAAGCTCCAGATAACATGAACTCAGCCTATCCAGCTCTGCTAGGGCGAGTGAAATGGTCAGAGTGAGGTGTTCTCTCATTTGTCTGGAATTAGCTAACAAGCTAGCTAACTTTAACCAGTTAACTTGGGTGCTTGACTGCAGTTGTGAAGTCAGAATGCTTGGATGAACCCTACTCCTTTGCCAGTGTCCAGTGTGCGCTCTGAACGCTCTGAGACCGAAACACTCTGAATTTATGAACAGACAATCTGACAACGATCTGAATTTATGAATGACCCAGAGCACCATCTGACACACTGGAGGCAATTTATGAATGCACCCTATATAATTTGGAGACTATGTCCTTACCCTTGCTGTCATTATTTTGTGGATAGGATGAGATACTGGATCTGAACCGCAGGGTACTCTATAAGCACGGAAAGCAGAACGAAGCTGGAAATAAATCAATTATGAAAACCAGGCAGATCGTAAGTCTTGGAACACACGTAGGCTGCAACTGTCCACAGTGTCAGAGAGAGTATGAATTCCCCTCTAACTCCAAGCTGGAAAGGATACTGGCTGGCCACCCAAGAGAAGACTAGAATTATTAAACAATGGCATATGGGGGTCATGATTAATAATATATTTGCAATGGCTCCCCATTGAACGCCGTATTGTAAGCATTTGAGTGATGATAGGTTTTTTACTTTTTTGATAGAGATTTTGGAATATACTAGATCTTGGAGCCTGTACGGCTTTGCTAAATTCTACTCAGGGGTGCCAGCCCACTTGAACATTTGGGTTCAACCACACCACCAGGAGCAGAATAAATCCCCAGAAATATAATTTAAGATTGGGATGGTTTTGGCCTCCAGAAGACTTCCTTCTTTGTAAAGTGGACATTTTGATTCGAGGGCACTTTCCCCTCCATATAAATGTGGAAGTCAAAGTGTGCAGTTTCTTCCAATATCCCAGCGGCAGTGGAAGGGGAATCATAGAGCTGTAAAGGCTTATCTGAGGAAGTATGTTCATCTTAATGATGTAAATGCGTCTGAAAAGAGTTTGAATATGTGCATTGAGACCATCTTTGTCGGTGTGACAATATTTGTTTATAAGCACTATTAAAATTGGTAGTGGTGGTGATATTAACCCTTAGCCTACCATTTCTAATTAACATAATACAACAATTCCATCAAACTCTGACTCTTTAAGGTAAAGATACTGTATCTATTTTTTGTATGGGCTTCATCTCAATCCACTGCATCCGCTGATATCGCCTTTCCGCATCAGCAGTGAAAGTTGGCAGAGCCAGAGCTGTGTCTTAAAATCGGTCTGCTCACGAAAATGTCTGTCGTGTCCGAACAGTTTGGCCTACAAACTATTACCACTTTATTGAAAGATGAAACTCTCACAAGCATGGTGGTGTTCTCCGTTTTGCTCTAGGACGCCCACAAGCCTCACAAGACTCGTCTGAAGGTCCCTGTGACCAGTTTTAAAAAATGAATGAAGTATATATGGAGATAGTTTAGTGCCTAAAATAAGGGGATAAATACATGTAAAAATATATATACAGTTGAAGTCGGAAGTTTACATAAATCTTAGCCAAATACATTTAAACTCAGTTTTTCACAAGTCCTGACATTTAATGATAGTAAAAATTCCCTGTCTTAAGTCAATTATGATCACCACTTTATTTTAAGAATGCGAAATGTCAGAATACTAGTAGAGAGAATGATTAAAAACACCCAAGAAGCTCATAGAGATGAGATTTTATTGACAAGATGCTGCCTTCCAGAGAGTTGTATGTTGGACCAGTGGCTGAGAAACTTAAGGCAGAAAATCCAGGACGCCCGGTTAGTAAATGTATAAATGAGAAATTAAACACAAAACACTTTTTCTCTGGGTAAAACATTTTCTCATAATATTTTCCAGATTGTGTAGCAGTTTTTTGATGCAGTGAAGACTGCACACATGACAACTGCAGCTTACATGCAGTAAAAACTGCCCCAGGACAGCAGGACCCTGCAATCACTTTCTGCTATGGACCCAATGGTGAAAGGCCATTCACAGACTGGCATTCTGCTGAAGTGGCTTGTGGGGAGAAAAGGCCACCCAGTGCAACCCAAATGTGATGTGCCATTGGAAGTCATTAAATATGATGTGGGCTCCACCCTTCCCCCTTACAAGGATGGTGAGGACAAAATGGTCAAGTAGTGGGCTGAAGTCATGAACACTGGAAAGTCCCCAGGCTTGAACCAGGTTGTACTAGGGGCTTTCTCCGTCTTCCATGGTCCTATGGTGGAGTCTTAATTTAGTGTGATGGGAGACATCATAGACCAGAAGAGCACCAACATGAACATGGCTACCTTCAATGCCATTCAGACCACCAAATATGTCCTCAGGTCCAGGACTCTGACTGTCATACAGATGCTCCAGAGAGACAATGTCAAGTTGAGCAAGGTTGACAAGGGACTCTGTAAGAACATTCATACTGTTGGAACAAAGGACAAAGATCAGAGATGGGAGAACCTGGTGAAGAAGAAGAGGAGGCAGGAGTATGGTTACCAGTGAACATCCAGTGGCCAGCAGACCAGGAGGACTGTAGTGGATGAGGAGAAGCAGGCCAGACTGAGGCAAAAAGGAAGAAGGCTCAAGTGTGGGCTATAGGTTTAGGCGAGTGTAGACTAGATTCTGCGAGTGATAACCTGTTACTGTTATGTTTATTATATTGACGCTGGTATTTTATTGTCTGGTCCTCGCCCACTGTCATTGTTCCTGTTCCACTGGCTGAGATGGAAAACAAACAGAGAAGGTGGCTGCTAATGGGTGAGTTTAGGCTAGATACAGGCTATTCAGAATGTATTCAGACCCCTTCACTTTTCCACATTTTGTTACGTTACAGCCTTATTCTATAATGGATTAAATAGTTTTTTCCCCTCATCAATCTACACACAATACCCCATAATTACAAAGCAAAAACAGGTTTTTAGACTTTTTTTGCGAATTTATAAAAAAATGTAAAACTGAAATGTCACATTTGCATAAGTATTCAGACCCTTTATTGAAGCACCTTCAGCAGTTTTCTTGCCTAGCACACTTGTATTTGGGGAGTTTACCCATTCTTCTTTACTGATCCTCTCAAGTTCTGTAAGGTTGGATGGGGAGCATCACTGCACAGCTATTTTCAGGTCTGTCCAGATAATATTTTTTTACCTTTATTTAACTAGGCAAGTCAGTTAAGAACACATGTTTATTTACAATGACAGCCTACCAGGGAATAGTGGGTTAATTGGCTTGTTCAGGGGCAGAACAACAGATTTGTAGCTTGTCAGCTCGGGGATTTGATCCAACAGCCTTTCGGTTACTGGCCCAATGCTCTAACCACTAGGCTACCTGCCACCCCATGTGCAATCTGGTTAAAGTCTGGGCTCTGTCTGGGCCACTCAAGGACATTCAAAGAGTTAGGGTCATTGTCATGTTGGAATGTGAACCTTAGTCCCAGTCTGAGGTCCTGAGTGCTCTGGAGCAGGTTTTGATCAAGGATCTCTCTGTACTTTGCTCCGTTCATCTTTACCTCAATCCTGACTAGTCCCCTAGCTATCTAGCTACATGTCTAAACAAAAGACTCCACTTTGCCAGATGATTACATGACTCATCAAGTCAGCCTGGTGAACATGTGAACTACACTCACTCTGTTTAGCACATGGCCTCACATGTGAATCCTTAAAGAGATGGGTGAGGCTAAGGCTTAAGAGGATGTGAATGATCCTGAATGAGTGTAGACAAAGAAGAGCTCTCCAGTAGGTGTACCAAAATATTCAAGGGCTATTTTCTCAAAGTGGGGTTACAAGTTTTTCAACTTTCAAAGCAGAATTACTTTCAAAGCAGAATTACTTTCCCATTGTTCCTCAACTGCAGTGTATGATATACAATTTTGTATCTCTGAGTTTGTACTTTTATTCAATGTTAAAAAACACAATTTAAGATTTTGCAACAGAAGACCAAAAATAGGTGGTCTGTCACAAATGCATGTCCTCAACAAGAGGAGGGGAGACCGAGATTATCATGACATGATAAACCTTAAACCCAGACCAAACATTTTCTGGTAGATGTTTTCTAAGACCCCTTTTCCATCTGTTTATCCAGAAATTGTTGAAAAATGTATCTATGCCTTCATTTCCCAAAAACATAGACACTTAGCTTTCATTTGACACCCAATTTGATATGCTCCTGTGGACTTCACATGTTGGTGCTCATGGGTCCTTTTTGACCATCACTATTTGCAGAGACAAGGGCCTATGGCAATAATGTGCATGATCTAAGCCAAAGATACGTGCATATAAAGTTACAGCTCTTACCGTCCGATTCACTCTAATCAGTTGAACACAATCTGTTGTGGATAGGCATGTCACAGCTGTACACTTTTACGCATTTAAATATGGATTCCTTGACGAAAAACATGCGTCGGTGCAAAACACATTATATTATGCATGTACAGTACCAGCCAAAAGTATGGACACACCTACTCATTCAAGGATTTTTCTTTATTTTTTCTATTTTCTACATTGTAGAATAATAGTGAAGACATCAAAACTATGAAATAACACATATGGAATCATGTAGCAACCAAAAAAGTGTTAAACAAATAAAAATATATTTATTATTTGAGATTCTTCAAACTAGCCACCCTTTGCCTTGATGACAGCTTTGTATATGTGTTATTTCATAGTTTTGATGTTTTCACTATTATTCTTCAATGCAGAAAATAGTAAAAATAAAGAAAAAACATTGAATGAGTAGGTGTGTCCAAACTTTTGACTGGTACTGTAGATCTCAGTATCAAGGCATGCATTTGAAACGAGGCAATCAATGCCAGACAAGGATGATCTAGGGATAAAGTGACACTGTAAAACAACTGAGCACGTCAGGATCTTCATCTGCGATCCATTCTGCTCATTACCCTGCTCTTATTTCACGATGCGGGAGCAGCGGATTGACTCGACGCCATTACAGTATTTGAGCGGGCTTGCGCTGCCGCATGCCACACTACCGTTTTTAATACAATTTCCAGTTACAACCAATCGGAGGAGCCCAACGTATGACAGCTGTGGTAAAGCGATAAATCATGAAAAATAAGAGGGGAGGCAGGGAAAAAAAACTCTTGCATGTAATTATGACTTTACCATGCACAATGCCACTCGGCTCGCAGCCACGCTCGCTCTTTGATTGCCGTCGTCACACACCTCATGACAACAGACCCAGGTGTGTGTGTGTGAGGGCCCGACCATATGGTACATTATCCTGGCCTTTAGCAGTCCTTTTCTCCCTGCTATTGTGCACGAGGAAAAAAGGAACACACAAAAACACCTACCATCTGCTGCGTGCATCAACTATATCATTGCCTGACCCTAAATGACAATGGATTATTATATTTAGAAGTAAGATATTAGTAATATTAGTATTATTTTATATGTCATAGTTATTTATTTATAGTGGTGCTATGCATGGGGGGTGATTGGAATAATACATTGAATTAATCAAACTATACCTGTGTGATGTGAGTTGATGCATTGCTTCCATTTAAGTGTTCTGAGGATATGTTGGATTACACTAAATATGTTTTATATCCATTGATTTTGGTCTTACCCTTTAGTGTTTGACAACATGCCATATTAACCAGAGTGTAGAGACTGTTGAAATGACAATGACAAAGTGGGAAATCAAACCAATCACAGAAGCGCTGATTTTACCTGGAGCATATGTTACATAAGACACATCTCTTCTAATATAAACGTGTCTTTGAGGGGCACACTTCGAAATGTTATTTGTTTGAACTAATTCCTGTAAAATGGTAATCTATTCTGATAGAACTAGAGAGCATGTTGTAAATGGTTCTCCAAAAATCTGAGAATAAATATCTAATCTCTGTGAGTCATTATGAGAATTTCACTGCAATAATTTCAGTGGCAGTACAAAGCAACTCAAATTCATCCTGTACATGTACCTTCCCCTGAAAGTGAGAACCATAAGTATGATAGGTTAATTATTTTTGCACCCAAATGACTGGTAATTCAAGGTCTAGCCTGGCCTCTCAGTGAAAAACAGTTGGCACATTACTTCCCTATATTTTAGTAAATGGCTGCTGCTGACTATAGGTAGGGTGGAGAGTCATTTAGCTGCTGACTATAGGTAGGGTGGAGAGTCATTTAGGAGGAATTATCATTCCTCCTAATACCTCCTTGTATAAATCGGTGTGAATTCCATTTCACATTTCAAAACTACCAATAGGAAATTACAATGAGATTATTCATATTGGGCTGAATTGGGACAGTGTCTCTGATGAACAGCCATAGAATCCAAGTCTCTGGAAATCCATTCAACAGACAACATTATTACACTGTTTGACTTTCTAGGGGTTCCAGAGGATGTAGGATACATCACAGACACTAAGAAGAAAGGGATTGTCGGGAGGGGGGAGACAACGTGGAGGGGGAAATGGGAGAAGGCGAATTTGAGGGTGGAGACAATATGGTGGAAATCCATGAGTTAGCAAATAATCCCATTCTCCATCAGCACAATGTACGAGCCACAGGCAGCGCTCAAACGGCTTTAGCCTTGAGTCAGAAATAGTTCCTCTGTTATCATGTCCAGTGTTTAAAAGCCACTTAAAGTGCCTGCAGAATCTGTGTGGAAGGAGGCTCCCACTCACACAATGTTAAAAGTGCAACTCTACAGTAGCTCCCATGTAAGGGCCAAAATACAGCAAGGCAAATGCCATTGCTATCTTTCACTTCTATGGAAATATCTTTAATAATTTATCACATCGCTTCCTCAATGTATTTATTGTTTGTCTTTGTTATTCCCATTTTCTTGACACCAGTAACATTTGTATTATCTACTTCACAGAAACCATTATTAGCTAGCATGCTAAACGCTTAAAAACATCAGCCATTTTAGTTTCTCATCTTGTTTTTCATTTCATTTTTATATAACCCTTATTTTACCAGGTAAGTTGACTGAGAACACATTCCCATTTACAGCAACGACCTGGTTAATAGTGACGGGAGAGGATGGGTGACGAATGAGCTAATTGTAAGCTGAGAATGATTAGGTGACCGTGATGGTATAAGGGCCAGATTGGGAATTTAGCCAGGACACCAAGGTTAACACCCCTAGTCTTACAATAAGTGCCATGGGATCCTTAGTGACCACAGAGACTCAGGACTGGTGCTACCTTCTGTTTATCATCTATGCATAGTCACTTTAACTAATCCTACATGTACTTATTACCTCAAATAGCCCGACTAACCGGTGCACCCACACATTGACTCTGCACCGGTACCACTTGTATATAGCCTCGCTACTGTTATTTTTTACAGGTTTTTTAATTTACATTTTTTAAACATATCTATTAGTTACCTAGTACTTATTTTTTACTTAAAAACTGCACTTTTGGTTAAGGGCGCACATGAAAAATAAACTTTGATTTGATTTGGCCCTCCAACACCTTCCAGTCAAGTGGTAAAACGTTGTCAATATTCATGAACTAACTCATAAAGGCATTATTTAAATTCTCCACTACTGTTTAATTATTTTACAAATGTCATATTTTGGGCAATGACTATGTGAAAGTGAATTTAGAATTCGTTGCAACACACCTATATAGCTATATTGATAATAACTTTATTCTGACATTTATATAATCCTTGCTTTTGCGTTGATAAAAACAAGACCTCTATAAAGTGACTTGTCTTTTTATGGCCTGTATTGGTGCTCAACAGCTTTAAAATGCGGAGGCCTATCTCTCGCCAGACAGAAAAATACGATTTCCTTTCAGATTAACAGACACAGTTCTTGTAAACGACTGAGCGTTCCCATCATTGGGAGGCTCAGAGGCTGCTATCTTCTCTACAATACATTCTGTCCATTACAATGGTTCATTTGCTAAATTCGTTCATTCATGCTTATCTTTGTGAGGAAATTCTGATTGAGTATTGGTTGCCACTTTTTCTCAATCACTCCAATATGCATGACCCTGTTAGTTTTTTGGAACCAGTTGTACAAACTACCCCAATTACATGCAAGTGTACTTCTCAGCATAACATAAAGTTAGATTACCGATATTGTACCCATTTATAGTACATTAATTTTATTTAAGAGTACATTGTGCAGAGATTAACCAACCGCCACTCAGTTGTAGTGGCCCATGGTAAAAACACTAATCCCCCATATTTGATTGTAAGTAGAACAGGTGAAATTCTCTGTATCCAAATTTTGAATAAATAAGCAAGTACTCATATGGCTCACATCTCACAGTGTACAGTACAATGCCTACCTTAGGAATATTCCAGTTTCAAAAGCTAGATGTCTATAATCAACTGAACCAACTGAACAGAGAGGATTAAGCAATGTGGAAATGAGAAGACTATCTAGGACAGCTCCACTGCAGTCCTTGGTGACGCATCAGCAGCATCCCTTAAATTAAATCCCAGGTTGGTGTACATGCTAAGAAACGTGCATGTCACTTACAATACAAGTGCTATTACAAGGAATCAGTGTCCATCACTATGATAGCATATGATGCTTGCACTTCTTGAGGTAATGAGGATAAATATGAATGATAAGGATAAATTAAACAGGTACTTTCACATTCTATGATATTGTCAATCACAATCCTTCTGACGTTGAACACAAGCCTCATGTCTTCCACTGCACTATCAACAACGTTATATGTTATAACTGGCCATAATCTCATACAGTACAACACAGATTAAATGTGCTAGTCATGTAGGAAAACATTTAATGGTGGCCACATTGACAGACATTGACAGACAATGGAGTCTCTGCTGTTATAAAGTTTCTTCTAGCATGCACTTTTCCTACCAGTTCTGACTTTGCTGTTAACTACTTTGTTGAGGGAAAATGTACTTGTTGCAATTGTGATATGTTGTTGTCTCACCTAGCTATTTTAAGATCAATGCACTAACGTAAATTGGTCTGGATAAGAGTGTCTGCTAAATAACTAATATGTAATGTAAAATGTTATCTTCCCCCATTCCACCCACCCATTGTAAGCAGTGTAATAACTGTGATAAGCGCACATTGAACACCTATTTTGACTTGCTGCTCACATCGCTGCAAACATGACAACTGTTCTAAATGTTAGCATAGCAGGGAAAGTGCTGTAAGATGAGGGATGTATTTCAACCTTCATTGTGCATTAGATGGGAGTAATCTTTATCATGGCAGACCTGGTGATTTCCCCCAGTAATGACACCATGCGGTTCCCAGATTTTCTGAATCAGTCTCTGTCTGGGCTCCAAACCTGTTCCAAGCATTTGGCCAGAGCATTCCACATCCAGCTGTTGCTTCGCTTAACATATTCCGAGTTTGCTAAGTGACCTAGCTCTGTCAAAAAACTGGCTTAGGGATTCACTTTTGTCTCTGTTAGATGCACACACATTACATGTTCATATTTTTTTATGTATGTAAATTGTAAAGTCTTTTGTGTAAGATTAGCTATCGCCATTGCAATCATCAAATGAGGATCCTAATAAATCAAAATCAAAGATCTGTGCTCGGATTCTGTTTTTCTACTGACATTCTCTGGAAGTAGCAGTCCTGTAAAACCAAATGTCTAATTTAGATTTGAATACAGGAATGCATTGCTGGAACTGAAGTGTCAAAAAGGTCAGCTAGCTAAATGTCAACAGTGGGATCTATAAATCAAGGGTTTTGTTTTGGATGGTCACAGATGAACCGATACTGACCACAAAGGATGATGGTCTCCCTTTGGTCTCAGCTGGGCTCTGCAACGGTGGCACGGCCACTCAAGATACTGCTTCTGCCTACACAGGTGGAGTCCCCCAGGGGAGTGTTCTGTGCCCACCACTGTTTTCTGCACCTGTTCTTTCAATCTCCTAAATATTCAGAAAGAATTACTGAAGCGATACAGTAATACATATCCACCAAGCTAAAGTGCATAGAATGTAAAAGAAAAATGGAAAATGGAAATAGCAACAAAAAAATGAATGGAGATATACAGTGCATTCGGAAAGTATTCAAACCCCTTGATTTTTTCAACATTTTGTTACATCACAGTCTTATTCTAAAATCGATTAAATAAATAAAAATCCTCATCAGTCTACACACAATACCATAAAAAGACAAAGCAAAAAATGATATTTAGAACACTTTAAAAATGTATTTAAAAAAAACAGATACTTCATTTACATAAGTATTCAGACCCATTGACATGAGACTCAGAATTGAGCTCATCCTGTTTCCATTGTTTATCCGTGAGATGTACCTGCAACTTGAATCGAGTCAACCTGTGGTAAATTAAATTGATTGGACATGATTTGGAAAGGCTGTCGATATAAGGTCCAAAAGTTGACAATGTGTCAGAGCAAAAACCAAGCCATGAGGTTGAAGGAATTGACCGTATGGCTCCGAGACAGGATTGTGTAGAGGCAAAGATCTGGGGAAGGGTACAAAAAAATGTCTGCAGCATTGAATGTGCCGAAGAATACAGTGCCCAACATCATTTTTAAATGGAATACATTTGGAACCACCAAAATTCTTCCTAGAGCTGGCTGCCCGGCCGATTGAGCAATCGGTCGAGAAGGGCCCTAGTCAGAGAGGTGACCAAGAACACGATGGTCACTCTGACGGGGTTCCTCTGTGGAGATGGGAGAACCTTCCAGAAAGGCAAACATCTCTGTAGCATTCCAACAATCCCTTTATGGTAGAGTGGCCAGACGGAAGCCACTCCTAAGTAAAAGGTACATGACAGCCCGCTTGGAGTTTGCCAAAAGACACCTCTGGTCTGAAGAAACCAAGATTGAACTCTGTGACCTGAATGCCAAGAGTCACGTTGGGAGGAAACTGGGCACCGCTCATCACCTGGCCAATAACACCCCTATGGTGAAGCATGGTGGTGGCAGACTAGTCAGTGTAAAGGGAAAGATGAAAGAAGCAAAGTACAGAGAGATCCTTGATGAAAACCTCAGACTGGTGCGAAGGTTCACATTCCAACAGGACAACAACCCTAAGCACACAGCCAAGACAACGCAGGAGTGGCTTCGGGACAAGTCTCTGAATGTCCTTGAGTGGCCCAGCCAGAGCCCGAACTTGAACCCGATCGAACATCTCTGGAGATACTTGAAAATAACTGTGCAGTGACATTCCCTATCCAACCTGACAGAGCTTGAGAGGATCTGCAGAGCAGAAAGGGAGATACTCTCCAAATATAGGTGTGCCAAGCTTGTAGCATGTTACCCAAGTAGACTCAAGGCTGTAATCACTGCCAAAGGTGCTTCAACAAAGTACTGAGTCTATGACTTTAGTGACTTTGGACACACCTACCCATTACATGGTGTTTCTGAATTTGTCCTATTTTCTACATTGTAGAATAATAGTGAATACATCAAAACAATTAAATAACACATATGGAATCATGTAGTAACCAAAAAATGGTTAAACTAAAAAAATATATTTTATATTTGAGATTCTTCAAAGAAGCCAGACTTTGCCTTGGTGACAGCTTTGCATTCTCTCAACCAGCGTCATGGGGTAGTCACCTGGAATGCATTTCCGTTAACAGGTGTGCCTTGTTAAAAGTTATTTTGTGGAATTTCTTTCCTTAACCTCTATGGGCTAGGTGGGACGCTAGCGTGCCACCCGTGGTGCACTCCATCAACAGCAGGTGCATTTCAAGAGCGGCAAATTTGAATCCAAATAAATGTCAAAATTCCAATTTTTCAAACATACAACTATTTTACACCCTTTGAAAGATAAACATCTCCTTAATCTAACCACGTTTTACGATTTCAAAAAGGTTTTACGGCGAAAGCATAAATTTAGAGTATGTTAGGACAGTACATTTACAAGAGTTGTGTGTAATGTTTTGTCAAGTCAAAGACAGGGTCACCAAAACCATAAAACCAGCTAAAATGATGCACTAACCTTTTACAATCTCCATCAGATGACACTCCTAGGACATTATGTTAGACAATGCATGCATTTTTAGTTCTATCAAGTTCATATTTATATCCAAAAACAGCGTTTTACTATGGCATTGATGTTGAGGAAATCGTTTCCCTCCAATAACCGGCAGTCAAGTCAGCGTCACAAATTAAATAATTAAAATTAGAAAACATTGGTAAAATATTATATTGTCATTTAAAGAATTATAGATTTACATCTCTTGAACGCAATCAACTTGCCAGATTTAAAAATAACCTTACTGGGAAATCACACTTTGCAATAATCTGAGCACTGCGCCCAGAAAAATACGCGTTGCGATACAGACTAGACGTCATGTTGGGGAGATCTAAAATCGAAAATACTATGTAAATAATCCATTACCTTTGATTCTCTTCATCAGATGTCACTTCCAGGTATCACAGGTCCATAACGAATGTAGTTTTGTTCAAAAAAGCTCATCATTTATGTCCAAAAATCTCCGTCTTGTTAGCACATGATCTAAGCCAGCCGGACTTCTCGTCATGAACGAGGGGAAAAAATATATTTCCGTTCGTTCAAACATGTCAAACGTTGTATAGCATAAATCATTAGGGCCTTTTTTAACCAGAACATGAATAATATTCAAGGTGGACGAATGCATACTCTTTTATAACGTATTGGAACGAGGGTACCCAACATGAACTCGCGCGCCAGGTGTCTAATGGGACATCATCGTTCCATGGCTCTTGTTCGGTCAGATCTCCCTCCAGAAGACTCAAAACACTTTGTAAAGGCTGGTGACATCTAGTGGAAGCAATAGGAAGTGCCAAAATATTCCTCAGCCCCTGTGTTTTTCAATGGGATAGGTTTAAAGTCAATACAACACATCAGGTATCCACTTCCTGTCAGAAATGTCTCAGGGTTTTGCCTGCCAAATGAGTTCTGTTATACTCACAGACACCATTCAAACAGTTTTAGAAACTTTAGAGTGTTTTCTATCCATATATAATAAGTATATGCATATTCTAGTTACTGGGTAGGATTAGTAACCAGATTAAATCGGGTACATTTTTTTTATCCAGACGTGCAAATTAACCCTAACAGGTTAATGCGTTTGAACCAATCAGTTGATTTGTGACATGGTAGGGGTATACAGAAGATAGCCCTATTTGGTAAAAGACCAAGTCCATATTATGGCAAGAGCAGCTCAAATAATCAGGGACACGACAATACATCAATACTTTAAGACATGAAGGTCAGACAAGAACTTTGAACGTTTTTTCTAGTGCAGTCACAAACACCATCAAGCGCTGTGATGAAACTGGCTCTCATGAAGAACTCCACAGGAAAGGAAGACCCAGAGTTACCTCTGTTGCAGAGGATAAGTTCATTAGAGTTACCAGCCTCAGATTTTGCCACCCAAATAAATGCTTCTCATAGTACAAGTAACAGACACATCTCAACATCAACTGTTCAGAGGAGACTGTGTGAATCAGGCCTTCATGGTCGAATTGCTGCAAAGACGCTCTTATCCAGAGCAACTTACAGTAGTGAGTGCATACATTTCATTAAAAAAAAAAATCCGTACTGGTCCCCCGTGGGAATCGAACCCACAACCTTGGCGTTGAAAACACCATGCTCTACCAACTGAGCCTCACGGGACTACCACTACTTAAGGTCACCAATAATAATAAGAGAATCTCAACATACAAGAATCTCAAGTATAAAGTGTAACACCTTGTTAAACACCTTTTTGCTAACTACATGATTCCATATGTGTTTTTTCATAGTTTTGATGTCTTCACTATTATTCTACAATGTAGATAATAGTAAATATAAATAAAAAGCCTTGAATGAGTAGGTGTGTCCAAACTTTTGACTGGTACTGTAGGTCCTGGATGTCAGGAAGCTTGGTACTGGGCCTTACGCATTATCCTCTGTAGCACCTTACGGTCAGATGCCAAGCAGTTGCCATATCAGGTGGTTCTCTCCCTGGTGCAGTTGAAGAACTTTTTGAGGATCTGGGGACCCATGCCAAATCTTTTCAGTCTCCTGACGGGGAAACTGTGTTGTTGTGCCCTCTTCACAACTGTCTTGGTGTGTTTGGACACCAAGGAACATGATCCTCACAAACTTTTACAGATGCACAATTGAGAGCATCCTGTTGGGCTGTATCACAGCCTGGTACGGCAACTGCACCGCCCGCAACCACAGGGCTCTCTAGCAGGTGGTGCAGTCTGGCCAATGCATCTTCCCTCCAGGACACCTACAGCACCCGATGACACAGGAAGGCCAAAAAGATCATCAAGGACATCAACCACCCGAGCCATGGCCTGTTCACTCCGCTATCATCCAGAAGGCGAGGTCAGTACAAGTGCATCAAAGCTGGGACCGAGAGACTGAAAAATAGCTTCTATCTCAAGACCATCAGACTGTTAAATAGCCATCACTAGCCGGCTACTACCCGGTTACTCAACCCTGCACTTTAGAGGCTGCCGCCCTATATACATAGACATGGAATCACTGGTTACTTTGATAATGGAACACTAGTCACTTTAATAATGTTTACATGTTGCTTTACTCATTTCATATGTATATACTGTATTCTATTCTACTGTATTTTAGTCAATGCTACTCCAACATTGCTTGTCCTAATATTTATATTTTTCTTAATTCCATTATTTTACTTTTAGATTTGAGTTTATTGTTGTTAATTGTTAGATATTACTGCACTGTTGGAGCTAGGAACACAAGCATTTAGCTACACCCGCAATAACATCTGCTAAATATGTTTATGTGACCAATAAAATGTGATTTGATTTGAACAGGTAAATGGGCCACTTATCTTTACAATAAAATAAAATAAACAGGGTTTCTGTGAAGTGATGCAGACTGCCGACAGAGTATTTGTGTGTAAGCTTAAATTGACAAAATCAGTGAAGAAACATCAGCTCTCTGTTCTGCATGTGAACCGCTTGTGAACCCCTCAGTTAAGAAGAGATCCTGAGAGGTATTGGATTGTTACAACAACCCAAAATTAGGCAAGACATACTTAACTGGAAAAAAAACATATAGATGATAAGCATCTTTCATCGTTCTGAATGCAAACTGTGATATATGTTTGTTCTGTGCTGATGACCATTGAACAGCACAATTTATTTCAATTTCTAATTTTTTTCACCTTTATTTAACCAGGTAGGCTAGTTGAGAACAAGTTCTCATTTTCAACTGCGACCTGGCCAAGATAAAGCACAGCAATTTGACACATACAACAACACAGTTACACATGGAATAAACAAAACATACAGTCAATAATACAGTAGAAAAAAGAAAAAAAAACGTTTATATACAGTGAGTGCAAATGAGGTAAGTTAAGGCAATAAATAGGCCATGGTGGCGAAGTAATTACAATATAGCAATTAAACACTGGAATGGTAATAATTAACACTTAGGCATTATTCCAGTATGTACAAATTGTTTCAAGTACATGTTGTACTTTTGGCCATCATCCACACCGACACATTTGATTTTAAGTCTTGCACTTCTTCGGGAATATGTTCCCCGCAGACAAGACAACTTGCAACTAAAATGAAATGGTGTGAGCCACTCAAGGTTGAATTCTTTGTGCAGCTAATGAGACAGACAAATGAGAATTGAACTGCAGTGTGGGGATGCTAGTGCTTGGCCCTCTATAACAATCAATAACAATGGGCCTACAGCTTATGAAGAACCGCAAATTATAATCTTAAACATAAAACTCATCATCAAGCGATCAAAAAAATAATGTGTTTTATATTCTTGGAGAAAAATGCAGGTGGCTCTTAGAGCTGGTTTTGTTCTCTATGCTGGCAGTGCCAACGCTGACTGTGGCATTCCCACTCTGAGAGTATACCTCCCGCTACCAGCCATATTATCTCCTCCATCTTGAAACAGCGCTCCCCTCTTTCAACAAAGTAGTACATGCAAGATTATCTGACCTCAACACTGCCGAGAAGACATTTGGGCAGTGCCCAAGTGAAGTATACACAGAACTGGAAATAAACACTTATTTGCAAGGTTCGCTGAGACAGATTGTCAATTACCTGGTTGCCTGGCTAAAGCATTGTGCTTCTGTGGGAATTCAAACTGGTGGTTTTGATCACATCTGTGGTATGGCCTCATGATTAACATGATTAAGTCAACTAAGCAATACACTATTTTTCTTATTTGACCTTTATTTAATCTTTTGATGTTTCAATTATTGGGTCTGATTTATTTCAACTGTGTGAGGATAAATTCCCCACATCTTGATAACATTCCCATTACAGCTAAAATTAAAATTGTAATAGCTAAGGAGACAATTACTCCTACATGCAGACAGGACGTGAATCAGGCGACATTCTGCCAATCAACACGGTGAAAGGATTACTCGATCACTCAGGGGTTTTAAAATATCCCCATTGAATGACAGCAAGATGGATTGTTGCCAACCGTGCAACATCTCAAATTAGCCATGCAAGGCTTCCTCACTTTCTAATCAACAATCTAATGACAAGACCCTGTCTGATGGTCGTAACCAACATCCTCCATGACGTCCTGCCGTGCTCTCCATCATGGCAAGGGTCAATTTACACAATACAATTGAGTTGGAGGTTGGCTGTTGCAATCTGTCTCTTGCTATCTGAAGAGGCCCTGAATTGATCCTGACAAGTGAACCAAAATTAAGATTACTAGTGTTAATTAAATGACAAAACATTGAATTACAAAACAGTAGCTTTAACAAACATAATCACACCTATTAATTTGACCATCATTTCTATAATGTTATTATAATAATTCAGGGACCTCATGATATGATATCACAATACTTATTTGCCGATACAATATGTACTGTGATTATATATGTATCACGATTATATACTGTATGTATTGTGATTAAATATTGAGATTTTATTGGGATTCGATGTTCCGAACATATTGTTCACTATATGTCTGACGCAGAGGAACAAGAGAGAGCCATAATGCAAATAACTGTTGATCAGTCATGGAAATAAAAGTGCTGAAAATATACTGGCACACCATTGAAAAAGAAGATTGAGGCCAAGCTGTAGGAGGAGAAATACAGAGGTTTTGGGGCTTGTACAGACGACTAGCGCTCGCTAACGCTAACTATCTAGCTACCTTTTTTTAGAGAACCGATACTTGTAGTCATAGAATCAAAATAATATAATCAAAAAGAATATTGCGATACTCTACTGTATCGATCCCCCCCATCCCTAATATGCACAGGTTTTGCATTTATGTCACCAAGTTATTACTGTGTAATTACATGGTCCAGTTGTAATTACTGTACTTAACCCAAATGGTCTTATAGCCAGGAGGCAATAGTGTTATCATTTACAAACTAGCCAGTCATATGAACACTCCTTGTAACCAGCTGGATTGTCCATTATTGCCTGAGATAAGCTTATGCATTGTGAAGACTGGTTAGTTAAGTAATGAAGTGAAACCAACACATGTACAACGACCTATTCTCCCATTTACTTGATGGGTGCATTGACCTAATTCAATATCAATGTGGATGGCAAAATGTCCAGTACACCTCTTCAGCGTCTCATCCCGTCAGCGGGATCAAAATCCAGCGAAAAATCATATCGCCAATTAGCATTAAAAAAAAATCATCATTTAAAAAAAAATATATATATTTTTTTTTTTTTTTTAGATACACCTCTCCTGAATCGACCCACGTCGTCCGATTTCAAAAAGGTTTTACAGGAAAAGCAAATCATTAGATTATGTTAGATGAGTCCATCGTAAAAAGCAGCTTCATAGCCATTTTCCGACCAACCACTTGCATCACATATAATCAAAAAACAGCTAAATGCAGCACTAACCTTTTACAAACTTCATCAGATGGCACCCCTAGGACATCATGTTATACAATGCATGCATTCTTTTGTTCAATAAAGGTCATATTTATATATAAAAACAGCATTTTACATCTCTGTCTGACGTTGAATAAATAATTTCCCCTCAAATGCGTCCCGGTAAACAATGCTACATTTCCCTAAATTACTATCCTATAACGATTTTTTAAATGTATATTGTCAATCTAACATTTATAGATGAATATCTCTTGAGAACACCTGTCATACCAGATTTTAAATTAACTTTACTGGGTAATCACACTTTGCAATAAAAGGAGATGCGATACTCAGAAAATGAGCTAATATACAGAGCTCGGCGCCATCTTGGAAACAATCGCATGTCACATCTCATCTTGTATAATATTGTCAATAATCGCCTACCTTTAGTTGTCTTCATCAGAAAGCATCCCAGGTCCACAACAGATGTATTTTCGGTCAAAAAGTCCATACTTCACGTTCCATTAGCCTGCTGTTGGTAGCGCGTCCTATGGCTCTCTCCAAGCGCAGGGCTGAAGTTCCGGATAAAATGAGATTCTCCCGCCTGTAGGTTCGTTCAAACATGTCAAACGTTGTAAAACATTAATATTCAGGGCCTGTAACACCAAGAGAGCCAATAAGATTCGAGGGGGATGATTTCATGGCCTTTAAAACCGTTTCCAAAGGTAGGGGTAGCCCTGGCCGCCGGCGTCATAATGGTGATGGCCCATCCCCTGTGACCAATTTCCAACTCGTCTCATTCAATGAGACTGGCGACATCTAGTGGAAGCAATAGGAAGTGCTCACTGAACCATTGTTAACGGTGTGATTAATAAGGAAAGATGAGAAGTCGAGTCCACAATTCAGAATTCCACTTCCTGTTTCAATCGGTCTCGGGGTTTTGACTGCCATTTGAGTTCTGTTATACTCACAGACACCATTCAAACAGTTTTAGAAACTTTAGAGTGTTTTCTATCCATATATAATAAGTATATGCATGCCCTAGCTTCTGAGTTTGATTAGTAGGCCGTTGAAAATGGGAACGATTTTTTTTCAAAATGCGCTGTGGCGCCCCCTATCCTAGGGTATCCTCAAGAGGTTTTAAAAGGTTCCAATCTCATGACCAACATGTGACTACTCGTCAAAATATATATACACAGTACTAGTCAAATGTTTGGACACACCTACTCATTCAAGGATTTTTCTTTATTTTTTACTATTTTCTACATTGTAGCATAATAGTGATGACATCAAACTATGAAATAACACATGGAATCATGCAGTAACCAAAAAAGTGTTAACCAAATCAAAATATATTTACATTTCAGATTGATTAAAGTAGCTACCATTTGCCTTGATGATAGCATGGCAAACGCTTTGCATTATCTCAACCAGCTTCATGAGGTAGTCACCTGGAATGCATTTCAATTAACATGTGTGCCGTGTTATAAGATAATTTGTGGAATTTCTTCAGGGACTGGGACACTAGTCAGGATCAAGGGAAAGATGAACGGAGAAAAGTACAGAGAGATCCTTGATGAAAACCTCAGACTGGTGCGAAGGTTCACATTCCAACAGGACAACAACCCTAAGCACACAGCCAAGACAACGCAGGAGTGGTTTCGGGACAAGTCTCTGAATGTCCTTGAGTGGCCCAGCCAGAGCCCGGACTTGAACCCGATCAAACATATCTGGAGATACTTGAAAATAGCTGTGCAGTGACACTCCCCATCTAACCTGACAGAGCTTGAGAGGATCTGCAGAGTAGAATGGGAGATACTCCCCAAATACAGGTGTGCCAAGCTTGTAGCGTGTTACCCAAATAGACTCGAGGCTGTAATCACTGCCAGAGGTGCTTCAACAAAGTACTGAGTCTAAGACTTGGGTGACTTAGGACACAACTACTCATTGCATGGTTTTTCTTAATTTTTCCTATTTTCTACATTGTAGAATAATAGTGAAGACACCAGAACAATTAAATAACACATATGGAATCATGTAGTAACAAAAAATTATTAAACAAAAAAAATATATTTTATATTTCAGATTCTTCAAAGAAGCCACACTTTGCCTTGGTGACAGCTTTGCACACTCTTGGTATTCTCTCAACCAGAGTCATGAGGTAGTCACCTGGAATGCATTTCAATTAACAGGTGTGCCTTATTAAAAGTTATTTTGTGGAATTTCTTTCCTTCTTAATGCGTTTGAAACGATCAGTTGTGTTGTGACGAGGTAGGGGTATACAGAAGATAGCCCTATTTGGTAAAAGACCAAGTCCATATTATGGCAAGAGCAGCTTAACTCTTCCGCTAGCGGAACACCTGCTCCAATATCCAATGATAGGCGTGGCGCGAATTACAAATTCCTCAAAAATACAAAAACTTCAATTTTTCAAACATATGACTATTTCACAGCATTTTAAAGACAAGACTCTCCTTTATCTAACCACACTGTCCGATTTCAAAAAGGCTTTACAGCGTAAGCAAAACATTAGATTATGTCAGCAGAGTACCCAGCCAGAAATAATCAGACACCCATTTTTCAAGCTAGCATATAATGTCACAAAAACCCAGAAGACAGCTAAATGCAGCACTAACCTTTGATGATCTTCATCAGATGACACACCTAGGACATTATGTTATACAATACATGCATGTTTTGTTCAATCAAGTTCATATTTATATCAAAAAACTGCTTTTTACATTAGCATGTGACGTTCAGAACTAGCATACCCCCCGCAAACTTCCGGGGAATTTACTAACAATTTACTAAATTACTCACGATAAACGTTCACAAAAAGCATAACAATTATTTTAAGAATTATAGATACAGAACTCCTCTATGCACTCGATATGTCCAATTTTAAAATAGCTTTTTGGTGAAAGCACATTTTGCAATATTCTAAGTACATAGCCCAGCCATCACGGGATAGCTATTTAGACACCCGGCAAGTTTAGCCTTCACCAAAATCAGATTTACTATAAGAAAAATGTTATTACCTTTCCTGTTCTTCGTCAGAATGCACTCCCAGGACTTCTACTTCAATAACAAATGTTGGTTTGGTCCAAAATAATCCATCGTTATATCCAAATAGCGGTGTTTTGTTCGTGCGTTCCAGACACTATCCGAAATGGTAAATCAGGGTCGTGCGCATGGCGCATTTCGTGACAAAAAAATTCTAAATATTCCATTACCGTACTTCGAAGCATGTCAACCGCTGTTTAAAATCAATTTTTATGCAATTTATCTCGTAAAAAAAACGATAATATTCCGACCGGGAATCTGCTTTTCGGTAAATAGAGGGAAAAACAGAAAGACGGGGGCGGCCAGTGCACGCGCCTAAGCCCTTTGTCCTCTGATAGACCACTTAGCAAAAGCGCTCGTGTGTTTCAGCCAGGGCTTTGAATTACGTCATTCAGCTTTTTCCCGGGCTCTGAGCGCCCATGGAAGCCGTAGGAAGTGTCACGTAATAGCAGAGATCCTTTGTAATGGATAGAGATGACAAAGAAGGCAAAGAAATGGTCAGACAGGGTACTTCCTGTACAGAATCTTCTCAGGTTTTTGCCTGCCAAATGAGTTCTGTTATACTCACAGACACCATTCAAACAGTTTTAGAAACTTTGGAGTGTTTTCTATCCAAAGCTAATAATTATATGCATATTCTGGGCAGGAGTAATAATCAGATTAAATCGGGTACGTTTTTTATCCAGCCGTGAAAATACTGCCCCCTAGCCATATCAGGTTAAATAATGAAAGAGACACGACAATGCATCAATACTTTAAGACAACGTTTCTTAAAGTGCAGTCGCAAAAACCATCAAGCGCTGTGATAAAACTGGCTCTCATGAAGAACTCCACAGAAAAGGAAGACCCAGAGTTACCTCTGCTGCAGAAGACAAGTTCATTAGAGATACCAGCCTCAGAAATTGCATGCCACATAAATGCTTCACAGAGTTCAAGTAACAGACACATCTCAACATCAACTGTTCAGAGGAGAATGTGTGAATCAGGCCTTCATGGTCAAATTGCTGCAAAGAAACCACTACTTAAGGACACCAATAATAAGAAGAGACTTGCTTTGGCAAGAAACACAAGCAATGGACATTTTCCAGTGGAAATCTGTCCTTTGGTCTGATGATTTCAAATGTGAGATTTTTGGTTCTAACCGCCGTGTCTTAGTGAAACTCAGAGTAGGTGAACGGATAATCTCAGCATGTGTGGTTCCCACCGTCAAGCATGGAGGAGGAGGTGTGATGGTGATTTTCTGGTGACACTGTCAGTGATTTATTTAGAATTCAAGGCACGCTTAACCAGCATGTCTACCACTGCATTCTGCAGATTTACTCCATCCCATCTGGTTTGCGCTTAGTGTGACTATTATTTATTTTTCAACAGGACAATGACCCAAAACACACGTCTTTGTCCAAGAAAGAGGGTGATGGAGTGTTGCATCAGATGACCTGGCCTCCACAATAACCCAACCTCAACCCAATTGAGATGGTTAGGGATGCGTTGGAACACAGAGTGAAGGAAAAGCAGCCAACAGGTGCTCACCATATGTGGGAACTCCTTCAAGACTGTTGGAAAAGCATTCCTCATGAAGCTGGTTGAGAGAATGCCAAAAGTATGGAAAGCTGTTGTCAAGGGAAAGGGTGGCTACTTTGAAGAATCTCAAATATAACATATATTTTGATTTCATTAACACTTTATTGGTAACTACATGATTCCATCTTGTTATTTGATAGTTTTGATGTTTTCACTATTATTCTACGATGTAGAAAATAGTACAAATAAAGAAAAACCCTTGAATGAGTAGGTGTGTCCAACCTTTTTCTAGTACTGTATGTACAGTATTTATAGTTGAGCAATAACAAGAAAGCAATAACTGTGACTAAAGACAATTATGATGCATCTATGCATCTATGTGATCAGTTCAACTGTGGTAGTCCAGCTGGAATATGTCTGATAGCTACAATGTAAATGGTAATGATCCAGCCAAATCCTCAGGAGTAAAACAAAAAAGTGTTTAATCTTCAACTCAAAATCTCCACTTATGTATGTATCTATATCTTATTAACAGAAATCACTGTTGTTGCTGTAAATATGGGTAGAATACAACACAATTTACATGTGAAATAATGAGCAAACATTGTTCCTCTGTAATAACACTAATGTGTCATTATGTATGAAAAGTTACATTGTATCCACAGTATTATCTGTTTTAATGAACTTTGCATTTTTGCTTCAAGTGTTGTTGACAATATATTTGGATCTAAAAGAGAATGTATTTGCCAGAGACCAAGAGACTGTGTTTTGTATTATAATGGATGTATCAAACCAAATGTAGAACAATTTAGTTTCCCAATGTCAATGTTCCTTATGGAGAGCCACATTTTACAAATGTGGAGGACACTGCACGAGATGGACGATGACTTCTGTTCCTGTTTAATGCCTATAGTGCTATAGGACATTTTGATAAAAATTTAGTGTGATTCTTGCCCTTTAAACACACATTCCCTCACACACACACCTCGTATTATCTGAGGCAAAGTTGGGCTTGCTGTACATTGCCGTCACTCTGTGCCAATAGAGCGAAGATTTCACTCTGTAGTCAGGATGAGAAAAAAGGCACGAAAACCATTTTCTCGAAGAAAATCGAAATCTCGGGCTACAAGCCCTATCATCTGGCTTTGTAAATAAAGAGATCTACAGAGGGGTGAGAGGAAGAATAAATCTGCACTTTTTTCGGAAGAGCATCTGCTGTCTGTTGCTCAGGTTGCTCACAACTGCGGGAGGAGATGGCATCTGACTCGAAAAAAGCTGAAATTGTAAATCTCATCAATGAGTCGTGACAGACAACATGGAGTGCTGTGCTCTATCAACTGCTAGGTAATGATCAAGTACTATGTAATTTGCAGATTTTTTTGCTGTCATAATACTGTCCATGAACATTACAAAGACGACCCTTTTGTCATGCAACAACTCTCCCCACCATCCCTTCAAGGAACGGGATGTTGAATATATATTTTCCTTCTCCCTCCCTCGCTCTCCTCCTCTCTCCCTCTATCACTGTTTAATCGGTACAACCATCCAGCTGCTGTTTTCATGTCTCTTCAAAGATTTTCTCCCCCCAACCAACTTGAAATATTTCGCTTATTGTTCTTTCAACAATAGCTTACAAACACAAATAATGAAGTCTCAGCAGGCTGACAAAAAAGGAGCGAGCGTGCACAGTGGAAGTGATCAAATATGGCCTTGAGCCAAGCACCTTTGTAGATGGGCTTTGTGTTGCCATTGATCCCGGGGTGGCTACACCCGAGGAATACATTATTGATGTACTTTTTGTAACTTCTGAAAGGAGCAAGTCACAGGCATTAATGGGGCCGGATTGGCATCATGCCATCACCACCGGAAGAGCCGGAGACAGTACGTGGGTGCCTCAAGAGTTAAAAGCATACTATATGACCAAGGGAGCACTGTAGTAGAGGTTTTCATCTCTGACCGTGCACGGTGCAGTAATTGGTGAGATAATGTGCACCTCAACCTAGCCAAGCCTCTGCCATCACTTTGCACATTAATGGCCTGGGCATATAGTTGGAAGAACTTGTCAATTGTATGCAGTATGATGCTCATTATATCACAAGATAATATCTCCACAAACAAGTTTCAAGATGTCTGCTCCCTTTGTAATAGAACACAACGGCATGGTCCCTAATTTTAGCCAAATGCTACATTCTCCTCATCCAAAACTTGGCAAATCTTAAAAAAAAACAGATGGTGGTTGGTGGCTGCGATATTTCCTCATCTACTGTTGAAGATGACGTAAGGGTTGGCACAGAAAATGGGTTGTGCACAGATTAACTTTTTCGATCACTGTCTCTTAGCATGTGCCGTGAGTGGGTTGAGGTTGAGGGGTGAATCGCATTCTGTGTGTGTTGTGGCTTACATACAGACAGAGGCAACCATTACACATACTATGCAGTAGAATCAAAATGCATGCATTCCTATAACAGTGCATAAACCTTACATGTCCCTTTTCACTAAATCTACGCTGGACGTCTATTCAATAACATGTAGCATGCAGAATCATAGAGCTTATAAATTCAACCCCAAGTGCTAATTCAAATAAATGTTTAAGATCAAGTAGGCTTTAAACATACTCACTGCAGAGCACATACACGTGCTGGTTTTTCAGCAGAGGCAATGGCATCCCCTATTGAAATTCCGGGAGAGTTCTCCCTAAGCCTTACAATCACAGACAAGCTCCTGTTGAGTAATTGAGCTACATGACACGCCACTGTTCTCATTCAGTATATCCTACTCACTTCCTCTGTCTTCACTGTTTCACTCAAGTTCTCCAGACAGAAGAGATTAAGGGGTGTGTGCTAACTAACCCTGATGGAACTGACAGACCATCACCCTATAGTGTCCCTCAAGACCACCGATCTGATGCAAAGTCGATTTATAACACACTACAGCTTTGTTTCCATACCAAACCGATATCTGGACATTCACAGGATAGGATGTGTCCCACAAACACAGAAGCGTATACATTTACTATGAATATCAAACATCAAATGTACCCCCCCACAACTCCCTACTCCACCAACCTCCCAGACCCCCATGGAGCTCACTGTCTGAGCCCCTGTGATGTACCCCCCATTCTTCCATCTGTATGTATGGGAGCCAGCATGTGACCAGTGGACCCAGAGCTGGACAGAAAGGCTCCCCCGCCATCCATTACTCGATCATCTGCAAAGCCCAGGGGCCCTGGAATTTTACAGTAATGCAAGCTCATTGATTTATAATTCACAGCCACGCTGGCAACCAAGGGTTGGAATTACACATGTTGACAACAGCGACGGCACTTGTACATGAGGATGTAAAGGTCATTATCTAGATGCCGTGGCTTTTTTATGGCTCCTCTGACAAAGGGGCTGCATTAGTGTCTTGTGTGTATGCAATTCCACTAGAGGGAAGGTGCATTCTGGGTCCTCCACAGTGTTGTAAACATGATTGTTTAAACTTTGTCAACATTCAAGAGGTGCCTGTTCATTAATTTGATTCAGCATACTGTTCCATCCCCGTTTAGCACAGTAGTGTGTGTATTTATGTACTTTGACAACATATTTGTTGTACACAAAACCATATACAGTACTGTATATATGTTTTATCTTATTCTCATAAGCCTGTTGGTTGTTTCGGTTGTTCAAGAATAGGGATTGGATATGTCCATCAAGAACCCTGCACCCCCCAATCACCGACCAACCAACCACACACACACACACCCGCATGCACTCACGCACACACACACACAGATCAAGCATTCATCGTGAGACTCTTGACTTGTACCTGACTTGTCACATAACATCCCCCTATAACCCACCAGTGAACACCAGGCTGCTACTATGACACAGGATTACTTCCTGCAGACAAGACACCCATCTCTTTGAACGATGCAAAAACCTCTTGAGAGCTACCATTTGACAACAAAACCTCCAGTATCATTCTGAATAGGCTCAGAGAGTTGTTGAGCTTTTCTCGGTTAAGCGTGTTTCTCAGTACAGGAGTATCACAGTAGCACGGAGGCTAATGATTCCCTCATCCCATTGACAGGAAAAATGTAAAATATGGGAGAGATTAAAACGACAAGTGACTCAGCACTCCCTCTCCATATTCACCCTCAGTTCACACAACAGACTGAAAGTGGAGGGGGGAGAAGATAGTGCAATGCTTCATATCAAGAAATGTAACTGAAGGCAAAATAAAGCCTTTAGTGTCAATGTCGTGGTAAGGTGAGATGCAAATACTATAGCACTTCAATATTTACTGTGGCTGACTCATTAAAAAACTGCATGGGAAACTACTTTCAAAACATACTGATTTCGTAACATACTGTAGTTATGGGCAAATGTTTATTAATGTAATATACACTGCTCAAAAAAATAAAGGGAACACTTAAACAACACAATGTAACTCCAAGTCAATCACACTTCTGTGAAATCAAACTGTACACTTAGGAAGCAACACTGATTGACAATACATTTCACATGCTGTTGTGCAAATGGAATAGACAACAGGTGGAAATTATAGGCAATTAGCAAGACACCCCCAATAAAGGAGTGGTTCTGCAGGTGGTGACCACAGACCACTTCTCAGTTCTTATGCTTCCTGGCTGATGTTTTGGTCACTTTTGAATGCTGGCGGTGCTTTCACTCTAGTGGTAGCATGAGACAGAGTCTACAACCCACACAAGTGGCTCAGGTAGTGCAGCTCATCCAGGATGGCACATCAATGCAAGCTGTGGCAAGAAGGTTTGTTGTGTCTGTCAGCGTAGTGTCCAGAGCATGGAGTCGCTACCAGGAGACAGGCCAGTACATCAGGAGACGTGGAGGAGGCCGTAGGAGGGCAACAACCCAGCAGCAGGACCGCTACCTCCACCTTTGTGCAAGGAGGAGCAAGAGGAGCACTGCCAGAGCCCTGCAAAATGACCTCAAGCAGGCCACAAATGTGCATGTGTCTGCTCAAACGGTTAGAAACAGACTCAATGAGGGTGGTATGAGGGCCCGACGTCCACAGGTGTGGGTTGTGCTTACAGCCCAACACCGTGCAGGACGTTTGGCATTTACGAAGATTGGCAAATTCGCCACTGGCGCCCTGTGCTCTTCACAGATGAAAGCAGGTTCACACTGAGCACGTGACAGACGTGACAGTGTCTGGAGACGCCGTGGAGAACGTTCTGCTGCCTGCAACATCCTCCAGCATGACCAGTTTGGTGGTGGGTCAGTCATGGTGTGGGGTGGCATTTCTTTGGGGGGCCGCACAGCCCTCCATGTGCTCGCCAGAGGTAGCCTGACTGCCATTAGGTACCGAGATGAGATCCTCAGGCCCCTTGTGAGACCATATGCTGGTGCGGTTGGCCCTGGGTTCCTCCTAATGCAAGACAATGCTAGACCTCATGTGGCTGGAGTGTGTCAGCCGTTCCTGCAAGAGGAAGGCATTGATGCTATGGACTGGCCCGCCCGTTCCCCAGACCTGAATCCAATTGAGCACATCTGGGACATCATGTCTCGCTCCATCCACCAACGCCACGTTGCATCACAGACTGTCCAGGAGTTGGCGGATGCTTTAGTCCAGGTCTGGGAGGAGATCCATCAGGAGACCATCCGCCACCTCATCAGGAGCATGCCCAGGCATTGTAGGGAGGTCATACAGGCACGTGGAGGCCACACACACTACTGAGCCTCATTTTGACTTGTTTTAAGGACATTACATCAAAGTTGGATCAGCCTGTAGTGTGGTTTTTCCACTTTAATTTTGAGTGTGACTCCAAATCCTGACCTCCATGGGTTGATAAATTGGATTTCCATTGATTATTTTTGTGTGATTTTGTTGTCAGCACATTCAACTATGTAAAGAAAAAAGTATTTAATAAGATTATTTCATTCATTCAGATCTAGGATGTGTTATTTTAGTGTTCCCTTAATTTTTTTGAGCAGTATATTTACGGTGTCCATATTAGGACAGCCTAAGTCTGACCTGAAGGAAGTGCTCTCCTTTCATCTCTGCACCATAAAAGGAAGGTGTGGTAAGTTGTCATAATTGGCGGGGGATCTGTGTATTTGAGGGGGTGGACGTGTGTGTTACATGAATACAAATCATAATCTCTATGGTGAACCAGCGATACAACAACCTGATGCCCTCTAGAGCTTTTAGGCATGATCTTATCGCAAAACCCTTTAAAGACCCATGGGCTCTCTCTCCTCTTCCCTCTCTCGCAGAAAGAAAGCATGTTCCTCTACAAGGTGCAATTGCCACATGGCGGATGAAACCCTTGAATGGGACTTAACCCAGCAGCATCTCATGAACCAAAACGTAGGGAGACTGGCCACTGACGCTTGGGTGGGAAAGTGACAATCTCAACATAAAGAGTCTTCAAGGCATGCCCATTGTTGAAACATACAAACATCCACGACGTGGTCTACTGCTCTGGCAGTATAGCCCTGAAGGGAATTGAGGATCAGTGACCTACACTAACAAGACTAAATCCAATGCCCTGCTGAGAAACTATTCATACACTGGCAGTCATGGCTATGGGAATCTGTCTGGTATATAAGATATACTATAGTGTTGCTGACATCCAACCCAATCCAAAGGCGATAAAAAATCTGAAATTTCATTTCAGTATTTTTCTATCAAATTTTCTGTTATTCTTTCGAGTTGTTTTTTTCTGATTTGTCCAAGTCCAATAATTGGATAAGTGTCTGAATAGTCAAAATCATGAACATTATGTCAATGAAAATTTGAAAACCCTTTCTTGGACTAACACAAAAAGAAACATTGGATTTCAGAATCAAATTTACAAGTCAAGATTAGACATTTGCTAATACTCAGCCACTCAACTCTAATCCACTGTGCCAACTAAGACAACATCCTTTACCAGAACAACATGGCTTACCAGGACAACATTGCTTACGAAGACAACAAATGCGGCAAGGAGTTAAATATTCAACTGGCTCCCCATCTTGATACCACACACACAGCACTTTTGTAACCGTCTAAAGAGCAAAGCGTTCAATACTCTAAATACCAGGCTTCGCTGCTGGAAACCGATGGCAGAGAGAAAGAGGGGGTAGGTGGCAAAGTTGTCTTAAGGCCACATCAAAGTGGCTGATGAAGGCTAAACACAAAATGGATGGTCCTGCCATTAGACTTGTGCCCGTATCAATCTTATAAGGAATAACGATATAGGCAGGTTATTACAGTTTATACATATTTCATTACATGTAATTAGTAAATGAGGAAGTGATAGTCCAGTATTAGAACCATGTTATGACTGTAGAAATGGGTTGTTGTGTCCATGTTGGGATGTTTGATGCTAAAATGTATTAACCTTTATATAAGTTGAAGGTCTCATGACTTTCAATGTCTCTATGTTTGATAGTGCATTCTACAACAAAAAAAGCACATTGAATATCATATGTATTATAAAATCACACATTTGTTGCACCAGTCAGTCACCTCCTAAGTAACTGCTGCAAAAGCCGTAATAATAACCTTTGATGTTACTCACACATACACTATGTGTTCTGCTTCTGAAAACATAATAGAGCTTAAGTAAATGTGCTGTCAGATGTGGGAAGCTAAAAGTGTAGTTGGATAGCAGTGTTTAGACAACTTGCTAGCAAGAGAAGACAAGACAATAGACTCTTAATTTTGCTTTCACCACAAATGACAAGACAACAACAAAGTAATAACTAGTGATTACAGGCTATTGCGAAATGGTATAACCTGCTGTAGCCAACTAGCTAGCTATGTGACTTTTTCTCCATGACCAAAACATGATGTTCTATTTTAATAAGCTGATATGGGAATGAATACACAAGCAGCATATCAAACTGGGGTAATACATTTAATTATTTCACATGGAGATGTCGGACGCTAAAACAGCTAGCTTGCTATGTTTGTAGCCAATGTAACGCCAATAAGCCATGGTATATTGGCCATATACCACACCCCCTTGTGACTTATTGTTAAGTATATTACTAGAACTACCCAATGCAGCAACATATAACCCAGTGTTCTTTGAAAGCTTACATTTTTTAATATACATTTTGGACATTTAGTGGAAGTAGACACCCTTTGCAACAATGACAGCTTTGCACACTCTTGGCATTCTCTCAACCAGCTTCACCTGGAATGCTTTCCCAACAGTCTTGAAGGAGTTCCCACATATGCTGAACACTTGTTGGCTGCTTTTCCTTCACTCTGTGGTCCAACTCATCCCAAACCATCTCAATTGGGTTGAGGTTCGGTGATTGTGATTATGGAGGCCAGGTCACCTGATGCAGCACTCCATCACTCTCCTTCGTAGTTAAATAGCCCATACACAGCCTGGAGGAGTGTTGGGTTGTTGTCCTGTTTAAAAACAAATGATAGTCCCACTAAGCACAAATCAGATGGGATGGCGTATCGCTGCAGAATGCTTTGGTAGCCATACTGGTTAAGTGTGCCTTGAATTCTAAATAGATCACAGACAGTGTCACCAGCAAAGCACCCCCACACCATCACACCTCCTCCGCCATGCTTCACGGTGGGAACTACACATGATGGGATCATCCGTTCACCTACTCTGCATCACACAAAGCCACGGTGATTAGAACCAAAAATCTCAAATTTGGAGACATCAGACCAAAGGACAGATTTCCACCGGTCTAATGTCCATTGCTTATGTTTCTTGGCCCAAGCAAGTCTCTTCCTCTTATTGGTGACCTTAGTAGTGGTTATTTGCAGAAATTCAACCATGAAGGCCTGATTCATGCAGTCTCCTCTGAACAGTTGATGTTGAGATGTGTCTGTTACTTGAACTCTGTGAAACATTTATTTGGGCTGCAATTTCTGAGATGGTAACTCAGAAACGTATCCTCTGCAGCAGAGGTAATGACAGTTTCATTATAGCGCTTCATGGTTTTTCGACTGCGTTGAAAAAACTTTCAAAGTCCTTTGAATTTTCCAGATTGACTGACCTTCATTTAAAGTAATGATAGACTGTCGTTTCTCTTTGTTTACTTGAGCTGTTCTTGCCATAATATGGACATGATCTACCTTGTCGCAACTGATTGGCTCAAACGTATTAAGAAGGAAATAAATTCCACAAAATAATTCACACCTGTTAAGTCACACCTGTTAATTGAAATGCTTTCCAGGTGACTACCTCATGAAGCTGGTTGAGAGAATTCCAAGAGTGTCACGTCCTGACCAGCAGAGGGAGTAGTTGTTTAGTATTTTGGTCAGGACGTGGCAGAGGGATGTTTTTTTTTTTTTGGTGGGGGTTTTGTGTGTGTTGTAGAGGGGTGTTTGATTTATGTGTTCCTGGGATTTGGGTGAATGTTCTAGGTTAGTATGTTCTAGGTTGTATTTCTGCATTCTGTCTAGTTTAGGTTTTCTATGTTTAGGTTTGGGTGCTGGACTCTCAATTGGAGGCAGGTGTTTCTCGTTGCCTCTGACTGAGAGTCCTATATATGGGTAATTGTTTGGTGTAGTGTTGTGGGAGATTGTTTCTTGTTTTGCATGTGTGAGCATGACAAGACTGTTTTGTTGTTTGTGCGTTCTTTGTTATTTTGGTGTTCTCTTGATTTAAAATAAATACAAGATGAGCATCCACATTCCTGCTGCGTTTTGGTCCTCCATTCCCGACGACAACCGTTACAAAGAGTGTGCAAAGCTGTCATCAATGCAAAGGGTGGCTACTTTGAAGAATCTGAAATATAAAATATATTTTGATTTGTCTAACATTTTTTTGGTTACTACATGATTCCATATGTTTTATTTAATAGTTCTGGTGTCTTCATTACTTTTCTACAATGTAGAAAATAGTAATAATAAAGAAAACCCTGGAATGAGTAGGTGTGTCCAAACTTTTGACAGGTACTGTATGTCTGACTATCTCTGGATAGTGTAGCTCAGTCCCATGTACCTCAGTTGGTAGAGCATGGTGCTTGCAATGACAGAGTTGTGGGTTTGAATCCCAAGGGGGAGGAGTATGAAAATGTTTGCACTCACTACTGGAAGTCGCTCTAGCTTCTGCTAAATTATGTAAAATGTAAAAAATGTAATAGTGCCAATACAATATTGACATATTCGGGGTAACTTGATGCTAGAGCAATTAAAAACAATACAGTAAAAGTGACTGCTAAACATTAACAATATTATTTCTACATTATTTTAATGTAATTAAAGGGATTAGAGCAAGCAGGTTGGCTATATTCATTTGCATATTACAGTATATTAAAGACTACAAGGCAAAACAGATCAAAAGGACATGGCTAGTCACTAAACATTAAAGGTTTGAGACACTCATCTGTCCCCTATATTAATTAAATTGCTAGGGAACCACTATCAGATATCATTTAAATTGGTAAAGTACTCACTAATGGGTGCAACAAATACAGCCTCTAACAAATCATATCTTAAAATATGTTAACGAGTGAGAAACAACAATACCATGCACCCACTTGTGTTCAAATGTTTTTAGCACTCCAAAAAATGCGTTATGGGAACTGTATTCTGAATTACAATAAATTACTGGCAGCAATTTGTCAGTAAGTTACTGTAGAGTTTCACCATAAGATTTGTAGAATTCCTTTAATACGGTATATTACTGTATTCTGTTGGGGGTACAGTATTCTCACTCACGGGCGTAACAAATATAGCTACTTACAAGGTGAGCCTTAAAATATGTTAATAAGCCAGAGCCTCTTTCTCTGCCCATAACATTTCCCACATTGCACCATAACTAACACTGTAAAACACATTTACAGTATTTTCAAATCAAATTTTATTGGTCACATGCGCCGAATACAACAGGTGTAGACTTTACAGTGAAATGCTTAAATGCTTAAGCATTTCACTGTAAAGTCTACACCTGTTGTATTCGGCGCATGTGACCAATAAAATTTGATTTGAAAATACTGTAAATGTGTTTTACAGTGTTAGTTATGGTGCAATGTGGGAAATGTTTATTGGTCACATGCGCCGAATACAACAGGTGTAGACTTTACAGTGAAATGCTTACTTACAAGCCCATTCCCATGCAGACTTAAAAAGTAAGACAAATATTTTCTTAATAAAAAAGGAAATAGTAACACAATAAAAACAATAACAAGGCTATATACAGTTGAAATTGGAAGTTTACATACACTTAGGTTGGAGTGATTAAAACTCGTTTTTCAACCACTCCACAAATTTCTTGTTAACAAACTATAGTTTTAGCAAGTCGGTTAGGACATCTACTTTGTGCATGACACAAGTAATTTTTCCAACAATTGTTTAGTAAGATTATTTCACTTATAATTCACTGCATCACAATGCCAGTGGGTCAGACGTTTACATACACTAAGTTGACTGTGCCTTTAAATAGCTTGGAAAATTACAGAAAATTATGTCATGGCTTTAGAAGCTTCTGATAGGCTAATTGACATCATTTGATTCAATTGGAGGTGTACCTGTGGATGTATTTCAAGGCCTACCTTCAAACTCAGTGCCTCCTTGCTTGACATCATGGGAAAATCAAAAGAAATTAGCCAAGACCTCAGTAAAAAATTGTAAACCTCCACAAGTCTGGTTCATCCTTGGGAGCAATTTCCAAACACCTGAAGGTACCACGTACATGTCTACAAACAATAATACACAAGTATAAGCACCATGGGACCACGCAGCCGTCAGACCGCTCATGAAGGAGACGCATTCTGTCTTCTAGAGGTGAATGTACTTTGCTGTGAAAAGTGCAAATCAATCCCAGTACAACTGCAAAGAACCTTGTGAAGATGCTGGAGGAAACAGGTACAAAAGTATCTATATCCACAGTAAAACGAGTCCTATATCGAATATCATGAGAAGGAAAATTATGTGGATATATTGAAGCAACATCTCAAGACTTCCAAAGTTGTGGCAAAATGGCTTAAGGACAACAAAGTCAAGGTGTTGGAGTGGCCATCACAAAGCCCTGACCTCAATCCCATTGAAAATGTGTGGGCAGAACTGAAAAAGCGTGTGCGAGCAAGGAGGCCCACAAACCTGACTCATTTACACCAGCTCTGTCTGGAGGAATGGGCCAAAATTCACCCAACTTATTAGGTGAAGCTTGTGGAAGGCTACCCGAAACATTTGACCCAAGTTACACAATTTAAAGGCAAATACTAATTGAGTGTATGTAAACTTCTGACCCACTGGGAATGTGATGGAAGAAATATAAGCTGAAATAAATCATTCTCTCTACTATTATTCCAACATTTCACATTCTTAAAATAAAGTGGTGATCCTAACTGACCTAAGACAGGGAATTTTTACTGGGATTAAATGTCTGGAATTGTGAAAAAATGAGTTTACATGCATTATGCTAGGGCGTATCTAAACGTCCGAATTCAACTGTACAAGGAGTACCAGTACCTAGTCAATGTGCAGGGGTACGAGGTAGTTGTGGTAATACAGTATGTACATGTGGGTGGGGGTAAAAGTGACTAGGCAATCACGATTTTTAATAAACAGAGTAGCAGCAGCGTATGTGAATGTGTGTGTGTGTGTGTGTGTGTGTGTGTGTGTGTGTGTGTGTGTGTGTGTGTGTGTGTGTGTGACAACATGCAGTGCAAAACAATTAAGATGAATAAATAATAAAGGGGGTCAATTTAAATTGTCTGGGTAGCCATTTGATTAACTGTTCAGCAGACTTATGGATTTGGAGTAGAAGCTTTTCAGGTGCCTTTTGGTACCAAATTTGCGCTAGATACCAAGTTGTGATGCAGCCAGTCAAGATGCTCTCAATGGTGCAGATGTTTAACTTCTGATGTCGCATGCCAAATCTTTTCAGTCTCCTGAAGGTTAAGAGGTTGTTGTGCTCTCTTCACGATTGTGTTGGTTTGTTTGGCCCATAATAGAAGGAACTTAAAGCTCTCGACCCGCTCCACTACAGCCCCGTCGTTGTGAATGTGGTCATGTTCGGCCCTCCGTTTCCTGTAGTCCATGATAAGCTTTTTTGTCGATGAGGGAGAGGTTGTTGTCCTGGCACCACACTGCCAGGTCTCTAACCTTCTCCTTATAGGCTGTCTCATCGTCATCTGTGATCAGGCCTACCACTGTTGTGTTGTCTGCAATCTTAATGATGGTGCATGAAATCGTGGGTGAACAGGGAGTACAGGAGGGGACTGAGCGCACACCCCTGGGGGGCCCCTGTATTGATGGTCAGCGTGGCGGATGTGTTTTTGCCTACCCTCACCACCTGAGGGCAGCCTGTCAACGCATGCCTTGTGAATGTCAGCCTTTTTAATGGTTTTACTCACATCGGCTACGAAGAGCGCAATCATTACCTGAGATTACTGTAGATTACCACTGCATTCTATAGTGTTTTACTGTTTAAAATACAGAAAGGTGTTAGTGTGCTGTAAAATAAATGTATGGTATTTTTACTGTGTATTCTATGATAAACTACTGCATTCAGTTTATACAGTGTCATACTGTTGATTAATACAGTAAGTTACTGATAAAATGACAAAAACGCTGACAGTGTACGTCCTCTCACCCCCGCTCCCGACACGTAACCCATCTGACCCTTACTAATGCCTCCTGTTGACAGGGTCACTGTCAACAGGAGTTGTCCACGATCTGTCCTCAAGCCCCAGCCTCTCCTCGTGTGCTCTTCCCAGAGGGATTTGCACTGCCACCAATGGTCACTCTCTCCCATCCACCACTGGAGCGGGGGACAGAGGATTCTGCCACGCCATGCCCTTGCTGGCCACGGTGTGCTCATGCGGCAAGGACACTGCCCTGGTTTCATGCACTTAATAGAAAACAAGTTTCCTTTTGTTTATGATTTTCGGTGGGTGAACTGTGAAACCATCACTACCTTTTGGTAGCACTGCTGCTACAAGCGAACCACATTTTAGAGAACTAGTGGTGCTCCATTTCACAAACCAATGTTTGGCTAAGCACTTTGATAGGAGTCAATGACTATTTATAAATGATCATTGGAGAAAATAACATCTACATACTGTAGCTTGGTATCCATTAGACTTGATCTCCAGTCAACACAAGGTCCTCTTACAAATGTCTTTAAGAAAGCTGGCTGTCTATACGGTACAGATGTGGGACATCTGAACACTGGAATAAACATGTACACTATGTAAAAAGCCAGCATGCGCTTAGTGGCCCGATTTGTGTAAGCATGTGGCTAAGTAAAGCCTGAAATGTATTTATAATTAGCCTGAAATGGATTTATCAGCGGTGCATCTATCAGCCTGTCAGATATTGAATATACACCCAAGGGATCCGTTTAGCAAGAAACAGTGGAGGAGAAAGCGTATTCAAGCCCAAATGAAATTAATTTCTGAAAACAGATGGAAGCCAGTCATTCATGTTGGCGCTAGACATGCCAACAAGACACTGCATGTGTCTCTTTTCATAATGACCTGCATATTTCTGTCGCCAAGCCCACAGTATGACAATGCCATTCAGGCTCCTCACTGTACCCGACAAAGGTCATTGTGTCGAAAAACCTGAAACCCAATGTTGACAGAACAGAGAGCATTGATTTTCCTATTCCTTAATGGACTGTCTAAAAATATGCCACTGTGCTCGGGCCACGTATTCCCTTTCACACAGCTCAACCACGCTACTTCTGACAGACAAGTTAACCTCCTATAATGGCAGAATTTTTGCTGGATAATAACAACTCTGTTATATTACAGTAATGTTCTACAGAGTGCTTTCAGACAGTTGGGCAGGAGGCCTAAAGTATTGACATTTTAGGATGCGGGCATTTAAGAACACTACAGTTAATTGCCCGGGACAGAAAGAATATCTTTTAATGTCCACATAAACGCTGAGACGCCTGCGAATCTCAGAAGAATGCATAGAGGATGCTCTGGTAGAATTTCCTATTCTAAATCAATGCATAGAGATACCTTCTAATGGCTAGCAAACATTGAATATGACTGAATCTCTAGAGCGAAAGTGGGCCTTCTTATTCATCATTGAAGGTCTGACAAGTCCTCTTGATGTATGAGTAGTTTATAAATACATAGCAACCCAGGTAATATGACTTAAGTGCAATCGTTCCAGTTCCTCTGTTGCTACTCTAACCATGATTGTCCAATCCTTCCAAGTACATCTTACACATGTGCTGTATTACCGGAAGTCTTCCTTCCCTGAAGTAATCCCTGGCTTTTTTCTCACTGATGCAGAGTGGTTGCTATTAGCCTTCACTGTCGTGCCTGTAAATGTATCCCTCTCACTAGTCACATTTAGTTCTGTAGAACTCTGAAGTGCACTGTTTTTGCGTGACCCATCTGCACATTCTAATTTAATTGGAGTTTAGTACAACTGCCACACTGGTATACAATATAGTATCATAATCCTAAAAACGGTATGCTTGTCTGCATCTCGGCTAAAAATCAATTACATTTAGTAATTGCTTGCTTTCCTAAAGTCTAGCAACCTTGTCAGCAGGCATGCCAGCTAAGGTAGTTAGACAAGTTACACTAACTGGATTGATAGCCTGAAATGGCTTGGTAGCTAGTTATGAGGTTGGGAGATTGGGAACCTATCTAGCTGGCTAGCTAAAAGTGGCTAGTATTACAGAGAAACAACAAAACATTGTGTTTTCATTGAAAACAATCCCCCTATTCTTTCTGCAAACACATTCTGGTTAAATTGTAATAAGTAATATTGGCTATAAACAAGTCTTAACAAATTCCTGATTAAACTATAAGGCATAATTCACAATATTTCATCTATATGATTCCAAAACGCAGAAATGATTGAAAATTATTTATTATAGCTGGAAGCACTTATGTCATATTTCAGCTGCTTAGTGATGAGCATTTATACTGATTCAAACCGTACCTGTATGTAATAAATCAAAAGCACAGCATTTTTGGCATCAAAGTTGTTTTCTTCTCTCATTTCTACCCCTTGCTAATGTGTCGTCTACGATTCTGAATAATAACTGGGAAAAAATGATAACTCCCTCTATGCTCCATCCATACTATATGATTCAGTGGATGTATTATTCTACTGAAATGGAAGACCAAGTCTTTGACTCATTTGCCAGCATCAGACAGAAAAAAACAGACCACACCTTTTTCCTTTACAGGAGTTGGAGACACACACGCAAACAAGCATACGCACACAAACATAAACACACACAAGCGCACACACACACACACACACACACACACACACACACACACACACACACACACACACACACACACACACACACACACACACACACACACACACACACACACACACACACACACACACACACACACACACATACACACTCAGATGCAAACATACCTGGACTAAATCATTTACCAGATTCAAAAAGCTGTGAAAGCAAAATCGCCATTGCTTATTGACAGTGAAAAGCAGTACAAGGTTTAATGAGATCCAATTCAGATCTTCCTTTACCCATGTAACCCCGGATCATAGTCTGTGCGTCAGTGCTGACATAGTTAACACTCAATAAAACATCAAAGCGGATGAAACGCACAGCTCTGGACACACATACACCCACACACTCAACACATGCACACACACACGTCTGCCATACTGCTCATTAGATTACACATATCCCTGGACTGTGCAAACAAAAAGATGAAAAGCCAACAGTCTCTTTCATGAGGTAACATGTGAAAACACACGTTAATTCCAATTCCAGAGCTTTCTCACATTGATGGGCAAAATCCTATATTTGAAATATTGTTTTCTTTTGTTTTATTTAACTAGGCAAGTCAGTTAAGAACACATTGTTATTTACAATATCGCTTGACCAGCATTATATTACACATAAGAAATAGCCAGTCCTATTGGTGGACATTTAGCAACTGTACCTCGGGAACTGTCTTCAACTTCCAGCCCCCCTCTCCTGCCTGGTACACCCCCTCTAGCCCCCTGTTGGTGTCTCTAGAGGCAAAAGCATTTAGTGGTCACTGGTTTGCATGCTACACGAGGTAGCATCATAATAATCCTCCCCAGCAGGGGCAGGCTTTGACAGGTACAGGCTATTTATTATTCAATTATTTTCAATATTTCAGGGCAGACAGGATGTACATGCAATCATAAATATTTCAGCCTGTTCCTACAAAAGATATATCGCTAGGGAGGTGCTGTAGATTCACTCTAACGATGCTGCATTATATTTATAACCCCCTCTTTTATATCCCTCAATCATCCTACCAATCATTTTCTTCAAATTTACATTCAACAAGGACCTTGAGGAGAGAAAACACATGCTTATCTACATGTTTCATCACATTTTCAGCTTAGCAGGAACAAAGATGGGCATGACCGTGGGACAGGAACGATGCATTGCATTACAAGATTTTTCTTGAAAAACTCGCAAGGAACTGATGGCAGAAGTACGATGTGGGGCATTTAAGACATTCGGGCAGCATTCGAAACGACGAAAACAATCTGTTTGCTGTCTGCTGCGATAAAGGGGAAAACAGCCCTTCATATGCAGAGTGGCCGTGGCTGTGCAGCTGCGACTCGGTGGTGGGTGGTGGTGGTTAAAATACAAAAGTAATCCCATGGCCCATAGATATGGCCCTTACAAAGACGAAGACAAACACCAGTGGTAATTATGACCTTCCGCCCAGGCTTCCTGCTGGAAGCCACGATGCAGAGACCGAGTCCCCAAAGATAAATGGCTTTCTACACTGGCATCATATCAATCATGCATAGGGATAAGGTATGAGGAAGAGAAATCACAGAAACTTTTCACATCTTATTAGTGTCATTAACAGCCCGGTGATGACTCAAACACACATACCTTTCCGTCTGATTCTTCTCCCTTTTCTCTTCTGCTGCTGAGTATTGCAGTTACCTAACACAGGAGGAGTATAGTAGCTGGTTGGCTGATACACAGGGAGAGTTGAAGATAGGTCCTTACCTTGAAATGCTATCCAGGATCCAATAGTCCACAAGATTAGCTGACTGAAGCTGAGAGCTCCAAAAAAGAAAATTATGCTCAAGTTCACCTGGAACAGGAGCCTTTGAATTCAAAATACCGTAAAGCGTTTTTTTTTTTCTCTAAATGATGTCTTTCACTGCTGTGTGCTCCTACTTCCTTTATTTCCCTGGTTGTGCTGTATCTTTTCTGTTGCGTCCCGAGGTATTCCACCTTATTAAACCCAAATGCTGATTGGATCTTCTCCTCTTTTGTTGCAGACAGGAGGGCAGCGATTAATTGTGAGATCCACAGAGGGAGAACACTCCTCGTGCGCACTGGCTTCCCTGCAAATGACTAGAGGTAGTCTGTGCTCTCCACACCTCGAAGATGGGAGCTGTCCTCTGTTCAGCCCAGCATTGGGGGGAGGGGTCCCCCAGAGTGCAAACTTTCAGACACCTCTCATCACCCAATAGGAGGTAGAAGTGGATAGCAAACTCTTCTTGAAAAATATTCTCTATTTTTCCCCTTCCAATTTGCCTTGTTTTGTAGCTCTCCTCCGTAGAATGCTGTCCGCTGAGAAGTGGAAGAATGAATGCTGCTCTCTCTCTCTCTCTCTCTCACACACACACACACACACTCCCCTCCCTGCAACTCCCACCGCCTTGTTTTTGCTCCCTTCATCGCTCTCTCTCTCCTCCCTCTTGCTCTTACTCCCATCTCTGTCGTCTGACAATTACCTCTTTGGCATTCACAGTCATGTCAGATAGAAAAGGTTCGCCGCCTGCACTTCTTAGGATCCCTTAGGGATACAAATAATGGTCTGATAAATATGGGAAGCTAAATAGAGAGTGAGTAAAGAAACAACATGAACATTAATGAAGGAATGAGGAACGAGAAAGTGCAAGCCTCTGACTAACCTTTCTTTTTTTTCATTATTAACTAACTCCATGGAGCTTTGGTCTTTTTCGTCTCTCTTCTGCAAACTCCTTGTAGTTGATGTTGGCCAACTGTCAAGAGAGATTGAAGAGGGAGACGAAAATAGCAGCAGTAACAGACCAGTGCTCTGAATCAAGGCAAGGACAATCCACGAGATGTAGCAAACCATGGATTTTTACAATTAGCAGCCTAAACAAATTTCCAACAATTCCCTTATCACTTCGTGCACATACACACAGAATATTACCCTGGACACGGAAGCTGAATAAAACAATATGCACAACAATTAGAAACAAAAGAAATAGGTCCCTGGAACATTTCAAGTGGAGCATCGGCATGTATCTAAGCTATGTCTTTACACTTGATTGCTAAAGTAACGTTCAGGCGTAATCCGTTTGTCATGTACTTAGGCATAGCATGACAGCATGTGTGTGTTATTTTTACAAGCCAAGCATAAATAATGACTGATGATTATCCCCTCAGAAATTAAATTGCTGGGAATCGTGCCAATGTGAGAAATGTCTTTTTTTGTTTACTGCATTTATTTTCTCACATAATCTTCACGCTTTCCTAACATTTATCCAACAAGACTCACGTGACTGATGCTCTTATAACCATGTAATGCAGTAATTACTCTAGTGACAACATGTTGTGACAGTTAAGATAATGTTGTTACTAGAGTAATTACACAGGTAAAAGAGAACCTTAATGTAAAGTGTTACAGATAAGGACATTAGATCATGTTTTACGTAGATCGTGATAACAGGAAGGAGCATGACCTTGATCTCTATAAGTCATCTAACTATGAAGCTAAAGGATGAAGAACCCTCAACCGGTCCACTGAGCTCTGCATCATCACCATTACACTCCTGTCTTTCCTAGAAAACACATCCATTGGCACACTCAATCACAGCCAATGGCACACATCCAATGGCCCACCCAACTACCGACTCCTTTCGATCAAAGAGTGTGGTTGAAAATGTAACTGGAACTACTCACATCACAGACCAGCTATCTAACCATTATAATACAAGAGACTGAATCATTAGCAGGTTTTTAATGCTCACTCCTTTCTTTACTGTTGAACTACAATCATGTACTGTGACAGTCATTTCTATTTTATAACGGTGCTGTTACATTGCACCAATGATAAATAGCAATGTTTTACAATGTGCTAGAATGGGATGTCAAAGCAATCAAAATGCAAACATAAACTCCTTAAAATCTAATTGATGGGCTCCCTGAAGAAGACATAACAACCCAGAAGTGAAATGGCTAGACGTAGGACATGTTTTGACATTGGAGTCCAAGTTCTTAAAGGACAGAAGCCAGACCCAAGAGTGCTCTGTGTGGACTACAGTGCTCGCTCTACAGTGTCCGCCTAATGTGGGACAGCTTGCAGATAAGCCCGGGTAAGCCTTCTGGCTCAGACACCGGCACGGGCCTCTCCGCATCTCATTATCCAGGTGGTGCCATTTCCAACACAACTCTCCATGGTCCAAACCTACATTCCTCTAAAGAGCAGTGGCACGCACACAGCTCATTTGCAATTCCGCGAACATCATTAGGACTCAAGTTGCTTTGCAAACTGCTCATATCCAGGGCATCCTATTTATGTTATCGTTATACATAAGAGGTACATAGAAAAAGGTATGAATGGTTACTTATCTACGTACAATATTCTTGGCATTGTAATCGGTGGCTTTACTTTAAGCAGACTACGCTTAACTTGTAAGGCTTTCTTCAAGGGAACAAGTTTCAAGTTGTATTAGTCGTATGTAAAGCATACGCATGGTATACACCGTCCAACAGAATGCTTACTTTCAGGTTCCTTCTTGACAATGCAACAACAAAATAAATAATAAAAGATAAGAACACGAACATAAAGTAAAAGGCTAAGTAGAATAAAATACACATCTTCCAGTATTTGACATATCTTAGCGACGTAAATGATAAATGCCAGACAGATACAGTACCAATGGTAACAGCATGATAAAATAGGTGTGATTAATAATATATATATATATATATATATTGAGCATCAAAAGAAGGGCATTGTGTTGGTTTTGTTAGTTGGCAACTAAGGAATGGGTTTTGTCAGTCACATTTAAGCATCTGTGCCAAACGTTATTCACAATCGCTGTGTTGCCTCCTTGGACTCTCCAGGCAATTTGTTAACCAATCACCCTATGGGTTTGTTTGTCTTGTCTGCATTGTCAGCCCGAAGAGTCCCACTGATTAAACCTAGGGATTTCCACAAAGTGCTTGTCTGCCACTTTTGCCTCAAGGTACATGAAACAGCTCGTCTCTACCCCATTGATCAACAGTGGAATTGATATTGAGACATGTAAAGGCATAGCTAATTAGGATATCATGGTTCATTAACTAAGCCTCATTAAGAATAAGATGAGAAAGACACCTACTGTACTCTTCAATATTAAAGAGTGTACCTGTCATGCAAAGGGAAAACTCAACCACAATTTGAGTTGTTCCTTAAGTACATTAAACGTTCACCATTTAAATTATTTTGAGTAAAGCTATTGTCATCTGGTTTGTCTTTATACTTAACCTTAACTCAATGTCAGCATTACAGTGCAGTATTCAGACCCTTTCACTTTTTCCACATTTTGTTATGTTACAGGCTTATTCTAAAATGGATGATATCGTTTTTTTCCCCTCAACAATAAAACACAAAATAGTTCATAATGACAAATAAAAAACAGGTTTTTAGACATTTTTGAAAATGTATTCAAACTTTAAAACTGAAATATCACATTTACATAAATATTCAGACTTTATTTAGTATTTTTGTGTATGACGCTACAAGCTTGGCACACCTGTATTTGGGGAGTTTCTCCCATTCTTCTCTGCAGATTCTCTCAAGCTCTGTAAGGTTGGATGGGGAGAGTCACTGCACAGCTGTTTTCAGGTCTCCCCAGAGAGGTTAGATCGGGTTCAAGTCCAGGCTCTGGCTGGGCCACTCAAGGACATTCATAGACTTGTCCCGAAGCCACTCCTGCATTGCTTAGGGTCGTTGTCCTGTTGTAAGGTGAACATTCACCTCAGTCTGAGGTCATGAGTGCTCTGGAGCATGTTGTCATCAAAAATCTCTCTGTACTTCCCTCGAACCTGACTAGTCTCCCAAGCCCTTCTGCTGAAAAACATCGCCACAGCATGATGCTGCCACTACCATGCTTCACCATAAGGATGGTATTGGCCAGGTGATGACTGGTGCCTGGTTTACTTCAGATGTGACGCTTGGCATTCAGGCCAAAGAGTTCAATCTTGGTTTCATCAGACCAGAGAATCTTGTTTCTCATGGTCTGAGAGTCCTTTAGCCTGTTGGGGCTAGGGGGCAGTATTTTCACGGCTGGATAAAAAAAACGTACCCGATTTAACCTGTTGGGTCTAGGGGGCAGCATTTGCACGTCTGGATAAAAAAAATGTACCCGATTTAATCTGGTTACTAATCCTACCCAGTAACTAGAATATGCATATACTTATTATATATGGATAGAAAACACTCTAAAGTTTCCAAAACTGTTTGAATGGTGTCTGTGAGTATAACAGAACTCATTTGGCAGGCAAAACCCTGAGACATTTTCTGACAGGAAGTGGATACCTGATGTGTTGTATTGACTTTAAACCTATCCCATTGAAAAACACAGGGGTTTAGGAATATTTTGGCACTTCCTATTGCTTCCACTAGATGTCACCAGCCTTTACAAAGTGTTTTGAGTCTTCTGGAGGGAGATCTGACCGAACAAGAGCCATGGAAAGATGATGTCCCATTAGACACCTGGCGCGCGAGTTCATGTTGGGTACCCTCGTTCCAATACGTTATAAAAGAGTATGCATTCGTCCACCTTGAATATTATTCATGTTCTGGTTAAAAAAGGCCCTAATGATTTATGCTATACAACGTTTGACATGTTTGAACGAACGGAAATATATTTTTTCCCCTCGTTCATGACGAGAAGTCCGGCTGGCTTACATCATGTGCTAACGAGACGGAGATTTTTGGACATAAATGATGAGCTTTTTTGAACAAAACTACATTCGTTATGGACCTGTGATACCTGGAAGTGACATCTGATGAAGAGAATCAAAGGTAATGGATTATTTACATAGTATTTTCGATTTTAGATCTCCCCAACATGACGTCTAGTCTGTATCGCAACGCGTATTTTTCTGGGCGCAGTGCTCAGATTATTGCAAAGTGTGATTTCCCAGTAAGGTTATTTTTAAATCTGGCAAGTTGATTGCGTTCAAGAGATGTAAATCTATAATTCTTTAAATGACAATATAATATTTTACCAATGTTTTCTAATTTTAATTATTTAATTTGTTACGCTGACTTGACTGCCGGTTATTGGAGGGAAACGATTTCCTCAACATCAATGCCATAGTAAAACGCTGTTTTTGGATATAAATATGAACTTGATAGAACTAAAAATGCATGCATTGTCTAACATAATGTCCTAGGAGTGTCATCTGATGGAGATTGTAAAAGGTTAGTGCATCATTTTAGCTGGTTTTATGGTTTTGGTGACCCTGTCTTTGACTTGACAAAACATTACACACAACTCTTGTAAATGTACTGTCCTAACATACTCTAAATTTATGCTTTCGCCGTAAAACCTTTTTGAAATCGTAAAACGTGGTTAGATTAAGGAGATGTTTATCTTTCAAATGGTGTAAAATAGTTGTATATTTGAAAAATTTGAATTTTGACATTTATTTGGATTCAAATTTGCCGCTCTTGAAATGCACCTGCTGTTGATGGAGTGCACCACGGGTGGCACGCTAGCGTCCCACCTAGCCCCAAGAGGTTAATCTGGTTACTAATCCTACCCAGTAACTAGAATATGCATATACTTATTATATATGGATAGAAAACACCCTAAAGTTTCTAAAACTGTTTGAATGGTGTCTGTGAGTATAACAGAACTCATTTGGCAGGCAAAACCCTGAGACATTTTCTGACAGGAAGTGGATACCTGATGTGTTGAATTACCTTTAAGCCTATGCCATTGAAACACACAGGGGCTGATTAATGTTTTGGCACTTCCTATTGCTTCCACTAGATGTCACCAGCCTTTACAAAGTGTTTTGAATCTTCTACTATGAGATCTGACCGAACAAGAGCCTTGGAACGGTGATGGCCGATTAGACTCTGGCGCGCGAGGTCATGTTGGGTACCCTCGTTCCAATACGTTTTAAAAGAGAATGCATTCGTCCACCTTGAATATTATTCATGTTCTGGTTAAAAAAGGCACTAATGATTTATGCTATACAACGTTTGACATGTTTGAACGAACGTAAATATATTTTTTCCCCTTGTTCATGAAGTGAAGTCCGGCGGGCTTAGATCATGTGCTAACAACACGGAGCTTTTTGGACATAAATGATGAGCTTTTTTGAACAAAACTACATTCGTTATGGACCTGGGGTTCCTGGAAGTGACATCTGATGAAGAGAATCAAAGGTAATGGATTATTTACATAGTATTTTCGATTTTAGATCTCTCCAACATGGCCGTTTGTCTGTATCGCAAAGCGTATTTTTCTGAGCGCAGTGCTCAGATTATTGCAAAGTGTGATTTCCCAGTAAGGTTATTTTTAAATCTGGCAAGTCGATTGCGTTCAAGAGATGTAAATCTATAATTCTTTAAATGACAATATAATATTTTACCAATGTTTTCTCATTTTAATTATTTAATTTGTGGTGCTGACTTGACTGCCGGTTATTGAAGGGAAACGATTTCCTGAACATCAACGCCATAGTAAAATGCTGTTTTTGGATATAAATATGAACTTGATAGAACTAAAAATGCATGCATTGTCTAACATAATGTCCTAGGAGTGTCATCTGATGGAGATTGTCAAAGGTTAGTGCATCATTTTAGCTGGTTTTATGGTTTTGGTGACGCCTGTCTTTGAATTGACAAAACATTACACACAGCTATTGTCAATGTACTCTCCTAACATAATCTAACTTTATGCTTTCGCCGTAAAACCTTTTTGAAATCGGACAACGTGGTTAGATTAAGGAGATGTTTATCTTTCAAAGGGTGTAAGATAGTTGTATGTTTGAAAAATTGGAATTTTGACATTTATTTGGTTTCAAATTTGCCGCTCTTGAAATGCACCTGCTGTTGATAGGGTGCACCACGGGTGGCACGCTAGCGTCCCACATAGCCCCAAGAGGTTTTAAGTGCCTTTTGGAAAACTTCAAACGGGCTGTCATGTGCCTTATACTGAGGAGTGGCATCTGTCTGGCCACTCTACCATAAAGGCCAGATTTGTGGAGTGCTGCAGAGATGTTTGTCCTTCTGGAAGGTTGTCCTATCTCCACAGCGGAACTCTGTCAGACTGACAATCGGGTTCTTAGTCACCTCCCCGTCCAAGGCCTTTCTCCCCCGATTGCTCAGTTTGGCCTGGCGGCCAGCTCTAGGACGAGTCTTGGTTGTTCCAAACTTCTTCCATTTAAGAATGATGGAGGCCACTGTGTTCCTGGGGACCTTTCATGCCCTTCCCTTCCCCAGATCTGTGCCTCGGACACAATCCTGTCTCGAAGCTCTATGGACAATTCCTTCGACCTCATGGCTTCGTTTTTTGCTCTGACATTCACTGTCAACTGTGGGACCTTATATAGACAGGTATGTGCCTGTCCAAATCATGTCCAATCAACTGAATTTACCACAGGTGGGATCCAATCAATTTGTAGAAACATCTTAAGGATGATCAATGAAAACAGGATGCACCTGAGCACAATTTCGAGTCTCATAGCAAAGGGTCTGAATACTTATGTAAATAAGGTATCTGTTTTTTATTTGATACGTTTGCAAATATTTCTAAAAACCTGTTTTCCCTTTGTCATTATGGGCTATTGTGTGTATATTGATGTGGGAAAATATATTTAATCAATTTTAGAATAAGGCTGTAATGTAAAAAAACAAAATGTACAAAATGAAGGGGTCTGAATACTTTCTGAATGCACTGTACATATTAGTCCTACAAAACAGACCAATTCTTGCCCGAAGCAGTCACTGTTTGTTAACTCAGTTAATATGCAGGTAAGCTTTGACTCTGCCCTGTGGTTCAGACAATCTACAAAGAGAGAGGGGATTATTATGGCAGACAGAGACAGACCTCTCAATTACAAAATGTATGCTGAGCTTCATGAAGTTAAATTTATGATCTCAGGGAAGTTTTGATCACTATAGACTCTTTATTGTATCAACAATCCTCAGATTCTATAGTGCTAGTCCCTTTACAGCATGCTACCCCAATCTCCATCTGTGTGAGGACAGACGCTTGGAGACGAGAAGCAAGTTCAGGGAGTGAACATGATGGGCAGCCTGGTGCCCTTGAGCGACAGAGAGGGGGAGCAGGAGCAGGCGTGACAGTACCCTCCCTTCTAGGGGCACCACCCGGCGTCCCACCTGGGCGAGCTTGACGGACCGGCCGAGACACGGGAGTCGGACAAACCGGCTGAGGCGTGGAAGCCCGATGAGTCGGCTGAGGCGTGGGACCCCAACGAGCCGGCTGAGGCGTGAAAGCCTGACGATCCCGCTGAGGCGTGGGAGCCTGAGGAGCCGGCTGAGGCATGACGTAGGATGGGAGCCTGCCGAGTCAACCGAGGCAAGGAAACCTCTCGAGGCAGCTAAGGTGTGGAAGCCCGACAAGACAGCTGAGGAACCCCCGGTTCCTCTGGCAGCGGCACCTGGACCCAACGTCACCATCAAATACCAAAAAAAAAATCCCTGATGCTTCGAAATGTGGTGTCAGCATTCTGTGAGGACAGACGCTTGGAGACGAGAAGCAAGTACAGGGAGTGAACATGATGGGCAGTTTGGCACCCTCGAGCACCAGAGAGGGGGAGCGGGAGCAGGCGTGACAATCTGGATGGATGTTAATAAACATAGGGCTGGTTTCCCGAACACAGAATAAGTTTAGTTCTGAACTGAAAAGCAGATTCTCCATTGATCATGCTTTTTAGTCCAGGACTAGGCTTAATCTGTGTCCGGAAACCGCCCCATAGACTTTCAAAGAAGAACATCCTTCCCTGTCATATGCTTTCTTTGTTGAATGATATGATAAGGAAATGTCATATGATAAATGGTTTCCCATTGTGTGGGAGAAGTAACAAGACTGTTAATGGTCTAAATTTATCAGGGCTCAGGATAAGACCCAGATGCAGACAGTTCGAATCACAGATGTTTATTAAAAAAACAGGGGGCAAGCAAACGACAGGTCAAGGGCAGGTAGAGGTCAGTAATCCAGGGTGGTGTGACAAGGAACAGAACGGTAGGCAGGCTCAGGGATGGCAGAAAAGTAAAAACCGGAAGAACTAGAAAACAGGGACTAGAGAGAACTGGAGAATGGGGAAAAAACACACTGATACGCTTGACGAGACAAGACGAACTGGCAACAAACTAACAGAAAACACAGGTATAAATGCACAGGGGATAATGGGTAAAATGGGTGACACCTGGAGGGGGGTGGAGACAAACACAAGACAGGTGAAACAGATCAGGGTGTGACAAAATGAGAGGTGAGAAATGCTGAGCACATTGCAAAATGCAGGTTCATAGAAGAAGAACTGTTTCCCAGAGATAACCATGTTCTTTCTTTTGTGTCTTCTCTTGACAGCTCTTGTACGATGACAAGACGAGTGGTTTGCTGATTTTTATTTACTTATTTTATTTAACCTTTATGTAACTAGAGAAGTCAGTTAAGATCAAATTCTTATTTACAATGACAGTCTACCAAAAGGCAAAAGGCCTCCTGCGAGGACGGGGGCTGGGATTAAAAATTAAAACATTTAAAATATATAAATATTTGACAAAACACACATTACGACAAGAGAGACAACACAACACTACATAAAGAGAGACCTAAGACAACAACATAACAAGGCAGCAACACATGACAACACAGCATGGTAGCAACAACATGACAACAACATGGTAGCAGCACACCATGGTACAAAATGATTGGGCACAGACAACAGCACAAAGGCCAAGACGGTAGTGACAACAATACATCACGCAAAGCAGACACAACTGTCATAAGAGTGTTCATGATTGAGTCTTTGAATGAAGAGATTGAGATAAAACTGTCCAGTTTGAGTGATTGTTGCAGCTCATTCCAGTAGCTAGCTTCAGCGAACTGAAAAAACGAGTGAAAAGGGATGTGTGTGCTTTGGGGACCTTTAACAGAATATGACTGGCAGAACGGGTGTTGTATGTGGAGGATGAGGGCTGGAGTAGATATCTGAGATTGGGGGGAGTGAGGCCTAAGTGTCACTGGATGTGTACTGGAGGCAAAGTCAGGTGCAGGACAGCAGAGTGAAGTGAACAGACGCACACTTTATTCCGGTAAAATAGCAAAAGCACAAACAATGTGCCCAAAACACGGAACATAGACAAATGTCTGGCGCATGACCAAATTTCCAATATACAAAAATACACGTAACACAAACAATCTGACACAAAGACATGATGGGGAACAGAGGAATAAATGCATGTAGATTGATTGGGGAATGAAAACCAGTTGTGCAGGGAACAAGACAAAACAAATGGATACAAGAAAAATGGAGCAGCGATGGCTAGAAAGCCGGTGAGGTCGACCGCCGAACGCCGCCCGAACAAGGAGAGGAGCTGACTTCGGAGGAAGTCGTGACACTAAGAGAGTTTTATAAATAAGCATCAACCAGTGGGTCTTGCGACGGGTATACAGAGATTTTACAGAGGAGTATAGAGTGCAGTGATGTGTCCCATAAGGAGCATTGGTGCCAAATCTGATGGCCGAATGGTAAAGATCATCTAGCTGCTCGAGAGCACCCTTACCTGCTGGTCTATAAAGTATTTCTCCGTAATCTAACATGGGTAGGATGGTCATCTGAATCAGGGTTAGTTTGGCAGCTGAGGTGAAAGAGGAGCGAATACGATAGAGGAAAACAAGTCTAGATTTAACTTTAGCCTGCAGCTTTGATATGTGCTGAGAGAAGGACAGTGTACCGTCTAGCAATACTCCCAAGTACTTGTATGAGGTGACTACCTCAAGCTCTAAACCCTCAGAGGTAGTAGTAATCACACCTGTGGGGAGAGGGGCATTATTCTTACCAAACCATATGACCTTTATTTTGGAGGTGTTCAGAACAAGGTTAAGGGTAGATAAAGCTTGTTGGACACTAATAAAGCTTTGTTGTAGAGCATTTAACACAAAATCCAGGGAGGGGCCAGTTGAATATAAGACTGTATCATCTGCATATAATTGGATGAGAGGGCTTCCTACTGCCTGAGCTATGTTAATGATGAGAATTGAGAAGCATGTGGGGCCTAGGATTGATAGACTGGTGGAATGTAGGTCTATACAATGCAAACTGGGTGGTAGGAAAATTCTTCCAAGGGTGTACCACCAAGGCAGCTTCACAGAAAAATAAGTCACAGATCTGCTGCATATGTGCTTGAACATAACACACTCAGATATTTTTTGAATATCACCAATATTTGTTGTATATACCACATATTAAGATGACTGCACAAATTGTAATTTGCTCTGGATAGGAGTGTCTGCTAAATTAATCAAATGTAAACATAAAATTGTGATAATGGCATACTGACCATTATGACATGTCAAATGGTACTTTAAAGTAATCTTGGCTGACATCACATTACAGTCAATTAACAAGTGCCCGGTTGTGACTGCAACAACGGCTAAAAGCCTCAAGTTGGGATACTGTCCAACTCTGTTGAGACCATTTGAATTTCAGTGGTGTTTAACCTTCCCGACCCACACTACCTCACACCGTTTTATAAACAGTAGGTTATTTTAATCCCTTGAGTCAGAGTTAATATTGACTAAGTATGGCTGTTGTGGGAAGCTATTGACAGAGTCATTGAACTGTTATTAATAATGTTTTCCCGTGGACAATATTAGTGTATGAGCTCTTACTGTAAATATTTGTATTCAGGTCTTAACTGAGTAGATAATGGTTTTGTACATAGTACAATTTGTGTACTACAAATTATATCAACGTGATGCAGTTGAATAGCCCAGACAGCCCAGAAGACTACTCTGTCCTTCCAAAATGACCCTTGTCTCTTAAGGATCGGACCGTTTTTTTCAATTTTCGCCTGAAATGACATACCCAAATCACGACCTGAATAAGGATATGCATATTCTTGATACCATTTCAAAGGAAACACTTTGAAGTTTGTGGAAATGTGAAATGAATGTAGGAGAATTTAACACATTAGATCTGGTAAAAGACAATACAAAGAAAAAACATGCTTTTTAATTTAATTTTTTTGTTCCATCATCTTTGAACTGCAAGAGAAAGTCCATTATCTAACTAAGGACTCTAGGCACAATTTAGATATTGGCCACTAGATGGCAGCAGTGTATGTGCAACGTTTTAGACTGATCCAATGAACCATTGCAATACTGTTAAAAATGTTGTCTCGAGTCTGCCCAAATGTGCCTAATTGGTTTACTGATAAATGTTCAAGTACATACAGTAACTGTGCACTCTCCTCAAACAATAGCATGGTATTCTTTCACTGTAAAATCTACTGTAAATTGGACAGTGCAGTTAGATTAATAAGAATTTAAGCTTTCTGCCCATATAATACATGTCTATGTCCTGGGAAATTTCCTTGTTACTTACAATGTCATGCTAATCACATTAGCGCTCGTTAGCTCAACAGTCCCGTGGGGGGACACCGATCCCATAGAGGTTGAAAGGAACACATTTGTACTTTAATTAATCTCAATGACTTTGAGTCATTTTGGCCACAGTATACATAGTCTGAATAACCTTAATTTCCCTTTAATAAAGTACAATAGAAAAATCTAGAGGTTCAGGTTAGAGTCAAGTGCAATGTAGAATTTTTTTATTTTAATTTTTATTTCACTTTTATTTAACCAGGTAGGTCAGTTGAGAACAAGTTCTCATTTACAACTGCAACCTGGCCAAGATAAAGCAAAGCAGTGCGACAAAAACAACAACACAGAGTTACACATGGGATAAACAAACGTACAGTCAATAACACAATAGAAAAATCTGTATACAGTGTGTGCAAATTAACTAAGGAAATAAGGCAATAAATAGGCAATAGTGGCGAAGTAATTACAATTTTGCAATTTACACTGGAGTGATATATGTGCAGATGAGGATGTGCAAGTAGAAATACTGGTGTGCAAAAGAGCAGAAAAACAATAACAAATATGGGGATGGGCTATTTACAGATGGGCTGCGTACAGCTGCAGCGATCAGTGAGCTGCTCTGACAGCTGACACTTAAAGTTAGTGAGGGAAGTATAAGTCTCCAACTTAAGTGATTTTTGCAATTCGTTCCAGTCATTGGCTGCAGAGAACTGTAAGGAAAGGCGACCAAATGAGGTGTTGGCTTTGGGGATGACCAGTGAAATATACCTGCTGGAGCGTGTGATACTGATGGGTATTGCTATGGTGACCAGTGAGCTGAGATAAGGCGGAGCTATACCTAGCAAAGACTTATAGATGACCTGGAGCCAGTGGGTTTGGCGATGAATATGTAGCGAGGACCAGCCAACGAGAGCATACAGGTTGCAGTGGTGAGTAGTATATGGGGCTTTGGTGACAAAATGGGTGGCACTGTGATCCAATTTGCTGAGTAGAGTGTTGGAGGCTATTTTGTAAATGACATCGCCGAAGTCAAGGATCAGTAGAATAGTCCGTTTTACGAGGGTATGTTTGGCAGCGTGAGTGAAGGAGGCTTTGTTGCGAAATAGGAAGCCGATTCTAGATTTAACTTTGGATTGGAGATGTTTAATGTGAGTCTGGAAGGAGAGTTTACAATCTAGCCAGACACCTAGGTATTTATAGTTGTCCACATATTCTAAGTCAGAACCGTCCAGAGTAGTAATGCTAGTCATGCGGGCGAGTGCGGGCATCGATTGGTTGAAGAGCATGCATTTCGATTTACTAGCATTTGAGAGCAGTTGGAGGCCATGGAAGGAAGTTGTATTCCGTTGAAACTCATTTGGAGGTTTGTTAACACAGTGTCCAATGAAGGGCCAGATGTATACAGACTGGTGTCGTCTGTGTAGAGGTGATTGAAATAATCACCCGCAGCAAGAGCGACATCATTGTTATATACAGAGAAAATAGTCGCGCCGAGAATTGAACCCTGTGGCACCCCCATAGAGACTGCCAGACGTCCTGACAACAGGCCCTCTGATTTGACTCACTGAACTCTATCTGAGAAGTAGTTAGTGAACCAGGCGAGGCAGTCATTAGAGAAAACAAGGCTGTTGAGTCTGCCGATAAGAATGTGGTGATTGACAGAGTCGAAAGCTTTGGCCAGGTCGATGAAGACAGCTGCACAGTACTGTCTTTTATTGATGGCGGTTATGATATCGTTTAGGACCTTGAGCGTGGCTGAGGTGCACCCATGACCAGCTCGGAAACAGATTGCATAGCGGAGAAGGTACGGTGGGATTCGAAATGGTCAGTGATCTGTTTGTTCACTTGGCTTTCAAAGACTTTAGAAAGGCAGGGCAGGATGGATATAGGTCTGTAACAGTTTGGGTCTAGAGTGTCTCCCCCTTTGAAGAGGGGGATGACCACGGCCGCTTTCCAATCTTTAGGAATCTCAGACGATACATAGGAGAAGTTGGGCAGACTAGTAGTAGGGGTTGCAACAATAGCGGCAGATAATTTTAGGAAAAGAGGGTCCAAATTGTCTAGCCCAGCTGATTTGTAGGGATCCAGATTTTGCAGCTCTTTCAGAACAGCTGTCTGGATTTGGGTGAAAGAGAATTGGGGGGGGGGGGGGGGGGGCTTGGGCCAGTTGCTGCTGGGGGTGCAGAGCTGTTGGCCGGGCCGGGGTAGCCAGGTGGAAAGCATGGCCAGTCGTAGGGAAATGCTTATTGGAATTCTCGATTATCGTGGATTTATCGGTGGTGACAGTGTCTCCTAGTCTCAGTGCAATGGGCAGCTGGGAGGAGGTACTCTTATTCTCCATGGACTTTACAGTGTCCCAAAACTTTTTGGAATTAGTGCTGCAGGATGTACATTTCTGTTTGAAAAAGCTAGCCTTTGCTTTCCTAACTGACTGTGTGTATTGGTTCCTGACAACCCTGAAAAGTTATCGTGGGGACTATTCAATGCTAGTGCAGTATGCCACAGGGTGTTTTTGTGCTGGTCAATGGCAGTCTGAAGTGAACCAAGGGCTATATATGTTCTTAGTTCTTAGAATGAATAGACAATTTAGATACTGTTCCAAATATTACCGTCAATAATACAGTAATAAGGACAGTGAAATTCATAGTTAAAATACATTACAGGACAACGAAATTGACATATAATTTTACCTTTAAGGGAAAGTAAGAAAGAACCCTTTTTAACAACATGTTCTACCAAGTCACCAATTGATAGACATTGCAAGTCATTGATTGTATTATCCACTTTTTTGGGAGAACTGTCCTTTTTCTACGACGTGTGCTGCTCAGACACGTGGGTGCCTTACTGCTTTTTTCATGAGTCTGAGAGGTCTAGTGATGATGATGTCTATTAATATTCTGAAGCGGGATGGTTGTAAGGTCAGTCTGTGCCTTGTCTCCCTGTCTACATGGGAGGGACCAAGTAGCCACAATTTACTGTTGACAGGAAGGACATTGACCCCCATTTAATGGTAATTAACAGATATGATGAATGAAAATATATAGCCTCCCTACCTGCCGGAATATCTGATAGAGAAATATGCACTGTTTGTATTCATTTGCATACTGTAATGAGTTAGCATCAAGCTAGGGATAGATTAATATGTTATTATCTTTATACTGTTGTTAGGATGGAGGGTAGGTACAAAGTAGCAATGGCTTGTTGCACACAGAACCCCAGTAGGGGATGTGAGTCACATTTACTTGTAAGAACCATCTGAAATATTATTTTCTCTGAGTAAATGATGCTTTTATGGGTAGCAGATATTTGCATAACAGTACAACTACTCCCCTATCGTTATTTTTCCTCTCATTACAGTATGAAGTACCAGATACTGATTATAACATGTTATATTACACTGTTGCCTGTTAAGATGTTTATGTACTAAAGGTAGGCAGAGTGATTGGCCTAGTCAATAATATAAAAAAAGGCAGAATGACACACTTTAAACTATTACGGTGCATCGTAAATCAATAATGGCGCATATTATCCCCCTTCAACTCCTCTTGTGAGTTGACATATGCCAATATGTTTTTAATATTGGTGTTTTAGTCTATAATTCAAAAGTCACTGATTGGGTTGCTCAGTTCAGCTCTTTTGGAACGAGGGCCGCTGTAAAGCGATTTGGGGAAATTACCAATTTTACATTCACTTGAACTCAACTAGTGAACACCATGTCTGGTCAACCTCACGGTTGTCCATGACGAACCAAAGTCTACATCAGTTATCTCCTATAATAATAGTCCAATACCTTCGTAGCCTCGAGCTGTCTGAGCCCTATGGCTCGTTGTCACGTGTGTCGTAAGGATTTGACCAAAACGCAGCGGGAATGTGTATACTCATTTTCTTTTTAATAGGCAGAAAGAAGTAAAACAGAAACAAAACACACGTATACAAAAACAATGACGATAACAGTCTTGTCAGGCACACAGCTAAACAAGAAACAACTAAACAAGAAACAACTACACACAAAATTCCATAGAAAAACACCCCACTTAAATAGGACCTTCAATTAGAAGCAACTAGGAGCAGCTGCTTCCAATTGAAGGTCAACCCAACAAACACCACATAGAAATAGACATACTAGAACATAACCCAACAAACCCCGAAACACTCTAAACAAACACCCCTCTCAAAACAGAACGTAGCCCAACAAACCCCAAAACACTCTAAACAAACACACCCCTGCCACGTCCTGACCAAACTACAATAACAAATAACCCCTTTACTGGTCAGGACGTGACAGTACCCCCCCCAAAGGTGCAGACCCCGGATGCACCTCACACAAAAAAATAAACCCCAAAACAAAACAAAATAAAAATAATCCTAACTAAAGGGAGGGAAGGGAGGGTAGCCACCGTCACCGACGGTTCTTGTGCTACACCCCCCCTCCCCAACCTCCTACTACGGAGGTTGCGCAGGCTCTGGCCTTACTCCCCAACCTAACCTGTCCACCCCCGCTAAATACTTATTAAATTTTACCCATCCCGAAGTCTCTGGGCTATGGCACATCGCTGAAGACCTCGGGCTGATATGCGTCGCTGGAGACCTCGGGCTGATGTGCGTTGCTGGAGACCTCGGGCTGATGCATGTCGCTGGAGACCTCGGGCTGAAGGGCGACTCTGGGAGCTCCGGACTGGAGGGCGACTCTGGCTGTGCCGATTCCGGACTGTAGGGCGACTCTCTCGGTTCCGGAATGTGGGCCGTCTCTCTCGGTTCCGGACTGTGGGCCGTCTCTCTCGGTTCCGGACTGTGGGCCGTCTCTCTCGGTTCCGGACTGTGGGCCGTCTCTCTACGGGGCACTGTCGCCGGAAGCTCTGGACGAGGCACTGTCGCCGGACACTCTGGACGAGGCACTGTCGCCAGACACTCTGGACGAGGCACTGTCGCCGGACACTCTGGACGAGGCACTGTCGCCGGACACTCTGGACGAGGCACTGTTGCCGGACACTCTGGACGAGGCACTGTTGCCGGAAGCTCTGGACGGGGACTGCACACTGAAGGCCTGATGCATGGGGCTGGCTTAGGAAGCGCCAGACTAGGGACACGCACCACAGGGCTAGTGCGAGGAGCAGGACGAGCTGGACTGGGCTGACGCACTGGAGGCCTGGTGCGTGGGGCTGGTAGTGGAGGTACCAGACTGGAGACACGCACCCCAAGGCTAGTGCGAGGAGCGGGAACAGGACGTACTAGACTGGGCTGACGCACTGGAGGCCTGGTGCGTGGTGCAGGCTTTGGAGGCGCCAGACTAGAGACACGCACCTCAGGGCTAGTGCGAGGAGCAGGAACTGGATACACTGGGCCATGAGTAGGCACTGGAGGTCTGGAGCGCACCTCCTGCACAACCCGTCCTGGCTGGATGGTAATAGTAGCCCTGTACGAGCGGAGTGCTGGCACAGGGCGAACTGGGCTGTGCAGAGGCCTGATGGCTGCCGTGCGAAGAGCAGGCGTAGGGTAGCCTGGGCCTAGGAGGCGCACTGGTGGCCAGATGTGCTGCGCAGGCATCCTCCTCCCAGGCTGGATGCCCACTCTAGGACGGCAATTGCGAGGGGCTGGGATCACTCGCACCGGACTGAGTGTGCACATGGGCGAGATCGTGCGCACTTCCGCATACACCAGCGCTCTCCACTCCAAACGCTCCCCATAATAAGCACGGGGAGTTGGCTTAGGGCTCACCCTTGGCCCAGCCAAACTACCCATGGGGGGCTGCCTCTCGCACTTGCCTCTCGGTGCGTATAATGCCTCATAATAGCGCCGCTCCATCTTGGCTGCCTCCAGCTCCTCCTTAGGGCGCCGGTACTCCCCAGCCTGGTGTCAAGGTCCTGCCCCATCCAGAATCACTTCCCATGTCCATGACTCCACAGAGCTCTGCTGCTGCACCTTCCTCCGCTGCTTGGTCCATTTGTGGTGGGTAGTTCTGTCACAGGTCTCGTAAGGATTTGACCAAAACGCAGCGGGAATGTGTATACTCATCTTCTTCTTCATAGGCAGAAAGAAGGGAAACCGAAACAAAACACACGTATACAAAAACAACGACGATAACAGCCTTGTCAGGTACACAGCTAAACAAGAAACAACTACCCACAAAATCCCATAGAAAACCACCCCTCTTAAATAGGACCTTCAATTAGAAGCAACTAGGAGCAGCTGCTTCCAATTGAAGGTCAACCCAACAAAACCCACATAGAAATAGACATACTAGAACATAACCCAACAAACCCCGAAACACTCTAAACAAACACCCCTCTTAAAACAGAACATAGCCCAACAAACCCCGAAACACACTAAACAAACACACCCCTGCCATGTCCTGACCAAACTACAATAACAAATAACCCCTTTACTGGTCAGGACGTGACACTTGTCCCTGGGTGGCATATGCAGCTTGTTTTGGTCAATACAGGACAAGATTAACCTGTTGGGTCTAGGGGGCAGCATTTGCACGTCTGGATAAAAAAAATGTACCCGATTTAATCTGGTTACTAATCCTACCCAGTAACTAGAATATGCATATACTTATTATATATGGATAGAAAACACTCTAAAGTTTCCAAAACTGTTTGAATGGTGTCTGTGAGTATAACAGAACTCATTTGGCAGGCAAAACCCTGAGACATTTTCTGACAGGAAGTGGATACCTGATGTGTTGTATTGACTTTAAACCTATCCCATTGAAAAACACAGGGGTTTAGGAATATTTTGGCACTTCCTATTGCTTCCACTAGATGTCACCAGCCTTTACAAAGTGTTTTGAGTCTTCTGGAGGGAGATCTGACCGAACAAGAGCCATGGAACGGTGATGTCCCATTAGACACCTGGCGCGCTACTTCATGTTGGGTACCCTCGTTCCAATACGTTATAAAAGACTATGCATTCGTCCACCTTGAATATTATTCATGTTCTGGTTAAAAAGGGCCCTAATGATTTATGCTATACAACGTTTGACATGTTTGAACGAACGGAAATATATTTTTTCCCCTCGTTCATGACGAGAAGTCCGGCTGGCTTACATCATGTGCTAACGAGACGGAGATTTTTGGACATAAATGATGAGCTTTTTTGAACAAAACTACATTCGTTATGGACCTGTGATACCTGGAAGTGACATCTGATGAAGAGAATCAAAGGTAATGGATTATTTACATAGTATTTTCGATTTTAGATCTCCCCAACATGACGTCTAGTCTGTATCGCAACGCGTATTTTTCTGGGCACAGTGCTCAGATTATTGCAAAGTGTGATTTCCCAGTAAGGTTATTTTTAAATCTGGCAAGTTGATTGCGTTCAAAAGATGTAAATCTATAATTCTTTAAATGACAATATAATATTTTACCAATGTTTTCTAATTTTAATTATTTAATTTGTGACGCTGACTTGACTGCCGGTTATTGGAGGGAAACGATTTCCTCAACATCAATGCCATAGTAAAACGCTGTTTTTGTATATAAATATCAACTTGATAGAACTAAAAATGCATGCATTGTCTAACATAATGTCCTAGGAGTGTCATCTGATGGAGATTGTAAAAGGTTAGTGCATCATTTTAGCTGGTTTTATGGTTTTGGTGACCCTGTCTTTGACTTGACAAAACATTACACACAACTCTTGTAAATGTACTGTCCTAACATACTCTAAATTTATGCTTTCGCCGTAAAACCTTTTTGAAATCGTAAAACGTGGTTAGATTAAGGAGATGTTTATCTTTCAAATGGTGTAACATAGTTGTATTTTTGAAAAATTTGAATTTTGACATTTATTTGGATTCAAATTTGCCGCTCTTGAAATGCACCTGCTGTTGATGGAGTGCACCACGGGTGGCACGCTAGCGTCCCACCTAGCCCCAAGAGGTTAAAATGTACCGGCAATCTAGATTCACCAAGTTGTGACTATGTTGGAGAGACACTTATTCCAATCCAATTGGATTAGTGCAGCTAATGCTTACTCATTCATTGCACTGCCGAACAGGAGAGATTTTGAGCTTGAGTTCAAGGAAGAACCCCCATTACGCCGCTTCCTAGAAGTCCAGTCAGCCCACGAGACAGCCGCGAAGTGGAAGGACTGAACAGCGTGCTCCTGCATTGAGCTGGACATCACGATGGTATTTTTAACCTGTTGGGGATAGGGGGCAGTATTTGCACGGCCGGATAAAAAACGTACCCGATTTAACCTCTTACATCTAGACGTTCCGCTAGCGGAACACCTGCTCCAATATCCAATGATAGGCGTGGCGCGAATTACAAATTCCTCAAAAATACAAAAACTTCCATTTTTCAAACATATGACTATTTCACAGTATTTTAAAGACAAGACTCTACTTTATTTAACCACACTGTCCGATTTCAAAAAGGCTTTACAGCGAAAGCAAAACATTAGATTATGTCAGCAGAGTACCAAGCCAGAAATAATCAGACACCCATTTTTCAAGCTAGCATATAATGTCACAGAAACCCAGAAGACAGCTAAATGCAGCACTAACCTTTGATGATCTTCATCAGATGACACACCTAGGACATTATGGTATACAATACATGCATGTTTTGTTCAATCAAGTTCATATTTATATCAAAAAACAGCTTTTTACATTAGCATGTGACGTTCAGAACTAACTTCCGGAGGAATTTGCTAATAATTTACTAAATTACTCACGATAAACGTTCACAAAAAGCATAACAATTATTTTAAGAATTATAGATACAGAACTCCTCTATGCACTCGATATGTCCGATTTTAAAATCGCTTTTTGGTGAAAGCACATTTTGCAATATTCTAAGTACATAGCCCAGCCATCACGGGCTAGCTATTTAGACACCCGGCAAGTTTAGCACTCACCAATATCAGATTTACTATTATAAAAGTTTGATTACCTTTTGTTGACTTCGTCAGAATGCACTCCCAGGACTGCCACTTCAATAACAAATGTTGGTTTGGTCCAAAATAATCCATCGTTATATCCGAATAGCGGCGTTTTGTTCGTGCGTCCCAGACACTATCCGAAATGGTAAATAAGGGTCGCGCGCATGGCGCAATTCGTGACAAAAAAATTCTAAATATTCCATTACCGTACTTCGAAGAATGTCAACCGCTGTTTAAAATCTATTTTTATGCCATTTTTCTCGTAGAAAAGCGATAATATTCCGACCGGGAATCTCCTTTTCGGCAAACAGAGGGAAAAAATCACAAAGACGGGGGCGGCCAGGTCACGCGCCTAAGCCCACAGTCCCTTGATCGGCCACTTGAGAAAGGCGATAATGTGTTTCAGCCTGGGGCTGGGATGACGACATTCAGGTTTTTCCCGGGCTCTGAGCGCCCATGGACGACGTAGGAAGTGTCACGTTAGAGCAGAGATCCTTTGTAAAAGATAGAGATGGCAAAGAAGTTCCAGAAATGGTCAGACAGGCCACTTCCTGTAAAGGAATCTCTCAGGTTTTGACCTGCCATTTGAGTTCTGTTATACTCACAGACACCATTCAAACAGTTTTAGAAACTTTACGGTGTTTTCTATCCATATATAATAAGTATATGCATATTCTAGTTACTGGGTAGGATTAGTAACCAGATTAAATCGGGTACGTTTTTATCCAGCCGTGAAAACACTGCCCCCTAGCCATAAGAGGTTAATCTGGTTACTACTCCTGCCCAGTAACTAGAATATGCATATAATTAGTAGATTTGGATAGAAAACACTCTAAAGTTTGTCTGTGAGTATAACAGAACTCATATGGCAGTCAAAACCCTGAGACAAATCCTAACAGGAAGTGGAAATCTGATGTGTGGAATCACTTTCAAGCTTTGCCATTGAAACACACAGGGACTTATTAATCATTTAGCACTTCCTAAGGCTTCCACTAGATGTCAACAGTCTTTACAAAGTGGTTTGAGTCTTCTATGGTAGAAACTGACCCAAAGAGAGGCTTGGGAAGTTGGTTACAGGGGGAGGGCCATTACTACTATGACGCGGGCGCCCATGGGAATCCTTTTGTTCTGAAACGTTTAGTAAGACAATGCAATCGTCCGCCTTGAATATTATTGAAGCTCTGGTTGAAAAAGGCCCTAAAGATTTATGTTATACAATGTTTGACATGTTTGAACGAATGTAAATATATATTTTTTGCACATTCGTGACGACAAGTCCAGCGCGCTTCAGTACATTATGAGTAGCCTTCGGAACGCGCTAACAAGAAGGAACTATTGGGACATAAATTATTAACTTTTTCGAACAAAACTACATTTGTTGTGGACCTGGGATTCCTGGAAGTGCCTTCTGATGAAGATAATCAAAGGTAAGGGAATATTTACAATAGTATATTTGATTTTAGATGGTTCCAAGATAACATGTATCGACTAGCCTATTTTTCTGAGCATACCACGTCGTTTATTGCAAAGTGTGATTTCCCAGTAAAGTTATTTTTAAATCTGGCAATGCGTTTGCATTCACGAGATGTTAATCTATAATTCTTTGAATGACAATATTACATTTTAACAATGTTTTCAAATAGTAATTTTGTAAATTGTAGCGTTGATTCACCGGAAGCATTTGAGGGAAAATATTTTCTGAACGTCACGCGCCGATGTAAAATGCTGTTTTTATATATAAATATGAACTTTATCGAACAAAAAATGCATGTATTGTGTAACATGATGTCCTAGGAGTGTCATCTGATGAAGATTGTCAAAGGTTAGTGCTGCATTTAGCTGTGTTTTGGGTATTTGTGATGCATGCTAGTTGCTTTGAAAATGGCAGTGTGATTTCTTTTGGCAGGGTACTCTCCTAACATAATCTAATGTTTTGCTTTTGCTGTAAAGCCTTTTTGAAATCGGACAACGTGGTTCAATTCAGGAGAGGAGTATCTATAAAATGGTGTAAAAGAGTCATATGTTTGAGAAATTGAAGTTATAGCATATAGAGGTATTTGTATTTCGCGCGACGCGATTCCACTGGCTGTTGACTAGGGTGGGACGCAAGCTTCCCACGTTCCCAGACAGGTTAAAGTTCTGGACGTGAAGAGTTCCTGATCCTGATGTCATACTGTTTCTAAACAGGTACTGCACTATTTTACAACCTGCAGTGAAACCTGTGGATAAGTTCAGGATATGGTATAGAATATGGTATAGAATATGCATGGACAAAACCACCAGTGGGCAGTCTTTAACCTCTATGGGCTAGGTGGGACGCTAGCGTCCCACCCGTGGTGCACTCCATCAACAGCAGGTGCATTTCAAGAGCGGCAAATTTGAATCCAAATAAATGTCAAAATTCAAATTTTTCAAAAATACAACTATGTTACACCATTTGAAAGATAAACATCTCCTTAATCTAACCACGTTTTACGATTTCAAAAAGGTTTTATGGCGAAAGCATAAATTTAGAGTATGTTAGGACAGTACATTTACAAGAGTTGTGTGTAATGTTTTGTCAAGTCAAAGACAGGGTCACCAAAACCATAAAACCAGCTAAAATGATGCACTAACCTTTTACAATCTCCATCAGATGACACTCCTAGGACATTATGTTAGACAATGCATGCATTTTTAGTTCTATCAAGTTCATATTTATATACAAAAACAGCGTTTTACTATGGCATTGATGTTGAGGAAATCGTTTCCCTCCAATAACCGGCAGTCAAGTCAGCGTCAGAAATTAAATAATTAAAATTAGAAAACATTGGTAAAATATTATATTGTCATTTAAAGAATTATAGATTTACATCTCTTGAACGCAATCAACTTGCCAGATTTAAAAATAACCTTACTGGGAAATCACACTTTGCAATAATCTGAGCACTGCGCCCAGAAAAATACGCGTTGCGATACAGACTAGACGTCATGTTGGGGAGATCTAAAATCGAAAATACTATGTAAATAATCCATTACCTTTGATTCTCTTCATCAGATGTCACTTCCAGGTATCACAGGTCCATAACGAATGTAGTTTTGTTCAAAAAAGCTCATCATTTATGTCCAAAAATCTCCGTCTCGTTAGCACATGATGTAAGCCAGCCGGACTTCTCGTCATGAACGAGGGGAAAAAATATATTTCCGTTCGTTCAAACATGTCAAACGTTGTATAGCATAAATCATTAGGGCCTTTTTTAACCAGAACATGAATAATATTCAAGGTGGACGAATGCATACTCTTTTATAACGTATTGGAACGAGGGTACCCAACATGAACTAGCGCGCCAGGTGTCTAATGGGACATCACCGTTCCATGGCTCTTGTTCGGTCAGATCTCCCTCCAGAAGACTCAAAACACTTTGTAAAGGCTGGTGACATCTAGTGGAAGCAATAGGAAGTGCCAAAATATTCCTAAACCCCTGTGTTTTTCAATGGGATAGGTTTAAAGTCAATACAACACATCAGGTATCCACTTCCTGTCAGAAAATGTCTCAGGGTTTTGCCTGCCAAATGAGTTCTGTTATACTCACAGACACCATTCAAACAGTTTTGGAAACTTTAGAGTGTTTTCTATCCATATATAATAAGTATATGCATATTCTAGTTACTGGGTAGGATTAGTAACCAGATTAAATCGGGTACATTTTTTTTATCCAGACGTGCAAATGCTGCCCCCTAGACCCAACAGGTTAAATATTAACCCCTAGAGTAATAAAAAAAAATCCCATAAAAATATGTCTGTTTAAGCTCGAGATATCAGTTTTTTTGCATGGACCGCATCTCAATCCAACCGCATCACCAATGGCGGCTTTCCGTATCTGTGGTGGAAGGTGGCTGAGCTTCAGCAGTGTTTGTCAGACCATGAGACAATCCCCGAAAATCGATCTTATCACGAAAACATCTGTAGTGTCCGAATGGATTGGCCTACAAACTAATATGGTGTTCTCCGTTTGCTCTACGACCCAAACAAGCGTCAAGGGACATGTCTGATGTCGGTACCGCAGATCTGTCTGTAGTGTCCCAACAGTTTGGGCGATACATTAATATGACACCTCTATGGAAAGCTGAGACCCTTACGAACACGTACATGTCGGTACCAGTTTAAAAATGAATGGATGTATACAGTGCTTTCGGAAAGTATTCACACCCATTGATTTTTTCCACATTTTGTTGTGTTAAAGTCTAAATTTAAAATTGATTAAGTTCATATTTTGTGTCAATGGCCCACACACAATACCCCATAATGTCAAAGTGGTATCATGTTTAGATTTCATTTTTACACCCTAATAAAAAATCAAAAGCTGAAATGTCTTGAGTCAATAAGTATTCAACCTCTTTGAACCCCTAAATAAGATCAGGAGTGGACTCACTGTGTTTGAAAATAATACTGTTTAACATGATTTTCTAATGACTACATCATCCCTGTACTCCACACATGCAATTATCTGTAAGTTCCTCAGTCGAGCAGTCGAGCAGTGAAACACAGATTTAACCACAAAGACCAGGGAGGTTTCCCAATGCCTCTCAAAGAAGGGTACCTATTGGTAGATGGGTAAAAATAAAAAAGCAGAAATTGAATATCCCTTTGAGCATGGTGAAGTTATTAATTACACTTTGTATGGTGTAGCTATACACTCAGCCACTACAAAGATTCATGCGTCCTTCCTAACTCAGTTGCCGGAGCGGAAGGTAAACGTCAGGGATTTAATTTAATGGCTGTGATAGGAGATAACTGAGGATGGATTTTGGTTACTCCACAATACTAACCTAACTGACAGAGTGACAAGAAGGAAGCCTGTACAGAATAAAAATATTCAAAACCATGCATCCTGTTTGCAATAAGGCACTAAAATAAAAATGCAAAAAATGTGGCAAAGAAATTAACTTTATTCCTGAGTACAATGAGTATCACTCTTCATATTTTAATGTATGGTGGTGGCTGCATCATTTTATGGGTATGCTTGTCATTGGCAAGGACTAGGGAGTTTTTTAGGATCAAAATAAACAGAATAGAGTTAATCACAGGCAAAATCCTAGATGGGAACCTGGTTCAGTCTGCTTTCCAACAGACACTGAGAGACAAATTCACCTTTCAGCAGAACAATAACTTAAAACAAGGCCAAAAGTACACTGTAGTTGCTTACCAATATGTCATAGAATGTTCCTGAATGGCATAGTTACAGTTTTGACTAAAATCGTCTTGAAAATCTATGGCAAGACTTGAAAGTGGCTGTCTAGCAATGATCAACAACCAACTTGACAGAATGTTTTAAAGATGAACGTGCAAATATTGTATAATCCAGGTGTGCAAAGCTTTTAGAGATGTACTGTACCCAGAAAGACTCAGAGCTGAAATCACTGCCAAAAGTGATTCTAACATGTATTGACTCAGGGGTGTGAATAATTATGTACATTTGATATTTCTGTATTTCATTATCAATAAATGCGCAAACATTTCTAAAAACATGTTTTCACTTTGTCATTATGGGGTATTGTGTGTCGATGGGTGAGAGAAAAATATATATTTAATCCATTTTGAATTCAGGCTGTAACACAACAAAATGTTTTCTCCGAGACAGTACTTTGTGAATTATCTGCTTAAGATATTTTTCTCCTTAGTGGCTAAGCTTTCATCACAGGCAATGGCCACTGTATGCCTACTAGTACTCACCTCTAATGGTTTATGAAATCCATCTTATCTAGACAGCTTCTATTTACTAGATAATAGACCAGACTTTGTGATAAATAAAAGGCAAAATTGCTACTTCAGACAGGAGAAAATAGGGCTTGATATGTTTTTTTTTCTGCTATGGTGCTTCTGCTATGGAGGAAAGAGAAATTGAATCATCCAGGTGCTAACAAACTGCCATGTTCCCCACCCCTGGGGACCTCTACACGTTGTCGACTAGGGCAGCACCAGGCTTTGAGAAAAGCTCTGAAATCCCTCGCTGATGGGAGGGTGCCCGACAGCTATGCAAAAATCCCTTATTCTTCCAGGAGACCATAATTAGTGAATCATATCTGGTTAAAGAAGTGTGAAATAGAAAATAGGTCTCATTTGTGCTATGATGTGTTTGTGGCCTCCGCTCTTGTTTCTCCCTTCCACTTCCATAACAAAGCAATCAAAACAGACAAATTATATAACACGCTGCTTCCATAGCTGTCGACTTGGCATACAGATTCTTATGAATTCATAAGAGGAAGTGACTAAGAAGTTACAATAAATGAGCATTTGTCCCACTATTGATGCGGTCATGCTTTTGGTGTAGTTTATTACGGGATGTGACTAAGTTGTAGGTTCGATTTCTAACATGCAAGGCAATGCAAAGCTCCTGTACTCACAAGCTACAGGCACTGGAATAGGTTCACAGAATGTCAGTGAGAGTTTATTTAAATAGAGTTTGAAGCCCTCTACCTGCCAACCAGTGGCGACCCGTCATTCAGAACCCCACATTTTTAGATTGTTTCGCATGTTATTTTGGCATTAATACGTGTCACATATCAGTTTGCAAACAATGTAAAAATATATATATATATCATTGAGTTAATAAAGCTCCAAAATGCAGGTGTTTCAGCCTAGCTCAGTGCTATTTGTGGTGGTGGGGCAAGCCAGCAGAAAATACGGAGTGTTGCGCCGTGATTGGCTCAGTGTTCTGTCAGTCATGGGGACACTATGTCACCACCAAGTCTAAGGGTAGAGCTAGAAAAATTGAGCCCCTTCGGTGCTGCCATAGAGTTACATTAGAAGTGCACATCCAAGAAGGCTCAAGGTCATTGACCACGGATAAAATTACGTCAAATCATGGACTGATCATGTCAACATCATACTTTCAAATTCTTAGCTAGCAGTCACCATCATGAATCAAATGAACAATTTACTGACAAATCCTCTATAATCCTTGTCATATGAAGATAAATAATAAAGAGAAATTCTAGATTAAACGTATCGGTGCTAATCAGCCGTTGGACATAAACATTACACAACAAGTTGGAAATCGCAACTACAACAATAAATGGTTTGGAAGGAATCAGTGACAGTGGCAGTCACAGTGGCTAACTGCAAGCATTGCAAAGTAATCACTAGCCTGCTGTTCAGTGGAGTGGCTGTGTGGTCCCGAATCTGGGATTAAGGGCTCTTTTCCAAGTTTAAAAAGATAAAGATTCAACATTGGCCATGCTGTCAATGAAGCATGATTTGTGCCGCAATCAAAACAGCTGTTTACTCGGAACTTCAGTGAGCTCAAGACAACTGGGAAGTCGGGAATAAATTATCACTGACTACGAAAATACGTTCAGAATGGTCATCCGTTGTTACGGATACAGCTATCCTGTGTGTGTTTGTTTTCTCTCCTTCTGCCCTAGTCAAAGTCACCAATCAGAAGACACACCTGCTCCTTTTCCCTTACCCAATCACACCCCATTTCCCTTGGTTTAAAAGTATCCCAATCAGTTCTCTATAGAGATCTCTCTTTTGTTTTTGCACCTACATGTCACTGTGTCCGTTATCCTGTGAGTATTGTATTGTCATGGTGTATGACTGTTTGTTGGTGGGAAAAGGGGATAACCAGCCAAGTCGCCCACTGGCCTTCATTACCCGTAGGAAAACAGTATCTAAATACCCTAGTTAGAACTGGGCGGACCACCCACTGTATTTTTGGTTAGTTCGCTAGCTGTTCTTAAAGCAGGCTAGACTAGCTTAGGGGTTTGTTTGGATATTTATTATTTCTTTCCTTGGGTCAAGCTCAGCCCCTTTTTCCCACACCCCATTTACTGTGTGTTTGAAATAAACCTGAAGTGTTTGATGGTAGATTTAAGTTGTCTGTGGGTTTTCGTTCTCACTGTTACTTTTTCACTGGTGTGATTTGCATGAGATATGTTACGGGTCTAGTTTCCATCCCCCCTAGACTGCAGGGCAAAAGTGGTTCGTAACATCCGTCATCATTCGGCATTGTTAATCTGGCCTCTTTCTAGAGCTACGACCTTAAGATCAGTGACATCATCATGATTCAAACTTGTTTTTTCAGGGTTCACAGTTGTTTTGAATGCACCATAAATCCAGAGAATGCCAAACTTTGATGACAAAATTTGTCTACAAAGGACCGCCGCTCCACCTTCCTGTTCAAGTGAGCACAGCACAACAAGATGAGTCCAAAAATGTATTGTATGCTGCTGCATAAATGATGTAATATGCCAGGGAGATATGTATACTATAGCTAAGAAAGTAATACTAAGTGTATGTTGTGTAGTAAAATGTTAGTAGCCCATGTGCCTCACCCTAATAATTTGGTCTATTGACCCCTCTTAATTGAACCTACTATTCTGACTTGGTGGTGCACATGTAGCCTATAACCTGTTTTAGAGAAATGTAATCATTGAATATTGTAAGAGCTTTCATTGTCTGCTTATATGCCCCCTTTATTTATCCTACTGTTCTGACTTGGTGTACAGGGAGAACACTGTATGAACAGCTCATGTTCTGAATTCTGTCGCTGTATATATTATATTGACTACGTCCGTCCTAGCTTGATCATTAATGTCTTAATCGAAATTACGGATGGCCTCTTATGCGCTTGTCGTCCCCCTATGCCATAGTTTGTACATCTCAATTGTCATTAGAAACCACATTTGCTTAAGCAAGTCAGCCACATCAGCTATGTTTTTTTAAAGGCAGTAAATGAGGCTGAATGAACTGTTTAGCAGCCAGACAAGGCTCCACTGATAGCCAGGTGTAGCAGTGGTAAGATTTTGGGACTGCTGTTGGGACAGCTTTATGTAGGCCCTAACAGTTTGTGGGCACCATTTGTCACCTTTATAGTGCAAATAATGTATTTTTTTTGTGTTGTGGCTTTGCTGGCATGCATCCCACTTTATTTATTTTTTTTGCCCCACCAAGCTGTACATGGTAAAATCACCACTGTTGCCAACACATCTTTCAAATAATTTAACCTGTTTGGGCTAGGGGGCAGTATTGAGAATTTTGGAAAAAATATGTGCCCATTTTTAACTGCCTCCTACACCAACTCAGAAGCTAGAATATGCATATTATTGTTCAGGTTTGGATAGAAAACACCCTAAAGTTTCTAAAACTGTTTGAATGGTGTCTGTGAGTATAACAGAACTCCTATGGCAGGCAAAAACCTGACAAGGTTTCATGCAGGAAGTGGCCTGTCTGACAAGGAGTCGTGCGTCTTGCATCTGTTTATTGAAGAGTAAGGATCTTAGCTGTAACGTGACAATTCCCAGGGCTCCAATAGGCTCTCAGAACCCGGGAAAAACCTGAATGATGACGAGGCAGCCTCTGGCTGAAACAGATTATCGCCTTATCCAAGTGGCCGATCAGAGGACCATTGAATGAGGCGCGTGCACGATTCGCCCCCGTGGAGAAATTTCATTCGGCTGTTTAGCTTATTGCAGATTCCCGGTCGGAATATTATCGCTTTTCTACGAGATAAATGGCATAAAAATTGGTTTTAAACAGCGGTTGACATGCTTCGAAGTACGGTAATGGAATATTTAGAAATTTTTTGTCACGCCATGCACCATGCGCACGACCGTTATTTACCATTCGTATAGTGTCTAGAACGCACGAACAAAACAGAGGATATTTGGATATAACGATGGATTATTTGGGACCAAACCTACATTTGTTATTGATGTAGAAGTCCTGGGAGTGCATTCTGACGAAGAACAGGAAAGGTAAGAACATTTTTCTTATAGGAAATAGGATTTTGGTGAAGGCTAATCTTGCCGGGTGTCTAAATAGCTAGCCGTGATGGCTGGGCTATGTACTTAGAATATTGCAAAATGTGCTTCATCCGAAAAGCTATTTTAAAATCGGACATATCGAGTGCATAGAGGAGTAATGTATCTATAATTCTTAAAATAATTGTTATGCTTTTTGTGAACGTTTATCGTGAGTAATTTAGCAAACTGTTAGTAAATTCCCCGGAAGTTTGCGGGGGGTATGCTTTTTCTGAACGTCACATGCTAATGTAAAAAGCTGTTTTTTGATATAAATATGAACTTGATTGAACAGACATGCATGTATTGTATAACATAATGTCCTAGGTGTGTCATCTGATGAAGATCATAAAAGGTTAGTGCTGCATTTAGCTGTGGTTTGGGTTTTTGTGACATTACATGCTAGCTTGAAAAATGGGTGTCTGATTATTTCTGGCTGGGCACTCTCCTGACATAATCTAATGTTTTGCTTTCGTTGTAAAGCCTTTTTGAAATCGGACAGTGTGGTTAGATTAAGGAGAGTCTTGTCTTTAAATAGCTGTAAAATAGTCATATGTTTGAGAAATTTAAGTAATAGTATTTCAAACGATTCAAAAATCGCGCCACTGAATTCAGGTGGCTGTTACGTAGGTGGGACGAATTCGTCCCGCCTTGCCCATAGAGGTTAAACCGGTACTGGGCTACCTTCAGATGAGGCTTGTCAAGCTTGTGGGCTTCCCAAAGCAAAACAACTGACATGTTCATATTCGTGAGAGTCTCACATTTACATAGAGATGTATATTATTGTGTAACCAAAACTGTTTGGACGCTACAGACAGAAACTGGCAGATCGGCGGTACCGACATCAGACAAGTCCCGTAACGCTTGCTAACATATGGAGATTTAAGTTTTATTTATTTAATTTCACCTTTATTTAACCAGGTAGGCTAGTTGAGAATAAGTTCTCATTTATAACTGCGACCTGGCCAAGATAAAGCAAAGCAGACATATACAACAACACAGTTACACATGGAATAAACAAACATACAGTCAATAATACAGTAGAAAAAAGTCCATATACAGTGTGTGCAAATGAGGTAAGTTAAGGGAGTTAAGGCAATACATAGGCCGTGGTGGCGAAGTAATTACAATATACCCATTAAACACTGGAGTGATAGAATGTGCAAGTAGAGATACTGGGGTGCAAAGGAGAAAGATAAATAAATAAATACAGTATGGGGATGAGGTAGTTGGATGGGCTATTTACAGATGGGCTATGTACAGGTGCAGTGATTTGTGAGCTGCTCTGGCGGCTGGTGATTAAAGCTAGTGAGGGAGATATGAGTCTCCAGCTCCAGTGATTTTTGCAGTTCGTTCTTTTTTGAGTTTGTGCTGCAGGATGCAAATTTCTGTTTGAAACAGCTAGCCTTAGCTTTCCTAACTGCCTGTGTATATTGCTTCCTAACTTCCCTGAAAAGTTGCTTATCACGGGGGCTAATCGATGCTAATGCAGTACGCCACAGGATGTGTTTGTGCTGGTCAAGGGCAGTCAGGTCTGGAGTGAACCAAGGGCTATATCTGTTCCTCGTTCTTAATTTTTTGAATAGGGCATCCTTATTTAAGATTGTGAGGAAAGCACTTTTAAAGAATAACCAGGCATCCTCTAATGACGAGATAAGGTCAATATCCTTCCAAGATACCCGGGCCAGGTCGATTAGAAAGGCCTGCTCGCTGAAGTGTTTTAGGGAGCGTTTGACAGTGATGAGGGGTGGTCGTTTGACCGCAGACCCATTACGGATGCAGGCCAAGAGGCAGTGATCGCTGAGATCTTGGTTGAAAACAGCAGATGTGTATTTGGAGGGCAAGTTGGTAAGGATGATATCTATGAGGGTGCCTGTCTTTACGAATTTGGGATTGTACCTGGTAGGTTCATTGATAATTTTGTGAGATTGAGGGCATCAAGCTTCGATTGTAGGATGGTCGGGGTGTTAAGCATGTCCCAGTTTAGGTCACCTAGCAGCATTAGCTCTGAAGATAGATGGGGGGCAATCAATTCACATATGGTGTCCAGGGCACACCTGGGGGCAGAGGGTGGTCTATAGCAAGCGGCAACGGTAAGAGACTTGTTTCTGGAAAGGTGGATTTTTAAAAGTAGAAGCTCGAATTGTTTGGGTACAGACCTGGATAGTAAGACAGAACTCCACAGGACATCTCTGCAGTAGTCCTCTATCTGCCAACACATGGAATAGTTTTAAGATGGTCATAGCAAGGATCATTTAGCTATTTGATTTTGAATATTAGGAATCTTTTCGGTAATAACAAAATGTAATTAATTTATTTGACGAAATATTGAATTTGGCCTTTCTGCTACTAGCCCATTGTAACGGCCGTCGTCAGAATTAGACCAAGGTGCAGCAGAGGATGTGTTCCTCATTAGAATTTTAATCCAAAAAGAGAACACTTTACAAAAACGAGACAAAAACGACCAGAAACAGTCCTGTCAGTACTGTTTGGCTGTCGGTTTTCCTGTTTTTTTGTATAGTGTTCTTTCGTCAATTAAACGTCTATGATGAACACTAACTCCGCTGCACCTTGGTCTTCTTCCGACAAGACAGCCGTTACAGAATTACCCACCAAAAACGGACCAAGCAGCGGAGGAAGGAGCAGCGCAAGGAGAAGAACCAGGAGAGGAGCTATCTGGAATCGTGGACTTGGGTAGAAATCCTGGACGGTAAAGGACCATGGGCTCAAGCTGGGGATTATCGCCGCCCGCAGTGGGAGATCGAGGCGGCGAGAGCTGAGAGGCGCTGGTATGAGGAAAGGGAGCGCAGCAGACACGAGAGGCAGCCCCAAAAATGTTTTTTGGGGGGCACACGGGGAGATTGGCGGAGTCAGGTGGTAGACCTGAGCCAACTCCCTGTGCTTACCGGAAGCAGCGTGGTACTGGTAAGACACCGTGTTATGCTGTGGAGCGCACGGTGTCCCCAGTGCGCGTTCAAAGCCCGGTGCGCTACATACCAGCCCCCCGCAAGTGCCATGCGAGGGCAGGCATCGAGCCAGGACGGGTTGTGTCAGCTCAGCGCGTCTGGTCTCCAGTGCGCCTTTTCGGGCCAGGGTATCCTGCACCGGCTCTGCGCACTGTGTCTCCAGGGCGCTGGGAGGGTCCAGTTCGCCCAATGCCTGCTCTCCGCCCGTGCCGGGCCAAAGTGGGCATTCAGCCTGGAGTGTGGGTAAAGATCGTCCGTACCAGAACTCCAGTGCTCCCCCACAGCCCGGTTTATCCTGTGCCTCCTTCTCGGACCAGGCCTCCAGTGGGTCTCCCCATCCTGGTTAAGCATGTGCCTCATCCACGGACCAGGCCTCCAGTGGGTCTCCCCATCCTGGTCTCTCCTGTGCCGCTTCCACGGACCAGGCCTCCAGTGGGTCTCCCCATCCTGGTCAGTCCTGTGCCTGCTCCACGGACCAGGCCTCCAGTGGGTCTCCCCATCCTGGTCTCTCCTGTGCCGCCTCCTTGGACTAGGCCTCCAGTGGGTCTCGCCAGTCCAGAGCCGCCAGAGCTGCCCGCCTAGGGCCAGATCTCTTACATGTCTCCTCAGCCTGGTGAATCCTGGGTCAGTGCCGCCGGAGCCGCCAGGGACGCCCGCCAGCCGGGCGCAGCCATCGTAGCCCGCCAGCCCGGGCGCAGCCATCGCCGCCCGCCAGCCGGGAGCAGCCATCGCCGCCCGCCAGCCGGGCGCAGCCATCGCCGCCCGCCAGCCGGGCGCAACCAGGTGAAAGCTATGATCCCTTATTGATTTCACTTCAATCATTGTAGATGAAGGGTTAAAGAAGGATTTTTAAGCCTTGAAACAATTGAGACGCATTTGGTATGTGTGCCATTCATAGGGTGCAAAGCTGCTCTGTTTTTCACACAACAGTTTCCCGTGTGTATCAAGTATGGTCCACCACTCAAAGGACATCAAGCCAACTTGACACAATACATTTTGTCAGAGCATTTAGGGTTAAGTGCCTTGCTCAAGTGCATATCAACAGATTTTTCACCTAGTCAGCTTGGGGATTCAAACCAGCAACATTTATGTCACTGGCCCAAAACTCTTAACCACTAGGCTACCTGCTGTCCTGCCACAAATGCCACATGATATTGGTTGAACTGAACTAGTGCTAAACTGGCTGTTTTAATTGGATACGCATACATTCAATAATAATCAAATGTCCTTAAAATTATTTTTTAACTACATTTTTTAGTCTCCTGGTAGCAGCATAAGGCCAAAGTAAATTAACTCAAAACGCATCAATGACATTGTGATTTTCCCGTACTAGGGCAAAGGATAGTTAAATTACTCTTATCTAAACGTCACTACCTCAAGCAAAATTTCCATATTGCTTACCTAAGTATCACTGCGGATTTGTTATGTAATCAAGAGTGTTATTGTTGAATCAGCAAAAGCTCTCACATTTAACATAATGGACCATAAATTCACGATATATAGTTGGAAAGAAAAGGTTATACTAGCAAAAACCTTTCACTTGGATCTATTAACAAATTCAAAGTAGTGAAAATAAGAGGCCTGTTTAGTGAGTGGATCTTACAGTAAGTCACGTCAGGCTCAGTAATATGGAAAGATTATCAGATGCTGCTGTAACGTTCTGTGTTTATTTTCTTAGTCAACCTTGTGTTCTGTTTCATTGTGTTCTTGAACATGGCCCTGTTTCTTTGTGTTCTTGCATGTAGCCCTGTCTTTCATTTTTGTTCATTGATTTCACCTGGTCTCATCAGTTCCTTATTTAGTTCAGTTCATTCTGTTTGTGCCTTCGTGAGGTATTGTTCATTTTGACTCTACTAAGCATTTTCCTAGCCCGTTTGTGAGAACCAGTTACTGCCTTCAGTCCTAGTTTTTGATTCACCTGCCTGTTTTCCTCCCTGTGTATGACCATTCCTTGCCTGTGACCATGATTCCTGTCTTCTGCGAAGGTGAAATAAACACCTGCCGCGCTCTGCGTGTGAATCTACACCTTTTTCTCCCTGAGTATTCATTATTCATATCTGAAACTTTGGCTCAGCTATCACAGAAGTTGACTCAACTACAGCGTTACTTGTTAATCCATATCCACCCCCAGCTTTTCAATTCATTTTGTAATTCACTAGAATTGAAACAAGGCACGTGGGCTTGAATTGCTCATCTCCCCACATATAGTTATTATTCAAACCCTCAGTACAGCTCCTGAATAACATTGTTACTACACTTCCATAATGTGTGATGCAATACATCTCATAATAATCTTAAATTGCGAAATAATGAGGATTACGGATAACCTCAATATTCAGGCAACAATACAGATATGGTTGCATTTCTGAAGTGAGATGTCTTCAAGGGTCCCCTAACCTCTCACTGGACTCTCTGTGTTTGGGGAAAAAAATACAATCAAAATACCATTTTGATTATGTCAGAAAAATAAGTGATGATTCAATGTTAGACAAATGCCTCAATCTCTAACTGACAAAACATACTCTTAATGTTAGATGTTTGTTCATGTATAAAGTACTGTGACAAAGCTTATTGAAGAAAATCTTACAGATTTGCACCATGCATTTGATATAATAGCAGTGCAAGAATTACTCCCTACCCAACATGTATAATGTTCTGAAAAAACACTAAGAGAGACCACCTAATACTGCCACATCACAGTGCTTAGTTTGCTAAAAAGGGGTTTAAGTGTTGCCAGGGATGGTGTTGTCTGCTAAACAAGTCAATAATAAAGATGAAAGATGCCCCTAGGCCTAAAGGACATTCAACAGCATGTCAAATACTCTCTCTGCATCATTTAATCAACATTTTCATGCATTCACAACCTTCTGATAAAAATGATGATCAATTGCAATGCACAGATCCAGATAATCAGATTTACCGTATAATAGTTAGAATGAAATATTGTATAATTTCCGGTGCTTTTGTTACAGTGTCTCTCTACACTTGTTTCCCTCAAATGTGAAGCTGGTAATCCTGGATAAAGGCGGATGCCAAATCAGGTGAGAGACATCCTGTGTTCCGTCAGGTGTAATGTTTCTTAAACATCTGCCCTGCATTCTCTGCGAGGGCAATAAATTGCAATGTCCGTACTGTGAGACACCTAAGACAGCACTACAGGGAGACAGGACGGACAGCTGATCGTCCTCGCAGTGGCAGACTACATGTAACAACACCTGCACAGGATCGGTATATACGAACACCACACCTGCAGGACAAGTACAGAATGGCAAACACAACTGCCCGAGTTACACCAGGAAAGCACAATCCCTCCATCAGTGCTCAGACTGTCCGCAATAGGCTGAGAGAGGCTGGACTGAGGGCTTGTAGGCCTGTTGTAAGGCAGGTCCTCACCAGACATCACCGGCAATAATGTCGCCTATGGGCACAAACCCACCATCGCTGGACCAGACAGGACTGGCAAAAGGTGCTCTTCACTGACGACTCACAGTTTTGTCTCACCAGGGGTGATGGTCAGATTTGCGTTTATCGTCGAAGGAATGAGCGCTACACCAAGGCCTGATCTCTGGAGCGGGATCGATTTGGAGATGGAGGGTCCGTCATGGTCTGGGGTGGTGTGTCACAGCATCATCGGACTGAGTTTGTTGTCATTGCAGGCAATCTCAACGCTGTGCGTTACAGGGAAGACATCCTCCTCCCTCATGTGGTACCCTTCCTGCAGACTCATCCTGACATGAACCTCCAGCATGACAATGCCACCAGCCATTCTGCTCATTCTGTGCGTGATTTCCTGCAAGACAGGAATGTGAGTTTTCTGCCATGGCCAGCGAAGTGCCCGGATCTCATTCCCATTGAGCACGTCTGGGACCTGTTGGATCGGAGGGAGCGGGCTAGGGCCATTCCCCCCAGAAATGTCCAGGAACTCGCAGGTGCCTTGGTGGAAGTGTGGGGTACCATCTCACAGCAAGAACTGTCAAATCTGTTGCAGTTCATGAGGAGGAGATGCACTGCAGTACTTAATGCAGCTGGTGGCCACACCAGATACTGACTGTTACTTTTGATTTTGACCCCCCCCCTTTTTTCAGGGACACATTATTCCATTTCTGTTAGTCACATGTCTGTGGAACTTGTTCAGTTTATGTCTCAGAGGTTGAATCTTGTTATGTTCATACAAATATTTACACATTTATTTTTTTGCTGAGTTTACATACGTATGAGATGAGTAATGCAAGATATGTAAACACTATTAAAGTGTGACTAGTGATCCATTTATTAAAGTGGCAATGTTTTCAAGTCTGTATGTAGGCAGCAGCCTCTCTGTGATCGTGATGGCTGTTTAACAGTCTGATGGCCTTGAGATAGAAGCTGTTTTTCCAGTCTCTCGGGTCCCAGCTTCGATGCACCTATACTGACCTCACCTACTGGATGATAGCGGGGTGAACAGACAGTGGCTTGGGTGGTTGTTGTCCTTGATTATCTTTTTGGCCTTCCTGTGACATCGGGTGCTGTAAGTGTCCTGGAGGGCAGGTAGTTTGCCCCCGATGATGCGTTGTGCAGATGGTACCACCCTCTGGAGGGCCTTGCGGTTGTGGGCGGTTCAGTTGCCGTACCAAACGGTGATACAGCCCGACAGGATGCTCTCAATTGTGCATCTGTAAAAGTTTGAGGGTATTAGGTGATTAGCCAAATTTCTTCAGCCTCCTGAGGTTGAAGAGGTGCTGTTGCGCCTACTTCACCACACTGTCTGTGTGGGTGGACCATTTCAGTTTGTCCGTGATGTGTACGCCGAGGAACTTAAAGTTTCCCCTTCTCCACTGCTGTCCCGTCGATGTGGATAGGGGGGTGATCCCTCTGCTGTTTCCTGAAGTCCACAATCATCTCCTTTGTTTTTTGTTGACGTTGAGTGAGAGGTTGTTTTCCTAACACCACACTCCGAGTGCCCTCACCTCCTCCCTGTAGGCTATCTCGTCATTGTTGGTAATCAAGCATACCACTGTTCTGTCGTCTGCAAACTTGATGATTGAGTTGGAGGGCGTGCATGGCCATGCAGTCATGGGTGAACAGGGAGTACAGGAGGGGCAGTGAAGTGGAGATGTTGTTTCCAACCTTCACCACCTGGGGGCGGAACGTCAGGAAGTCCAGGACCCAATTGCACAGGGCGAGGTTGAGACCCAGGGCCTCAAGCTTAATGATGAGCTTGGAGGGTACTATGGTGTTGAATTCTGAGCTAATGTTAATGAACAGCATTCTTACATAGGTCTTCTGCTTGTCCAGATGAGATAGGGCAGTGTTACGGCGATTACATCGTCCGTGGACCTATTGGGGCGGTAGGAAAATTGAAGTGAGTCTAGGGTGACAGGTAAGGTGGAGGTGATATGATCCTTGAATAGCCTCTCAAAGCACTTCATGATGACAGAAGTGAGTGCTGTGGGGCGATAGTCATTTAGTTCAGTTACCTTTGCCTTCTTTGGTACTGGAACAATGGTGGCCATCTACCTCCCTACCATCTAGTAGTTTGAGATGTTAAATGTGCATCAAAGCTGGGACCGAGAGACTGATAAACAGCTCCTATCTCCAGGCCATCAGACTGTTAAACAGTCACCACTAGCCGGCCTCTGCCCAGGACCCTACCCTGAACCTTAGTCATTGTTACTAGCTGGCTACCACCCGGTACTCTGCCCTGCACCTGAGAGACTGCTGCCCTATGTACATAGAGTAATTGAACACTGGTCACTTTCATAATGTTACATACTGTTTTACCCATACTATATTCTAGTCATGGCTAGGGCAGTTGCTGTGAACGTATTAACACCACACTAGGAGTCATGAGTCACGGTAATCTCCTTTTATGCACTCAAGACTTGCGTTGGTAGTACCCAACTCACTTACGACCATCATGTCGCTAATGGCCTGGTACTTAGGGCTTTTATTGTCCCTGTAAATACTCTGACATCAATGCAAATCCAATCGAATATCACATCAAACATAAAAAAACAGCACTGTGCTTTTAAAACTCACCTCACTGTGATTGATCAATTTGAATAAAGAAATATAACAACAGGTTGAAACTGAGTGGAAAACATGGTCATTGAGGATGTTGTTTCAAAGCCTAATAATGAAATGGACATTACTTTCTAAGTTGATAATTCATTCAAAACAAACATACGCATATTAGAGCTTATGCATACACATAGGCCTACACAGTATATGAGCCCAGGCCCAAATGTTTTTTTATTTTTTTATGAAAATAGTGATCGTGTCTTTCTACAACACATAACCTACCGCATATTACGCACGGCAGAAAAACATATACAGTACTAGTGTAAAGTTTTGACAGATTTCCACCGGTCAAATGTCCATTGCTTGTGTTTCTTGGCCCAACGTCTTTTCTCCTTTTTGGTGTCCTTAAGTACTGGTTTCTTTGCAGCAATTCGACCATGAATGCCTGATTCACGCAGTCTCCTCTGAACAGTTGATGTTGAGATGTGTCTGTTACTTGAACTATGTGAAGCATTAATTTGGGCTGCAATCTGAATTGCAATTAATTGCCCATTTCTGAGGCTGGTAACTCTAATGAACGTATCCTCTGCAGCAGAGGGAACTCTGGGTCTTCCTTTCCTGTGACGGTCCTCATGAGAGCCAGTTTCATCATAGTGCTTGGTGGTTTTGTGACTGCAATTGAAGAAACTTTCAAAGCTCTTGATATTTTCCTGATTGACTGACCTTCATGTCTTAATGTAATGATGGACTGTCATTTCACTTTGCTTATTTGAGCTGTCCTTGCCATAATATGGACTTGGTATTTTACCAAATTGCCCTACCTTCTGTATACCACCCCAACTGCACCTTGTCACAACACAACTGATTGGCTCAAATGAATTAAGAAGGAAAGACATTCCATAAATTAACTTTTAACAAAGCACCCCTGTTAATTGAAATGCATTCCAGGTGACTACCACATGAAGCTGGTTGAGAGAATGCCAAGAGTTTGTAAAGCTGTCAAGGCAATGGGTGGCTACTTTGAAGAATCTCATATAAATATATTTTGATTTGTTTAACACTTTTTTTGTTACTATAATTCCATATGTGTTATTTCATAGTTTTGATGTCTTCACTGTTATTCTAGAATGTAGAAAATAGTAAAAATAAAGAAAAACCTTGGAATGAGTAGTTGTGTCCAAACTGTTGACTGGTATTCTTCATATTAACTTAATTACCTCGACTGGCCTATTACCCCGCACGCTGACTCTGTATATATTGTATATATTCTGTATATATTCTTGTTACTGTTATTTCATTGTTGCTCTTTAATTATAATGTTTTTATTTTCTTTTTTGTTTTAGTTTTTTGTATATTTTTTTTAACTTCAATTTATTTTCGTAAATACTTTGTTAACACGTATTTTCTTAAAACAGCATTGTTGGTTAAGGGCTTGTAAGTAAGCATTTCACTGTAAGGTTGTATTCGGTGCATGTGACAAATAAAATTTGATTTGACAAAACAAATGACCACTGGATTGATGCTATTGTTCTGCCAGATAGACATGTAGCTACAGTGCCTTCAGAAAGTGTTCATACCCCTTGACTTATTCCACATTTTGTTAATCTACAAACAATAACCCATAATGACAAAGTGAAAACATGTTTTTAGAAATGTTTGCAAATTAATAGAAAATTAAATACAGTAAAATTTCATTTACATAAGTACTCACACCCTTTGCCATGACACTCCAAATTGAGCTCCGGTGCACCCAATTTCCTTTGATCATCCTTGAGATGTCACTACAACTTGATTGGAGTCCACCTGGGGTCAATTAAATTGTTTGGACATTTATTAGAAAGAAACACACCTGTCTATATAAGGTCCCACAGTGTCTCCATCATTGGGAAATTGAAAAAATATGGAACTACCCAGACTTTGCCTAGAGCTGGCTGTCCGACCAAACTGAGCAACAGGGCAAGAAGGACCTTAGTCAGGGAGGTGACCAAGAACCCAATTACCACTCTGACAGAACTAAATAGTTATTTGGCTGAGATGGTAGAACCTTACAGAAGGACAACTGTCTCTACAGCACTTCACCAATCTGGGATTTATGGGAGAGAGGCCAGACGGAAGCCACTCCTGAGAAAAAGGCACATGACAGCATGCCTGGAGATTTCAAAAAGACACACAAAAGAATCAGAACATAAGGCATAAGATTCTGTGGTCTGATGAGACAGAAATTGAACTCTTTGGCATGAATGCAAAGTGCTATGTCTGGAAAAACAGGCACAGCTCATCAACCATCTAACACCATCCCTACAATGAAGCATGGTGGTGGCAGCATCATGCTATGGGGATGCTTTTCAGCGGCTGGGATTGGGAGACTGGTAATGATAGAGGGAACAATAAATGGAGCCAAATACAGGAAAATCCTTGATGCGAACCATTCCAACAGGTCAATGACCCCAGGCATACAGCCAAAGCAATGCTAGAATGGCTTCAAAACAAGGATGTGAAAGTCCTTCTGTGGCCCAGCCACAACCCCAGACTTGAATCCCATTGAAACACTGTGGAAAGACTTGAAGATTGCTGTTCACCACCTCTTCCCATCTAACTTAACAGAGCTTGAGAAAATCTGCAAGAAAGAATGGGAGAAAATCCCCAAATCCAGATGTGCAAAGCTGATACAGAGATACTCAAGACGACTCAAAGCTATAATCGCCACCAAAGGTGCTTCTACAAAGTATTGACTCAGGGGTGTGAATACTTATGTAAATGTTTTTTCTGTATTTCATTTTCAATAAATGTGCATACATTTCTAAAAACAATTTTTCACTTTGTCATTTTGGGGTATTGTGTGTAGATGGGTGAGAAATATCAATTTAATACATTTGAATTCAGGCTGTAACAACAAAATGTGGAATAAATCAAGGGGTATGAATACTTTCTGAAGACACAGTAGTTAACATTTAATTGAGAAGGTTTTTGGGAAAGCCTTTCCATCTACACGAAGACGTTTAAGCCTATCATTAGTATAACTAAATTTGTACTGTTCCTTAATTGTTTGAAACCAACGGAGGAAGCCACTTAGGGGCCTTGGTATAAAACAAAAATGGCTAGTCCATTTCCTCTTTTTTTCTAAGCTAGTCTTGACTCCTTACGGATTTGTGAAGCCTATCTCTTAGCCTAAAAATTGCATTCTCCTTATGTAGTCTACCATGACAGTCCCACTTGGCCGATAACATATTGCAGCCTAAATGTAATTCTATTTAGTTAATTATATGCTTCAAAAGATAATCACTGACCATTCAATAGCTTATTTCCAGCTTCAGTGTTTTTATATGCCTTCGAATCACAAGGGCAAATAATAGGTAACAGGCATGCAAAACCCCTCAATTTGGCTTAGTAATTTCAACAGCGTGAAAAGCCAGGAACAACACTAGCAGTCATAAATGAATGATGGATGTTTACGATGCATTCCAAATAGGCTACACTTTGTACCAACTCTGATTCATGCCAATTGGATAACATGAATAGTTGTCCATTTTGTGAGTGTCATATCCCGGCGACCCAGTATTTTACCCCTCCTGCATAAAGTTAGGGCCAAATACATCCAGTAAGACATGGTGCAGCCAAGTGCCTTGATAAAAATAGTGAAACATTTGTAATTATTATTTTTTATTTCACCTTTATTTAACCAGGTAGGCTAGTTGAGAACAAGTTCGCATTTGCAACTGCGACCTGGCCAAGATAAAGCGTAGCTATTCGACACATACAACAACACAGAGTTACACATGTAATAAACAAAACATACAGTCAAAAATACAGTAGAATAAAAGAAAACAAAAAGTCTATATGCAGTGAGTGCAAATGAGGTATGTTAAGGCAATAAATAGGCCATGGTGGCGAAGTAATTACAATATAGCAATTAAACACTGGAATGGTAGATGTGCAGAAGATGCATGTGCAAGTAGAGATAGTGGGGTGCAAAGGTGCAAAATAAATAAATACAGTATGGGGATGAGGTAGGTAGATAGACGGGCTGTTTACAGATGAGCTATAGTGAGGGAAAAAAGTATTTGATCCCCTGCTGATTTTGTACGTGTGCCCACTGACAAAGAAATTATCAGTCTATAATTTTAATGGTAGGTTTATTTGAACAGTGAGAGACAGAATAACAACAACAAATCCTGAAAAACGCATGTAAAAAATGTTATAAATTGATTTGCATTTTAATGAGGGAAATAAGTAATTGACCCCCTCTGCAAAACATGACTTAGTACTTGGTGGCAAAACCCTTGTTGGCAATCACAGAGGTCAGACGTTTCTTGTAGTTGGCCACCAGGTTTGCACACATCTCAGGAGGGATTTTGTCTCACTCCTCTTTGCAGATCTTCTCCAAGCCATTAAGGTTTCGAGGCTGACGTTTGGCAACTCGAACCTTAAGCTTCCTCCACAGATTTTCTATGGGATTAAGGTCTGGAGACTGGCTAGGCCACTCAAGGACCTTAATGTGCCTCTTCTTGAGCCACTCCTTTGTTGCCTTGGCCGTGTGTTTTGGGTCATTGTCATGCTGGAATACCCATCCACGACCCATTTTCAATGCCCTGGCTGAGGGAAGGAGGTTCTCACCCAAGATTTGACGGTACATGGCCCCGTCCATCGTCCCTTTGATGCGGTGAAGTTGTCCTGTCCCCTTAGCAGAAAAACACCCCCAAAGCATAATGTTTCCACCTCCATGTTTTACGGTAGGGATGGTGTTCTTGGGGTCATAGGCAGCATTCCTCCTCCTCCAAACACAGCGAGTTGAGTTGATACCAAAGAGCTCCATTTTGGTCTCATCTGACCACAACACTTTCACCCAGTTGTCCTCTGAATCATTCAGATGTTCATTGGCAAACTTCAGACGGGCATGTATATGTGCTTTCTTGAGCAGGGGGACCTTGCGGGTGCTGCAGGATTTCAGTCCTTCATGGTGTAGTGTGTTACCCATTGTTTTCTTGGTGACTATGGTCCCAGCTGCCTTGAGATCATTGACAAGATCCTCCCGTGTAGTTCTGGGCTGATTTCTCACCGTTCTCATGATCATTGCAACTCCACGAGGTGAGATCTTGCATGGAGCCCCAGGCCGAGGGAGATTGACAGTTCTTTTGTGTTTCTTCCAACTGTTGTCACCTTCTCACGAAGCTGCTTGGCGATGGTCTTGTAGCCCATTCCAGCCTTGTGTGGGTCTACAATCTTGTCCCTGACATCCTTGGAGAGCTCTTTGGTCTTGGCCATGGTGGAGAATTTGGAATCTGATTGATTGATTGCTTCTGTGGACAGGAGTCTTTTATACAGGTAACAAACTTAGATTAGGAGCACTCCCTTAAAGAGTGTGCTCCTAATCTCAGCTTGTTACCTGTATAAAAGACACCTGGGAGCCAGAAATATTTCTGACTGAGAGGGGGTCAAATACTTATTTCCCTCATTAAAATGCAAATCAATTTATAACATTTTTTACATGCGTTTTTCAGGATTTTTTGTTGTTATTCTGTCTCTCACTGTTCAAATAAACCTACCATTAAAATTATAGACTGATAATTTCTTTGTCAGTGGGCACACGTACAAAATCAGCAGGGGATCAAATACTTTTTTCCCTCACTGTACATGACCATCGCCAAGCAGCTTGGTGAGAATGTGACAACACAATTACACAGTAATTATGACAACTTCAGGAGAATGTCCTCCAACCTATCAGTTCCTTGCAGCAGGAACTGATATGTTGTCCACCCAATGAATCAAGTTCTGAAAGCATAAGCTTCAGCTAGCTAGCACTGCAGTGCATAAAATGTGGTGAATAGTTGACTCAAAGAGAGAGTAAGACAATAGTTTAACAGTTTTGAATAAATGTATTTCTTCCAAAATGAGGACATTCTACTGCAGTGTTTTCCTGTGGAGATTGCATGGCTGTTGCATGGCAGATTAATCATGGCATGATTAATCTGTCAGCAACAGGTGTGGCTGCAAAAGCCGAATCCCCTAATTTGAAGGAGTGTCCACATTTACTTAAGTATTCACACCCCTGAGTCAATACATGATATAATCAAATTTGGCAACAATTACAGCTGTGAGTCTCTGGGTAAGTCTCTAAGAGTTTTGCACACCTGGATTGTAAAATATTAGCCCATTATTCTTAAAACAAATCTTCAAGCTCTGTCAAGTTGGTTGTTGATCATTGCTAGACAACCATTTAAGTCTTGCCATAGATTTTCAAGCAGATTTAAGTCAAAACTTTAACTTGGTCACTCTGGAGCATTCACTATCTTCTTGGTAAGCAACTCAATTGCAGATTTGGCCTATTGTTTTAGGTTCTTGTCCTGCTGAAAGGTTGAATTAATCTCCTATGTGTATGGTGGACAGCAGTCAATCAGGTTTTCCTCTTGGATTTTGCCTGTACTTAGCTCTATTCCATTAATTTTTTATCCTGAAAATGTCCCCTGTCCTTAATGATTACAAGCATACCCATAACATAATGCAGCCCCCACTATGCTTGAAAATATGGAGAGTGGTACTCAGTAATGTGTTGTATTGGATTGCCCCAAAATTAACACTTTTTATTCAGGACATAAAGTGTATTGCTTTGCCACATTTTTTACAATATTACTTTAGTGCCTTGTTGCAAAAGGGATGCATGTTTTGAAATATTTTTTATTCTGTACAAGCTTCATTCTTTTCACTCTGTCAATTAGGTTAGTATTGTGGAGTAACTACAATGTTGTTGATCCATCCTCAGTTTTCTCATATCACAGCCATTCAACTCTTTAACTCTTTTAAATACACCAAAGGCCTGTATATTTGTAGTGACTGGGTATAATTAATAACTTCGACTGAGGAACCTTACAGATAATTGTATGTGTGGGGTACAGAGATGAGAGTCATTCAAAAATCATGTTAAACAATATTATTGCACACAGAGTCCACGCAACTTATTATATGACTTTTAAGCACATTTTTACTCCTGAACTTATTTAGGCTTGCCATAACAAACAGGTTGAATACTTACTGAGTCAAGACATTTCAGCTTTGTATTTTTTATTAATTTGTAAACATTTCGAAAAACATAATTCCACTTTGACATTATGGGGTATTGTGTGTAGGCCAGTGACAAAAATCTAAATGAAATCAATTTTAATCACCACAAAATGTGGAAAATGTCAAGGGGCTGTACCTGCGTATTCCCGCCACTATACCACTGCTCAAAGGTACTTCAAAAGGTGGCTTGTTACACCAACATAGTAATAACATTTTCCATTTCTATGCACGTCATGGTCTGTTTGATGTTATTCATGAGCTGTAACTGAAAGTAATACAACTGCATGAAGGCTGAATGTGGCTATGAATACAAAGTGCTCGCTGTCATGCTTGAGTACTGTATGCGTACCTGGTCTTAATAATGAATTTTAATTAAACGTTGCCTAATGGTTATTACTTTCCCGCACTTTTTTCTCTCACCATGAAGTGGGCAGAGGAGGTGTGGATCTTTCAGCTATCTCTTCAGTGGTAATTAGAGTGTTGTGTTTGAATTATTTCTGGCTTATAATTGTGATGCTTTTAGTCAAGTGAGAAAAGCTTACGTCTAATACAGTCCATGGAAAATATGCAAAGTCTATGTTTTCAATTACAGAAGATTTTGAACAGGTCTTGATAACAAATAGATTTTTACTGGCCTGTAATTATATTGCCACTGAAGTCCTCGGGATGATGTTTTAGGATTGTCAAAATAGACTTTGACACCCTTGTAATGGATATAGCAAATTAGTAACGACTCCTGTTGCTGAAGAGCTGTCGTAGCTTTTTGCTCTCCTACTGTGAACTGGGCTTGAAGACCATTTCGGATGTTGTAGAGACTTCATTTTTTATTGTTTACTTGAAACTCTGTAATGATGTTCTATAGCCTGGTTGATTCATTTATAGTTAACGCTTATTCATCTCTTCCCGATACTTGTCAAATTAACTCCACAAATTGGTCCTGGATATATTGTCAGGGATTTCTTCGTCATTTGACGATATAGCGAAATCATCGTCGGAAAAAGATGACCAATATACAGCAGAGTTGATATAGTTCATTTTGAACATTTAATAAACTCAAAATGAATATACAAAATAACAAAAACGAACTCACGATTTCTAGACAGTCCTGTTAGGCTCACTCACGCTAAACAAGAAACAATCTCCCACAATTAAACAGACAAACACACCCAACTAAAATAGGACTTCAAATCAAAGGCAACACCACACAGCTGCCTTCAATTGGAAGTCCACCCCAATTAACCAAACATAGACATACAATTAACTAGATCAACATAGAAATACGTAAACAAGGAACAGTGCCCAAAAACCCCGGAATACTTAAATCAAATGCCCTTTTTAGAAAAACACCACCCCTAACCACATAAAACAAATACCCTCTGCCACGTCCTGACCAAACTACAATACCAATTAACCCTTATACTGGCCAGGACGTGACATATATATTTCTGGGGTTGGTTTAGTTTTGAAAGCACTCTGTTGTTGGTAGGTTTCACTCTGGCCCTGGAAGATGCTGTCAAGCCCAAATCAAAACCGTCTATGATATGTTGTCAAACACATTTCCCACTGGCCTCAGTGTAGATGGAATACATTACGATTCAATGTTATATTATGCAGTGGCATGTCCAGAACATTTTGAATGGGCCGTCCAAGGTGGGGCACAGACCCAGTTTAGGTGGGCCATTACATTTGGAACCTTCATTAAATATAATATTGATGGTCCAACACATGAAATGCTTCAGCTTAGGTTTGGTATATTTCCCTGTTCAAATAAATCATAAATCAATTCAAAAAGTATTTTTGTTTTGAATTCAAGGTCAGGATTTTATGTAAGGTTATTAGCAGGTTACCTGCGCACGTTTGTCTACTCCAAAATAAGTCCAGCATCCAAACAGTGCACTGCGCACCTGCCATTTGAATGGAAAGGGACATCTATTACAAACACCATAAGATTAATGACATTCAGCCTACAAAGTGATGTGTATTCATAATTGTTTTAATTTATTTTTAATTTAACTCAGAGGAACGCCAGAATTCCCCCCAAAAAAGAGAAACATAGTCAAATGTATTTCTCATTTGTGTCTGTCTGTGTTTCATAATGTTCATTCAACTCACAAGATGCTGAATCTACTTCACCAGAGAAAGCATCCGAGCGAGGCAAACAGTGCCCCTCTGTCTTAGAATCTGTAGCCCATGTATCTGATGCAGTCTGACAAGTCATACTGTGGGGTGGCAGGTAGCCTAGCGGGAAATCGTGTTGGGTCGGTAAAAGAAAGGTTGCTGGTTTGAATCCCCGAGCCGGTGTTGTGCCGTAAAGCTCCCCCCTGACAGAAATCCCCCCCCCCCTTCGTGTGAACATGCACGTACTCAGTTCTTCATTGCTGCGACTTGCTTGCTAGATGAGACTTCTGAGGCTGCGTTTCATTTTATATTTTATGTCGGTTTGATCGCGGGGGAGGCACTAGTAATGTCTGCAGTTTTCGGTTTGGCTAATTTTTTCAAGTATATTACTCTATAAATAAATCTCTTTGCCAAAATTCATCATCTCTCCCATGTCTTATTCGACTAGTAGTTGTTCTGAAATGTTTATTGCTTGCCTACATTTTACTCCCTCCACTATGTTTAATATAACACACATACATTAATTATTCATTTCTGTTGCCTATCCTGATGTGAAATTTGTTCTATAGAAAGTATTTGACTCTGATGTGTTCCACAGAAAGTATTTGACTCTAGCCACAAAATTAAGGAAATTTGAGGGGGGGGGGGGGGGGGGGGGGGGATTTCAGCAAGTCTATTTTCTTGCCTGCCAAAATCCCCCCCCCCCCCCCCCCCCCCCCTTCTATCTTGGGACTGCAAGGCCTGGCCAGTAGTGTGTGCCACAGAAAGCAAAATTAGAGTATGAAGAAACATAAACATTTATTTTAGAAACATTTTGTAATGTTTAAGAAAATAAAGATAATTCACAAATATTATCACACAATAACACAAAAACATCACAGAAAGTTAAGTTTGTTAATTAACAAACATTAAATAAGAAATACAAATTTCGATCTTTGCATAATAAGATATAAAATGACAATAAATCAAATATAAAAATACATAAATAACATAAACAAATATTTGAAAGCTGCAGCAGCTCGACTGAACATTTAGTCCTTTTTTTATGGAAAGTTTTCCAGGTGATACCGTCGCCTGGAACTCAGCGCAGACATAATCCTCCAATGATGGGATGGTTTTCATACAGGACTTGTAGAACCATTGTGGGCAGCAGTCACAACCAATCTGAAATGTATGATGAAAATGTTTTATATATTTAAAACATTAAATACATTTTCTTGAATTACAATTATTTCATTATCAGACAATGCGGATGATACTACCTCTAGAAATATTACTGCTTATACAAATTCATACTCTTAAAAATGTCCCATTAGAAGTGAACAAGCAACTACCCAGTTAGTGTTTTCCTCATTGTTGTCCACCTCCCCACAGAAGTGGCACTGTTGGCTCAGGTCATCTAGCAAAACATAATGTCAAGTAGTCTATACATCTTTACATGTATCTGTGCAAACAGGGAACAGGGAACAAGGGCATAGTATAGGTTTCTTGTGACAGAATTATTTAAATACATGTGTTTTAGTGGCCATCTAGTCAGAAGTCAGATGAAAGATCCATATAAATGTTTTTGTATCTACAATTATATTAAATTACAAATTGAACATACCAGAGTTTTTTGGAGGAGAGTGACTGCTATTTCTCCTCTCATGATGTTGACATCTTTGTCCGTATTTGAAAAGACAATCGACTCCTCCTTCAGAACACATTCAGCAAACTGGTAAAAAAAAATGTGATGGTCATTTTCCCCAACAAAATGATGTTACACTTAAGATTCTAATTTGCAAGTATACAACGAGCCATCTATAATGTAATTTGACAATTCTGTTTTGCCTTTTAGTCAGTATACTTTCAGTAGGTTAACTGTACATACTCTCATACTTACTTTCAAGGCAAAGACCCCACAAGAAGTAACATCTTGTTGGCATGTGTGAGGAAGGGTATCACACACCTATCTGGAGATATTACACCCCTTCACTCTCAGGAATGATCTGAACATATATGTTAATTAAAGTACAGCATTTTGAAACACTTTATTGATTACAATATAGAGATTAATAACAGAGGGGAATCTGAGAATGCAGGGTTTCCAGTAGGGTGTGAGTTGAAGTAGTCAAATCTGGAGCTGACAAGGCTGACTTAGCATCTTGGGGGCATCGCTGGATGGTGTGGAGGAAGAAGCAGCATGTTCAGGTTAGGGCTGGAATGTAAATGACATGATCATCTCAGATGATCTAACATCTGAGAATGGGCAGGCATTCCCTCGGATGTAGAGCATCTCTGCCTTGCTGATATGTAATGTCATCCTTGTGCAAATGTCACACCTGCATATCTTATGTAGGAAAAGAGATAAGAGATAAGTTGAGTGTCCTGTGAATGTTTATGTATATGTACTGTACATGTGTGTGTATATATATCTTGGTATATATTTTTTCAATTTAATTTAAATTATTATGATCATTATTGTGTTTTGTGGTTGAGGGGTGGGAGGAGGTTGATGGGTATGATGGAGGTGCTGGGGGTGTCCTATTGAGGGTGAAGGGACCTATTGGGGAGGGGATTCTTCATGGAGGCACATTCAGTCAAAGTTTTGTTATTATACATTTAAAAAAAAATCTATTATTATAACAATTTACTGTGATTATGGATGTGCACTCATGTTGACTTATTTATTTTAACTTTCTTTTTCGCCCAGAGTACACTATTTTATTTATTATTATTATTATTATTATTATTTTATTATTACTACTGTGCATTCTTAAAAACGTTCTTTTTTTTCAGGAAAAGCCATAAGAGGGAAAAGCACAACGGGATGGGGGATTGAGGGATGGGTAGAGAGAACAGTAGAGGGCTCTGAACACTATCATTGCTGAATTAACCACTTCCTTTTGTGACTAGAGTCTAATACTTCCAGTGGAACACATCAGAGGGCATGATAGGTCACCAAAATGATTCTGAAGTGTGCCAGGCCTTGCTTTCCCAAGATAGAAGGGGGGGAGAATTTCGGCAGGCAAGAAAATGGCCTTGCCGAAAACCTCCCAATCTAATTTCCTTAATTTTGTGGCTAGAGTCAAATACTTTCTGTGGAACACATCAGAGTCAAATTCTTTCTATAGAACAAACTTAGGATAGGCAACCTGTCACGTGTGCTCCCTCTCCGGCCTCTAGGTCACCAGGCTGCTCGTTAGGGCGCACACATGTCACCAGCGTTAGGCGCATAATGACACTCAACTGGATTCCATCACCTCCTTGATTACCTGCTCTATATATGTCACTCCCTTTGGTTTCTTCCCCAGTCGTCATTGTTTCTGTTCCTGTTTCATGTCGGTGCGCTGTTTGTGCTTATTGTTTTGTTCATTTATTTATTAAACGTATTCACTCCCTGAACTTGCTTCCCGACTCTCAGTGTACATCGTTACAGAATGACGACACATCAAAGGGAAGCATCAGGGAGTGTTTTAAAAAAAATGGTTTTTGTGTTAAGGGTGATGGAGCCAGAGCTACCTGGGAGGCCTCAGCCGGTTTGTAGGCTCCCATGCCGAAGCTGGGCGAACAGGTTCCCGGGGAGGTCTCCGGGAGGTCTCAGGTCTCAGCTGGCTCATCAGGTTAACTCCTCAGCCGGATCGTCAGGTTTCTGTGCCTCAGCGGAGGCGACCGGTCTGCTCCAGATCCCCAGGATCATCCCTATGGTCTGCGTCCAGGAGCTGGAGCCGAACGCGCCGGGGAGAGGGTACCGTCACATATGCTTTCTCTCCGGCGCCCTAAATCATCATGCTTCCGCGCCTCAGCCGGATCGACAGGTTCCTGCGCCTTAGAGGTGACCGGTCCACTCCTGATCCCCGGGATCGTCATCTTGGTCGGCGTCCTGCGGCTGGAGCCGCGAATTAGGGAGGGGGTACTGTCACGTGTGCTCCCTCTCCGGCCTCTAAGTCACCAGGCTGCTTGTTAGGGCGCACACCTATCACCAGCGTTACGTGCATAATGACACATCTGGACTCCATCACCGACTTGATCACCTGCCCTTTATATGTAACTCCCTTTGGTTTATTCCCCAGTTGTCATTGTTGCTGTTTCATGTCGGTGAGCTGTTTGTGTTTCTTGTTTTGTTCATTTATTTATTAAATGTATTCACTCCCTGAACTTGCTCCCTGACTCTCAGCGTACATTGTTACAGTGACACGAGTTCATGGTTTTATAAGTGTTGACACCTACCTGACACGATGCTGCCCCATCTCGGATTCTCCACTGTGCGTGCAATATCAAGTACGCCTATAGGCTATTTAGTGTTCTCAGTCAAATTATCCATAGCCTATAGGCTACGAAGTGCATGCTCGGAGAAGCATAGAGCAAAGTTATATTTCTAAGATGGCTGCTTGGAAGGTGTAAATAAAACAAGGCTGCCGTGAGTGAGAGTTCCATAGGGCAGCACACAATTGGCCCAGCGTCGTCCGGGTTAGGGTTTGGCCGGGATAGGCCGAGATTGTAAATAAGAATTTGTTCTTAACTGACTTACCGAGTTAAATAAAAAAATATTAATAATAAAAAAATTATAAATAAATGGCACTGCAATGGATATTCCAAACTTGAGCCCCAGCTTGCTCTGCTCTTGATGATCAAAAACGTTGTGTGCTGTGTAGGCCTACAGTGGCAGGAGGAGAGTAAGGGCTTCTTCCGAAAATAATTTTTGATAGTCCAAAAACTGCACTCTTGCATGCGGACTGATCTATATCCTATGTTCTGTTCAGTTTAACCCCAAAAGGTTGCTGAAATCTAATTAGCAAAATAATTTGTCAATTTAACCTCTTACATCTAGACGTTCCGCTAGCGGAACACCTGCTCCAATATCCAATGATAGGCGTGGCGCGAATTACAAATTCCTCAAAAATACAAAAACTTAAATTTTTCAAACATATGACTATTTCACAGCATTTTAAAGACAAGACTCTCGTTAATCTAACCACACTGTCCGATTTCAAAAAGGCTTTACAGCGAAAGCAAAACATTAGATTATGTCAGCAGAGTACCAAGCCAGAAATAATCAGACACCCATTTTTCAAGCTAGCATATAATGTCACAAAAAACAAAACCACAGCTAAATGCAGCACTAACCTTTGATGATCTTCATCAGATGACAACCCTAGGACATTATGTTATACAATGCATGCATGTTTTGTTCAATCAAGTTCATATTTATATCAAAAACCAGCTTTTTACATTAGCATGTGACGTTCAGAACTAGCATACCCCCCGCAAACATCCGGTGAATTTACTAAATTACTCACGATAAACGTTCACAAAAAACATAACAATTATTTTAAGAATTATAGATACAGAACTCCTCTATGCACTCGATATGTCCGATTTTAAAATAGCTTTTCGGTGAAAACACATTTTGCAATATTCTCAGTAGATAGCCCAGCCATCACGGCTAGCCATTTAGACACCGACCAAGTTTAGCCCTGATCAAACTCCGATTTACTATTACAAAAGTTTCATTACCTTTGTTGTCTTCGTCAGAATGCACTCCCAGGACTGCTACTTCAATAACAAATGTTGGTTTGGTCCAAAATAATCCATCGTTATATCCGAATAGCGGCGTTTTGTTTGTGCGTTCCAGACACTATCCGAAATGGTAAAGAAGGGTCGCGTGCATGGCGCAATTCGTGACAAAAAAATTCTAAATATTCCATTACCGTACTTCGAAGCATGTCAACCGCTGTTTAAAATCAATTTGTATGCCATTTTTCTCGTAGAAAAGCGATAATATTCCGACCGGGAATCTCCTTTTCGGCAAACAGAGGAAAAAATCATAAAGACGGGGGCGGCCAGGTCACGCGCCTAAGCCCACAGTCCCTTGATCGGCCACTTGAGAAAGGCGATAATGTGTTTCAGCCTGGGGCTGGGATGACGACATTCAGGTTTTTCCCGGGCTCTGAGCGCCTATGGACGACGTAGGAAGTGTCACGTTAGAGCAGAGATCCTTAGTAAAAGATAGAGATGGCAAAGAAGTTCCAGAAATGGTCAGACAGGCCACTTCCTGTAAAGGAATCTCTCAGGTTTTGACCTGCCATTTGAGTTCTGTTATACTCACAGACACCATTCAAACAGTTTTAGAAACTTTAGGGTGTTTTCTATCCATATATAATAAGTATATGCATATTCTAGTTACTGGGTAGGATTAGTAACCAGATTAAATCGGGTACGTTTTTTATCCAGCCGTGAAAATACTGCCCCCTAGCCATAAGAGGTTAAGCGACTCAATCCACCGCATCTGCCTATGTAACACTTGCGCGTCTACGGTGAATGGTGATGGAGTGTTGTTTGTCAGATAGTTATTCTCACAAATTTGTCTGTAGGGTCCGAACAGTTTGGTGGTGGTCTCAGTTTTGCTCTACAACCCCCACAAGTGTCAGGGGACTCTTCTGAAGTTTGTACCGTCTTGTGTCAACTTCTGTTTGTAACGTCCAAACTGTTTGGGCTACAAACTAATGTGATTTGAAGAGGTATGAGAGGGATAGAGTTGTCTCCGGACTTGTCTCCGTGCTGTGCTGTTTATTGCTACTTGGCTAAATGCCAAACGTTTCATTTTTTACTTGTAATAACAGAATCAAAAATCTGCATTTAACACATTTATCAACGTCTTTGTTTTTTCTCGCTCAACTTTTTCACCCCATGGTTCCACAGGACCTCCACCAGCTGAAAAAGCTAATTAGTAACATTAACACTGTTGATGTGCTCCCGAGTTGCGCAGCAGTCTCAGGCACTGCATCTCAGTGCAAGAGGTGTCACTGCAGTCCCTGGTTGAAATCCAGGCTGCATCACATCCGGCCGTGATTGGGAGTCCCATAGGGTGGCGCACAATTGGCCCAGTGTCGTCCGGATTTGGCCAGAGTAGGCCGTCATTGTAAATAAGAATTTGGTCTTAACTGACTTGCCTGGTTAAATAAAACAAATAACACTAAGCCATCTAATTGCAGTCGCTGTGCTCATAATATACAGGAGAACGATCACCTTATGGTGAGGATAGTCTCTCCTCCACCTGTTACGGGGTCTGAACTGCTGAAGCCTTGGTGACTCCATTGCCTGCAATATTAGACTTAAAAAGAATCATCCAGTGATCATATCCTGCTTACCAGGGGGCAGGGCTGCCAATGTAAATGCTAGTCTGAAGAGGGTGCTGGCTAAGGCTAGAACTGGAGAGTGTAGAGAGTATAGGGATATTGTTATACACGTCGGCACCAACGATGTTAGGATGAAACAGTCAGAGGTCACCAAGCGCAACATAGCTTCAGTGTGTAAATTAGCTAGAAAGATGTGTCGGCATTGTGTAATTGTCTCTGGGGGAGTGGGGGAGTGATGATCTCTACAGCAGAGTCTCACAACTCAATTGCTGGTTGAAAACTGTTTTCTGTCCCTCCCAAAAGATAAAATGTGTAGATAATTGTCCCTCTTTCTGGGACTCACCCACAAACAGGACCAAGCTTGGCCTACTGAGGAGTGATGGACTCCATCCTAATGAAGGAGTTCTCTAATCTTATCTATCAACATAGACAGGGCTCTAAATCCTCTAGCTCCACGATGAAATAGGGTGCAGGCCAAGCAGCAACTAGCACAGTCAGTGCAGTCAGCTTAGCAATCCCAATTGAGACCGTGCCTGTTCCTCGATCTAGGTTGGGCAAAACTAAACATGCCGGTGTTCACTTTAGCAATCTCACTGGAATAAAGACCTCCTCCATTCCTGTCATTATTGAAAGAGATTGTGATATCTCACATCTCAAAATAGGGCTACTTAATGGTAGATCCCTCACTTCCAAGGCAGTCATAGTCAATGAAATAATCACTGTTTATAATCTTGATGTGATTGGTCTGACTGAAACATAACTCAAGCCTGATGAATTTACTGTGTGAAATGAGACCTCTCCTACTGGTTACACTAGTGACCATATCCCCCGCTCACCCAGCAAAGGCGAAGGTGTTGCTAACATTTATGACAGCTTTTTCATATTTTGAGCTTCTAGTCATGAAATCTATGCAGCCTACTCATTCACTTTTTATAGCTACTGTTTACAGGCCTCCTGAGCTGTATACAGCGTTCATCGCTGAGTTCCCTGAATTCCAATCTAACCTTGTTGTCATGGTAGATCTTTTTTTTTTAAATGGTGACTTCAATGTTCACATGGAAAGTACTTAAGACCCATTCCAAAAGGTTTTTGGAGCCATGATCGACTCAGTGGGTTTTGTCCAAAATGTCTCCGGACCTACTCATTGCCACAGTCATACCCTGGATCTATTTTTTTCCTGTGGAATAAATGTTGTGGATCTAAATGTTTTTCCTCATAATCCTGGACTATCGGACCATCATTTTATAACGTTTGCAATCGCAACAAATAATCTGCTCAGACCCCAACCAAGGATCATCAAAAGCTGTGCTATAAATTCTTGGACAACCCAAAGATTCCTAGATGCCCTTCCAGACTCTTCCCAAGGATGTTGTACAAAAATCAGTTAACCACCTGAATGAGGATCTAAATGTAAACTTCTGTAATACGATAGATGCAGTCGTACCCCCAAAAACAAAAAGCATTTGTCACAAGAAATTCTCCCTGCCATACAGAAAATACCTGAGCCCTGAAGCAAGCTTCCAGAAAATTGGAATGGAAATGGTGCTCACCAAACTGGAAGTCTTCCGACTAGCTTGGAAAGACAATACCGTGCAATATCGAATAGCCGTCACTGCTGCTCAATCATCCTATTTTTCCAACCTAATTAAGGAGAATGAGAACAATCCAAAACTAAAAAGCAGCATTCCCCAAGAGGGGATGGCTTTCACTTCAACAGTGATGAATGCATGAACTTCTTCGACAAAAAGTTCATGATCATTAGAAAGCAAATTACAGACTCCTCTTTAAATCTGCACATTTCTTCAAAGCTCAGGTGTCCTGAGTCTGCACAGAACTGCACTCAAATGTGCTAATCCTGTATCTCTTGACACATTCATGAAAATAGTCATGGCCTCTAAACCTTCAAGCTGCATACTGGACCCTATTGCAACTAAACTACTGAAAGAGCTACTTCCTGTGCTTGGCCCTCCAATGTTGAACATAATAAATGGCTCCCTATCCTCCGGATGTGTACCAAACTCACTAAAAGTGGCAGTAATAAAGCCTTTCTTGAAAAAGCCAGACCTTGACCCGGAAAATGTAAAAAACAATTGGCATTTATCGAATCTCCCATTCCTCTCAAAATAATGTATACGAAACGCTTCACTCTGGTTTTAGGCTCCATAATACAGTAGCACTGAGACTGCACTTGTGAAGGTGATCAATTACCAGACCAAGACACTGAATCTGTCCTCATGCTCCTAGACCTTAGTGCTGCTATTGACACCATCGATCACCACATTCTTTTGGAGAGATTGGAAACCCTAATTGATCTACATGGACAAGTTCTTGCCTGGTTTAGATCTTATCTGTAGGAATAAGGAATATCATTTTGTCTCTGTGTATGGTTTGTCCTCTGACAAATCAATTGTAAGTTTTCTTTTTCCTCAAGGTTTCGTTTTAGGACAACCATTGTTTTCCTTATATATTGACATCACCTCTTAGTGACATAAGGAAGTGGATGGAGGCAAATATTTTACTTTTAAACTTGGACAAACAGATGCTAGTTGTAGGTCCCAAGAAACAAAGAAATCTGCTGTTGGATTTGACAATTAATCTTCATGATTGTACAGTCGTCTCAAATATAACAGTGAAGGACCTCTGCGTTACTCTGGACCCTGATCCCTCTTTTGACAACCTTATCAAGAATAGAATCTTGACTAGAACCAAAACATTTGATCATATTACTCTAGTGCTAGCCTCACTACACTGGCTTCCTGTTAAGGCTATGGCTGATTTCAAGGTTTTACTGCTAACCTACAAAGAATTAGATGGGCTTGCTCCCACCTATCTCTCCGATTTGGTCCTGCCGTACATACCTACATGTACGCCACTTTCAAAAGACGCAGGCCTCCTTATTGTCCCTAGAATTTCTAAGCAAATAGCTGAAGGCAGGGCTTTCTCCTATAGAGTTCCACTTTTATGGAATGGTCTGCCTATCCATGTGAGAGACGCAGACTTGGTCTCGACCTTTAAGTCTTAAGTGAAGACTCATCGCTTCAGTAGGTCCTATACAGTACTTGAGTGTAGTCTGGCCCATGGGTGCGAAGGTGAACGGAAAGGCACTGGAGCGACGAACCTCTCTTGCTGTCTCTGCCTGGCCGGCTCCCCTCTCTCCACTGGAATTCTCTGCCTCTGACCCTATTACGAGGGCTGATTCACTGGCTTACTAGTGCTCCGTGCCGTCCCTAGGAGAGGTACGTCACTTGAGTGGGTTGAGTCACTGACGTGATCTTCCTGTCCGGTTTTGCACCCCCTCAGGCTCGTGTGGTGGAGCGGATCTTCTGGGGCCTTGTCTCAGGGTACTAAGTGGTCTATTGATATCCCTCTAGTGGTGTGGGGGCTGTGGTTTGGCAAAGTGTGTGGGGTTATATCCTGCCAGGTTGGCCATGTCCGGGGGCCACAGTGTCCCCCGACCCCCCGTCTCAGCCTCCAGTATCTATGCTGCAATAGTGTAATTATCCTGTCTTAGCTGGTGTCATGTGTGAATTTAAGTATGCTCACTCTAATTCTCTCTCTCTCCCTCCCCTCCCGGAGTACCATAGCCCAAGGACCCTGTCTCAGGACTACCTAGCCTGATGACTCCTGGCTGTCCCCAGTCCACCTGGTCGTGCTGCTGCTCCAGTTTCAACTGTTTTGCCTGTGGCTATGGAACCCTTATCTGTTCACCGGACATGCTACCTTGTCCCGGACCGGCTGCTTTTGAATCTCTCTCTCTCTCTCTCTCGCACTTGCTGTCTCGACCTCTTAATGCTCGGGTATGAAAAGCCAACTTACATTTACTCCTGAGGTACTGAGCTGTTGCACCATCGACAACCACTGTGATTATTATTTGACCCTGTTGGTCATCTATGAATGTTAGAACATCTTGAAGAGCAATCTGGCCTTCATGGCCATGTACTATTATAACCTCCACCCGGCACAGACAGAAGAGGACTGGCCACCCCTCAGAGCCTTGTTCTTCTCTAGGTTTCCTCCTAGGTTCCTGTCTTTCTAGTGAATTTTTCCTAGCCACCATGCTTTCACATCTACATTGCTTGCTGTTCGGGGTTTTAAGTTGGGTTTCTGTATAGCACTTTGTGAAATCTACTGATATGGCATAGGCCTACATTTTTATTAAATAAAATGGCAGAAAGAATGGGCCTAGCCCTTGTTAGCTTAAGATTTTGAAGAAAATAAAACAGATCCGATTATATAAAGTCATCTATAACAGCGCTTCGGTCCACAATGCTTTAAGCTGGAAACAAGCTGTCAAATAACCGGGAAAGACGCAACTCGGATTCATTTGTTCCGATTCTTCGGCTTTCAGAGACTGAGCTACAACCTTCTATATGCAATGAAAATAAATGGATTTTGCTTAGGAAGTAATCTATTTATGTCACTACCAATTGATTAAGCTATTTTCTTTCTTTACAATAGAAGATGTTTAAACCCAGACAGCTTTTAGGGAAACACTTGTGACCTCTCACGGAAGAAGAGTAGCCAGTAGTTAAAGCTTACATTTTTCTGCGTCTGTAGGCGTACTCTGTCTGGGGTGGAAAGGTAGGCCTAACTTCTGAAAGTACCACGCTCAGACTCCCAACGACGTCTCAGATGTAATTATTTACAAACAAGACACACTGATTTGGCATTAGAAAAATATGATAAGATGAACACATAGGCTTCTCTCCATTCTTAGCCTATAATTTGTGTTGTATTAAAAAAGAATATGCTTTTATGTAAAATTATGTAGAATTGCATGATATGTTTATAAAAGGTCATATTTTCTCGGACGTGCAAATACGATGACAGATTAATGCAATGCTTGTCCATGGTGGACTGCAAACCCACAACATTCTGACCCGCAGCCCTGTGCGCTTTCAAAATTCCTGCATTGCCATGTAATGCTTACAAGACGAAGAACAGTTTCTAAAACTGCATATCAAATGTATATAAAACCTTAAATACACTACAGGTTTTACATGTCCTGCATTCTAGGAAAGCTCTCCTATAACAGGGTGATCAAATTAAGATCTTACATCTGTACTGTACTCTACTTCGGATCTACTGTGCAGTCCAAACTTGTAAAACATAGAAGTCTATGATTGGGTCAGACCTACCAAATGTGGTCTTCTTTGGTTGCGGAGCTCATTAGAATAATAGCCAGTGTGTAGAATACTACCCATTTATGCAAAGGATGATATTGCTTATTTCTACCTTTGTGTACCTATTCAGGATACATAGCCATGAAGAGAATGACATTCATATCCATAATTATGCATTTCTGTATAGTACAGATCAGGGACCCATGATGATATTCTGTTACTGTAAATATGTTACAGGGTGTAAATCCACTTCACTTACTGTAGTTCACTAAACAAAAGAGATTTCAAACTCAAGGTGTCATGTCATCGCTGACACCCATTCTTTCTTTCCATCGAATTGCCCAGTACACCAATGTTTTTTTCCCTTTTCTCTTTGATACTGTTGCCAAGCCTACATCTGCTCAGAGCGCTGTGAGTGGGACCAGCCTCTGCAAGGAGCTCCACGAGGTGGACTCATCTGTGCATTCCCTCACACATAAGGCTTATGGGTACCCACTAACCCCTTCCCCATTCATCGCTCCCTAGCTTTTGTTTACGAGATTTCATGTCGAGTGCTATGGGAATTCCCAATCCCACCCTTTGGCCCCTTCAGTGCACATTTCTGAATCTGCTCAGCGCCATTGTTGCTGGCATCAAAATTCAAGATGGTCCTAAGACACAGTCCCTGTCAACATTATCATCACAAAGCTACATATTGCTGGCTGGAGATTAATTTGGCCTGGGTTTCCAATGAATATAAATCTGGCCATATTGTCCTTTACGACAACAGAGGACCAGTAGTGCAGCAGATTGGGGGATTGATGGAGGACCGGCCATGATGAGAGTTGGATCCCTTCACAAATGTCCCCTAATTACAATTGTGTGCCCCACTGATTTATGGGATATGGCTTCCAATAACAGCTCATAGAGTATAGGCGAGGGACGATCTGGGACGTTCCACCAGTGCTGCGTTCCCATTTCAAATCACAGTCCTCACATTAAAGGAACTCAAAGACTATCTCCCTGGTCAGAGTAAACAGATAAACACATTTAGGGCAACCAATCAGTAGTACTGATGCTCTCATACTCACAAGTTGGGCTATTGTTGAACCTATTGGAACAGTAGTGTAATGGTTGATGCAGACTAGAATTACAGTAGATCAAGTTTAAAGTGTGACCGAAAAGTTGTGTCCCAAATTATTCAGTAGATACAAATATTAGGGGCACTTGCTCTTTTCAGCTGCCATTTCAAAAAGCTATATCTACAGTGGGTGAAAAAAGTATTTTGTATGTTTGCCCACTGACATAAAATGATCAGTCTATAATTTTAATGGTATGTTTATTTGAACAGTGAGAGACAGAATAACAACAAACAAATCCTGAAAAAACTCATGTCAAAAATGATATAAATTGATTTGCATTTTAATGAGGGAAATAAGTACTTGACCACCTCTCAATCAGAAAGATTTCTGGCTCCCAGGTGTCTTTTATACAGGTAACGAGATGAGATTAGGAGCACACTCTTAAAGGGAGTGCTCCTAATCTCAGCTTGTTACCTGTATAAAAGACACCTCTCCACAGAAGCAATCAATCAATCAGATTCCAAACTCTCCACCATGGCCAAGACCAAAGAGCTCTCCAAGGATGTCAGGGACAAGATGGTAGACTTACACAAGGCTGGAATGGGCTACAAGACCATCGCCAAGCAGCTTGGTGAGAAGGTGACAACAGTTGGTGTGATTATTCGCAAATGGAAGAAACACAAAAGAATTGTCAATCTCCCTCGGCCTGGGGATCCATGCAAGATCTCACCTCGTGGAGTTGCAATGATCATGAGAACGGTGAGGAATCAGCCCAGAACTACACGGGAGGATCTTGTCAATGATCTCAAGGCAGCTGGGACCATAGTCACCAAGAAAACAATTGGTAACACACTACACCGTGAAGGTTTGAAATCCTACAGTGCCCGCAAGGTCCCCTTGCTCAAGAAAGCACATATACATGCCCATCTGAAGTTTGCCAATGAACATCTGAATGATTCAGAGGACAACTGGGTGAAAGTGTTGTGGTCAGATGAGACAAAAATTGAGCTTTTTGGCATCAACTCAACTTGCCGTGTTTGGAGGAGGATGAATGCTGCCTATGACCCCAAGAACCGCATCCCCACCGTAAAACATGGAGGTGGAAACATTATGCTTTGGGGGTGTTTTTCTGCTAAGGGGACAGGACAACTTCACTGCATCAAAGGGACGATGGATGGGGCCATGTACCGTCAAATCTTGGGTGAGAACCTCCTTCCCTCTGCCAGGGCATTGAAAATGGGTCGTGGATGGGTATTCCAGCATGACAATGACCCAAAACACACGGCCAAGGCAACAAAGGAGTGGCTCAAGAAGAAGCACATTAAGGTCCTGGAGTGGCCTAGCCAGTCTTCAGACCTTAATCCCATAGAAAATCTGTGGAGGGAGCTGAAGGTTCAAGTTGCCAAACATCAGCCTCGAAACCTTAATGACTTGGAGAAGATCTGCAAAGAGGAGTGGGACAAAATCCCTCCTGAGATGTGTGCAAACCTGGTGGCCAACTACAAGAAACGTCTGACCTCTGTGATTGCCAACAAGGGTTTTGCCACCAAGTACTAAGTCATGTTTTGCAGAGGGGTCAAATACGTGTTTCCCTCATTAAAATGCAAATCAATTTATAACATTTTTGACATGCGTTTTTCAGGATTTTTTTGTTATTCTGTCTCTCACTGTTCAAATAAACCTACCATTAAAATTATAGACTGATCATTTCTTTGTCAGTGGGCAAACGTACAAAATCAGCAGGGGATCAAATACTTTTTTCCCTCACTGTACATACAGCACAACTTCCTATGATTCATTATTGAATTGCATTGCATTGCTTTCAGATGTTCTGGCATGTTGAACAGAAAAACATTTTTCATCAGGACATATTTTATCTTACTTTCAATATTGGAAAAAACCTGCGGTCCTTTTTATACCGTGGTCTTGATAAAAGAAAAGTTAATGGGCATGCCCACTAAAACGTTCAACAGCGGATAAGGGAAGTATGTGGTCTTACATCTTTTGATGTTCTGATAATGGAAGGATGAGGTTGTGGCTTTGTACATATCCTCTCACCACCACTGACAGCCTGAATAGGTTGGTCAAATGTTAGTGAGAGCTGCACGGAAATCCCGATGGAGCCCAGATAACATATTTCACACACTACTAGGCCAAGGAAGCCAGGAATCCTCCTAAGGAATCACAGATGCAGCTTTGTATCCTCCAAAATGTAGTCCCACCTGTCCTGAGGAAGACTCTTGTTCTCTTACTGAGCCTTCAGTTGAGGAAGCTGCAGACTACTACACTCAGCCTGTGTGATTGTCACGACTTCCGTCGAAGTCGGCTCCTCTCCTTGTTCGGGCGGCGTTCGGCGGTCGACGTCACCGGCTTTTTAGCCATCGCCGCTCCATTTTTCATTGTTCCATGTGTTTTGTCTTGTTCCCTGCACACCTGGTTTATATTCCCCAATCACACTGCATGTATTTATTCCTCTGTTCCCCCACATGTCTTTCTGTGTAATTGTTTTTGTTACGTGTTTCATGTGTACGCACCAGGCTGGGATTTTCCCCATTATTCTGTGGTTTTCACGAAGGTTGTTTATTGTATACATTTTGCGCTATTTTTGTGACTGTTTCGCGCCCATGCACTTTTACCTTTGGCTGGAGGTTTTGACGCAGTGGCGTCTGTGTGGTATATTGCCTCTGCCTAATAATGTGTGCGCCTGTTCACAACTCTCTGCTCTCCTGCACCTGACTTCTCCACCAGTAGCGCACACCCTGACAGTGATCGATCAGGTCTGCTAAAAAGGGCACTATAAAAAGGCAACACTTAAAGCTATGGTTCACGGTCATTATTGAGTGGGGTAGATATATGTTGGGGTGGATGAGGGTTGTTACTGTTTGAAGTTGATCTAATTAAAAAGATGCCTAAACTACTTACTGTTGTCTATGTGGTGAAAGCTTTGATGTTTATATGTTCAAAATGTCTTATTCATGAGAAAGCAACACAAGCTCATTAGGTTCCTGTGCAGCAGTCCTTCACATTTTCAGAGCAAATGCACTTTTAAGTCCTGAGAAAATAATGTTTTAAAGTCAACTGTAGTAAAAAAAATTATATATGTCTTTTTCTCTGCCTGGTGGAGTATTTTGGAGGGTTCTTTGGCAAGCTCTCTCATGCAAGCATCAATAAGAGGCCGACAGTTGGCAAAGTTTTTGGGAGCTAATCCTGTCAAGTATTTGACTCTACCATGACTCATATTTAAAGTAAATCACACTGGTGAAAATTAATTGTAGTTTGACCAATGCTAGCATGGCCATACACTTTTCTCTTTGTCGCTATCATACAGTAGGTTGTTTCATGATTTGTAGGACATAAAAGACTCCAAATTCGCACAATGCTGTAGTGCACCTAATGACCTGCACTATAGAAGGCCACCAAGAATTCTGAAATTTCCATCCCCAATTACAACAATTTCCGTCAAGATAGAACTGCTAAAGGGGGCGGAGTTGCAATCTACTGTAGAGATAGCCTGCAGAGTTCTGTCCTACTATCCAGGTCTATGCCCAAACAGTTTGAGCTACTACTTTTAAAAATCCATCTCTCCAGAAATAAGTCTCTCACTGTTGCTGCTTGTTATAGACCCCCCTCAGCTGCTAGCTCTGCCCTGGACACAATATGTGAATTGATTGCCTCCCATTTATCTTCAATGTTCGTACTGTTAGGTGACCTAAACTGGGATATGCTTAACACCCTGGCCGTCCTACAATCTAAGCTAGATGCCCTCAATCTCACATAAATTATCATGGAACCTACCAGGTACAACCCCAAATCCGTAAACATGGGCACCCTCATAGATATCATCTTGAACAACTTGCCCTTGAAATACACCTCTGCTGTCTTCAACCAGGATTCCAGCGATCACTGCCTCATTGCCTGTGTCCGTTATGGGTCCGCGGTCAAACGACCACCCCTTATCACTGTCAAACGCTCCCTAAATCACTTCTGCGAGCAGGCCTTTCTAATCGACCTGGCCCGGGTATTCTGGAAGGATATTGACCTCATCCCGTCAGTAGAGGATGCCTGGTTGTTCTTCAAAAGTGCCTTCCTCACCATCTTAACCTGTTGGGTCTAGGGGGCAGCATTTGCACGTCTGGATAAAAAAAATGTACCCGATTTAATCTGGTTACTAATCCTACCCAGTAACTAGAATATGCATATACTTATTATATATGGATAGAAAACACTCTAAAGTTTCCAAAACTGTTTGAATGGTGTCTGTGAGTATAACAGAACTCATTTGGCAGGCAAAACCCTGAGACATTTTCTGACAGGAAGTGGATACCTGATGTGTTGTATTGACTTTAAACCTATCCCATTGAAAAACACAGGGGTTTAGGAATATTTTGGCACTTCCTATTGCTTCCACTAGATGTCACCAGCCTTTACAAAGTGTTTTGAGTCTTCTGGAGGGAGATCTGACCGAACAAGAGCCATGGAACGGTGATGTCCCATTAGACACCTGGCGCGCTACTTCATGTTGGGTACCCTCGTTCCAATACGTTATAAAAGGCTATGCATTCGTCCACCTTGAATATTATTCATGTTCTGGTTAAAAAAGGCCCTAATGATTTATGCTATACAACGTTTGACATGTTTGAACGAACGGAAATATATTTTTTCCCCTCGTTCATGACGAGAAGTCCGGCTGGCTTACATCATGTGCTAACGAGACGGAGATTTTTGGACATAAATGATGAGCTTTTTTGAACAAAACTACATTCGTTATGGACCTGTGATACCTGGAAGTGACATCTGATGAAGAGAATCAAAGGTAATGGATTATTTACATAGTATTTTCGATTTTAGATCTCCCCAACATGACGTCTAGTATGTATCGCAACGCGTATTTTTCTGGGCACAGTGCTCAGATTATTGCAAAGTGTGATTTCCCAGTAAGGTTATTTTTAAATCTGGCAAGTTGATTGCGTTCAAAAGATGTAAATCTATAATTCTTTAAATGACAATATAATATTTTACCAATGTTTTCTAATTTTAATTATTTAATTTGTGACGCTGACTTGACTGCCGGTTATTGGAGGGAAACGATTTCCTCAACATCAATGCCATAGTAAAACGCTGTTTTTGTATATAAATATGAACTTGATAGAACTAAAAATGCATGCATTGTCTAACATAATGTCCTAGGAGTGTCATCTGATGGAGATTGTAAAAGGTTAGTGTATCATTTTAGCTGGTTTTATGGTTTTGGTGACCCTGTCTTTGACTTGACAAAACATTACACACAACTCTTGTAAATGTACTGTCCTAACATACTCTAAATTTATGCTTTCGCCGTAAAACCTTTTTGAAATCGTAAAACGTGGTTAGATTAAGGAGATGTTTATCTTTCAAATGGTGTAACATAGTTGTATTTTTGAAAAATTTGAATTTTGACATTTATTTGGATTCAAATTTGCCGCTCTTGAAATGCACCTGCTGTTGATGGAGTGCACCACGGGTGGCACGCTAGCGTCCCACCTAGCCCCAAGAGGTTAAATAAGCATGCCCCTTTCAAAAAATGTAGAACTAAGAACAGATGTAGCCCTTGGTTCACTCCAGACTTGACTACCCTTGACCAGCACAAAAACATCCTGTGGCGCACTGCACTAGCTTCGAATAGTCCCCGTGATATGCAACATTTCAGGGAAGTTATGTCTCGTCCTGACCATAGTAAGATGTGATTTTCTATGGTAGAGTAGGTCAGGGCGTGACAGGTTTTTTTTGTGTGTTTTTCTATGTTTTCTATTTCTATGTTGTTGTTCTTTGGGTTGATCTCTAATTGGAGGCAGCTGGTCCTCGTTATCTCTGATTGGAGATAATATTTAAGTAGGGGTTTTTCTTCCTGGGTTTGTGGGTGATTATATTTTGAGTAGTGTTTGTTTCTCTCTGTGTCCCAGTTTGTTGTTTTGTAAATTCAGTTGTTTATGTTTTGCAAAGTTTCACGGATTTAATAAAATGTGGAACAACAACCACGCTGCACTTTGGTCCGATCCTTTCGACAACCGTGACAGAATCACCCACCCCAAAAGGACCAAGCAGCGTGCCCAGGAGCAACAGAAATGGACCGGGGAGGAAATTCTGGACGGAAAAGGACCCTGGAGGCAGGCTGGGGAGTATCGCCGTCCGAGGGAGGAGATTGAGGCAGCTAAAGCGGAGCGGCGTCATTATGAGGCGCTGTACCAACATCGAGGCAAGGGCGAGAGACAGCCCCCCCAAAAAAATGTTTTGGGGGCACACGGAGAGATTGGCAGAGTCAGGTTGGAGACCTGAGCCAACTCCCCGTGCTTACTGTGGGGGGCGAGTGATCGAGCAAGCACCATGTTATGCTGAGAAACGCACTGTGTCTCCAGTGCGCAGCTACAGCCCAGTGCGCTCGGTGCAGGCTCCTCACAGGTGCTGTGCTAGAGTTGGCATTGAGCCAGGAAGGACTATGCCTGCTCAGCGTTCCTGGTCTCCGGTGCATCTTCTCGGCCCAGGTTATCCTGCGCCAGCTCTACGCATGGTAACCCCAGTTCACCAACACAAACCTGCGCGACCTGTCACAATGCCTCGCGCTTGTCGGGCTACGGAGGTTATCTAGCCAGGACGGGTTGTGCCAGCCATAAGCTCTAGACCTCCAGTGCGCCTCCACGGCCCAGTATACCCTGTTCCTGATCCGCACACCCGGCATCCAGTGACGTTCCCTAGTCCAGAACTCTCAGCGACGTTCTCGTGTCCGGTGAGACCTGTTCCAGCTCCCCGAAAGAAGCCTCCAGTGATGATCCATGGCCCGGAGCCTGTAGGGATGATCCATGGCACGAAGCCTCCAGAGATAATCCATGGCCCGGAGTCTGTAGGGATAATCCATGGCAAGGAGCCTGTAGGGATGATCCATGGCCCGGAGCCTGTAGAGATGATCCATGGCACAAAGCCTCCAGTGATAATCCATGGCCCGGAGCCTCCAGTGATGATCCATGGCACAAAGCCTCCAGTGATGATCCATGGCGCGGAATCTGTAGTGATGATCCATGGAACGGCGCCTGCAGCGACGGTCCCCAGTCCGGAACCTCCAGCGACGCTCCCCAGTCCGGAACCTCCAGCGATCCTCCCCAGTCCGGAGCCTCCAGCGATCCTCCCCAGTCCGGAGCCTCCAGCGACCGTCCCCAGTCCGGAGCCTCCAGTGACGCTCCCCAGTACGAAACCTCCAGCGGCGGTCTGCAGCCCAGAGCCTCCAGCGGCGGCCTGCAGCCCAGAGCCTCCAGCGGCGGCCCGCGGCCCAGAGCCTCCAGCGGCGGCCCGCAGCCCAGAGCTTCCAGCGGCGGCCGCAGCCCAAAACCTCCAGCAGTGGCCTGCAGCCCAGAACCTCCAGCAATGATCTACAGTCTAGTTCTTTCGATGACGATCCACGGTCAGGTGGTAATAAAGCAGAAGAATCAGCGGGTGGAGCGGTTAGTACGCCCCGAACCGGAGCCGCCTCCTCTGCTGGAGGTTAAGGTTATGTGGACTGCATTTGAGCCGCCATAGACAATTGTCACCCTCCCTACCCTCCCTTCTGTTTTGTGGATTATTTTGTTTTAGGTGCATTCGGAGTCTGCACCTTTGGGGGGGGTACTGTCACGTCCTGACCATAGTAAGATATGATTTTCTATGGTAGAGTAGGTCGGGGCGTGACAGGGGTTTTTTCAACGTTTTCTATTTCTATGTTTAGTTCGTTTTTCTATTTCTATGTTGTTGTTTTTTGGGTTGATCTCCAATTGGAGGCAGCTGGTCCTCGTTACCTTTGATTGGAGATCATATTTAATTAGGGGTTTTTCTTCCTGGGTTTGTGGGTGATTATATTTTGAGTAGTGTTTGTTTCTCTCTGCGTCACGGTTTGTTGTTTTGTAAATTCAGTTGTTTGTTTTGCAAAGTTTCACGGATTTAATCAAATGTGGAACTACAATCACGCTGCACTTTGGTCCGATCCTTTTCACAGCCGTGACAAGTTAGGAACCAATATTGACAGTCAGTTAGGAAAGCAAAGGCTAGCTTTTTCAAAAAGACAATTGCATCCTGCAGCACTAACTCCAAAAAAATTGGGACTCTAAAGTCCATGGAGAATAAGAGCACCTCCTCTCAGCTGCCCACTGCACTGACTTGGAAACACTGTCACCACCGATAAATCCACGATAATCGAGAATTTCAATAAGCATTTCTCTACGGCTGGCCACGCTTTCCACCTGGCTTCCCCAACCCCGGCCAACAGCTCTGCACCCCCGCAGCAACGGCCCAAGCCCTCCCCGCTTCTCCTTCACCCAAATCCAGACAGCTGATGTCCTGAAAGAGCTGCAGAATCTGGATCCCTGCAAATCAGCTGGGCTAGACAATCTAGACCCTCTCTTCCTAAAATGATCCACCACCATTGTCGGAACCCCTATTACTAGTCTGTTCAACCTCTTTTTCGTATCATCTGAGATTCCTAAAGTTGGAAAGCGGCAATGGTCATCCCCCTCTTCAAAGGGGGAGAAACTCTAGACCCAAACTGTTACAGACGTATATCCATCCTGCCCTACCTTTCTAAAGTCTTCAAAAGCCAAGTAAACAAACAGATAATTTACCATCTCAAATCCCACCGTACCATCTCCGCTATGCTGGTCATGGGTGCACCTCAGCCACGCTCAAGGTCCTAAACGATATCATAACCACCATCGATTAAAAACAGTACTGTGCAGCCGTCTTCATCGACCTGGCCAAGGATTTCGACTCAGTCAATCACAGTATTCTTATCGGCAGACTCAACAGCCTTGGTTTCTCTAATGATTGCCTCGCCTGGTTCACTAACTACTTCTCAGACAGAGTTCAGTGTGTCAAATCGGAGGGCCTGTTGTCCGGACGTCTGGCAGTCTCTATGGGGGTGCCACAGGGTTCAATTCTCAGGCCGACACTTTTCTCTGTATATATCAATGATGTTGCTCTTGCTGCAGGTGATTATTTGATCCAACTCCATGCAGACGACACCATTCTGTATACATCTGGCCCTTCTTTGGACACTGTGTTAACCTCTTACATCTAGACGTTCCGCTAGCGGAACACCTGCTCCAATATCCAATGATAGGCGTGGCGCGAATTACAAACGCTTGCGTCCCACCTACGTAACAGCCACTGCCAGCCTGTGGCGCGATTTTCAAAACCTTAAAAATCCTATTACTTCAATTTCTCAAACATATGACTATTTTACAGCCATTTAAAGACAAGACTCTCGTTAATCTAACCACACTGTCCGATTTCAAAAAGGCTTTACAACGAAAGCAAAACATTAGATTATGTCAGCAGAGTACCAAGCCAGAAATAATCAGACACCCATTTTTCAAGCCAGCATATAATGTCACCAAAACCCAGAAGACAGCTAAATGCAGCACTCACCTTTGATGATCTTCATCAGATGACAACCCTAGGACATTATGTTATACAATACATGCATGTTTTGTTCAATCAAGTTCATATTTATATCAAAAACCAGCTTTTTACATTAGCATGTGACGTTCAGAACTAGCATACCCCCCGCAAACTTCCGGGGAATTCGCTAACATTTTACTAAATTACTCACGATAAACGTTCACAAAAAGCATAACAATTATTTTAAGAATTATAGATACAGACCTCCTCTATGCACTCGATATGTCCGATTTTAAAATAGCTTTTTGGTGAAAGCACATTTTGCAATATTCTAAGTACATAGCCCAGGCATCACGGGCTCGCTATTTAGACACCCGGCAAGTTTAGCACTCACCATAATCATATTTACTATTATAAAAGTTTGATTACCTTTTGTTGTCTTCGTCAGAATGCACACCCAGGACTGCTACTTCAATAACAAATGTTGGTTTGGTCCAAAATAATCCATCGTTATATCCGAATAGCGGCGTTTTGTTCGTGCGTTCCAGACACTATCCGAAATAGTAAAGAAGTGTCGCGCGCATGGCGCAATTCGTGACAATAAAATTCTAAATATTCCATTACCGTACTTCGAAGCATGTCAACCGCTGTTTAAAATCAGTTTTTACGACATTTTTCTCGTAGAAAAGCGATAATATTCCGACAGGGAATCTCCTTTTCGGCAAACAGAGGAAAAAATCCCAAAGGCGGGGGCGGTCGGGGTCACGCGCATAAGCCCAGTGTCCCTTGATCGGCCACTTGAGAAAGGCGATAATGTGTTTCAGCCTGGGGCTGGAATGACGACATTCTGTTTTTTCCCGGGCTCTGAGCGCCTATGGACGACGTGGGAAGTGTCACGTTAGAGCAGAGATCCTTAGTAAATGATAGAGATGGAAAAGAAGTTCAAGAAATGGTCAGACAGGCCACTTCCTGTAAAGGAATCTCTCAGGTTTTGACCTGCCATTTGAGTTCTGTTATACTCACAGACACCATTCAAACAGTTTTAGAAAATTTAGGGTGTTTTCTATCCATATGTAATAAGTATATGCATATTCTAGTTACTGGGTAGGAGTGGTAACCAGATTAAATCGGGTATGTTTTTTATCCAGCCGTGTCAATACTGCCCCCTAGCCCTAACAGGTTAAAGACAAGACTCTCCTTTATCTAACCACACTGTCCGATTTCAAAAAGGCTTTACAGCGAAAGCAAAACATTAGATTATGTCAGCAGAGTACCAAGCCAGAAATAATCAGACACCCATTTTTCAAGCTAGCATATAATGTCACAAAAACCCAGAAGACAGCTAAATGCAGCACTAACCTTTGATGATCTTCATCAGATGACAACCCTAGGACATTATGTTATACAATACATGCATGTTTTGTTCAATCAAGTTCATATTTATATCAAAAACCAGCTTTTTACATTAGCATGTGACGTTCAGAACTAGCATACGCCCCGCAAACTTCCGGGGAATTTGCTAACAATTTACTAAATTACTCACGATAAACGTTCACAAAAAGCATAACAATTATTTTAAGAATTATAGATACAGATCTCCTCTATGCACTCGATATGTCCGATTTTAAAATAGCTTTTTGGTGAAAGCACATTTTGCAATATTCTAAGTACATAGCCCAGCCATCACGGGCTAGCTATTTAGACACCCGGCAAGTTTAGCACTCACCAAAATCAGATTTACTATTATAAAAGTTTGATTACCTTTTGTTGTCTTCGTCAGAATGCACTCCCAGGACTGCTACTTCAATAACAAATGTTGGTTTGGTCCAAAATAATCCATCGTTATATCCGAATAGCGGCGTTTTGTTCGTGCGTCCCAGACACTATCCGAAATGGTAAATCAGGGTCGCGCGCAAGGCGCAATTCGTGACAAAAAAAATCTAAATATTCCATTACCGTACTTCGAAGCATGTCAACCGCTGTTTAAAATCCATTTTTATGCAATTTTTCTCGTAAAAAAGCGATAATATTCCGACCGGGAATGTCCATTTAGCTAAACAGAGGACAGAAAACAAAGCTTTCGGTCGACGCGGGCACGAGCCTGAGTCTCACAGTACTGTAACCAGCCACTACCCAAACGTGCTACTTTTTTTCAGCCAGAGCCTGCAAAGCCACGATTCAGTGTTTTGCCGCCTTCTGAGAGCCTATGGCAGCCGTTGGAAGTGTCACGGGACAGCTAAGATCCTCACTCTTCAATAAACAGAGACAAGAAGAACGACACCTTGTCAGACAGGCCACTTCCTGCATGAAATCTTCTCAGGTTTTTGCCTGCCATATGAGGTCTGTTATACTCACAGACACCATTGAAACAGTTTTAGAAACTTTAGGGTGTTTTCTATCCAAAGCCAATAATTATATGCATATTCTAGTTACTGGGCAGGAGTAGTAACCAGATTAAATCGGGTACGTTTTTTATCCAGCCGTGAAAATACTGCCCCCTAGCCATAACAGGTTAACCTCTATGGGCTAGGTGGGACGCTAGCGTGCCACCCGTGGTGCACTCCATCAACAGCAGGTGCATTTCAAGAGCGGCAAATTTGAATCCAAATAAATGTCAAAATTCAAATTTTTCAAACATACAACTATTTTACACCCTTTGAAAGATAAACATCTCCTTAATCTAACCACGTTTTACGATTTCAAAAAGGTTTTACGGCGAAAGCATAAATTTAGAGTATGTTAGGACAGTACATTTACAAGAGTTGTGTGTAATGTTTTGTCAATTCAAAGACAGGGTCACCAAAACCATAAAACAAGCTAAAATGATGCACTAACCTTTTACAATCTCCATCAGATGACACTCCTAGGACATAATGTTAGACAATGCATGCATTTTTAGTTCTATCAAGTTCATATTTATATCCAAAAACAGCGTTTTACTATGGCATTGATGTTGAGGAAATCGTTTCCCTCCAATAACCGGCAGTCAAGTCAACACCACAAATTAAATAATTAAAATTAGAAAACATTGGTAAAATATTATATTGTCATTTAAAGAATTATAGATTTACATCTCTTGAACGCAATCAACTTGCCAGATTTAAAAATAACCTTACTGGGAAATCACACTTTACAATAATCTGAGCACTGCGCCCAGAAAAATACGCGTTGCGATACAGACTAGACGTCATGTTGGGGAGATCTAAAATCGAAAATACTATGTAAATAATCCATTACCTTTGATTCTCTTCATCAGATGTCACTTCCAGGTATCACAGGTCCATAACGAATGTAGTTTTGTTCAAAAAAGCTCATCATTTATGTCCAAAAATCTCCGTCTTGTTAGCACATGATCTAAGCCAGCCGGACTTCTCGTCATGAACGAATGGAAAAAATATATTTACGTTCGTTCAAACATGTCAAACGACATGTTGTATAGCATAAATCATAGGGCCTTTTTTAACCAGAACATGAATAATATTCAAGGTGGACGAATGCATTCTCTTTTATAACGTATTGGAACGAGGGTACCCAACATGAACTCGCGCGCCAGGTGTCTAATGGGCCATCATCGTTCCATGGCTCTTGTTCGGTCAGATCTCCCTCCAGAAGACTCAAAACACTTTGTAAAGGCTGGTGACATCTAGTGGAAGCAATATGAAGTGCCAAAATATTCCTCAGCCCCTGTGTTTTTCAATGGCATAGGTTTAAAGGTAATACAACACATCAGGTATCCACTTCCTGTCAGAAAATGTCTCAGGGTTTTGCCTGCCAAATGAGTTCTGTTATACTCACAGACACCATTCAAACAGTTTTAGAAAATGTAGGGTGTTTTCTATCCATATATAATAAGTATATGCATATTCTAGTTACTGGGTAGGATTAGTAACCAGATTAAATCGGGTACATTTTTTTATCCAGCCGTGCAAATACTGCCCCCTATCCCCAACAGGTTAAATCTGCGACTTCAAGGAGTTCTGCTGTTTTGCCAGCCAACTTGGTCATTGTGTTCATTAACTGATCATCTTTGGTCTGCAGCTTTTGGAATAGAACATTATTGCTTTTCATTGTTTTCATTCAAAACTGTTTGCAGGGCATGAAGTTGCTCACCCTATTTTTAGCCAGCTTGTCAGTTTCATCTAGTTTTGCGTGGACTTCATCGTATTTATGTTTGGCCACATCGAGTTGTTCCTGTAGAATACGGACTTGGTCAAGAGTTTGTTCACGTTCTTCGTCATAATTGTTAGCCAGATCTTTCAATTGATCTGTTATCAAACGCAGTTCCTCGGCTAGCAGTATCTTGTCTTTGTTGGATTTTATAGTCAACTTCCTGGTTCTCTCCACCTGTCCCTTCAACTCCACAGCTTCCTGCTCGTGGCTCTGCTGGGCACAGAGGTATTGGAACACTGTCCATCTCTGCTGGTGGGCATAGTTTAGGGCTAAACTGGAGAGGACATTCACAAGGCCTGTGCCTGATGGTCTATTTTGGAGTGCGTCTGTCGCAATTTCTGAATTTGTTTTGCTTATGGCATCGAAATCTAACATTCTCAGACCCTCGGCATAGTTAGCAATTGCATCGCTGCTGTGGTCAGCGATCAATCTTTCTGTAGGTGAGGGTTCACTTATTAGCGGGGGAATGGGTGGCAACCCAACTGCTAGCTTGCTCATTATTATGATTATCAGTGGTTTCAATTTATGTAAAATTTGGGTTTTGAGTTGAAGCTGCAAACACGATTGAAATCAGTTTATAAACGTCAATGAATCATCAATACTGGATCAGTAATGTGGGAGTTGGGCTAATAATAAACTTGCAAATGTTATTGATTTGTCAATTTTAATGATAAATCAAACCTGTATAGGCTATTTGGGAATTAAACTTTAATTAACCTGAAAGCAGTGCTGTATTTAAGTTAATGTGGAAAAGTTTAACAATGCCTCGGTGGTTGGAACCAATCAGTTTGTGTATTATCCCAATAAACCAGCTAAAGGTAGTATGGCAATTTAACTTATTTATTAACCTGTTAGGGCTAGGGGGCAGTATTGACACGGCTGGATAAAAAACGTACCCGATTTAATCTGGTTACTACTCCTGCCCAGTAACTAGAATATGCATATAATTATTGGCTTTGGATAGAAAACACCCTAAAGTTTCTAAAACAGTTTGAATGGTGTCTGTGAGTATAACAGAACTCATATGGCAGGCCAAAACCTGAGAAGATTCCAGGAAGTGGCCTGTCTGACAATTTCTTGCCCTTCTTGATTATCTCTATCCATTACAGAGGATCTCTGCTGTTACGTGACACTTCCTACGGCTCCCATGGGCTCTCAGAAGGCGGCAAAAAGCTGAATCGTGGCTTTGCAGGCTCTGGTTGAAAAAAAGTAGCGCGTTTGGGTAGTGGCTGGTTACAGTACTGTGAGACTCAGGCTCGTGCCCGAGTCGACCTCATGCTTTGTTTTCTTTTGTCTGTTTACTTAAACGCAGATTCCCGGTCGGAATATTATCGCTTTTTTACGAGAAAAATGGCATAAAAATGGATTTTAAACAGCGGTTGACATGCTTCGAAGTACGGTAATGGAATATTTAGAAATTGTTTGTCACGAATTGCGCCATGCTCGTGACCCTTATTTACACTTCGGATAGTGTCTTGAACGCACGAACAAAACGCCGCTATTTGGATATAACGATGGATTATTTTGGACCAAACCAACATTTGTTATTGAAGTAGCAGTCCTGGGAGTGCATTCTGACGAAGAACATCAAAGGTAATCAAACTTTTGTAATAGTAAATCGGAGTTTGGTCAGGGCTAAACTTGGTGGGTGTCTAAATAGCTAGCCGTGATGGCTGGGCTATGTACTCAGAATATTGCAAAATGTGCTTTCACCGAAAAGCTATTTTAAAATCAGACGCCTCGATTGCACAAAGGAGTTCTGTATCTATAATTCTTAAAATAATTGTTGTGTTTTTTGTGAACGTTTATCGTGAGTAATTTAGTAAATTCACCGGAGGTTTGCGGGGGGTATGCTAGTTCTGAATGTCACATGCTAATGTAAAAAGCTGTTTTTTGATATAAATATGAACTTGATTGAACAAAACATGCATGTATTGTATAACATAATGTCTAACATATTATATGCATATTCTAGTTTCTGGGCAGTAGTAATAACCAGATTAAATCGGGTACGTTTTTTATCCGGCCGTGCAAATACTGCCCCCTACCCCCAACAGGTTAATGTGACAACTACTATTCATCGAATAATTAACTGTGTTTATAAAACCTGATGAAATTAATCAGGCAACCATTAACTCAGTAACCTGGGGCACCATGGGAAAGTTTGTTTAATGAGTTACTGTTTCCCAAATTAACTCAAAGAATATCAGAATATTGTTTTCATAACAGTCTCTAATTAATTAATTTCCTCGTAAGTCTCATTCTGAACGCCGCATAATTCGTAAATCTGCACAATCCCGGGTCTCACTAAATCATTCTGTACCACACCAACTGAGTTGATTTATTCATTTACTAAACAAGCTGAATGATAATATAAGATACATAAACTGTTTAGGTTATTGGTTAGAACTTCATACAATGGCAAACAGGTCCCTAGCGGACCAACACAATTTGACACTTGTTACACAAAATTGAGATTTAAAGAAAGAGAGAGAGAGAGAGAAAGTGCACAAGATGAAAGCACACATGGATACATCTGTAAACTATGCTTGGTTTAGCCCTGACACCTTGCTCTGAACTGCTGCTCTTATGGGTCAGAATTATAATTTATGTATTTACGTATTGAAGGTCTCCGTTTGGTATCTCTTGGACCAAGTTCCACTTAGTGAAAAAGGTTTGGCTGACACATTTTCTTTCAATGGCAGCATCTCCTTCATTACCGGGTGTAATTCTCTGATTGTCCACATGATGTCACACTTTTCTTTCTCTGGGTTTTCTGTTCCTTGTAGATATTCTGAGAGTAGTAATCTCAGAAGGCTAATCAGCTATGTCGACGCTCCCAGCTTGGGTAGGAGGGCCGTGTTGACAACTGATGATTTTAAGAGAATAACTGTCTGGTTCTTGAATTCACCTTCTTAGATACAGTAATCAACCATAGCCTTGATTGTTAACAGGTTCCTTTGTCCTCAACCTCGTGTGGCGTTTGTTGGGTCGCGACTATTTTAGATCACGCTGCAGCTGTGGTCCGTTTTAGTCTGTATGTAAATTCCTAACTCACAAGTTTTATATCCTCAGGTCACAAAGGGGCGTTTCCATCTTAATGGCATGCTCTCTGGGTTCCCTGGGGCGTAGCTCGTTACAAGGCAAGGTATCAGGATTTTACCCTGATCTAATTTAGACAACTAAATTCACAGTTCATCTTCACAAAAAAAATATCTTTGATTTGGATATTTTCTACCAAATGCACAGTATGTAAACATCATGTACATATTATGAAAACTCTTCAAGTTACAATGTTTTCATTACAACGTCGTTATCCTCTCTACGGTAGGTGGGACGCTACCGTCCCACCTGGCCAACATCCGGTGAAATTGCAGAGCGCCAAATTCAAAACAGAAATATTCATAAAACATACAAGTGTTATACATCGGCTTAAAGATGACCTACTTGTTAATCCAACCATTGTGTCAGATTTCAAAAAGGCTTTACGGCGAAAGCATACCATGCGATTATCTGAGGACAGCTCCCAGTACACAAAACATTACAAACAGTAACCAGCCAAGTAAAGGAGTAACAAAAGTCAGAAATAGCGATAAAACTAATCACTTACCTTTGATGATCTTCATATGGTTGCAATCACAAGACTCCCAGTTACCCAATAAATGTTTGTTTTGTTCGATAAAGTCCCTCTTTACATCCAAAAACCTCAGTTTTGTTTGCGCATTTTATTCAGTAATCCATTGGCTCAAAGGCAATCACAACAGGCAGACAAAAATCCAAAAAGTATCAGTAAAGTTCGTAGAAACATGTCAAACGATGTTTATAATCAATCCTCCTTGTTTTTAGTCATAATAATCAATAATATTTCAACCGGACAATAGATTCATCAATATAAAAGAAAAACAAGAAAGGTGCGCTCTCGGTCGTGCGCAGAAAACAGGTCTGGGGACTTTCCACTATCGACTCACTCAGAGTGGTCTTACTCCCTCATTTTTCAGAATACAAGCCTGAAACAATTTCTAATGACTGTTGACATCTAGTGGAAGCCATAGGAAGTGCAATCTGAGTCCTAAGTCATTGGATACTGTATAGGCAGTCAATGGAAAACTACAAACATAAAAAAATCCCACTTCCTGGATGGATTTTTCTCAGGTTTTCACCTGCCATATCAGTTATGTTATACTCACAGACATTATTTTAACAGTTTTGGAAACTTTAGAGTGTTTTCTATCAATCTATCTACCAATTATATGTATATCCTAGCTTCTGGGCCTGAGTAACAGGCAGTTTACTTTGGGCACACTTTTCATCCGGATGTCAAAATACTGCCCCCTACCCCAGAGAGGTTATTTAACTTTCAATAATAATAATAATAATAACGACATTCATTTTCATATTACATCTATCATTGTTACCACCATTTTGGCTGATTAAATATATTGTCGCACTAAACACAACTCATTCTTCCAAAAAAGATCAACAACGAAAATACTATCGGGATAGCGTTTAGTCCACAACACCACAATACACCCCAATATTTATCCCATTTGGCTATCGCTACACTAGCTAAAGACAATTCTGTGTCATTGTTATTCACATGGTGTCTGTCAGATCTATCTCTGTGATGTCCTTTTGAGAGGAGCCAATGACCTTTGTGCAGGTGCATCTTCATTTGTTGTCTGTCTCTCAGTATCTCCCTTGCAAAGGTCACCTTGGCTGAATGAAAAGGTGCTGCATTGTAGTTCTCAACAAATGCAGAACTTAGTTTCAAGTGCTGGTATATGTTTATCCCAGTCCACATTAACAATAGATATCCCTATACATGCTATGTTAACTTCATGGTTATAATTTTATAACCGGTTTAACTTTGAACAATTTACATTCTGATTACCTATTCGTAATCCACATTAGTGGATAAGTAGCCTGCATGACAGTCAATATCCCTAGAATATGCCTTTTAAAAGGACTGTCTAATAATGCTGTATATATGGTACAAATGCTTGTAAAGTATGCCATTTGTGGAAGTAAATTCAAGTTATTATTCGCGCCACGCCTATCATTGGATATTGGAGCAGGTGTTCCGCTAGCGGAACGTCTAGATGTAAAACATGTGCAAATATTTGTATGAACATGACAAGATTCAACAACTGAGACATAAACTGAACAAGTTCCACAGACATGTGACTAACAGAAATTGAATAATGTAACAAAAGTAACAGTCAGTATCTAGTGTGGCCACCAGCTGCATTAAGTACTGCAGTGCATCTCCTCCTCATGGACTGCAAAATATTTGCCACTTCTTGCTGTGAGATATTACCCCCCTCTAAAACCAAGGCACCTGCAAGTTCCCGGACATTTCTCGGGGGAATGGCGCTAGCCCTCACCCTCCGATCGTGTTCAATGGGATTGAGATCCGGGCTCTTCGCTGGCCATGGCAGAACACTGACATTCCTGTCTTGCAGGAAATCACGCACAGAAGGAGCAGTATGGCTGGTGGCATTGTCATGCTGGAGGGTCATGTCAGGATGAGCCTGCAGGAAGGGTACCACATGAGGGAGGAGGATGTCTTCCCTGTAACGCACAGCGTTGAGATTGCCTGCAATGACAACAAGCTCAGTCCGATGATGCTGTGACACACTGCCCCAGACCATGACGGACCCTCCACCTACAAATCGATCCCGCTCCAGAGTATAGGCCTCGGTGTAATGCTCATTTCTTTGACAATAAACGCAAATCTGACCATCACCCTTGGTGAGACAAAACTGTGACTCATCAGTGAAGAGCACTTTTTGCCAGTCCTGTCTGGTCCAGCGATGATGGGTTTGTGCCCATAGGCGACGTTGTTGCCGGTGATGTCTGGTGAGGACCTGCCTTACAACAGGCCTCAAGCCCTCAGTCCAGCATTTCTCACCCAATTGCGGACAGTCTGAGCACTGATGGAGGGTTTGTGCTTTCCTGGTGTAAATTGAGTAGTTGTTGTTGCCATTCTGTACCTGTCCCGCAGGTGTGATGTTCAGATGTACTGATCCTGTGCAGGTGTTGTTACACATGGTCTGCCACTGTAAGGACGATCAGCTGTTCGTCCTGTCTCCCTGTAGCGCTGTCTTAGGCATCTCACAGTACGGACATTGCAATTTATTGCCCTGGCCACATCTGCAGTCATCATGCCTACTTGCAGCATGCCTAAGGCATGTTTACGTAGATGAGCAGGGACCCTGGGCATCTTTCTTTTGGTGTTTTTCATAGTCAGTGGAAAGGCCTCTTTAGTGTCCTAAGTTTTCATAACTGTGAACTTTATTGCCTGCCGTCTGTAAGCTGTTAGTGTCTTAACGACCGTTCCACAGGTGCATGTTCATTAATTGTGTATGGTTCATTAAACAAGCATGGGAAACAGTATTTAAACCCTTTGAAAGACAGGGTCCTGAAAAAGGGACTTTTTTGTGGTGGCTGAGTTTGCAATACTTTCCCCTTAAAGTACCAGCCCTTGTGTACATTTTATGGTGTAAGACTCCCACGGTGACACCAGCACGTTTTGGACTTCTAACCCCTTTTAAACATTGTGTTTGAGATACTGACTGCTGGTGCATGGGATTCATCTATATCTTCAGCATCTACTGATACCAACCATTAGTCTGTGTGATTAACGGGGGCTGAGCTCGAGCACTGTTTGTGAGACAAGGGTGGATCCCGAAAATTGTTATTCTTACAATAACCTCTATGAAGTCAGAACGGTTTAAGCTACAAACTATTATGACCGAACTATAAAAAGCTGAGACTCCCATGACCATGCATGTAATGTTTTTCTCTATGAAGATCACAAGCTACAAGATCCGTTAGAAGGTAAGAAGTTGTTCTACATAGAAGATCATAGGAAATCTGTAATGCTGTAATAAGCTCACATAGTTGCTGTCACAAACTCCACACACTTGTCACTGACAAGTTGGATATTAATTTCCTACTGAGCAAACAATTTCTGTACTTACAGCATTCTTATAAATTCATTTTTTTACACGGTTTTTGCTTGGCAGACCTTATTTTTTCCTTGGAGATGAGAGTTGGCCCAGGTTGCATATTGACTAACGAGCTACCTGAGGGCACTTTCGGAAGGTTGGCAGAAATTAATGTTTTGTTCGCAACTGATGGTGAGTCGGGTGAAGATGTGTCACGTCCTGACCAGCAGAGGGAGTAAGTGTATACGTTTTGGTCAGGGCGTGGCAGAGGGAGTTGTGTTTTGTATGTGTGTCTATGTTCTGTCTAGGTTGGGTTGTTCTATGTATAGGTAATTGGGGTGGACTCCCAATTGAAGGCAGGTGTGTTGTGTTGCCTTTGATTCGGAGTCCTATATTAGTAGGGTGTGTTTGTCGGTGTGTTTGTGGGTAATTGTTTGTGAGCACTGCTTGTTTAGCCTGCCACACTGTTCGTGTCGTGAGTATCGTTTATTGTTTGTTTTTCCTGTGGATGCTTTGCGTATTTCATTAAAAAAGATGAGTATCCACATTCCCGCTACGCCTTGGTCTTCTCTCCACTACGACAACTGTGACAGAATTACCCACCAAACCAGGACCAGGCAGCGGAAGAATTATGGCGAGGACTGGGGAACACGACTGGTAAGGGAGCCCGAGAGGCAGCCCCAATAATTTCTTTGGGGGGGGCACAAGGGCTGTTTGACGGGGCGAGACTGGAGACCCAGGCCAGCTCCCCGTACCCTTTTTAGAGGTAAACAGACTGGACAGGTCCCGTGCTTTGGGGTAGGTGCTATGGTAAGGCCTGGTATTTTCAGGCCAGTATGCTCAGTACCAGCACCCCGCATGTGCCAGCGGAAAGTGGGCATCGAGCCAGCAGGGGTGATGCCAACCCTGCGCTCGAGACAACCAGTGCGCCTCTACGGTCCAGTGTTTCCCGTTACACGCACTAGCCTTGAGGTGCGTGTCTCCGGGCTGGCACGTCCAGTACCAGCCCCACGCACAAGGCTTCTAGTGCGTCAGTCCAGCCCCGCCAGTCAGGAGTCGCCAGAGCTGCCCGTCAGTCAGGAGTCGCCAGAGCTGCCCGTCAGTCAGGAGTCGCCAGAGCTGCCCGTCAGTCAGGAGTCGCCAGAGCTGCCCGTCAGTCAGGAGTCGCCAGAGCTGCCCGTCAGTCAGGAGTCGCCAGAGCTGCCCGCCAGTCAGGAGTCGCCAGAGCTGCCCGCCAGTCAGGAGTCGCCAGAGCTGCCCGTCAGTCAGGAGTCGCCAGAGCAGCCCGCCAGTCAGGAGTCGCCAGAGCCGCCCGCCAGTCAGGAGTCGCCAGAGCCGCCCGCCAGTCAGGAGTCGCCAGAGCCGCCCGCCAGTCAGGAGTCGCCAGAGCCGCCCGCCAGTCAGGAGTCGCCAGAGCCGCCCGTCAGTCAGGAGTCGCCAGAGCCGCCCGTCAGTCAGGAGTCGCCAGAGCCGCCCACCAGTCAGGAGTCGCCAGAGCGGCCCGACTGCCCGGAGATGCCAGAGCGGGCCGACTGCCCGGATCAGCCAGAGTGGCCCGACTGCCCGGATCAGCCAGAGTGGCCCGACTGCCCGGATCAGCCAGAGTGGCCCGTGACAAGATGAGAGTAGAGGGTGAGTACGAGTGGGCAAAATCATGAGGAAACAAAATCATTAAAGTTGTGATGGAAACTAAGAAATTCCTAGATTCGTTTATAGTCGGAGAGAGAGTTTTGGATCAATGTTACCTGGGTGATTCGTTCAAAACTATAAGGAGTGTCATGGAAGCGATGGGTGAGGTTGCGTCAGTGAGAGTCACAAGAGCTGGTCTTATTCAGATATTTTGTGTGTCCATGGAACAGAAGAAGTGTGCTTTGAGCCTCAAACATGATTAACCTCTTGGGGCTAGGTGGGACGCTAGCGTGCCACCCGTGGTGCACTCCATCAACAGCAGGTGCATTTCAAGAGCGGCAAATTTGAATCCAAATAAATGTCAAAATTCAAATTTTTCAAAAATAGAACTATTTTACACCATTTGAAAGATAAACATCTCCTTAATCTAACCACGTTTTACGATTTCAAAAAGGTTTTACGGCGAAAGCATACATTTAGAGTATGTTAGGACAGTACATTTACAAGAGTTGTGTGTAATGTTTTGTCAAGTCAAAGACAGGGTCACCAAAACCATAAAACCAGCTAAAATGATGCACTAACCTTTTACAATCTCCATCAGATGACACTCCTAGGACATTATGTTAGACAATGCATGCATTTTTAGTTCTATCAAGTTCATATTTATATCCAAAAACAGCGTTTTACTATGGCATTGATGTTGAGGAAATCGTTTCCCTCCAATAACCGGCAGTCAAGTCAGCGTCACAAATTAAATAATTAAAATTAGAAAACATTGGTAAAGTATTATATTGTCATTTAAAGAATTATAGATTTACATCTCTTGAACTCAATCAACTTGCCAGATTTAAAAATAACCTTACTGGGAAATCACACTTTGCAATAATCTGAGCACTGCGCCCAGAAAAATACGCGTTGCGATACAGACTAGACGTCATGTTGGGGAGATCTAAAATCGAAAATACTATGTAAATAATCCATTACCTTTGATTCTCTTCATCAGATGTCACTTCCAGGTATCACAGGTCCATAACGAATGTAGTTTTGTTCAAAAAAGCTCATCATTTATGTCCAAAAATCTCCGTCTCGTTAGCACATGATGTAAGCCAGCCGGACTTCTCGTCATGAACGAGGGGAAAAAATATATTTCCGTTCGTTCAAACATGTCAAACGTTGTATAGCATAAATCATTAGGGCCTTTTTTAACCAGAACATGAATAATATTCAAGGTGGACGAATGCATACTCTTTTATAACGTATTGGAACGAGGGTACCCAACATGAACTCGCGCGCCAGGTGTCTAATGGGACATCATCGTTCCATGGCTCTTGTTCGGTCAGATCTCCCTCCAGAAGACTCAAAACACTTTGTAAAGGCTGGTGACATCTAGTGGAAGCAATAGGAAGTGCCAAAATATTCCTAAGCCCCTGTGTTTTTCAATGGGATAGGTTTAAAGTCAATACAACACATCAGGTATCCACTTCCTGTCAGAAAATGTCTCAGGGTTTTGCCTGCCAAATGAGTTCTGTTATACTCACAGACACCATTCAAACAGTTTTAGAAACTTTAGAGTGTTTTCTATCCATATATAATAAGTATATGCATATTCTAGTTACTGGGTAGGATTAGTAACCAGATTAAATCGGGTAAATTTTTTTTATCCAGACGTGCAAATGCTGCCCCCTAGACCCAACAGGTTAAACGAAAAAAAAATTGTTTATAGATTTCCGAAGCAGGGCCCCTTATTTCTGGTAGGCCATCATTGTAAATAAGAATTTGTTCTTAACTGACTTCCCAGCTAGCACAGTGGATCTGGGCCGATTTCTGCTGAGAGTTGGGGCACTCGGGTGAGAGTCAGACTCGGCCGATGTCATGTGTCTTCCCTGTGGCTCAGTTGGTAGAGCATGGTGTGTGCAACGCCAGGGTTGTGGGTTCGATTCCCACAGGGGGCCAGTACAAAAAATTAAAAAATAAAAAAATCCATGAAATGTATGCATTCACTACTGTAAGTCGCTCTGGATAAGAGCATCTGCTAAATGACTAAGGTGTAATGCAGTATTACTTATGGCTAGGATGCGAGGATTGAGCTCAGGCCAATTCTGGTGTGAGTTATCTGGCCTAAATGTATTGCTCGGGCTGATTGGGTCTACTCTCTGGCAGATGATTACAAATCAAATCAAATGTATGTATATAGCCCTTCTTACATCAGCTGATATCTCAAAGTGCTGTACAGAAACCCAGCCTAAACCCCCAAACAGCAAGCAATGCAGGTGTAGAGGCACGGTGACTAGGAAAAACTCCCTAGAAAGGCCAAAACCTAGGAAGAAACCTAGAAAGGAACCAGGCTATGAGGGGTGGAGATTATAACAGAACATGGCCAAGATGTCCAAATGCTCATAAATGACCAGCATGGTCAAATAATAATAGTCACAGTAGTTGTCGAGGGTGCAACAAGTCAGCACCTCAGGAGTAAATGTCAGGTGGCTTTTCATAGCCGATCATTGAAAGTACCTCTACCGCTCCTGCTGTCTCTAAAGAGTTGAAAACAGCAGGTCTGGGACAGGTAGCACGTCCGGTGAACAGGTCAGTGTTCCATAGCCGTAGGCAGCAGCACGGCCAGGTGGACTAGGGACAGCAAGGAGTCATCATGCCAGGTAGTCCTGAGGCATGGTGCTAGGGCTCAGGTCCTCCGAGAGAGAGAAAGAAAGAAAGAAAGAAAGAAAGAAAGAAAGAAAGAAGAAGAGAGAATTAGAGAGAGCATACATAAATTCACACAGGACACCAGATAAGACAGGAGAAATACTCCAGATATAACAGACTGACCGTAGCCCCCGACACATAAACTACTGCAGCATAAATACTGGAGGCTGAGATAGGAGGGGTCAGGAGACACTGTGGCCCCATCCGAAGATACCCCCGGACAGGGCCAAACAGGCAGGATATAACCCCACCCACTTTGCCAAAGCACAGTCCCCACACCACTAGAGGGATATCTTCAAGCACCAACTTACAATCCTGAGACAAGGCTGAGTATAGCCCACAAAGATCTCTGCCACGGCACAACCCAAGGGGGGGGCGCCAACCCACAGGCTGCTTTATATAATTAACATTTCATATTTTCTTTTTGTTTCTGTGATGAAAAAAATAATTCATTTAAATGTTAATTGTATTTTAAAAGTCCTGTGTAGTGGTATTTTAGTATTTTGATACTTTGTGCACGGCAGTTGATGAGCATTAAAAACTTTGTGGATGGAGCCTCCCGAGTGGTGCAGCGGTGTAAGACACTGCATCTCAATGCAAACTGCATTGTGACAGATGCTGGTTCGAGACCTGTGCTGGCTGCGCACAGGAGACCCATGAGGCGATGCATAATTGGCCCAGCGTCGTCCGAGCTAGGGGAGGTTTGACCAGCCGGGATGTCCTTGTCCCATCGTGATGTAGCAACTCCTGCACATGCACGCTGACACAGTCACCAGCTGTATGGTGTTTCCTCCAACACAAAATGTTATTTTTTATTGATGGGTATAATTTGTATGTATAAAAGGTATAATGGTCATTTTGTATACATTTAATTAAATTAGCATCTGGCCACGGGGATTCTGGTAAGATGACGGAAAAGTCAGCTGAATTCCGGTAGACGGAAACGGCCCGATGTTCTTGGGTCGATACTGGGCAGTAATTAATTTTGATTCCGGGCTGAGTCCGACACCCAATTCCGGGCCGATTCAATCAGTTCCGGGCCCCCGGAAGAGGGCTGCTTCTGGGCCTATTCCTCATTGCTAGCTGGGTTGCCTAGTTAAATAAAGGTTAAATAAAAATATTTTAAAAAACACTTCCGTAAATTATTCTGAATCAAGATAAATGAAGGAATCGGTCATTAATTTAGACATTTCTTGCAGAGGTCTAATCATGCAATTTTACACCTAACTAAGATGTTTGGTGGAGTATTTCTCAACTAAAAAGTAAAAGTGGTCGTCTCTCGCTAAATGACAACAAACACTTAATTGAAGAATCCCTACTGTTGACCAATCACCAAAGAAGGGGCGTAGACTTTGGGTACCGAACTTCTCCTTGCACCAACAACAAAAAATGGGTGTGTGCTCGAACAGCTGAAACACCAAAACGAACCAAAACATCATAATACATTGAGCACAATAATTCATTGGACAGTGACCATTTTTTGTTATTTTGGTTCTGTACTCTAGCACTTTGAGTATGAAAGGATACAATGACAATGAGGGTGAAGTGCAGACTGTCAGCTTTAATTTGAGGGTGTTTTCATACATATCTGATGAACCATTTAGAAATTATAGAAGCTTTTGTACATAGTCCTCCCCATTTTCGGGCATCAAAAAACATTGGACAGTTTAACATAATGTAGAATAAAGTAATCATTGTTAATATTTGGTCACATATCTTTTGCATGCAATGACTGCTTGAAGTCTCCGAAGCATCGACATCACCAGACGCTGAGTATCTTCCCTGCTGATGCTCTGCCAGGCCTGTACTGCAGCCATCTTCAGTTCCTGCTTGTTTCGTGGACTTATTGCCTTCAGTCTCCTCTTCAGCATGTAAAATATGTGTTCATTTGGATTCAGATCCGGTGATTGACTCGGCCAGTCAAGGATTTTCCACTTTTTGGCCTTCAATAACCCCTTCGATGCTCTAGCAGTATGTTTAGGGTCATTGTTTTGTTGCATGATGAAGTGCCGTCCAATGAGTTTGTAGGCATTTGGTTTTATCTGAGCAGATAAAATATTTCTGTAGACTTCAGAGTTCATTGTTCTACTTCTGTCTGCAGTCACATCATCGATGAAGACAAGTGAGCCTGTTCCATTGGCAGCCATACAGGCCCAAGCCATAACACCCCCTCCACCATGTTTCACAGATGAGCTGGTATGCTTTGGATCATGGGCATGTCTTTTTTCTCTACACACTTTCCTCTTTCCATCACTCTGGTACATGTTAATCTTTGTCTCATCTGTCCACAATACTTTTTTCCAGAACTCTTGGGGCTCTTTTTTGTGCTTTTTAGCACACTGTAATCTTGCCTTTCTGTTCTTTAGGCTTATCAGTGGTTTGCATCTTGTAGTGTACCCTCTGTAGTCCTGCTGGTGTAGTCTTCTACGTATGGTAGACTTTGACACGTCTACACCTGCATCCAGGAGAGTGTCTTTGATCTGTTGGGCTGTTGTCAGGGGGGTTTTCTTCACCATAGAGAGTATTCTCTGGTCATCCACTACAGTGGTCTTCCTCAGTCTACCGGGTCTTTTGACATAATTGAGTTCACTGGTTGTTTTTTTTCTTTTTAATGATGAACCAAACTGTTGACTTGGGCATGCCCAGGGTTTTTGCAATGTTCCTGATTGATTGATTGATTGATTGATTGATTGATTGTCATTTTTGAGCCTTATGACGGCCAGTTTCATTTGCATCGACACTGCTGTCTTCCTCATGTTGTCACACCCCAACAACAACCTCCAAAGGCAATAGCAAAGTCTAGAATCAATACTATTCATCAACAGCTCTCCTGCATTTACTAACGATACAAATGAATACACCTGCCTAACGACACACATCTGTAAAGCCAATTCAACAAATACTTGCAGTGTCTTAAAATGGGGGGACCATGTACAAAAAGTGCTGTCATTTCTAAACGGTTCATCAGATATGTATGAAAATACCCTCAAATTAAAGCTGATAGTCTGCTCTTCACCCTCATTGTCATTGTATCCTTTCAAACTCAAAGTGCTAGAGTACAAAACCAAAATAACAAAAAAATGGTCATTGTCCAATGAATTATGGTGCTCACTGTATATGCAAACTGTTTCGACTGGGAAGCATACAGTAAGCTTTATAATCGAGTTTCTAGCTCACTTCTGGGCAGCTGGACAGTGGTGGTGCATAGATGGCAGAAGCAGTGGAACAGAGACACTAAGGGCAGGCATCTATTCCAAGTACAGATTCTAGTAAGGGAGGGAAGGAAGAAAGAAAGGAAGAGAAAAATGGGAGACAGGAGCTGAGAGCATACTGATTAGAACATCATTAGATAAAGTAAAAATATTTTGTTACAATGCAGCCGTTTTTCTCTATCAAATAATTTCCAGGTAACAATTAAGTACCTTACTGTGATTGTTTTAAATTAAAATCGCCCCAACAGGCTGACATTTCAGGCAGTCTTTTCAAACAGCTCTTACACTAAAATGGCATTATCATTTTCGCAATTTAACAGAATTATTTCAACCTCAGTGTGGAAATATACACTAAGTGTACAAAACATTAGGAACACCTGCACTTTCCATGACAGACTGACCAGGTGAAAGCTATGATCCCTTATTGATGCCACCTGTTAAATCCACTTCAAAAAGTGTAGATGAAGGGGGAGGGGACACGTAAATACATTTTTAAGCCTTGAGTCAATTGAGACATGGATTGTGTATGTCTACAGTACCATTCAGAGGGTGAATGGGCAAGATAAAATAATTACAGTGCATTCGGAAAGTATTCAGACCCCTTCCCTTTTTCTCATTTAGTTAAGTTACAGTCGTATTCTAAAATGTATTAAATAAATAAAAATTCCTCATCAATCTACATGCAATACCCCATAAGGACAAAGTGAAAACAGTTTTTTAGAAGTGTTTGCAAATTGATAAAAAATAAAATGCTGATACCTTATTGACATACAGTATCAGTCAAAAGTTTCGAAAACAAATTCATTCAAGGGTTTTCCTTTATTTTTTATATTTTTCACATCACAGAATAATACTAAAGACATCAAAACTATAAAATAACACATATGGAATCAGGTAGTAAACAAAAAAGTGTTAAGCAAATCAAAATATATTTTATATTTGACATTTTCAAAGTAGCCACCCTTTGCCTTGATGACAACTTTGTACACTATAGGAAATCTCTCAACCATCTTCACCTGGAATGCTTTTCCAACAGTGTTGAAGGAGTTCCCACATATGTGACCTGTTTCAGGAAACTACAGTTGAAGTCGGAAGTGTACATACACTTATGTTGGAGTCATTAAAACTCGTTTTCAACCACTCCACTTTCTTGTTAACAAACTATAGTTTTGGAAAGTCGGTTAGGACATCTACTTTGGGCATGACAAGTAATTTTTCCAACAATTGTTTACAGACAGATTATTTCACTGTATCACAATTCCAGTGGGTCAGAAGTTTACATACAAAGTTGAGTGTGCCTTTAAACAGCTTGGAAGATTCCAGAAAATGATGTCATGGCTTTAGAAGCTTCTGATAGGCTAATTGACATCATTTGAGTCGTGCCTGTGGATGTATTTCAAGGCCTATCTTCAAACTCAGTACCTCTTTGCTTGACATCATGAGAAAATCAAAAGAAATCATTCAAGAACTCAGAAAAAAATTGTAGACCTCCACAAGTCTGGTTCATCCTTGGGAGCAATTTCCGAATACCTGAAGGTACCACGTTAATCTGTACAGACAATAGTACGCAAGTAAAAACACCATGGGACCACGCAGCAGTCATAGCGCTCGGGAAGGAGACGCGTTCTGTCTGCTGGAGATGAACGTACTTTGGTGCAAAAATTGCAAATCAATCCCAGAACAACAGCAAAGGACCTTGTGAAGATGCTGGAGGAAACAGCTACAAAAGTATCTATATCCACAGTAAAACGAGTCCTATATCGACATAACCTGAAAGGCCACTCAGCAAGGAAGAAGCCACTGCTCCGAAACCGCCATAAAAAAGCCAGACTATGGTTTGCAACTGCACATGGGGACAAAGATCGTACTTTTAGGAGAAATGTCCTCTGGTCTGATGAAACAAAAATAGATCTATTTGGCCATAATCACCATCCCAACCGTGAAGTACGGGGGTGGCAGTATCATGTTGTGGGGTGCTTTGCTGCAGGAGGGACTGGTGCACCTCACAAAATAGATAGCATCATGAGGTAGGAAAATTATGTGGATATATTGAAGCAACTTCTCAAGACATCAGTCACGAAGTTAAAGCTTGGTCGCAAATGGGTCTTCCAACTAGACATTGACCCCAAGCATACTTCCAAAGTTGTGGCAAAATGGCTTAAGGACAACAAAGTCAAGGTATTGGAGTGACCATCACAAAGCCCTGACCTCAATTCTATAGAGAATTTGTGGGCAGAACTGAAAAAGTGTGTGCGAGCAAGGAGGGCTACCAACCTGACTTAGTTACACCAGCTCTGTCAGGAGGAATGGGCCAAAATCCACCCAACTTATTGTGGGAAGCTTGTGGAAGGCTACCCGAAACGTTTGACCCAAGTTAAACAATTGAAAGGCAATGCTACCAAATTCTAATTGAGTGTATGTAAACTTCTGACCCACTGGGAATGTGATGAAAGAAATAAAAGCTGAAATAATTCATTCACTCTACTATTATTCTGACATTTCACATTATTAAAATAAAGTGGTGATCCTAACTGACCTAAGTCAGGGAATTTTTACTAGGATTAAATGTCAGGAATTGTGAGAAACTGAGTTTAAATGTATTTGGCTAATGTAAACTTCCGACTTCAACTGTAGGCGTATGTCGCGGATCATTACTTCACAGGAGAGCCATTTGATTTTTTTTGCAAAATGTAGTTTTTGGCAGAAATGCCTACTCGAAACGTGAACTTCATGCGTCTTAGTACCAAACTTGTATGCCATCTGTAAATACAAATTCAATTGTTAAATTACGAGCCTAGTTTGTTAAACCACAGGAAAAGCCAGCAACCTTCCCGTTAGCTATGATTGGCTGAGATAATGAACGGGCTGGACATGCCGAGAGATGAGTTTGGATTGGTCTGCCATATAGCAAGTTTCTGTCTATTTGAGCTGGTCAGTATGTGTAATTAATCCTTTCTAACGCATCTTTTTTTAAATGCTTCGTGTGGTAAAACAGAGGACTCCACTATGCAAGTATCCATTTCAATAGAATGTCACTGCAACAACTGTTTCAGAACACTCTCGTCTGTCTGCCAGAGCGCAGAATAACTTATGAATTTACGAACACTCAACACCCGATGAATATGGCCAGTGTCAGTAAACGTTGGCAAAAAAAAATTATAAAATGATTGCCAGGAGCACGGTTACTGTCACCAACGCTCTGGATAACATGAAAACAGCCTAACCTTCTCTGTTAGGGCGAGTAAAATGTTCAGAGCTTGGGTGGGGGCTAAAGCTTAAGATGATTTTTTATGACATTTTTTATGACATTACACACCAGAGTGACTTGACACATCAACGGACTAAGCAAGCTGTACAATCAAAATGGAAACGACACAGGACATCTTATTTAATGAAAGGGGTTGCAGTCTGCCTTGAAGCATTCATCCATTTATCATTGTAACGAGTAAGAGTCTAGTTACATTTTCAGATATTATATTTTTCTAATATTGTCAAAGTTGTTTTTGTTGCAAGTTAAAGCTTACTGTTAGCTAACTAGCTGACATTAGATGTCTGGCTCACTAGCTAACTTTACATTTATGATCTGTGTGTATTAATGTTATCCCATTTTGCATTGCCAATTATAGCCTAATGTTAGCTAGCTAACATTGAACCTATTTGGTTAACTTTAGCTAGCTATGATAATCGGTTTGTATTGCTAGTACTCTATGGATTAGATTATAGTTCATTGTTTCACAAACATGTCAAAACAAAAGACTCCACTTCGCCAGATGATTACATGACCCATCAAGTTAGCCAGGTGTGTCTAACGGTGATTATGGCTATCTGTTGTTTACATTTACATTTACATTTTAGTCATTTAGCAGACGCTCTTATCCAGAGCGACTTACAGTAGTGAATGCATACATTTCATTTCATACATTTTTTTTTTTTTCCCTGTGCTGGCCCCCCGTGGGAAGCGAACCCACAACCCTGGCGTTGCAAACACCATGCTCTACCAACTGAGCTACAGGTTTAAAACCTCTTAAGATTCCGCACCTTTTTTTAAATTTTCACATGAAATGACATACCCAAATCTAACTGCCTGTAGCTCAGGCCCTGAAGCAAGGATATGCATATTATTGATAGCATTTGAATGGAAACACTGAAGTTTGTTGAAATGTGAAAGGAATGAAGGAGAATATCGATGACAACACTCGGTATGTAAAGCATAAACAACACATTTTGATTATTTAATTGACTTCCATCATGATTGGCACTACTTTTATCGATCTCACATTATTTACATTGCATGTAGTCGGGCTGTGTGTTATCATTTTCACTTCCAGTTTCCAAAAGGATGTTTCTGTATGCAGTGCTGCTGCTCTGCACATTTTTAGGTAAGTGAAACTGATAATACCTGATACTGATACCTGATAATCATGCTTAAAAAAATGATATTACGTTTTACGTTACATGTTACATTTTCTTATCTTAATGTTATTTTGTGCACTATCCTTCTGACCCTATGCAGCCAGGTCCGATCTACTTTTTAACTCCTTGCAAGTGTGGCTTGTTTGGTGTCTGCTGTGAAGGAATACCACAAGTCAACTACTTGATTCATGAAGTTATGTCATCCAGCAAAGGCAGCAGCGCAGTCACCAACTACATGCACCATTTCTTCACAACTACGGAGTTGGAGAAACACGTGTGGACCTGAATTGTGATAACTGCAGTGTCTGGTATTGTGCCTGGCAGACCATGCACATGCTACACCACAGTCTGAACCTTCACTTCCTGATCACAGGCCACACCAAGTTTGCCCCCAACTGGTGCTTCTGCCTCATCCAGCAGCGCTTAAGAAAGACCAGAGTGAATACTTTGTCTGAGATTGCTGGTGTTGTGAAGGACAGCACTGTGACGGGTCAATATCCCACAGCTGGTTGGACTGGAGGATGGTACGGTGCTGGTGGAAAGCTATGGCTGGCAACAACACCTAACTCCATACTTCAGGCCGCTCCCACAGTTCAAGCAGTACCGGCACTTCAGGTAAATATCATTTTCATTGCATTGTATGAGGTTTTTCTTATCTAAACTTGGGAGGTGAATTGATGTTGTGCAAGGTTGTAATGTCTTCTAAATTTGTTTTGGTTTTTCCTGTTTTACAGCTTCGATGCTCTGGAGCCTGGTGTTGTTGTCGCCAAGGAGCGTTCGGACTGTCGGGACCAGGTTTCAGCTGCTGTGCAACGCTGACATCCTTCCTCCCATGGTCTGCCTGTACAAGCACCACCTGGACTGGACACAGCTAGACAAATGTATAGATTCCCTTGTTCATGTGTGGTTTAGGTGGACCATCAGCAGTATCTGCAGTCCCTCCATTCAAATGACTCTCCTAACACACACACCATGTTGCTGCTACTATTTATTTTTTTATCCTGCTGCTCAGCCACTTTACCCCTGACTGTATGCATATAACTACCTTGTCTATCACTATCATTATTGATATTGTTCTTGTACATACTGTTTATTATTCTCTTTATATTGACACTATTTCTGATATTGCTACTATGCAAGGAACCATTGCAAGGAACCATTTGGCTGTACCGTTTACACCTTCTGTAGAGACCCATCCACTTGACAAGATGTGGCTGGGGGTTACAGCCTTTCTTTCACATGACCCATCAATTTAGACAAGTGTGTCTGGGCAAGCATCATCTAATATTGATAAAATATTTTTATCTGGACACTTGTTTACCTTGAATTTTTCCTCATTGTAGGATATTACTTTGACCACTTTTAATATTAATCTTTACTACACTACTCACTGTTTAGCACATGACCTCACATGTGAATCCTTAAGGAGATGGGTGGGGCTGGCTTAAGAGGGTGTGAACAATGCTGAATGGGTGTAGACAAAAGAGAGCTCTCCGGTAGGTAACAAAACATTCAAAGGCCATTTTCTCAAAAGTGAGCTTACAAGTTTCATCAACTTTCAAAGCAGAATTACTTTCCCATTGTTCCTCCAAAATGCAATGTATGATATACCATTTTGTAGCTCTGAGTCTCTACTTTTAAGCAATTTCAGATTTTAAGCAATTTCAGATTTTGCAACAAAAGACCGATTTGAGTTGGTCGGTCACATAAACTGAGCACTTGTTGGCTGCTTTTCCTTCAATCTGCGGTCCAACTCATCCCAAACCATCTCAATTGGCTTGCGGTCGGGTGATTGTGGAGGACAGGTCATCTGATGCAGCACTCCATCACTCTCCTTCTTGGTCAAATAGCCCTTACACAGCCTGGAAGTATGTTGGATTATTGTCCTGTTGAAAAACAAATGAAAATCCCACTAAGCACAAACCAGATGGAATGACGTATTGCTGCAGAAGCCATGCTGATTAATTGTGCCTTGAATACAAAAATAATCACTCACAGTGCCATCAGCAAAGCACCCCCACACCATCACTTCTCCTCCTTCATACTTCACGGTGGGAACCACACATGCGAAGATCATCCGTTCTTCTCTGCGTCTCACAAAGACATGGTGGTTGGAACCAAAAATCTCATCAAACTAAGGAAAGATTTCCACCGGTCTAATGTCCGTTGCTTGTGTTTCTTGGCCAAAGCAAGTCTCTTATTCTTATTGGTGTCCTTTAGTAGTGGTTTCTTTGCAGCAATTCAACCATGAAGGCCTGATTCACACAGTCTCCAGTGAACAGTTGAATTTGAGATGTGTCTGTTACTTGAACTCTGTGAAGCATTTATTTGGGCTGCAATATGAAGTGCAGCTAACTCTAATTAATTTATCCTCTGCAGCAGAGGTAAGACTGGGTCTTCCTTTCCTGTGGTGGTCCTCATGAGAGCCAGTTTCATCATAGAGCTTGATGGGTTTTGTGACTGCACTTGAAGAAACTTTGAAACTTCTTGAAACTTTCTGAATTGACTGACCTTCATGTCTTAAAGTAATGATGGACTGTTGTTTCTCTTTACTTATTTGAGCTGTTTTGTTATAATATGGACTTGGTCTTTTACCAAACAGGGATATCTTCTGTATACCACCCCTACCTTGTCACAACACAAATGATTGGCTCAAACGCATTAAGAAGGAAAGAAATTCAACAACAAGGCACACCTGTTCATTGAAATGCATTCCAGGTGACTACCTCATGAAGCTGGTTGAGAGAATGCCAAAAGTGTGCAAATCTGTTTTCAAGGCAAAGGATGGCTACTTTGAAGAATCTCAAATATAAAATATATTTTGATTTGTTTAACACTTCTTTGGTTACTGTGTTATTTCATAGTTTATGTCTTCACTATTATTCTACTATGTAGAAAATAGTAAAAATAAAGAAAAACCCTTGTGTGGTGTGTCCAAACATTTGACTGGTACAGTAAGCATTCAGACCCTTTGCTATGAGACTCAACATTGAGTTCAGGTGCATCCTGTTTCAATTGATAATCCTTAAGATGTTTCTACAACTTGATTGGAGTCCACCTGTGGTAAATTAAATTGATTGGACATGATTTGGAAAGCCACACATCTGTCTATATAAGTTCCCACAGTTGACTGTGCATGTCACAGCAAAATTCAAGCCATGAGGTTGAAGGAATTGTCCTTAGAGCTTCGAGAGGATTGTGCCGAGGCACAGAGCAGGGAAGGGTTCCAAAACATTTCTGCAGCATTGAAGGTACCCATCATTCTTGAATGGAAGACATTTGAAACCACCAAGACACTTCCTAGAGCTGGTGGCCTGGCCAAACTGAGCAATCGGGGGAGAAGGGCCTTGGTCAGGGAGGTTACCAAGAACCCGCTGGTCACTCTGACAGAGCTCCAGAGTTCCTCTGTGAAGATGGGAGAACCTTCTAGAAGGACAACCATCTCTGAAGCACTCCACCAATCAGGCCTTTATGGTAGAGCAGCCAGACGGAAGCCACTCCTCAGTAAAAGGCACATGACCGCCAGCTTGGAGTTTGCCAAAAGGCACCTAAAGGACTCTCAGACCATCAGAAACACGATTCTCTGGTCTGTTGAAGCCAAGATTGGACTCTATGGCCTGAATGCCAAGCCTCTGTCTGAAGGAATGGGTGAAGCATGGTGATGGCAGCATCATGCTGTAGGGATGTTTTTCAGTGGCAGGGACTGGGAGACTAGTCAGGATTGAGGGAAAGATTCATGGAGAAAAATACAGAGATCCTTGATAAAAACCTGCTCCAGAACGCTCAGGACCTCACACTGGGGCAAAGGTTCACCTTCCAACAGGAGAACAACCCTAAGCACACAGCCAAGACAATGCAGGAGTGGCTTTGGGACACATCTCTGAATATCCTTGAGGGGCCCAGCCAGAGACCGGAATTGAAGCCGATCAAACATCTCTGGAAACACCTGAAAATAGCTGTGCAGCGTCGCTCCCCATCCAATCCTACAGAGTTTGAGAGGATCAGCAGACAAGAAGGAGAGAAACTCCCCAAATACAGGTGTGCCAAGCTTGTAGCGTCATACCCAAGAAGACTCAAGGCTGTTATTGTTGCCAAAGGTGCTTCAACAAAATACTGAGTAAAGGGTCTGAATACTTAAGTAAATGTGATATTTCGGGGTTTTTTTTAAAATAGATTTCCAAAAATTCCTAAAACCCTTTTTTGCTTTGTTATTATGGGGTACTGTATGTATATTGATGAGAAAACAACAACAACAACAATTTAATCTATTTTAGTATAAGGCTGTAATGTAACAAAATGCGGAAATAGTCAAAGGGTCTGAATACTTCCCGGATGCACTGTAAGTGCCTTTGAACGGGGTATGGTAGTAGGTGATAGGCGCATGGTTCGAGTGTGTTAAGAACTGTAACGCTGCTGGGTTTTTTACTGAACAATTTCCCCTGTGTATCAGGAATGGTCCACCGCCCAAAGGACATCCAGCCAACTTGAAACAGTTATGGGAAGCAATGGAGTCAGCATGGGCCAGCATCCCCGTGGAATGCTTTTGACACCTTGTACAGTCCATGCCCTGATGAATTGAGGCTGTTCTGATGGCAAAGGGGGTGTAACTAAATATTAGGAGGTTGTTCCTAATGTTTTGTACACTCAGTATATATAAAACACAGGAACATTTAAATCACGTTTTTGACGGCACAGGGCCTTTAAAAGAATCAGGCTGGCAGGTAGGATTTAGTTCCTCCCGGTCTTTGGCCCACACTCCAGTACAGTAGGTGGCAGTACTGCACCATAACGTTGGATGCCAACCACCGATAAACCCCACGGTGGTTCATCCTTGTTATAGTTTGGAGTCGTCACAGAAGGAGTATCATGGCGGAATTGGATATTAAGTCTGAATTGAGAACAGTGTTGAGTAAAGTTGAAGATGATGAATAGAAAATCGTAGTGTCAAAGAATGGAGCAAAAAGGAAATGGTAAAAATTGGAATGGATGATGAGTGTAGGTCGGTTAAGGATTTGTTTCTTGTTGGGATGCGTTTTTTGAGTAAGGATGTATACCTAGGAAACCTGCTTGAGGTTTCGAAGAAGGTGAAGCATGTGTTGAGAAGAGTGGAATCAGAGTGACCAGGAGTGGACTTGTTCTGGTGAATTGGGTGTCTGAAGAGGAAAGCGTTGGGAATCACAAGAATTGCAAATTCCGAAGTATTATGCTTTGAACTGTGAAGTAGAGCACCAGTTAAAGGAGTCATAGCCGTGGTGTCGATGGAGGCCTGAACCACATGGTATATGGGGAAAAGGAAGAAAGTCTGTCAGTTGTTTTGTTTCTTGATAAAGGGCACATCACTACACGTAAAGTTAGGTTATGTAAAGTATGTAGTAAGAGCAGTTGTCCACAAACCACTACAATGCAATAACTGTAAAGGAGCTTATGCCTACCCATACCATAACCCCGCCGCAACCATGGGGCACTTTGTTCACAACGTTGACAGCAGTAAATCACTCATCCACACAACGCTATACACGCTGTCTGCCATCTGCACGGTACAGTCTAAACCGGGTTTCGTCCATAAGAGCACACTTTTCTAGAGTGCCAGTGGCCATCGAAGTTGAGCATTTGCCCACTGAAGTCGGTTACGATGCCAAACTGCATTCAGGTCAAGACCCTGGTGAGGACGATGAGCACGCAGATAAGCTTCCCTGTGAAGGTTTCTGGCAGTTTGTGCAGAAATTATTCAGTTGTGCAAACCCACAGTTGCATCGGCTGTCTGGGTGGCTGGTCTCAGACGATCCCACAGGTGAAGAAGCTAGATTTGCTGATATCAGCTGATGTAAGAAGGGCTATATAAATACATTTGATTTGGAGGTCCTGGGCTGGTATAGTTACACGTGGTCTGCGGTTGTGATGCAGGTAGGATATACTACCAAATTCTCTAATACAGCTTAGGGTAGAGAAATTAACATTCGATTCTCTGGCAATAGCTCTAATGGACATTCTTGCAGTCAGCATCCCAATTGCACCCTCCCTCAAAACTTGACACATCTGTGGCATTGTGTTGTGTGACAAAACTGCACATTTTTGAGTGGCCTTTTATTGTCCCCAACACAAGGTGCACCTCTGTAGGATTTAGTTCCTCCCTGTCTCTGACCCTCTGTAGCACCAAGAAATTCTCACTAACAGGGATGTAAACAAATTTGTGCACAAAATGAGAAAAACATGTTTTTTGTGCGTATGGAACATTTCTTGGATATTTTATTTCAGTTCATGAAACATGGGACCAACACTTTACATGCTGCGTTTATATTTTTGTAAAGTATAATACAAAAAAAATACTTTTATGGCAAGCCTATGTAAGTTCAAGAGAAAAAATGTGCTTAACAAGTTTTTTTTTTTAATGACTACCTAATTTCTGTACCCCACACATACAATTATCTGTAAGGTCCCACAGTCATGCAGTGCATTCCAAACACAGATTTACACACAACACACAATGAAGGGCACTTACCTTAGGAGGCTAAAGAAATTTGTCTTGTCAATTAGCCTTTTAAAATGATAAACTTGGATTAGCTAGTACAATGTGCCATTGGAACATAGGAGTGATGGTTGTTGATAATGGGCCTCTGTACGCCTATGTAGATATTCCATAAAAAATCTTTGGTTACAGCTACAACAGTCATTTACAACATGAACAATGTCTACACTGTATTTCCGATCAATTTGATGTTATTTTGGGCCTCCTGGGTGGTGCAGTGGTCTAAGGCACTGCATTGCAGTGCCACCAGAAACTCTGGGTTTGTACCCAGGCTCTGTCACAGCTGGCTGTGACCGGGAGGCCCATGGGGCGGTGCACAATTGGCCCAGTGTTGACTGGGTTAGGGAGGGTCTGGCTGGTAGGGATATCCTTGTCTCATTGTGCACTAGTGACTCCTGTGGTGGGCCGGGTGCAGTGCATGCTGACCAGGTCGCTAGGTGTATGGTGTTTCCTCCGACAATTTGGTGTGGCTGGCTTCTGGGTTGGATGTGCACTGTGTTAAGAAGCCGCACGGCTTGGCTTGGTTGGGTTGTGTTTTGGAGGACGCATGGCTCTCGACCTTCGCCTCTCCCGAGTCCGTACGGGAGTTGCAGCGATGAGACAAGACGGGAGAAAAAGGGGGTAAAAAAAAGGTTATTTTAATGGACAAAAAAATTCCAAAACAAGGGATTTCTAAGTGACCCCAAACTTTTGAACGGTAGTCTTAATTCATTCCTACTTAGATGTGTGTGTAATTTGTTAGATATTACGTGTTAGATATTACTGCGCTGTCGGAGCTAGATACATAAGCATTCCGCTACACCCGCAATAACATCTGCTAACCACGTCTATGTTACCATTAGAATTTGATTTGATTTAACTTATTGGTAGATGGATAAAAAAAGCAGACATTAAATACAGTGCCTTGCGAAAGTATTCGGCCCCCTTGAACTTTTCGACCTTTTGCCACATTTCAGGCTTCAAACATAAAGATATAAAACTGTAATTTTTTGTGAAGAATCAACAACAAGTGGGACACAATCATGAAGTGGAACGAAATATATTGGTTATTTCAAACTTTTTTAATAAATAAAAAACGGAAAAATTGGGCGTGCAAAATTATTCAGCCCCCTTAAGTTAATACTTTGTAGCGCCACCTTTTGCTGCGATTACAGCTGTAAGTCGCTTGGGGTATGTCTCTATCAGTTTTGCACATCGAGAGACTGAAATTTTTGCCCATTCCTCCTTGCAAAACAGCTCGAGCTCAGTGAGGTTGGATGGAGAGCGTTTGTGAACAGCAGTTTTCAGTTCTTTCCACAGATTTTCGATTGGATTCAGGTCTGGACATTGACTTGGCCATTCTAACACCTGGATATGTTTATTTGTGAACCATTCCATTGTATATTTTGCTTTATGTTTTGGATCATTGTCTTGTTGGAAGACAAATCTCCGTCCCAGTCTCAGGTCTTTTGCAGACTCCATCAGGTTCTTCCAGAATGGTCCTGTATTTGGCTCCATCCATCTTCCCATCAATTTTAACCATCTTCCCTGCCCCTGCTGAAGAAAAGCAGGCCCAAACCATGTTGCTGCCACCACCATGTTTGACAGTGGGGATGGTGTGTTCAGGGTGATGAGCTGTGTTGCTTTTACGCCAAACATAACGTTTTGCATTGTTGCCAGAAAGTTCGATTTTGGTTTCATCTGACCAGAGCACCTTCTTCCACATGTTTGGTGTGTCTCCCAGGTGGATAGTGGCAAACTTTAAACGACACTTTTTATGGATATCTTTAAGAAATGGCTTTCTTCTTGCCACTATTCCATAAAGGCCAGATTTGTGCAGTATACGACTGATTGTTGTCCTATGGACAGAGTCTCCCACCTCAGCTGTAGATCTCTGCAATTCATCCAGAGTGATCATGGGCCTCTTGGCTGCATCTCTGATCAGTCTTCTCCTTGTATGAGCTGAAAGTTTAGAGGGACAGCCAGGTCTTCGTAGATTTGCAGTGGTCTGATACTGCTTCCATTTCAATATTATCGCCTGCACAGTGCTCCTTGGGATGTTTAAAGCTTGGGCGATCTTTTTGTTTCCAAATCCGGCTTTAAACTTCTCCACAACAGTATCTCGGACCTGCCTGGTGTGTTCCTTGTTCTTCATGATGCTCTCTGCGCTTTAAACGGACCTCTGAGACTATCACAGAGCAGGTGCATTTATACGGAGACTTGATTACACACAGGTGGATTCTATTTATCATCATTAGTCATTTAGGTCAACAATGGATCATTCAGAGATCCTCACTGAACTTCTGGAGAGAGTTTGCTGCACTGAAAGTAAAGGGGCTGAATAATTTTGCACGGCCAATTTTTCAGTTTTTTATTTGTTAAAAAAGTTTGAAATATCCAATAAATTTAATTCCACTTCATAATTGTGTCCCACTTGTTGTTGATTCTTCACAAAACATTACAGTTTTATATCTTTATGTTTGAAGCCTGAAATGTGGCAAAAGGTCGAAAAGTTCAAGGGGGCCGAATACTTTCGCAAGGCACTGTATCCCTTTGAGCATGGTGAAATTATCAATTACACTTTGGATGCAGGCGTCCTTCCTAATTCAGTTACCGGAGAGGAAGGAAACTGCTCAGGGATTTCCCCATGAAGCCAATGGTGACTTTAAAACAGTTAGAGTTTAATGGCTGTGTAGGAGACAAGTGAGGTTTGATCAAATACATTTGTAGTACTCCACAATAAAAGCCTAGTTGACAAAGGGAAAAGACAGAAGCCTCTACAGAATAAAAATATTCCAAAGGATGCATCGTGTTTTCATCAAGGCACTAAAGTAATAATGCAAAAAATGTGGCAAAGTAATTAACTTTTTGTCAACCAAGTGAATACAAAGTGTTGTATTGGATTTGTCCAATTCCAGGCTGTATCACAACCGGCCTTGATTGGGAGTCCCTTAGGGCGGCACACAATTGGCCCAGCGTTGTCTGGGTTTGGCCGGTGTAGGCCACCATTGTAAATAAGAATTTGTTCTTAACTGACTTGCCTAGTTAAAATGTTTTACTGAGAACCATGTTCCATATTTTCAAGTATAGTGGTGGCTGCATCAAGTTATGGGTACACTTGTAATTGTTAAGGACTGCAGTGTTTTTCAGAACAAAAAAGGAGGCAAAATGCTAGAAGAAAACCTGGTTGTCTGCTTTCCAGTAGACACTGGGAGTTTAATTCACCTTTCAGCAGGACAATGACCTAAAACACAAAGGTCAAATCGACATTGGAGTTGCTTACCAAGTGAATGTTCCTGAGTGGCCAAGTTACAGTTTTGACTTAAAATGGTTGTCTAGCAATGAGCAACAATCAATTTGACAGCTTGAAGAATTTTGAAAATAATAGCATGCAAATGTTGTACATCCAGGTCTGGAAAGCTCTTTGAGACTTACCCAGAATGACTTACAGCTGTAATCACTGCCAAAGATGATTCTAACACGTATTGACTCAAGACAATTATTTGCCTAATCTTTTTCTTTTTTACAAATGTCTTCAACTTTGAAATTCAAGTTTTCTGTGTAGATTGTTGACGAAAAGACAATAAAAAGACAATTCAATCCATTTAATCTTACTTTAACAACACAAAATGTGGAAAAATCAAGGGGTGTGAATACTTTCTGAAGGCACTGTATTGCGCTACCACCAGCACTTAGATTTACCATTGTGTTAGTTTTGTTAAAATAGAGCCTTGAATGTTTTCTAGGCCATTTCAGCAGCCTTTTGTAGACTTGAAGGGACCATTTATTCCTTGTTGTATTAAAACATATGTTGATCATCACTGAAATGCCTTTTTTGCAATCTCAAAACCCAACAATGCAATAATCAATAACAATGTATTACTAGAAAAAGCACACGAGAAATAATACACAATAAAGGAAATATTTAAAAAGTAATTTCCAATACCATATTTACATGTGCAGGGATACTGGAGTGATGGAGTTATAAATGTAAAGGGGTAAGGTGACTAGGAAACAGGATATAAGATAAACAGAGTAGCAGCAGCTTGTATGTGAGTGGGTGTGCGGGTGTGTGGAGTCAGTATAAATGTATCTGCATATTCTGTGTGAGTGAGCAAATGCTGGAGTGAGTGTTTGTGTGAGTGTGCATAGAGACACTGCAAATACTGAAATAAAAGGTAAATGAAGATACAACGTAAACTCAGTCCATGTAGCTATTTTGTTAGCTATTTATCAGTCATATTGCTTGGGGGTAGAAGCTGTTCAAGATCCTGTTGGTGTCAGACTTGATGCACTGGTACCTCTTGCCATGTGGCAGCAGAGAAAATAGTCTAAGGCTTGGGTGGTTGGGGTCTTTCATGATTTTCCGAGCCTTCTTTTCACACCGCCTGATATATAGGTCCTGGATGGCAGAGAGCTTGGTCCCAGTGATGTACTCTGCTGTCCGCACAACCCTCTGTAGTGCCATGCGATTGAGGGCGGTGCTATTGTCATACCAAGCAGTGATGCAGCCAGTAAATATACTCTCAATTGTACAGCTATAGAAACTTTTCAGAATTTGAGTGCCCTTGCCAAATTTCTTCAACCTCATGACGGGGAAGAGGCACTGTTGTGCCTTCTTCACTACTGTGTGTGTGTGTGTTTGGAACATTTGAAGTCTTTAGTGATTTGGACACAGATGATCTTGAACCTGTCTATCTGCTCCACTGCTGCCCCATCGATGTGGATGCCCCCCCGCCCATTTCCTGTAGTCCAAGTTCAGCTCCTTGGTCTTACTGACATTGAGGGAGAGGTTGATGCTCTGGCACTACACTACCAGGTCATTGACCTCCTCCCTGTAGGTTGACTCATCGTCGCTGGTGAACAGGCCTACCACTGTTGTGTTGTCAGCAAACTGGATAATGGTGTTGGAGTTGTGCGTGGCCACACTGTCGTGGGTGAACAGGGAGTACAGGAGGGGACTAATCACACACCCCTGTGTTAAGGGACAGCGTGGTGGAGGTGATTTTGACTACCCTCAGACTGTCAGGAAGTCCAGGATCCAGTTGCAGAGGGAGGTGTTGAAACCCAGTGTCCTAAGCTTGGTGACGAGCTTGGAGGGGATAACAAGTGCATGGAGAACACAGTGTAAGCTCCCCCTTATTTCCAAAAAAGAGCTGCCCTGACATTTGGCACGTCTGTCTGGGCGGTGAGTTGGCCTGACCAAAATACACTCATCTCGAAAAATGGCGGGGGGCCAACTCCCTACTGCGTTGTTTGACAGTTGTCTTATCATTAAAAAAATATGATTCTAATAATGCTTATCTTTTCAAAACTCCTAGAGAGATGGAGGGGCAATTAGAATGACCAGATCTGAACTCCTGCCTCAGTGGAGTTCACTACGCTCATCACTATCGCAGCTTTTTCAATTCAGCAATTGTATTAGACCTGCCTTTTTAACCCTTAGCCTACAATTTCTGCAGCCCCGCGGGAATCTAATGAACATATAACCCCCATCAAAATCCATCTGTTTAAGCTAGATAACTTTTTGCATGGTCTGAGTCTCAATCCACCGCATCTGCCGATATGGCCCTTCCACATCTGCAGTGAAAGGTGGCAGAGCTAGAGTGGTGTTGGTCAGACATCCCAAAAATACACACAAACTGGCTCTAACAAGAATAGGAGGAGGACCGGGATGCTCCGGTGCACAACTGAGCAAAAGGACAAGTACATTAGAGTGTCTAGTTCGAGAATTAGACGCCTCACAAGTCCTCAACTGGCATCTTCATTAAATAGTACCCGCAAAACACCAGTCTCAGAACAAGTAGTACACAGCGTTGCATGAGATCTTCAGTTTCTTGGCAATTTCTCACATGGAATAGCCTTCATTTCTCAGAACAAGAATAGACTGATGAGTTTCAGAAGAAAGTTATTTGTTTCTGGCCATTTTGAGCCTGTAATCGAACCCACAAATGCTGATGGTCCAGAAACTCAACTAGTCTAGGCCAGTTTTATTGCTTCTTTAATCAGAACAACAGTTTTCAGCTGTGCTGACATAATTGCGAAAGGGTTTTCTAATGATCAATTAGCCTTTTAAAATTATAAACTTGGATTAGCTAACAAAACATGCCATTGGAACACAGGAGTGATGGTTACTGATAATGGGCCTCTGTACGCCTATGTAGATATTCCATAAGAAATCTTTGGTTCCAGCTACAATAGTCATTTACAACATTAACAATGTCTACACTATTTTTCTGTTCAATTTAATGTTATTATAATGGACCAATGTTTTTGCTGTTCTTTCAAAAACAAGAGAATTTCATAAGTGACCCTTAACTTTTGAACGGTAGTGTATATACAGTTAAAGTCGGAAGTTTACATACACTTAGGTTAGAGTCATTAAAACTCGTTCTTCAACCACTCCACAAATTTCTTGTTAACCTGTTAGGGCTAGGGGGCAGCATTTGCACGTCTGGATAAAAAAAATGTACCCGATTTAATCTGGTTACTAATCCTACCCAGTAACTAGAATATGCATATACTTATTATATATGGATAGAAAACACTCTAAAGTTTCTAAAACTGTTTGAATGGTGTCTGTGAGTATAACAGAACTCATTTGGCAGGCAAAACCCTGAGACATTTTCTGACAGGAAGTGGATACCTGATGTGTTGTATTGACTTTAAACCTATCCCATTGAAAAACACAGGGGCTGAGGAATATTTTGGCACTTCCTATTGCTTCCACTAGATGTCACCAGCCTTTACAAAGTGTTTTGAGTCTTCTGGAGGGAGATCTGACCGAACAAGAGCCATGGAACGATGATGTCCCATTAGACACCTGGCGCGCGAGTTCATGTTGGGTACCCTCGTTCCAATACGTTATAAAAGAGTATGCATTCGTCCACCTTGAATATTATTCATGTTCTGGTTAAAAAAGGCCCTAATGATTTATGCTATACAACGTTTGACATGTTTGAACGAACGGAAATATATTTTTTCCCCTCGTTCATGACGAGAAGTCCGGCTGGCTTAGATCATGTGCTAACAAGACGGAGATTTTTGGACATAAATGATGAGCTTTTTTGAACAAAACTACATTCGTTATGGACCTGTGATACCTGGAAGTGACATCTGATGAAGAGAATCAAAGGTAATGGATTATTTACATAGTATTTTCGATTTTAGATCTCCCCAACATGACGTCTAGTCTGTATCGCAACGCGTATTTTTCTGGGCGCAGTGCTCAGATTATTGCAAAGTGTGATTTCCCAGTAAGGTTATTTTTAAATCTGGCAAGTTGATTGCGTTCAAGAGATGTAAATCTATAATTCTTTAAATGACAATATAATATTTTACCAATGTTTTCTAATTTTAATTATTTAATTTGTGACGCTGACTTGACTGCCGGTTATTGGAGGGAAACGATTTCCTCAACATCAATGCCATAGTAAAACGCTGTTTTTGGATATAAATATGAACTTGATAGAACTAAAAATGCATGCATTGTCTAACATAATGTCCTAGGAGTGTCATCTGATGGAGATTGTAAAAGGTTAGTGCATCATTTTAGCTGGTTTTATGGTTTTGGTGACCCTGTCTTTGACTTGACAAAACATTACACACAACTCTTGTAAATGTACTGTCCTAACATACTCTAAATTTATGCTTTCGCCGTAAAACCTTTTTGAAATCGTAAAACGTGGTTAGATTAAGGAGATGTTTATCTTTCAAATGGTGTAAAATAGTTGTATTTTTGAAAAATTTGAATTTTGACATTTATTTGGATTCAAATTTGCCGCTCTTGAAATGCACCTGCTGTTGATGGAGTGCACCACGGGTGGCACGCTAGCGTCCCACCTAGCCCATAGAGGTTAACAAACTATGGTTTTGGCAAGTCAGTTAGGACATCTACTTTGTGCATGACACAAGTCATTTTTCCCAACAATTGTTTACAGACAGATTATTTCACTTATAATTCACTGTATCATAATTCCAGTGGGTCAGAAGTTTACATACACTAAGTGACTGTGCCTTTAAACAGCTTGGAAAATTCCAGAAAATTATGTCATGGCTTTAGAAGCTTCTGTTAGGCTAATTGACATAATTTGAGTCAATTGGAGAGTGTAACTATGGATGTATTTCAAGGCCTACCTTCAAACTCAGTGCCTCTTTGCTTGACATCATGGGAAACTCAAAAGAAATCAGCCAAGACCTCAGAAAAAAATTGTAGACCTCCACAAGTCTGGTTCATCCTTGGGAGAAATGTCCAAATGCCTGAAGATACCACGTTCATCTGTACAAACAATAGTATGCAAGTATAAACACCATGGGACCATGCAGCCGTCACACCGCTCAGGAAGGAGACGTGTTCTGTCTCCTAGAGATTAATGTAATTTGGTTCGAAAGGTGCAACTCAATCCCAGAACAACAGCAAAGGACCTTGTGAAGATGCTGGAGGAAACAGGTACAAAAGTATCTATATCCACAGTAAAACGAGTCCTGTATCGACATAACCTGAAAGGCCGCTCAGCAAGGAAGAAGCTACTGCTCCAAAACCGCCATAAAAAAGCCAGAATATGGTTTGCAACTGCACATGGGGACAAAGATCGTACTTTTAGGAGAAATGTCCTCTGGTCTGATGAAACAAAAATAGAACTGTTTGGCCATAATGACCATCATTATGTTTCGAGGAAAAAGGGGGAGGCTTGCAAGCTGAAGAAGAACACCATCACAACCATGAAGCACAGGGGTGCAGCATGATGTTGTGGGGGTGCTTTGCTGCAGGAAGGACTGGTGCACTTCACAAAATAGATAACATCATGAGGAAGGAGAATTATGTGCATATATTTTACCAACATCTCAAGACATCAGTCAGGGAGTTAACCTCTATGGGCTAGGTGGGACGCTAGCGTGCCACCCGTGGTGCACTCCATCAACAGCAGGTGCATTTCAAGAGCGGCAAATTTGAATCCAAATAAATGTCAAAATTCAAATTTTTCAAAAATACAACTATTTTACACCATTTGAAAGATAAACATCTCCTTAATCTAACCACGTTTTACGATTTCAAAAAGGTTTTACGGCGAAAGCATAAATTTAGAGTATGTTAGGACAGTACATTTACAAGAGTTGTGTGTAATGTTTTGTCAAGTCAAAGACAGGGTCACCAAAACCATAAAACCAGCTAAAATGATGCACTAACCTTTTACAATCTCCATCAGATGACACTCCTAGGACATTATGTTAGACAATGCATGCATTTTTAGTTCTATCAAGTTCATATTTATATCCAAAAACAGCGTTTTACTATGGCATTGATGTTGAGGAAATCGTTTCCCTCCAATAACCGGCAGTCAAGTCAGCGTCACAAATTAAATAATTAAAATTAGAAAACATTGGTAAAATATTATATTGTCATTTAAAGAATTATAGATTTACATCTCTTGAACGCAATCAACTTGCCAGATTTAAAAATAACCTTACTGGGAAATCACACTTTGCAATAATCTGAGCACTGCGCCCAGAAAAATACGCGTTGCGATACAGACTAGACGTCATGTTGGGGAGATCTAAAATCGAAAATACTATGTAAATAATCCATTACCTTTGATTCTCTTCATCAGATGTCACTTCCAGGTATCACAGGTCCATAACGAATGTAGTTTTGTTCAAAAAAGCTCATCATTTATGTCCAAAAATCTCCGTCTTGTTAGCACATGATCTAAGCCAGCCGGAATTCTGGTCATGAACGAGGGGAAAAAATATATTTCCGTTCGTTCAAACATGTCAAACGTTGTATAGCATAAATCATTAGGGCCTTTTTTAACCAGAACATGAATAATATTCAAGGTGGACGAATGCATACTCTTTTATAACGTATTGGAACGAGGGTACCCAACATGAACTCGCGCGCCAGGTGTCTAATGGGACATCATCGTTCCATGGCTCTTGTTTGGTCAGATCTCCCTCCAGAAGACTCAAAACACTTTGTAAAGGCTGGTGACATCTAGTGGAAGCAATAGGAAGTGCCAAAATATTCCTCAGCCCCTGTGTTTTTCAATGGGATAGGTTTAAAGTCAATACAACACATCAGGTATCCACTTCCTGTCAGAAAATGTCTCAGGGTTTTGCCTGCCAAATGAGTTCTGTTATACTCACAGACACCATTCAAACAGTTTTAGAAACTTTAGAGTGTTTTCTATCCATATATAATAAGTATATGCATATTCTAGTTACTGGGTAGGATTAGTAACCAGATTAAATCGGGTACATTTTTTTTATCCAGACGTGCAAATGCTGCCCCCTAGCCCTAACAGGTTAAACATGATTTAAATTAAGGCTGATTTGTAATTCATATATACAGAAAAAAATGTACACTACACTTCCAATGCACTTCCAATCCCTTCATCTGTGTTAATCTGAGGAGGTTGTCCCAGCCATGTGGATGACTGAAAACAGGGCAGCAAAGTTTGTTTGTCACCAGAACGGTGTAGAGCATATTACTATTTGCCTGTGAATAACCAAACTTTCATACAAACTTGCTATGCTGAATTCTTGACGCACAACTGAAGATGCTGCCATATCCTGCCAGCACTCCCACAAGCGAGCCACTCTGGTGGAGAATGACGTGTGAAAGTGGGCGAGGAACGAGATGGGAGTAACAATCCAGGCTATTTGCTCTGAGACCGGCATAATAATGTAATGAAACAAGCAGGCAGCAGGTTTTAAACCCTCAACATTCTAGCCCGAAGTCCAGCACGCTATTGACTGTGCCCAAATTTCTTAATTGGGTTTGGGGCCGATTGTGGCTAAAAACAAGTGGAAAGGGGAAAAAGCATAGTTATTAGTTTTTCACAAGCGTATCAGGCTGTGAATTATACTAACAACGTTTCTAGGATGGGCTATTAGCTAAACAATAGGCTATTCAACCTTTACTAAGCCGAGCTAGGTGTGAAACCCCCCTCCCCAACTTGAGCTAGGTGTGAACCCCCCCCCCCCCCCCCCAACTTGCAACAAATCATTTATCTACCATTCCACATCTACCGAAAAACGGTTAATGTTCTGAAAAAAAATTATAGTATATATTGCTCATGGATTCCGTGTGGCGCAGCGGTCTATGGCACTACATCTCCGTGCAAGAGGCATTACTACAGTCCCTGGTTCGAATACAGGCTGTATCACATCTGATTGGGAGTGCCATAGGGTGGCGCACAATTGGCCCAGCGTCATCCAGGTTTGGCCGGGGTAGGCCGTCATTGTAAATAAGAATTTGTTCTTACCTGATTTGCCTAGTTAAACAAAGGTTACATTTTAAAAACAACTGGCGGCAACCGCAGCGCAATCAATAGGAGGTAAACAGTGGCTGGTGCTGAAAATATAGCTAACTTGTTATGCAAGTGTTGCACACCAACAGATGGAGAAAACCTACACCAGTCGAGCAATTCCTTTCAGCAATAATCTTTGTTTTAATTTGACTTTAAAAACAATAAGAGGGCTTAATTGGAGTCTATTTCTTCCAAGCCCAGACCTATATAAAATAACGGTTATTAGGCTTAACAGCCTAATAGAAGTAGGATTTTTTTATTAGGCCTACTTACAATTGAAACTGGTCAAAAATGTAGCATCCTACATAAAACAATAATTTAAAGAAAAGAAGTCTGCACGTTTCAACTAAAACAATGTAACTTACAATGAAAAGCGCACATTTGTAAATCCCAAACTCTTAATAGTAATTGGAAAGGTAGATACAGATAATTTCTGACATTGTGGCTACAATAAAGAATGTTAACAGTCTTCCCCGTAGCTCAGTTGGTAGAGCATGGTGTTTGCAACGCCAGGGTTGTGGGTTCGATTCCCACGGGGGGCCAAGTACGAAAAAAATGTATGAAATGAAAAAAATGAAATGTATGCATTCACTACTTTAAGTCGCTCTGGATAAGAGCGTCTGCTAAATGACTCAAATGTAAATGTTAACGAGATGCTGTGTTTTTATTTACAGTAGTGAGTGACAACTGGAGGCATTTTGAAAACAGGCTTTCAAACACTTGTTTTTCAGAAGTGTACTGTAGTACTGTAGCAGGTGTAGCCCATCATGCAAATGTTTCCTATTAGCAGGACAGACTTTTTATAGCCCGGCTACTGTTGGGAAAATCCCTCAACTTGCAATGTATTCGGTGTTACATTTCTAACTCAAAACAGCAGTTCAGCGTTTCTTCATCAACATCTTTATGCTTTTGTTTAATTAACTAACGAGAAAAAATACATTAAAATGCGGATGTTTATTTAAACTACATTTTAGTCGCACATCCACCCAACTCCACTACCACAGGTAAAACCTTGCTGAGATGATCAATGTATTTGTGGCATTGTTGTATCGGTGTAGAGCACCGATACAACAAATGGCCACCGGATTATTTACCTCCCTCCATTTGTTTTTTACGCTGCTGCTCGTCGCTGTTTATCTATGCATAGTCACTTCACCCCTACCTACTTGTACAAATTACCAAAACATAGCCAAAACATCTAGATGGCCTTGACCAGTTCATCTTTGCTTGTCGGCTTGGCAGAGTTACGGATTAATGTTTTCAGTTGATGCCAAACAAGTTCGATCCGGTTTAAATCAGGAAACCTACATGTAGAGATGAATTTTTTTTTTTTAGATATACTGTAGCCGTACTGTAGGTGTTGTAGGGTTTTTGTTTATTTCTATTTTACCTTTATTTTACTACACACAGGTCTACTTTCTCTGCTGGCGTCTTGACCCAGTTTATGCCCTCAATTGCAATGCAAACCCGGCCGGCAGTGTGTTTTGGTTCATTGTCTGCGTTTGGAGAAGAAAGAAAGACATTTAGGCTAACAGCCAACATTAGATACAATAATAGAAATATACATGTAAATAGGACTAAACGTAACAAAATATTGCTATAATCCTATCTTCAAAGAAACAATGTGGTCCCAGAAACACCTCTCTGACATAGGGTCAAGCATATCTCTTGATGATTTCTCCCTCAAAGAAATCTTGAGCCATGATACCTGAAAAAGGAGGCAAGAGTGAATTACTGTGGAACACATAACCATCCGTGAGGTGTAGGCTACAATGTTTTATGTACCTTTCGCTTTGTAAATAGCCAAACTTACCATCAAAAATCCAATATGGGCCTGGTACCTGGCGAGAAATTACCCCCCACACATGGAGTTTGAGTGGATGCTTGGGACTCGCCTTGCTTGATTGCTCAAGGGCCATAGTTGATTTGTTTGTGAAGATGACGTCATTGAATGTCTCACCAGCTTTGATCCATGCCTGGGCCTGCAGGACACAAAGTTCTTTGTTTGTCAGATGAATCATTGGGATGAAACTACAGAACACAACAAAACAAGCGAACACACGGTTCTGAGAATTAAAAAATAATAATATATATAAAACATTTCTTACCGAGCCTTTCCGTAAATCCACACAAGTTTCTTCAAATGTCTTTTGACTGTGGTTAGAGCGATGCTGTGCCATGATGCAAGCAGATTGCCATTGCCGATCGCTCATCATCTTCATTCATCAGTGAGTCGATGGCTTGAAGTCTCGCTAGAAATTAAATACAATGTAAAAATGTGCAGCATACAGTAAAGACCAGCAGTCGATTTATTTAACCTCTATGGGCTAGGTGGGACGCAAGCGTCCCACCCGTGGTGCACTCCATCAACAGCAGGTGCATTTCAAGAGCGGCAAATTTGAATCCAAATAAATGTCAAAATTCAAATTTTTCAAACATACAACTATTTTACACCCTTTGAAAGATAAACATCTCCTTAATCTTACCACGTTTTACGATTTCAAAAAGGTTTTACGGCGAAAGCATAAATTTAGAGTATGTTAGGACAGTACATTTACAAGAGTTGTGTGTAATGTTGTGCCAATTCAAAGACAGGCGTCACCAAAACCATAAAATCAGCTAAAATTATGCACTAACCTTTTACAATCTCCAACAGATGACACTCCTAGGACATTGTGTTAGACAATGCATGCATTTTTAGTTCTATCAAGTTCATATTTATATCCAAAAACAGCGTTTTACTGTGGCGTTGATGTTCAGGAAATCGTTTCCCTCCAATAACCGGCATTCAAGTCAGCACCACAAATTAAATAATTAAAATTAGAAAACATTGGTAAAATATTATATTGTCATTTAAAGAATTATAGATTTACATCTCTTGAACGCAATCAACTTGCCAGATTTAAAAATAACCTTACTGGGAAATCACACTTTGCAATAATCTGAGCACTGCGCCCAGAAAAATACGCGTTGCGATACAGACTAGCCGCCATGTTGGGGAGATCTAAAATCGAAAATACTATGTAAATAATCCATTACCTTTGATTCTCTTCATCAGATGTCACTTCCAGGTATCACAGGTCCATAACGAATGTAGTTTTGTTCAAAAAAGCTCATAATTTATGTCCAAAAATCTCCGTCTTGTTAGCACATGATCTAAGCCCGCCGGACTTCACTTCATGAACGAGGGGAAAAAATATATTTACGTTCGTTCAAACATGTCAAACGTTGTATAGCATAAATCATTAGGGCCTTTTTTAACCAGAACATGAATAATATTCAAGGTGGACGAATGCATTCTCTTTTATAACGTATTGGAACGAGGGTACCCAACATGAACTCGCGCGCCAGGTGTCTAATGGGCCATCATCGTTCCATGGCTCTTGTTCGGTCAGATCTCCCTCCAGAAGACTCAAAACACTTTGTAAAGGCTGGTGACATCTAGTGGAAGCAATAGGAAGTGCCAAAATATTCCTCAGCCCCTGTGTTTTTCAATGGCATAGGTTTAAAGGTAATACAACACATCAGATTTCCACTTCCTGTCAGAATCTGTCTCAGGGTTTTGCCTGCCAAATGAGTTCTGTTATACTCACAGACACCATTCAAACAGTTTTAGAAACTTTAGGGTGTTTTCTATCCATATATAATAAGTATATGCATATTCTAGTTACTGGGTAGGATTAGTAACCAGATTAAATCGGGTACATTTTTTTATCCAGCCGTGCAAATACTGCCCCCTAGCCCTAACAGGTTAAGCATTATTTTCTGCATTATTAGGCCTACTTTACAGTATTGTCGTCTACTGTACCAGTTCGGTGTAAAACAAGCATCTGATGATAGTGTTTGCGAATAGCACTGTCCCTGACCAAAATCCCCAAATCTACCAGTATTTTTGAAATGTTTAAAATCATGTTTGAAATGTTTAAAATCAATTTTTATGCGATTTTTCTCGTAAAATAGCGATAATATTCCAACCGGGAGACGTTGTATCTGTTCAAACACTGAAAGTAAAACATGGAGTCGTGTCATTGTTCTCAGAAGTACCACTCTCCAAAACCGCTACTGTTTTTCGCCCAGAGACTGCAGAGTTATCATTCAACATTCTGGCGCCTTATGAAAGCCTTAGAAAATGTCACGTTACAACAGAGATCCTGTATTTTCGATAAAGAGGCTACAGAAGGCCAAGAAATGGTCAGACAGGGCACTTCCTATATAGAATCTTCTCAGGTTTTGGCCTGCCATATGAGTTCTGTTATCCTGTTAGGGCTAGGGGACAGTATTGACACGGCTGGATAAAAAACGTACCCGATTTAATCTGGTTGCTACTCCTGCCCAGTAACTAGAATATGCATATACTTATTACATATGGATAGAAAACACCCTAAAGTTTCTAAAACTGTTTGAATGGTGTCTGTGAGTATAACAGAACTCATATGGCAGGCAAAAACCTGAGAAGATTTCATGCAGGAAGTGGCCTGTCTGACAAGGTGTCGTTCATCTTGCCTCTGTTTATTGAAGACTGAGGATCTCTGCTATAACGTGACACTTCCTACGGCTCCCATAGGCTCTCAGAAGGCGGCAAAAAGCTGAATCGTGGCTTTGCAGGCTCTGGCTGAAAAAAAGTAGCGCGTTTGGGTAGTGGCTGGTTACAGTAGTGTGAGATTCAGGCGCGTGCCCGCGTCGACCGAATGCTTTGTTTTCTTTCCTCTGTTTACCTAAACGCAGATTCCCGGTCGGAATATTATCGCTTTTTTACGAGAAAAATTGCATAAAAATGGATTTTAAACAGCGGTTGACATGCTTCAAAGTACGGTAATGGAATATTTAGAATTTTTTTGTCACGAATTGCGCCATGCTCGTGACCCTTATTTACACTTCGGATAGTGTCTTGAACGCACGAACAAAACGCCGATATTTGGATATAACGATGGATTATTTTGGACCAAACCAACATTTGTTATTGAAGTAGCAGTCCTGGGAGTGCATTCTGACGAAGAACATCAAAGGTAATCAAAGTTTTGTAATAGTAAATCTGACTTTGGTCAGGGCTAAACTTGGTGGGTGTCTAAATGGCTAGCCGTGATGGCTGGGCTATCTACTGAGAATATTGCAAAATGTGCTTTCACCGAAAAGCTATTTTAAAATCGGACACCTCTATTGCACAAAGGAGTTCTGTATCTATAACTCTTAAAATAATTGTTGTGTTTTTTGTGAACGTTTATCGTGAGTAATTTAGTAAATTCACCGGAGGTATGCTAGTTCTGAACGTCACATGCTAATGTAAAAAGCTGGTTTTTGATATAAATATGAACTTGATTGAACAAAACATGCATGTATTGTATAACATAATGTCCTAGGTGTGTCATCTGATGAAGATCATCAAAGGTTAGTGCTGCATTTAGCTGTCTTCTGGGTTTTTGTGACATTATATGCTAGCTTGAAAAATGGGTGTCTGATTATTTCTGGCTGGGTACTCTGCTGACATAATCTAATGTTTTGCTTTCGTTGTAAAGCCTTTTTGAAATCGGACAGTGTGGTTAGATTAACGAGAGTCTTGTCTTTAAAATGGTGTAAAATAGTCATAAAAAAGTCAAAAAAGCATTAAAGACAATGTTAATGAGTACTTAAGGTCACTGAGAAAGTCTGGACATAGCCTGCTCTCCCTTATGTAAAGAATTAGGCACTTTCCCATGTTTACTACAATATGTATTGTAGGCTAAAAAGCATTTAAAGCATTTTCAATTGATAAGCCACCTGCATTTGTTTATTAGGCTACTGTACTGTCTGAAGTTGGAAGTTTACATAAACCGTAGCCAAATAAAACAAATTCACAATTCCTGACATTTCATCCTAGTAAAAATTCCCTATCTTAGGTAAATTAGGATCACCACTTTATTTTAAGAACGTGAAATGTCAGAATAATAGTGGAGAGAATAATTTATTCCAGCTTTTATATTTTTCAACACATTCCAAGTGGGTCAGAAGTTTACATACACTCAATTAGTATTTAGTAACATTGCCTTTGAATTGTTTAACTTGGGTCAAATGTTTCGGGTAGCCTTCCACAAGGTTCGCACAATATGTTGGGTATATTTTGGCCCATTCCTCCTGACAGAGCTGGTGTAACAGAGTCAGGTTTGTAGGTGTCCTGGCTCACACACGCTTTTTCAGTTCTGCCCACACATTTTTTAAGGGATTGAGGTCTGGGCTTTGTGTCGACCACTCCAATACCTTGACTTTGTTGTCCTTAAGCCATTTTGCTACAACTTTGGAAGTATGCTTGGGGTCATTGTACATTTGGAAGACCCACTTGCGACCAAGCTTCAACTTCCTGACTGATGTCTTGAGATGTTGCTTCAATATATACACATCATTTTGATTCCTTATGATGCCATCTTGTAAAGTGCACCAGTCCCTCCTGCAGCAAAGCACCCCCACAACATGATGCTGCCCCCCCCTTGCATCACGGTTGGGATGGTGTTCGTCGGCTTGCAAGCATCCCCTTTTTCCTCCAAACATAACAATAGTTATGGCCAAGCAGTTATATTTTTGTTTCATCAGAACAGAGGACATCTCTCCAAAAAGTACGATCTTTGTCTCCATGTGCAGTTGCAAACCGAAGTCTGGCTTTTTGATGGGGGTTTTGGAGCGGTGGCTTCTTCCTTGCTGAGCGGGCTTTCAGGTTATGTCGATATAGGACTGGTTTTATTGTGGATATAGATACTTTTGTTCCTGTTTCCTCCAGCATCTTCACAAGGTCCTTTGCTGTTCATCGTGGTCCCATGGTGTTTATACTTGTGTACTATTGTTTGTACAGATTAACGTGGTACCTTCAGGCATTTGGAAATTGCTCCCAAGGATGAACCAGACTTGTGGAGGTCTACAATTTTTTTTGTGAGGTCTTGGCTGATTTCTTTAGATTTTCCCATGATGTCATGCAAAGAGGCACTGAGTTTGAAGGTAGGCCTTGAAATACATTGTAACGCGTGTCGTGTGTGTGGAGGACCAAGACGCAACAGGGAAGTGGATACTCATCTTCTTTTTTTAATATTGAAGAAGGAGAAACAAGTATACAATTAACAGAACCGACACTAACAGTTCTGTCAGGTGATAAGCACAAAACAGAATTCAACTACCCACAATACACAATACAAACAAACCCCTAATTATAGTACCTTCAATCAGAAGCAACGAGGAGCCGCTGCTTCCAATTGAAGGTCAAGAACAAAACTGCACATAGAAACAGAGTGACTAGAATAAACATAGAAAATGCCCTAACATAGAACATATACCAAAACTCTAGACCACTCTAATCAAACACCCCTTGACTATACCCATAGACTAACAATCCCCGAAACATATAAACAAAATACCCCCTGCCACGTCCTGACCATACTAAACACTAACAAATAACACATTTACAGGTCAGAACGTGACATACATTCACAGGTACAACTCCAATTGACTCAAATTATGTCAATTAGCCTATCAGAAGCTTCTAAAGCCATGACATTTTCTGGAATTTTCCAAGCTGTTTAAAGGCACAGTCAAGTTAGTGTATGTAAACTTCTGACCCACTGGAATTGTGATACAGTGAATTATAAGTGAAATAATCTGTCTGTAAACAATTGTTGGAAAAATGACTTGTGTCATGCACAAAGTAGATGTCCAAATTGACTTGCCGAAACTATAGTTTGTTAACAAGAAATTTGTGGAGTGGTTGAAAAATGAGTGTTAATGATGCCAACATAAGTGTATGTAAACTTCTGACTTCAACTGTAGTTACTTTTTAAACAAAGCAATTATTATTAATTCATTTATAATTATATAAAAGCCCCTTAGATATTCTCAGATATTCTCACAGATCCTAACAGAAAATGCCCCTTAGATATTAATTTTGAATCCTCCAATCCTCTAAATGTAAATATTGGCAGCTTTATTTACAAATTAGTGAGAATGTCTCACCCCATGTTCAAGAATGGCCTTTTTCTCACTCACTCTAGGTTAAATGAAAACTAAATCTCCAAAATATTGTTACTTTTTAAACAAAGCGATTATTATGAATTAATTTTGAATGAAATAAAAGCCCCTTAGATATTCTCAGATATTCTCACAGATCCTAATGGTGAATTTCCCTTGGATATTAACTTAGAATCCTCCAATCCTCTAAATGTAATTATTGGTGGAGAGTTATGTCATTAATATATATATTTTTAGATATATTGTAGGCCTACCATCGGCGAAATGAGTCTCACTAGTGTTGAGTAATGTGCTGTTAAAATTGGTGTAGTTCTTATTTATTTAAAAAGCATATTGAAGTTAGAAGCAATAGGATTTGAAGCAATATGATTTTTGAAGCAATAAGATTTCAGCATTGTTTTGCGCTACTCTAAGACAAGCATGGGGACTGGTCTTGATAAATCAATGAGATTTTTATTTTCACTGAATCTCCGTTTGGGCATTGGTTAGACTAGAATTATACAATTAGGGTGCAGAAAAGTTATGTTTTTAGTGTAATCTTTATTTTACTAGGCAAGTCAGTTAAGAACAAATTCTTCTTTACAAGGACAGCCTAGTCCTTCCTCCCTGTCTTGGAATTCAACCCCGGTTTCCCGTGTGCCCTGCCCGCACAACACGGGGATTCTTTAGCTAAATAGCCCAGTACTGTACTGCCGACCGCCACGTTAAACAGTGTCATATTTTCCATTCCATCCTAATGGAAACCCAGAGGGTTTTTCATTTTTCTTGGAATAGAAACACCATAATATGAATCAAATTAATTAAGCAAGTACCAGTCAAAAGTTTGGACAGACCTATTCATTCCAGGATTTTTCTTTCTGTTTGACTATTTTCTACATTGTAGAATAATAGTGAAGACATCACAAATACGAAATAACACATATGGAATCAGTTAAGAACAAATTCTTATCAACAAGGACAGCCTACTCCTTCCTCCCCATCAAGGAATTGAACCCCGGTGTCCCGCGTGCTTGCATTCTCTAGTACAGACATGGCCTGCTCTCCCTTATGTAAGGAATTAGGCGTTTTCCCATGTTTACTACAGTATGCATTGTAGGCTATGTTTACTTGTCAGACTGCAAATAAGCCTAATAAACAAATACAGGTGGCTTATATTTTCAAAATGCTTTAAATACTTTATTATCCAAATGTAAATGCATATACTGTACAGTACTGTATTTCTTCATCAGAAAATGTATGCTTTTGTTAATAGAATAATGATAAAAATACTCTTTCAAAATGCAGATGTTGATTTATTTCACAGATTTACAGAAATATTGGAACAAAGCAGTCTAATGAAGGCAAACATTTGAAGAATCCTCCAATCCTCTCATGCTGTAGCCTACTCCTGACCGTCACATTGCACAGCGCCATATTTTCCATTCCATCCTAATGGAAACCCTGAGGGTTTAGTTTTTAGTTTTTCTCGGAATAGAAACACCATAATATTAATCTAATTAATTAAGCCACTTTTCTTAAAATGAATCCCATATACTGTTATTACAAAAAAGGTTTTAAATTCTCTGGTAATGCCAATATGGAAGACTATCAAATGCTTCTCAAAGATGCCCTGTGATGGTCAAACTAGCACTAACTTGCATTAACATAAAACATGGCTGACAATTAAATAACGTGCCACAGAATGCTGCAGCAGCCTGCAAGGTGTGCTGCAGAAGGACGCAACTTTTAAAGGAGGAACCACTGTATCTAGCTTGATTATTGCATGCATGTCCGGGCACGTTTATGTAAGCGTTATTATTAGTGAATTAAACGAATATTTGCAACAGGAGTTATTTTGGTCAGTGTCAATTAATCTGTTTCTCAATACTGCACCTTTCTGTTGGAGAATGCTCTAGCTAGCTTGCTGCTGCTGCTTATTACGCCAGCAGGACATTCCTCAACATCATTGTGCAGTACTCCTATCTCAGGAGGTGAGTGACGGCTGGCACAACAGCAGGAGTCGACACTAGAGGGGGCTCTTGGATTTCCTATATAGAGGAGAAGAGCCGATAGACTAGAAAAGGCCAATATCGGCCCTATATATCGGCTTGGGCGATCACACATTTTCTAGTGTTTTCAAAAATGAATCAGTTGGCATCACACCAAAATCCAACCAGAATTCCCCCAAAAACAACTGAAATGTTAGGCTCAGTCTCTGGATCTCAAATTAAAACGCTAAATCCAGTGTATGTTTTAGTTTAGCAACAATGTCTTTATCCTCTTATGGAAGTAAATGTTCAATTAAATTCAGTCCCATAAATTCAGTCCCAATTCAAAAATAAGCATAAATCCAGATAATCCAGCTAAGTGATCTAACCCATTCAGTTTTTAGTCAGTGTACTATACCAAAGGAAAGTAGTCCACTGAAGAACCGTAAAATATATTAGTAGGGCTAAGAAATGGCCTTCCAAACTTTGGTTCTAGAAGCAATAGTCCAGAAGAAACTTCTCCTATGGAGTTTATTATACTGAACATAAATAAAAACGCAACATTTAAAGTGTGGGTCCCATGTTTCATGAGATGAAACCAAAGATCACAGAAATGGTCCATATGCACAAAATGCTTATTCTATAATTTTTTTTGCACAAACTTGTTTACATCCCTGTTACGGATACAGGTATCCTGTGTGTGTATCCTGTATGTGTGTTTCTTTGCTCTCCTTCTCCCCTCACAGGTGACAATCATCACTCCCCAATCAGTCATCAATCAGTCCCCAAACAGAAGTCACCTGCTCCTCTTCCCTCACCCAATCACAGTCCCTTTCCCTTGGTTTAAAAACCCCAGTCAGTTGCTCTCTCTCTAGCTCATTCTCACTCTGTGATCAATCTTTGTGTCCATTCTCTCAATCGCGCTTGTGTCCAATCGCTATCTCTCTATTGATCTCTTTTGTTTTTGCAACTACAGGTCACATTTGTCTGGTAATCCTGTGAGTATTGTTTTTTTGTTTGTTTGGTGGGAAAAGGGGGTACCAAGACAAGTCGCCCATGGGCATACATTACCGGTAGGAATACTTTGTCTAAGTACCCTAGTTAGAACTGGGCAGACCACCCACTGTATTTTTGGTTAGTTCGCTAGCTGTTGTGGAAATAGGCTAGTCTAGCTTAGGGGTGTTTTTGATTATTGTTTCTTTGCTTGGGTCCAGCTCAGCCCCTTTTCTCACACCCCTTTACCGTGTGTTTAAAATAAACCTTTTGAGTTTGATGGTAGATTTCAGTTGTCTGTGGTTTTTGGTTCTCACTGTTACTTGTCACGAATATAATTTGCATGATTTATGTTACGGGTCTCGTATCCATCCCCCCCTAGACCGCTGGGCCAAAGGGATTCGTAACAATCCCTGTTAGTGAGCATTTCTCCTTTGCAAAGATAATCCGTCCACGTGACATGTTTAGCATATCAAGGTGATTAAACAGCACAATCATTACACCGGTACACTTTGTGCTGGTGACAATAAAAGGCCACACTAAAATCTGCAGTTTTGTTACACAACACAATGCCACAGGTTTCTCAAGTTGAGGGATCCTGCAGTTGGTATGCTGACTGTAGGAATGTCCACCAGAGCTGTTGCCAGATAATTAATGTTAATTTCTCTACCATAAACTGCCTCCAATGTTGTTTTTGAGAATTTGTCAGTACGTCCAACCAGCCTAAAAATCACAGACCACGTGTATGGCGTTGTGTGGGCAAGAGGTTTGCTGATGTCAACATTGTGAACAGAGTACCCCGCGGTGGGGTTATGGTATGGGCAGGCGTAAGCTATGGACAACAAACACAATTGCATTTTATCGATGGCTATTTGAATCCAGAGAGATACCGCGACAAGATCCTGATTCCCGTTGTCATGTCATTCATCCACAGCCATCACCTCATGTTTCAGCATGATAATCCACTGCCCCATGTCACAAGTATATGTAACAAATTCATGGGAGCTGAAAAAGTCCCAGTTCTTCCATGGCCTGCATACTCAAACATGTCACCCATTGAGCATGTTTGGGATGCTCTGGATTGACGTGTACGACAGCCCTTTCCAGTTCCCGCCAATATCCGGAAACTTTGCACAGCAATTGAAGATGAGTAGGACAACATTCCACAGGCCACAATCAACAGCCTGATCAACTATCTGAAGGAGATGTGTCACGCTACATGAGGCAAATGTTGGTCACTTCAAATACTGACTGATCCACACCCCTACTTTTTTTAAAAGGTTTACTTGACTACCAGATGCATATCTGTCTTCCCAGCCATGTGACATTCATAAATAGACTGTCTTATATGAACTGTAACTCAGTAAAAATGTTATATTTTTATTAAGTTTACAAACAGTTTCCTAGTTAAACACTTCTGACCACAACATGGCTTCCAAGATGGGCTTCCCGCTTCCTCACAATAAAAAATAAAAATCATAAAACTAAACTGCACTACACTGCCTTTCTGTTCAAAACAAACCAGATATGATCCCTACACAGGCCTAATGAGAGTCTGGGAGGATGGTCTGGTACCGTACGGCAAGTGGTACCGATGCAACAAGTCTGGAATCAACAGGACCCTGAACAGCTTCTATCCCCAAGCCATAGGACTGCTAAATTGTTAGTTAAATAGTTAACCAAGTAGCTACCTGGACTGTAATGTTCCCGAGCAAGTAAACCAAAAATGTCACTCAAACAGAAGGGGGTATTAACAAAGAGTCACTGACAACAACCAAAATGAGATAAGAGGGGTTCTAGAACAGGTTCTGAAAGACACTCATGGGGTGTCCACTGAAAGTTGACTAGCAACAATTGGTACCTAAAAGACACCCACAATGAGCATCCACTAAATTTGCCTAAGAAGATGCAAACAACATAAAACCCCAAACCAAACTTAAAGACAGGAAGGAAATCAAAAAGTGGAGCAAAATGAAAACAGGGAAGATCAGATAAAGGTGTTAAGCCTCAACATCTCTCAAGCAAAATGGAGCATTGGGCCAGCCGCTCTAAAATATCACCATTGCCAGCACATGTGAAACACCTGACTAACGAGATGACAAGCCAGCACAGGTGTAGACATATTGACTAAAGAGGTGACACCATTTGGTGCGGGCAACATGCTAATAACCTAATGTCCAACCTGAAAATATAAATGGAAAAATAAAATCCTGTAACACCTTCCACCCTAAGACAACAAATATATCAAATGTTTTTGTTAGGGGGGGGATAAACATCAACTAATTTAAGGGCTTTTCTTTATTTTTACTATTTTCTATTGTAGAATAATAATGAAGTCATCAAAACTATGAAATAACACATGGAATCATGTGATAACCAAAAAATATTTTATATTTGATATTCTTTAAATAGCCACCCTTTGCCTTGATGACAGCTTTGCACACTCTTGGCATTTTCTCAACCAGCTTCATGAGCTAATCACCTGGAATGCATTTCACTTAACAGGTCTGCCTTCTTAAAAGTTAATTTGTGGAATTTCTTTCCTTCTTAATGCATTTGAGCCAATCAGTTGTGTTGTGACAAGGTAATGGGGATATACAGAAGATAACCTTATTTGATAAAAGACCAAGTCCATATAATGACAAGAACAGCTCAAATAAGCAAAGAGAAACAACAGTCCATCATTACTTTAAGATATGAAGGTCAGTCAATAAGGATATTTTTTTAAACTTTGATAGTTTCTTCAAGTACAGTTGCAGAAACCCTCGAGCGCTATGATGAAACTGGCTCTCACGAGGACCGCCACAGGAATAGAAGACCCAGAGTTAATTCTGCTACAGAGGTTAAGTTCATTATTTTTTTTTATTTCCCCTTTATTTAACCAGTTAGGCCAGTTGAGAACAAGTTATAATTTACAACTGCGACCTGGCCAAGAAAAAGAAGAGCAGTGCGACAAAAACAACAAAACAGAGCTACACATAAACAAGCGTACAGTCAATAACGCAATATAAAAATCTATGTACTTTGAGTGCAAATGTAGAAGAGTAGAGAGATAAGGCAATAAATATAACATAGAGGTGAAACAATTACTATTTAGCATTAACACTGGAGTGATAGATGTGCAGATGATGATGTGCAAGTAGAGATACTGGGGTGCAAAAGAGCAAGAGGATAAATAACAATATGGGGATGAAGTAGTTTGGTGTGCTATTTACAGATTGGCTGTGTACGGGTACAGTGATTGGTAAGCTGCTCCTGGCCAAGCTTAAAGTTAGAGAGGGAGATATAAGACTCTAGCTTCAGTGATTTTTGCAATTCGTTCCAGTCATTGGCAGCAGAGGAAAGACGGCCAAAGGAAGTGTTGGCTTTGGGGATGCGCAGTGAAATATACCTGCTGGAGCGTGTGCTACGGGTGGGTGTTGCTATGATGACCAGTGAGCTGAGATAAGGTGGGGCTTTACCTAGCAAAGACTTATAGATGACCTGGAGCCAGTGGGTTTGGCGACAAATATGTAGTGAGGGCCAGCCAACGAGAGCATACAGGTCGCAGTGGTGGGTAGTATATGGGGCTTTGGTGACAAAACGGATGGCACTGTGATAGACTACATCCAGTTTGCTGAGTAAAGCGTTGGAGGCTATTTTGTAAATTACATCGTCAAAGTCAAGGATCGGTAGGATAGTCAGTTTTATGAGGGTATGTTTGGCAGCATGAGTGAAGGAGGCTTTGTTGCGAAATAGGCATCCGATTCTAGATTAAATTTTGGATTGGACATGCGTAATGTGAGTCTGGAAGGAGAGTTTACAGTCTAACCAGACACCTAGGTATTTGTAGTTGTCCACATATTCTAAGTCAGAACCGTCCAGAGTAGTGATGCTTGTCGGGCGGGCAGTGGTCAGTTGAAGAGCATGCATTTAGATTTCCTTGCATTTAAGAGCAGTTGGAGGCCACGGAAGGAGTGTTGTATGGCATCGAAGCACGTTTGGAGGTTTGTTAAACACAGTGTCCAAATAAGGGCCATATGTATACAGAATGGTGTCTTCTGCGTAGAGGTGGATCAGAGAATCAACAGCAACAAGAGCAACATCATTGATATATTCAGAGAAATGTGACGGCCCGAGATTTGAACCCTGTGGCACCCCCATAGAGACTGCCAGAGGTCCGGACAACGGGCCCTCCGATTTGACACACTGAACTCTATCTGTGAAGTAGTTGGTGAACCAGGCGAGGCAGTCATTTGCGAAACCAAGACTATTGAGTCTGCCGATAAGAATGCGGTGATTGACAGAGTCGAAAGCCTTGGCCAGGTCGATGAAGATGCCTGCACATTACTGTCTTTTATGATGGCGGTTATGATATAATTTAGGACCTTGATCGTGGCTGAGGTGCAACCATGACAAGCTCGGAAACTGGATTGCATAGTGGAGAAGGTACGGTGGGATTTGAAATGGTCAGTAATCTGTTTGTTAACTTGGCTTTCGTAGATTTTAGAAAGGCAGGGTAGAATGGATATAGGGCTATAACAGTTTGGGTCTAGAGTGTCTCCCCCTTTGAAGAGGGGGATGACCGCGGCAGCTATCCAATCTTTGGGGATCTCAGACGATACGAAAGAGAGGTTGAACAGGCTGGTCATAAGGGTTGCAACAATTTCGGCGGATAATTTTTGAAAGAGAGGGTCCAGATTGTCTAGCCCAGCTGATTTGTAGGGATCCAGATTTTGCCGCTCTTTCAGAACATCAGCTGTCTGGATTTGGGTGAAGTAGAAGCGAAGGGGGCTTGGCCAAGTTGCTGCAGTGGGTGCTGAGCGGTTGGCCAGGGTAGGGCTAGCCAGGTGGAAAGCATGGGCAACTGTAGAAAAATGCTTATTGAAATGTTCAATTATCGTAGATTTATCGGTGGTGACAATGTTTCCTAGCCTCAGTGCAGTGGGCAGCTGGAAGGACTTCCTCTTATTCTCCATGGACTGTACAGTGTCCCAAAACTCTTTGGAATTAGTGCTACAGGATGCAATTTTCTCTTTGAAAAAGCTAGCCTTAGCTTTCCTAACTGAATGAGTATATTGGTTTCTGACTTCCCTGAAAAGTTGCATATCGTGGGGCTATTCAATGCTAATGCAGAATGCCACAGGATGTTTTTGTGCTGGTCAAGGGCAGTCAAGTCTGGGGTGTCTGTTCTTAGTTCTACATTTTTTGAATGGGGCATGCTTATTTAAGATGGTGAGGAAAGCACTTTTAAAGAGCAACCAGGCATTCTCTACTGACGGGATAAGATCAATATCCTTCTAGGATACCTGTGCCATGTCAATTAGAAAGGCCTGCTTGCTGAAGTGTTTTAGGGAGCATTTGACAGTGCTGAGGGGTGGTCGTTTGACAGCGGACCCATTACGCACGCAGGCAATGAGGCAGTGATCGCTGAGATCCTGATTGAAGACAGCAGAGGTGCATTTAGAGGGCAAGTTGGTCAGGATGTTATCTAAGAGGGTGCCCATGGTTACGGATTTAGGGTTGTACCTGTTAGGTTCCTTGATCATTTGTGTGAGATTGAGGGCATCTAGCTTAGATTGTAGGACGGCCAGGGTGTTAATCATGTCCCAGTTTAGGTCACCTAACAGTACGAACTCTGAAGATAGATGGGGGGCAATCAATTCACATATGGTGTCCAGGGCACAGCTGCGGACTGAAAGGGGTCTATAACAAGCTGTAACGGTGAGAGACTTGTTTCTGGAAAGGTGGATATTTAAAAGTAAAAGCTTGAATTGTTTGGGCACAGACCTGGATAGTATGACAGAGTTACCAGCCTTAGAAATTGCAGCCCAAACAATTGCAAAAAGTAACAGACAAATCTCAACATCAACTGTTCAGAGGAGACTATGTGAATCAGGCCTTCATGGTCGAATTGCTACAAAAAAACGACTAAAGGACACAAATAAGAAGAAGAGACTTGCTTGGGCCAAGAAACACAAGCAATGTACATTAGACCGGTGGAAATGTGTCCTTTGGTCTGGAGTCCAAATTTGAGATTTTTGGTTCCAACCGCTGTGTCCTTGTGAGACGCGGTGTGGGTGAACGGATGATCTCTGCGTGTGTTTTTCCCACTATAAAGCATGGAGGAGAAGGTGTTATGGTGTGGGGCTGCTTTGCTGGTGACACTGTCTGTCACGACTCCCGCCGAAGTCGGTCCCTCTCCTTGTTCGGGCGGTGTTCAGCGGTCGACGTCACAGGTCTTCTAGCCATCGCCACTCCACCTTTCATTTTCCATTTGTTTTGTCTTGTTTTCCCGCACACATGGTTTACATCCCCTCATTACTCTACATGTATATTATCCTCTGTTCCTCCCATGTCTGTGTGTGGTATTGTTCGTTCGTTACGTGTGTGACACTACAGGTTGGTTTTGCGCCGGGTATTGTTGTAACCCGTGGTTTTGTTATTTGTACCTATTTGTGTAATTTGTGCGCTATCGTTTTTTTGTGATGCAGTTGTGTCCGGCTGTTTTCCTCTGCTTGAATAAAGTGTGCCTGTTCACTCATCTCTGCTCTCCTGCACCTGACTTCCTTCGACCAGTTGCGCGTACTCTGACACTGTCTGTGATTTATTTAGAATTCAATGCTCACCTGCATGGCTACCACAGCATTCTGCAGTGATACGCCATCTCTTCTGATTTGAGCTTAGTGGGACTATCATTTGTTTTTCAAAAGGACAATGATCCAACACACCTCCAGGCTGTGTAAGGGCTATTTCACCAAAACTTGAGACATCTCTGGCATAGTTTGTGTGATAAAATGTAACCAGGCAAGTCAGTTAAGAACAAATTCTTATTTACAATGATGGCCTACCCTGGCCAAACCCGGACAACACTGGGCCAATTGTGCACCGCCCTATGGGAGCAGTGACTTAGACCACTGCGCCACTCAGGAGCCCATACTACATCCCTAAAAAGCATAAGGTGCACCTGTGTAATGATCATGATGTTTAATCAGCTACTTGATATGCCACACCTCTCAGGTGGATGGATTATCTTGGCAAAGGAGAAACACTCAATAAGGATGTAATAACATTTTCAAATTACTTTTTTTCGTTTGAAAAATTCTTGGTTCTTTTATTTCAGCTCATGAAACATGGGACCAACACTTGACATGTTGGTTTACATGTTGCACAACTACTTTTTAGTGTAGTTTTGTCAGGTTGCAGGCATGTTTGCCTTGCCCTTTTCTTTTCCGAGTCTCTGGGATTAGGGCCTGGTTCAGGTGAGCAGTATGTCCTGCACCTCAGGCTCGTTGACATATAAATCTTTATCCAGATCGAGGATAATGATTGCTGTTCTGATGTGCAGAAGCTCTGTTCAATCATAGGAAACTTTATGTACAAAAAAGTTAAGATCAGCCATCACCTGCTCGCTCACATTGGTCGGAGCCTACGACATTAGGACTTAATTGTTTCCCATGAGTATGGTAGTCACTCTAATCACCTTCTCTGAAGCTCTGCTGTGCCCAGATATTTAGGTGTTCAAAATACAATTAAAATAGTAGAGTTTCTGTAACTGAAATCCACCTTGAGGGGTTATAATATTGGTGTAATCATCAATTTGAAAGTTGATTAAACACATAGGCTTAATAAAAACCTGGACTTTAAGTTGGAAGCATTTGTTGAAACCCTATATGGGTGATGCTAGATAAATGTACAAATGTGAATCTGCTCATCATTACAAAGCATTATGACATCAAAGTTGCACTTGCTGATTCTAAATCAGTAGTCAAAGAGTTGGTCTATACTGATTTGGTGGAGGAGGAAATCCTCCGGAGAGGGAGGATGATGAAGGGTGTCCTACGGGTGGTAGAGTATCCCCCATAGACTTGCAACGGCGAGAGGAAGAACAAAAGGCAAAATGGGAACAACAGAAATTAGAGCTTGAGCACCAGGAAAATGAAAAAGAATGATTAAAAGAGAGCTGGAAGCGTGATAAATTGAGATAAGTCTGAAAGAACTAATCCAGTTAGGCCTGCACCCTCAACAGAGTTTGATCTTGGTCGGAACAGCCGACTTGTACCGCCTTTCAACGAAAGGGAGGTGGATGTATATTTTACTCTGTTTGAGCGGATTTCCACATCCCTAAAATGTCTGTGAGATATTTGGTGACTGCTCCTCCAAAGTGTTACTTTGGGAAAATCTCAGAAAGTGTACTTCGCTTTATCTATTGACCATATTTCAAATTATGACACTGTTAAAGCCTCTATCCTTCGGGCTTACGAGTTGGTCCCAGAGGCATACTGTAAAGACAGAATCACAAAGCCATGTTGAGTTTGCAAGGGAACAAGCATGTCTTTTTGATCAGTGGTGTGGTTCTCAAGAGGTCACGGACCTTGAGGATTTACAGACCCTCATGCTTCTCGAGCAGTTCAAGAATTGCCTTCACGAAAGGGCTGCTACATATATTTGTAAGCACAAGGTTCTCACTCTTAAGAAAGCTGCAGTTCTGGCAGATGAGTTTGTTGACACATAAAACTACCTTCACAAACAAAGCTGCAAAGCACCTAGTAGTTATCCCTAGGCAAAAAGCAATCCAGAGAATTCACCTCCTATTGCGATGTTTCAGTCCTTTTCTAGTGCCCTGAAATAAAGATTGGGTGAAAAAAGTTTTTTCGTATTCCGCCAGTTTGTCATTACTGCCGTGAGAAATGACACATTGTCTCTCAGTGTCCTAAGTTGAAACAGAAAATTGAGATAGGAAAAAAGCAATTTCTTCTTGTAGTAGCACGCCAGCCCATTAAGTCTAGTTGGGACTGGTGTACACTACATGACCAAAATATGTGGGCACCTCATTCCAAAATCAAGGGCATTAATATGAAGTTTGTTCCCCCTTTCCTGCTATAACAGCCACCACTCTTCAGGGAAGGCTTTCCACTAGATGTTGGAACATTGCTGGAACATTGCTGCTTCCGTTCAGCCACGAGCATTGGTGAGATCGGGCACTGATGTCGGGGGATTAGGCCTGGCTCGCAGTCGACATTACAATTAAAGGTGTTCAATGGAGTTGAGGTCAGGGCTCTGTACAGGCCAGTCAAGTTCTTTCACACCGATCTCAACAAAACATTTCTGTATAGCTTCGCTTTGTGCACGGAGGCATTGTCATGCTGAAACAGGAAAGGGTCTTCCCCAAACTGTTGCCACAAGATGGAAGCACAGAATCATCTAGAATTTCATTTTATACTGTAGTGTTAAGATTTGCCTTCAACAGAACTAAGGGGCCTATCCTGAACCATGAAATACAGCCCGAGATCATTATTCCTCCTCCACCAAACTTTCCAGTTGGCACTATGCATTCGGGCAGGTAGCGTCTCCTGGCAGCCGTCAAACCCAGATGCGTCCGTTGGACTGCCAGATGGTGACGCGTGATTCATCACTTCAGAGAGCGCGTTTCTACTGCTCCATAGTCCAATGGCGGTGAGCTTTACACCACTCCAGCTGACGCTTGGCATTGCGCATGGTGATCTTAGGCTTGTGTGTGGCTGCTCGGCCATGGAAACCCATTTCATGAAGCTCCAGACGAACAGATCTTATGCTGTTGTTGCTTCCAGAGGTAGTTTTTAACCTGGTAGTTGCAACCGAGGACAGACGGTCCTGCTCTGTGAGCTTGTGTGGCCTACCACTTCATGGCTGAGCCGTTGTTGCTCCTAGATGTTTCCACTTCCCAATAACAGCACTTACAGTTGACCGGGGCAGCTCTAGCAGGGCCGAAATTTGACGAATTGACTTGTTTGAATGGTGGCATCCTATGTCGGTGCCGTTTTGAAAGTCACTGAGCTCTTCAGTAAAGCCAGTTGTCGTGTCTTTGGGGTACCATTAAACTGAAGACATGTTTATCAATTAACTCCCTGTAATTATTATCACGCGATTAAACTGATTAATCGTTTAATTGTAATTAACTAGGAGATCGGGGCACCAAGGAAAATATTCAGATTACAAAGTTATAATTTTCCTAATATAACTTTCCTATATTATAACATTATATATTATAGTATAGGCCGATTATCTTCTGGTTTAAATGGTGTATTTTACCTCGCGTCCAGTCTCATTCCAAACGTCGTAAATTGTTGTATCTGCACGAACCCAGTCTTTACTAAGAGTCATCCATACATCAATTGTTTTAAAATCATTTATTTACTAAACTAAGTAATTCACATAAAGTATACAAACAGTAATTATCGTCACAAAGAATTGGTAGAGTAATGTGCCCTAGTGGTCTAAAACAGGCATGGCTGGTGTCTTGTAGAACAATGGGTCATAAAATGTTCAGCTGAGGAGGTACACAGAGTTCATTAATATTAACAATTGACAATTGAACGCTCACTCATTCGGGAACAATTTCAATCAATATATATTTACGCTCAGTGTGTCGTCGGGATCCTTGTTGAAGCGTCGTTCGGTTGGAGAGTTCTCTCTCTCTCTCTCTCTCTCTCTCTCAGTTAGAATGGATCTTTCAAAGCGACATTCATTAATGTCGTCATAGAATGGTTGTTTCGTTGGTCTTCGCGTTCAATGATATAATTTGTATGTATGTATATTTGATATTTGAGTTAGAGTGACTAACAAAATCAGTCAGTTAATAGACCGTGATTACTACAAGTTTAGATACCCCAAATATTTTTATTAGGTGCAATGAAATGTATTGTTTTACAGGGTCAGCCATAGTATTACTGCGCCCCTGGAGCAAATTATGGTTAAGTGCCTTGCTCAAGGACACATCGACAGATTTTTCACCTTGTTGGCTAGGGTATTTGAACCAGTGACCTTCACCAAGTATGAGGACAGTTTAGCAAAACACCTGCTTGCCTATGCCAGGAGGCTGACACTTGGCCGCATGTGAATCTTCCAGCAAGACAATAACCCCAAGCACGTGAAAATCCACAAAGAAATTGTTAAATTACCACAAATTCAGCATTTTGCAAAGGTCATCTCAGTCTCTGGACTTGAACCCCATTGTAAACCTGAGGTCTGAATTGAAGAGGGCAGTCCATAAGCGCAGACAAAGATTCTGTATGCAAGAATGATCTAAGCCCTGCAAACAATAATGAGGATATCCAGGGACGTCACGAAATAGTTGCCTAAAGTTATCATGATGCTGTGTCATGGTCCCCTGGAGGTTTTGTCTAGTTCCCGTTGGGTCCTGGGAACGTCACCTGATGGTCATAAAGAAACGCTCTCCCCACACACTTTTTTTTTACCCAAAGCAAGCGGACTCATTACACATCACCCCTTGTTACTGTTGCCATAGCCTCTGCCGAGTCCCCAACTACCAGATGTTCCAGGTTTTCAGAGGAAATGGAAAGAGAGCCTGTGAGTCAACTTCCGCTTTTGGACGTTAACCCCCTAGATTCGATTGACGCACCGGTCCATCAATGTAAATAACAATAAAAAAATCCCCATCAAAATCCGTCAGGTTAAGATAGTTTTGTTTGTATTGGATGCGTCTCAATCCACCGCATCTGCCGATGTCGCACTTTCGCATCTGCGGTGAAAGGTGGCAGAGCTAGAGCAATGCTTGTCAGACCATCAGACATCCCGAAAATCGTTTTTTTCTCAAAAACATCTGTAGCGCCCGAACGGTTTGGCCTAAAAACTACACTGAACAAAAATATAAATGCAACAAGTGTTGGTCCCGTGTTTCATGAGCCGAAAAAAAATCACACATTTTCCAGACGCGAATAAAGCTTATTTCTCAAAAATGTTGTGCACAAGTTTGTTTACATTTGTGTTAGTCAGCATTTCTCCTTTGCCAAGATAGTCCATCCAACTGACAGGTGCGGCATATAAATAAGCTGATTAAACAGCACGATCATTACACAGGTGGACCTTGTGCTGGAGACAATAAACAAACACTTTCAAATGTGGTGTTTCTGTCTGTAATAAAGCCCTTTTGTGAAAAAAAAGTATTCTGATTGGTGGCCAATTAGACCGGCCTATGCCCTCCAAGGCATTAAGGCCTAATGAATTTATTTCAATTGACTTGTTACCTTATATGAACTGTAACTCAGTAAAAACTTTAAAATTGTTGCCTGTCGGTTTACATTTTAGTTCAGTATACAGTGCATTCGGAAAGTATTCAGACCCCTTGAGTTTTTTCCACAATTTGTGATGTTACAGCCTAATTCTAAATGGATTAAGTATTCCGACCCCTTTACTCAGTACTTTTTTAAGCACCTTTTGCAGTAAATACAGTGATTACAGCCTCAAGTCTTCTTGGGTATGACGCTGCAAGCTACACTTGTATACACCTGTATTCAGTGGTGTAAAGTACTTAAGTAAAAACACTTGAAAGTACTATTTAACTAGTTTTTTTGGGGTGTCTGTACTTTACTTTACTATTGACATTTTTGACAACTTTTACTTCACTACATTCCTAAAGAAAATAATGTCCTTTTTACTCCATACATTTTCCCTGACACCCAAAAGTACTCGTGACATTTTGAATGCTTAGCAGGTATCACGTCCTGACCAGTAAAGGGGTTATTTGTTATTGTAGTTTGGTCAGGACGTGGGTGTTTGTTTTATGTGGTTCAGGGTTTGTTGGGCTATGTGCTTATGTAAGAGGGGTGTTTGTTTTATGTGTTCCGGAGTTTTTTGGTCTATGTTCTATGTAAGTGTATTTCTATGTTAGTTCTAGTCTTTCTATTTCTATGTTTAGTTAATGAGGTTGACCTTCAATTGGAAGCAGCTGCTACTCGTTGCTTCTGATTGAAGGTCCTATGTTCCCGCTGCACCTTGGTCTAATCCTTACAACACCCGTTACAGAACTACCCACCACAAACGGACCAAGCAGCGGAGGAAGGAGCAGCAGAGGAATTATGTGGACTATGTGGAATCATGGACATGGGAGGAGATCCTGGACGGGGCAGGACCATGGCACCAGGCTGGGGAGTACAAATGTCCTAAGGAGGAGCTGGAGGCAGCCAAGGCAGAGCGGCGTCATTATAAGGCATTATACGCCCCGAAGGGCAAGTACGAGAGGCACCCCCAAAAAAAAAAAAAATGGGGGGGGGCACACGGGGAGATTGGCTAGGGCAGGCAGTAGACCTGAGCCAACTCCCCGTGCTTATTATGGGGAGCATGTGGAGACGAGAGTGCCGGTGTATGCGGAAGTGCGCACGATCTCGCCCATGCGCACGCACAGTCCGGTGCGAGTGATCCCAGCCCCTCGCAAGTGCCGTGCTAGAGTGGGCATCCAGCCTGGAAGGAGGATGCATGCGCAACGCATCTGGCCACCAGTGCGCCTCCTAGGCCCAGGCTACCCTACGCCCGCAATATGCACGGCAACCATCAGGCCTCTGCACAGCCCAGTTCGCCCTGTGCCAGCACTCCGCTCATGCAGGGCTACTATTACCATCCAGCCAGGACAGGTTGTGCAGGAGGTGCACTCCAGACCTCCAGTGCTTACCCATGGCCCGGTGTATCCAGTTCCTGCTCCTCGTACTAGCCCTGAGGTGCGTGTCTCTAGTCTGGAGCCTCTAAAGCCAGCACCACGCACCAGGCCTCCAGTGCGTCAGCCCAGTCTAGTACGTCCTGTTCCCGCTCCTCGCACTGGCCTTGGGGTGCGTGTCTCCAGTCTGGTACCTCCACTACCAGCCCCACGCACCAGGCCTCCAGTGCGTCAGCCCAGTCCAGCTCGTCCTGCTCCTGCTCCTCGCACTAGCCCTGTGGTGCGTGTCCCTAGGCTGGCGCTTCCTAAGCCAGCCCCACGCATCAGGCCGCAGTCCTCGTCCAGAGTGTCCGGCAACAGTGCCTCGTCCAGAGTGTCCGGCGACAGTGCCTCGTCCAGAGTGTCCGGCGACAGTGCCTCGTCCAGAGTGTCCGGCGACAGTGCCTCGTCCAGAGTGTCCGGCGACAGTGCCCCGTAGAGAGACGGCCCACAGTCCGGAATCGGCGCAGAGAGAGTCGCCCTACAGTCCGGAATCGGCGCAGCCAGAGTCGCCCTGCAGTCCGGAATCGGCGCAGCCAGAGTCGCCCTGCAGTCCGAGGTCTCCAGCGACGCACATCAGCCCGAGGTCTTCAGCGATGCGCCATAGCCCAGAGACTTCGGGAGGGGTAATATTTAATAAGTATTTAGCGGGGGAAGGACAGGTTAGGTTGGGAAGTAAGGCCGGAGCCTGATCCACCTCCATAGTAGGTGGGTTGGGGAGGGGGGGGGGGGTGTAGCACAAGACGGTGGCCTCCCTCCCTTCCCTCCCTTTATTTGGGGATTCTTTTTTGTTTATCTTTAGAGTTATTGGATTAAGTTTTGTTGTTTTACGTGCATCCGGGGTCTGCACCTTTGGGGGGGGTACTGTCACGTCCTGACCAGTAAAGGGGTTATTTGTTATTGTAGTTTGGTCAGGACGTTGCAGGGGGTGTTTGTTTTATGTGTTCCGGGGTTTTTTGGTGTATGTTCTATGTAAGTGTATTTCTATGTTAGTTCTAGTCTTTCTATTTCTATGTTTAGTTAATGGGGTTGACCTTCAATTGGAAGCAGCTGCTCCTCATTGCTTCTGATTGAAGGTCCTATGTATAGGGGTGTTTTTGTAATGGGATTTGTGGGTAGTTGGTTTGTGTCTGTGCACCTGACAGGACTATTTAGTGTCGGTCGTTGTTTTGTATACGTGATTTGTTTGTTTTTTCCTTCTTTTAAATGTAATAAAGAAGATGAGTATACACGTTCCTGCTGCACCTTGGTCTAATCCTTACGACACCCGTTACAGCAGGACAGGAAAATGGTCTAATTCACACACTTATCTCTGGTCATCCCTACTGTCATCCTTACTGCCTCTGATCTGGCGGACTCATTAAAATCATGCTTAGTTTGTAAATTATGTCTGAGTGTTGGAGCGTGCCCCTGGCTATCCGTAAATGTACAATTTTTTTTTTAAATGGTGCTGTCTAGTTTGCTTAATTTAATATAAGGAATTAGAAATGATTTATACTTTTTCTTTTGATACTTATGTATATTTGAGCAATTACATTTACTTTTCATACTTAAGTATATTTAAAACCAAATACTTTTAGCCTTTTACTCAAGTAGTATTTTACTGGGTGACTTTCACTTTTACTTTAGTCATTTTCTATTAAGGTTACTTTACTTTTACTCAAGTATGACAATTGGGTACTTTTTCCACCACTGCCTTTATTTGGAGTTTCTCCCATTGTTCTGTGCAAATCCTCTCAATCTCTCAGGTTGGATGGAGACCATCACTACACAGCTATTTGCAGGTCTCTCCAAAGATGTTCAATCGGGTTCAAGTCCGCGCTCTGGCTGGGCCACTCCTGCGTTGTCTTGGCCGTGTGCTTAGGGTCGTTGTCCTGTTGGAAGGTGAACCTTCGCCCCAGTCTGAAATTCTGAGCACTCTAGAACAGGTTTACATGAAGAATCTCTCTGTACTTTGTTCCTTTTATCTTCCCCTCGATCCTGACTATTCTCCCAATCCCTGCTGCTGATACTGCCAACACCATGCTACTGCCAACACCATGATACTGCCAACACCATGCTTCACCGTAGGGATGGTGCCAGGTTTCCTATTCAGCCCAAAGAGTTCAATCTAAGAGTTCAGTCTTGGTTTCATTAGACCAGAGAATCCTTTCTGTGCCTTTTGGCAAACTCCAAGCATACTGTCATGTGCCTTTTACTGAGGAGTGGCTTCCGTCTGGCCAATCTACCATAAAGGTCTGATTGGTTGAGCACTGCAGAGATGGTTGTCCATCTGAAAGTTTCTCCCATCTCCACAGAGGAACTCTGGAGCTCTGTCAGAGTGACCATCGGGTTCTCTGTCACCTCTGTGACCAAGGCCCTTCCCCAATTTCTCAGTTTGGGCAAGAGGAAGAGTCTTGGTGGTTCCAAACTTCTTTCATTTAAGAATGATGGAGGCCACTGTGTTCTTGGGGATCTTCAATGCTGCAGACATTTTTTGGTACCCTTCCTTTGATCTGTGCCTCAACACAATCCTGTCTCGGAGCTCTATGAACAATACCTTCAAACTCATGGATTGGTTTTTGCTCTGGCATGCCCTGTCAACTCTGGAACTTTATATAGACAGGTGTATGTCTTTCCAAATCATGTCCAATGAATTGAATTTACCACAGGCGGACTCCAATCAAGATGTAGAAACATCTCAAGGATGATCAACGGAAACAGGATGCTTCTGAGCTCAATTTCGAGTCTCATAGCAAAGGGTCTGAATACTTATGGTATTTTTTTTATTTTATAAATGTAATAATTAGTCATTATGGGGTATTGTGTTTGATGTAGAAACATTAACTTAATCATTTTTAGAATAAGGCTGTAATCTAACAGAATGTGGAAAAAGTCACGGGGTCTGAATACCTTCCGAATGCACTGTATTATGACCACTACGGAAAGGGGAGACTCTCATGAACACGATGTTAGTCTCCATTTTCCAATTGTCAGTAGACTCTTCTGAAGTCGGTATCGTCTGTGTACCAACTTCTGTTTGGTAGCATCTGTACTGTTGGGATACAAACTAATGGGAAAGGGAGATTCTCACGAACACGATGGTGTTCTCGGTTTGTCTGCACGACCCCCACAAGTGTCACGGGACTCGTATGAAGTTAGTTTTATGTCTACAAAAAATATATATTTCCAGAGTTTTCTTATCTCCAAGATTTAGGACAGACACTTCAAAAACTTTTTTTTTTTTACTGTCCTTTTTGCCATTTATGAATGTGTTATTCAATGCGTTTTCTTTGGGATATGCTAGTAGTAAAGGCCAAAATCAACATTTTATCAAATAATGTTTAAAACATTTTTCACCTCAAGGGGTCCTAGAATTTCAAATCAAATAGCTAAATGATCCAGAGTATGACCCTCTTAAAACAATTATATATGTCAGCTTAGTACCCCCTCCCCCCATCGTCTTCAACCCTAAATAATTAACAAGGCATTAGTCCATCTTAACTCCTTCACATTTTCAGTTTTCTTTCTCCTCATCAAGACCAGTACATAGGGGATTTAGTTCCAGGCATTTATTTTACACCGCTACATTACGTTAGTGTTGCCAAGCCATCTAGGCCCTGATTGGTGAATCACTGATCCAGTCACAGCTCTTTGTCTTTTGGCAATGCTACAGTAGGGACACCCACACACAAACAGTGCTTTTAACTTACATATTTGACACAAAAGTACGTGCTTACATTGTGTATGTTCATTCATACAGTAGTATTAGTATATCTGTTAGTATGCCACAACCTATTTGATCTCACAACCTCTTGGTTTACAACATATTGACCTTCCTGCTACGCCACCATGTCTGTATCAATGAGTGCTTTACCCTGTAAGGCTATTACTACACTTTGCACTTCAAAGTAAATCTCATATCTGTTAAAATTACACTGAAGAAAAACTATTATATGTCTCATAGTTGTCTAGGTGTAACATTAAAACAGAATAATATGCCTCATCAACATTAGACAACTATACTCAAAACCCAAACTCATATTGCTACTAAAATAGCAGTGCAGATGGTACTCTTTTGCTAAGTGTGGAGACGTATTAAAGGTAATGAATGTGCAGGGGACTTGTAAAATTTGACACACTTTGTGGCGCAGCAGTTAATCAGCATATCCCAAATCCAGAAGTTGAGTTCAAATCCTAGGTGGGGTCATTGAAAAGTCAGTACCAAATGATCATGTCAAATGCAATCATATTGATTAAAGACTTTCACACTATTTTAGCTGAAGAGAGTACTTACCTTAAAACCGTCATACCATTTAATTCTTTACTTATAATAGTTAGGGATACCATGACACAACGTCCCAAGAATGTTCAGGAGTCCTTCAGTGGAAAATGTAATAACGTCCCAAGAATTCCCAAAAAACGTCCCCGGAACAAACCGGGAACTAGACAAACCTCCATGGGACCATCAGGGGACTATGACTTGACATCCCAAGAACATCCTAACACCGTCCCCAGGACAAACCGGGAACTATAAAAAGGTACCCCAGAGAATGTTCCCTTGGGACCATCACGTGACATAGTAAGGACTAGTAAAATTAAAGTCCTGAGAAACGTCGTAAAAACATCCTGACATGGTCCTCAGTGACATCCTTGGTACTAGACAAATCTCCCCAGGGAACGTTCCCTTGGGACCATCCTGTAACATTCTTAGAACGTCAGTGGGATAACGTTGCGCCAAAACCATTAAGGAACCTAATGGGACCGTCACCGAATGTCCTCAGGATGTCCCCTGTTTGCTGGGAGATCCCTCCCAATGTGATCTCCAATCTCATAAAACACCCCTCGTGTCCTAAAGGTCCAATGCAGCCGTTTATATCTCAAAATCAAATCATTTCTGGGTAAGAATAAAGTACTTTACTGTGATTGTTTTCAATTAAAATTGTCAAAATAAAACAAAAATAGCTTCTTAGCAAAGAGCAATTTCTCCAGAAAGATTTTTACTAGCACTGTCTGTAAGTGGCCCAATGTTTTATGAGCTGAAATCAAAGATCCAAGAAATGTTTCATTCGCAAGAAAAGCATATTTCTCTCAAATGTTTTGCTAAAAATGTATTACATCCCTGTTAGTGAGCATTTATCATTTTCCAAGATAATCCATCCACCTGACAGGTGTGGCATATCAAGAAGCTGATTAAACAGCATGATCATTACACAGGTGCACCTGTAAAATAAAAGGCCAGTCTAAAATGCCACAGATGTCTTAAGCAGCAATGTCCACCAGAGCTGTTGCCAGATAAATTAACATTAAATTATCTACCATAAACCTTCTCCAACGTTGTTTTAGAGAATTTGGCTGTATGTCTAACTGACCCCACTACCGGGATATTGTTATGGTATGGGCAGGCATAAGCTACGGACAATGAACACAATTGCATTTTATTGATGGCAATTTGAATGCACAGAGATACCGTGATGAGATCCTGAGGCCCATTGTCGTGCCATTCATCCGCAGCCATCACCTCATGTTTCAGCATGATAATGCACGACCCTATGTCACAAGGATTTGTTCACACTTCCTGGAAGATGAAAATGTTCCAGTTCTTCCATGGCCTTCATACTCACCAGACATGTCACCCATTGAGCATATTTGGGATGCTCTGGATCGACATGTAAGACTGCGTGTTCCAATACCCGCCAATATCCAGCAACTTCGTACAGCCATTGAAGAGGAGTGGGGCAACATTCCACAGGCCACAATCAACAGCCTGATCAACTCTATACGAAGGAGATGTCGCGCTGCATGAGGAAAATGATGCTCATGCCAGATATCCACGCCCCCAACTTTTTTTACGTCTGTGACCAACAGATGCATATCTGTATTCCCAATCATGTGAAATCCATACATTAGTTCCTAATGAAGTTATTCCAATTGGCTGATTTCCTTATATGAAGTCAGTAAAATCTTTGAAATTGTAGCATTTACATTTTTGTTCAGTACAGGACAACACATGTCAACTCATGTGTGCCACGCAAATAATTAATTATTGTAACGGCTCTCGTTGGTGGTAGGAAGAGTAGACCAAAGCGCAGCGTGGTAAGGGTTCATGATTCGTTTATTCAAGAAACACTAAAGCAAAATAACTACAGCAACAAAAACGAAAGTGAACAGTTCTGTCAGGCACAGACACTAAACAGAAAACAAGATCCCACAAAACCCAAAAGGGAAATGACAACTTATATATGATCCCCAATCAGAGACAACGATAGACAGCTGCCTCTGATTGGGAACCACACTTGGCCAAAAACAAAGAAATAGAAAACATAGACTTTCCCCCGAGTCACACCCTGACCTAACCAAACACAGAGAAATAATAAGGATCTCTAAGGTCAGGGCGTGACAATTATGTGCAAAATATGCAGAATATGACAGGTTTCTCCACAATATGCATTCACACCTACCCATGCTTTTAAATGCCCAACTAATTTGTTTTCTCTCCCATTCTGATGGTTCAAATAGCTTTTGATTCAGAATCTATGTAAGAGAAAAAAATGAGGGGTGGCCAGTCCTCTTCTGACTGTGCCGGGTGGAGATTATAACAGAACATGGCCAAGATGTTCAAATGTTCATAGATGACCAGCAAGGTCAAGTAATGATAATCACAGTGGTTGTTGAGGGTGCAACAAGTCAGCACCTCAGGAGTAAATGTCAGTTGGCTTTTCATAGCCGATCATTCAGAGTATCTCAACCGCTCTCTGTCTCTAGAGAGTTGAAAACAGCAGGTCTGGGACAAGGTAGCATGTCCGGTGAACAGGTCAGGGTTCCATAGCCGTAGGCAGAAAAGTTGAAACTGGAGCAGCAGCATGACCAGGTGGACTGGGGACAGCAAGGAATCATCAGACCAGGCAGTCCTGAGGCATGATCCTAGGGCTCAGGTCCTCCGAGAGAAGGAAAGAAGCAAAGAAAGAGAGATAGAGAGAGAGAGAATTAGAGCGAGCATACTTAAATTCACACAGGACACCGGATAAGACAGGAGAAATACTCCAGATATAACAGACTGACCCTAGCCCCAACACTTAAACTATTGCAGCATAAATACTGGAGGCTGAGACAGGACAGGTCAGGAGACACTGTGTCCCTGTCCGGTGATACCTCTGGACAGGGCCAAACATGCAGGATATAACCCCACCCACTTTGCCAAAGCACAGCCCCCACACCACGAGAGGGATATCTTCAACCACCAACTTACTATCCTGAGACTAGCCGAGTATAGCCCACGAAGATCTACCCCGCGGCACGAACCCAAGGGGGGGAGCCCCAAGGGGGGGAGCCCCCGGACAGGAAATGACATCAGTGACTCAACCTACTCAAGTGACGCACCCCTCCTAGGGACGGTATGGAAGAGCACCAGTAAGCCAGTGACCCCTGTAATAGGGTTTGAGGCAGAGAATCCCAGTGGAGAGAGGGGAACCGGCCAGGCAGAGAGAGCAAGGGCGATTCGTTGCTCCAGTGCCTTTCCGTTCACCTTCAAACTCCTGGTCCAGACTACACTCAATCATAGGACCTACTAAAGAGATGTCTTCAATAAAGACTTAAAGGTCGAGACCAAGTCTGCGTCTCTCACATGGATAGGCAGACCATTCCATTAAAATGGAGCTCTATAGGAGAAAGCCCTGCCTCCAGCTGTTTGCTTAGAAATTCTTGGGACAGTAAGGAGGCCTGCGTCTTAGCGACCGTAGCGTACGTGTAGGTATGAACGGCAGGACCAAATTCAAAAGACAGTTATGAACAACCCGTAATGCTTTGTAGGTTAGCAGTAAAACCTTGAAATCAGCCTAGCCGTAACAGGAAGCCAGTGTAGAGAGGCTAGCACTGGGGTAATTATGTTAACATTTAATGGATCTAGTCAAGATTCTAGTAGCCGCGTTTAGCACTAACTGAAGATTATTTAGTGCTTATCCAGGTAGCCGGAAAGTAGAGCATGCAGTAGTCTTAACTAGAAGTGACAAAAGCATGGATACATTTTTCTGCATCATTTTTGGATAGAAAGTTTCTGGTTTTTGCAATGTTACGTAGATGGAAAAAAGCTGTCCTTGAAATAGTCTTGATATGTTCGTCAAAAGAGAAATCAGGGTCCAGAGTAACGCCGAGGTCCTTCACAGTTTTATTTGAGACAACTGTACAACCATCAAGATTAATTGTCAGATTCAACAGATCTCTTTGTTACTTGGGACCTAGAACTAAAGGAGCTATGTTCTAAACTATGAAATAAGACATCAAACTATGAAATAAGACATATGCAATCATATAGTAGGCAAGATTTTTTTTGAACAAAATCTAATTATATTTTATATTTGCGATTCTTAAAAGTAGCCACCCTTTGCCTTGATGACAGCTTTGCACACTCTTGGCATTCTCTTAACCCACTTCATGAGGTAATCACCTGGAATGCATTTCAACTAACAGGTGTGCCTTGTTAAATGTTAATTTGTACTATTTCTTTCCTTCTTAATGCTTTTGAAGCCAATGAGTTGTGTTATGACAAGATAGGGCTATCTTCTGTATACCACCCCTATCTGGTAAAAGACCAAGTCCATACTATGACAAGAACAGATCAAATAAGCAAAGGGAAATGACAGTCCATCATTAATTTAAGACACGAAGGTCAGTCAATACCGAAAATTGGAAGAACTTTTAAAGTTTCTTCAAGTACAGTCACAAAAACCAACAAGAGCTATGATTTAACTGGCTCTCATGAAAACTACCACAGGAAACGAAGACCCAGAGTTACCTCTGCTGCAGAGGATAAATTCATTAAAGTTAACTGCACCTCAGATTACAGCCCAAATAAATGCTTCACAGAGTTCAAGTAACAGACACATCTCAACATCAACTGTTCAGAGGAGACTGCGTGAATCAGGCCTTCATGGTTGAATTGCTGCAAAGAAACCACTACTAAAGGACACCAATATGAAGCAGAGACTTACTTGGGCCAAGAAATATGTGCAATGGACATTAGACCGGTAGAAATCTTTCCTTTGGTCTGATGAGTCCAAATGTTCGATTTTTGGTTCCAACCGCCGTATCTTTGTGAGACGCAGAGTAGGTGAACGGATGATCTCTGCATGTGTGGTTAGCATCCCTGAAGCATGGAGGAGTAGGTGTAATGGTTTGGGGGTGCTTTACTGGTAACACTGTCTGCTATTTACTTAGAATTCAAGTCATACTTATCCAGCATGACTACCACAGCATTCTGCAGCGATACGCCATCCCATCTGGTTTGTGCCTAGTGTGACTATCATTTTCTTTTCAACAGGACAATGACCCAACAGAACTTCAGGCTGTGTAAGGGCTATTTGACCAAGAAGGGGAGTGATGGAGTGCTGCATCAGATGACCTGGCCTCCATAATCACAAGGAAAAGCTGCTAACAAGTGCTCAGCATTTGTGGGAACTCCTTCAAGACTGTTGGAAAAACATTCCAGGTGAAGCTGGTTGAGAGAATGCCAAGAGTGTGCAAAGCTGTCATCAAGGCAAAGGGTGGCTACTTTGAAGAATCTCAAATATAACATATATTTTGATTTGTTTAAGACTTTTTTGTTTACTACATGTTTCCATATGTGTTATTTCACATTGTTGATGTCTTCACTATTATTTTACAATGATGACAATAGTAAAAAAAAAAATGAGTAGGTGTCCAAACTTTTGACTGGTACTGTATATCCCTGAAGGTTTGGTGAATATTGTCAAGTGATGTGTCCCGAGTACAATTTGAACTCACAGGTGGACAGTACCACATCTAAGGATATGATTGTGTGAGCAGAATGTATTTTTCTGTAATATATTGATACAAACCTCACCCTATTTGGTAACAGGTAGAAACCTTCTGGCTTCCATGTTGAACCATCTGTGGAAAGGGTTATACATGGAAGTGAAAAGGGTTCTACCTAAACCCAAAAGGGTCCTTCAAGAGTTCTCATAAGCGGACAGCCGAAGAACCCTTTTAGGTTCTAGATACACACTTGGTCAACACCATACCTGTAGCAAACATCTCAGAGGACCTCACATTTCTGCTGACTTTATCAGCATAGGTAATATCTGTTTATATTTACAGAAGATGGGCTAAAGAATCCCCTAAGCACTCTTTGAAATGGTTCCAAAAGGGTTCTTCAGCTTTCCCCATAGGAGAACCCGTTTTGGTTCCAAGTAGAAACCTTTTTGGTTCCATGTAGAACCCTCTGTGGAAAGGGTTTTACATGGAACCCAAAAAGGTTATTCAAAGGATTGCCCAAAGAACCCTTTTCGGTTGCGTATCAGCATTTTTTCTCTTATGGCAGTCACTGATAGTCACTTAATTGGCAAATGTCAGCTAGCATTTTTTTAGAATAGTAATTTAGTCTAGCTGTCTAGCGGCAGGTAGCTTAACGTTTAAGGTGAAACATCTGTCGATGTGCCATTGAGCAAGGCACTTAACCATAATTTTCTACTATTGCAGACCCTGCAAAACAACACATTTCGTTGCACCTAATAAAAAAATTTGGGGTAGGGGGGTAGCTACTGTATCTAAACTTGAAGTAATCACGGTCTATTAACTGACTGATTTTGTTAGTCACTCTAACTCAAATATCATATTGAAAACGGCAAACATTTCACTCCGTCCCATGGCAAAATTGGTAGAATTGCATGAAATTTGTTATAAAATTGCTAAATCTTCTCTCTGTCCCATGGCATAATGTGTAGAATTGCAGAAAGCTTGCTTTAAAACTGCAACAGTACATTATTCAAATGAGCTCTTCTGTTTAAATGCATACATTTGCTGTAAGTTACCACCTGCCATATGTTGCTGCATTAGAAATTAAGGAAAGCAGAAGAACATAGTTATGAAGGGGGTGATTTCAATGGAACTAAGGAGATATGTAAAATTGTTGATGGATTCAAATAGTGAATTTAATCATTAAGGCATTTTTTGCGGAATCAGGTGTTTTAGTGTCGGTCTCGAACAAAAGCCTTAACAAGCAAGTATGATTCCCACATACAGTAAAGAATGGTGGTTACAGTACCACAACAAAAAGGGAGGAAATGTGGGTTTTGATGGGAAAGGCGGCCCTAAAGAGTGGGATAATATTCTTAACTAGAAACATTGTCTGGCTCCTCAAAGTATCATGTGATTTTTACTATGATTAAATGGGCTTTTATACTGTAAGTGTTTGAAACTGATCAAGGTTAATGCCTGCACATGATAAAACAAAGAATCTTGGAATTCAATCTTGAAGTAAAACTAAATTACATTCTGGAGAGTACTTGGAGTGCCTTAAAGTTGATTTAAATTAGATTGGAGACAATGAAAGTCAAACAAGCGCAGTGAATGTCATACTTTTCAACAATGTTGTTTCACAGATCTCAGAATAATATGCTTGGGCTTTCAAAATGAAATGTTATGTGTGCAAATTGTTATGCAGATGCATGTTTTACGATCAATACCAAACCTGAACTGATGTCAACACACAACAAAAGCAAATTTCCTTGAAGTGATGTCCACAAGAATCAATAATTGCATGTGCAAGATAGATATGTTAATAGTAGTAGATTAGCCATCATTTTTTAAACCCTGCTTCATTTACACATAGTGGTAATCATCTGTTTATTGCATTATTAAATTATTAAAAATAGCCAGATTAAAATGTTGTTTAAAAATTGTGGTGCAATAATTTGATTTCACTCTGAATTTAGAGATAAAACAGAACACTGTCATCATGGGTTCTGAAACTGATATCTCTAGATACTGTAGCACTGCCCACATTTTGCATGTTATGGGCTTCCCATGAGCTAGTAAGCAAGTTACAGTGTGACGTTACACAAACCTGTTGATGGGCTTCAAATCACTTTATCTGCAACGAGCTACAGGAGACCTCACCAGCAAAGGCTTGCAAATGGACTTTAATATGGCCGTGCAAAATGTCAGTTTGCGCAAATCATTGAGCAATCCCTGCAAGACCCTCCTCCTCGGCCCCACCTCTCCCACCCTGGGTTTTGGAATTGACAGTCAATTGTGTGCACGCTGAAGGCATTGCACGGCATGACTCCCGTCAGGGTCCACTCTTCCCGGCTGTAGAGATTCTAAGAAGTGACGTCGATGGCTGCGGGGGAAAGAGAAAAACAACAGCAACAAAATTATTTTCGAATGGAGTGGGAGACTAATTGTACACAGAGGGCCACAGCCCATGATATGAAGTCTTTATTTTGGAAAGTACAGTATTGTATGCTGGATATCATAAGGTGAATGCACCAATTTGTAAGTCGCTCTGGATAAGAGCGTCTGCTAAATGACGTAAATGTAAATGTAAATATGATAAATGATAGAACTTGAATAGATATACTTTGTGGCAATGTTAGAATACAACTGTATGATCCAATTGGCTGGTCAGTTTTGAAATACCACCATAGTGTTCTGGATGTATGAGAATCACAACAATTCCAGGTAACAAAGGTAAAGGTACAAAGGTAAAATGAATTCCATAGTTCTTCTCAAGCCAGTTATTCAGATTTTCCAAACTAACTGATTGTAAGTAATCACCTAACGTAACATAAAATGGTATTATGTGAAGTATGTGTTAATAAGATGAGCTAATAGCCCATGTCTTTTATTCATGTTTTCATACAAATAATATGTGGGCCTGCATACTACATCCTCATGATAAATGCACACCATATAATAAGCATTGTTTGGGGATTGTGTTTGTTCCATTCTTACACTCTCCCTCTCATACATCACGGCATAGTGTGCATTCAGATTTTTTTTTTTTTTTTTTTTACCCCTCCTCTCTCCTGTTTTTCCACTGCAAGTAATTATAGCTTAAGTGCGACCCGGCTGCAAGGGTACATGCCAAATAGCACCCTATTCCCTATATCCCTATGGGCCCTGGTCAAAAGTAGTGACTATATAGGGAATAGGGTAGCAATTGGGATGCAGATTAAATGCAGAGAGAGTGGAGTCGTCGCATAATTTCCTTGCCCTCCTGGTGTAATGCAACACAAGGAATGTCTTGTATTTAGTTAGCCCCTTTTTGTTGCAGAACCCGTTGTGTTTCACAGCTGGGCACCATTGATTTGAATGGCAAAAGATGAAATGGATGTTTGCTGCCACCTTGTTCCGTCGTTATCAGCATTTTTGTGCCTGCTCAATCAAGCCTTATCTGAGCTGGCTGCTGTTTTTTTGTAAATATAATAATACATTTACAATGACAAAAAAACACACTTCCTCGACTTCATTTGAGCTTTCCATAGGAGCATAAACATTTGCTGAGTTTGAAAAGCTGGAATTACAACGAGAACATTGTTTACAGCCCTCTTCATGGTGTACTTATCAGCCTTATGGGCAGTGTAATCGAGATTAGGCTTAATTTATTTGACAGCAAAACAGAATGCAATAAGGAATATTTATTAGATAGATTGGGGGAGGCCTCGTCTCCAAGAAAATGCTCCTTGGTACCAGATGTGGATGACACGTAACCCTATGCTGGGCAGCTGGTATCAACCCTCCCCCCACCAAAAAAAAATAAAAAAAATAAGTTACTCATCAGATTGAAGACAAGGTATTGGAAAGTGTTTTTTAACTCAAGGTGCTGATTTAAACAATGTTTCATGTGTTTGGTTGAAATTAGACGTCTGCATGTACACTACCGTTCAAAATGTTTGGAGTCACTTAGAAATGTCCTTGTTTTTGAAAGAAAAGCAAAAATGTTTCAAATTGATCAGAAATACAGTGTTGACATTGTTAATGTTGTAAATGAGTATTGTAGCTGGAAAAGCAGATTTTTTACAAAATATCTACATAGGCCCATTATCAGCAAACATCACTCCTGTGTTCCAATGGCAAGTTGTGTTAGCTAATCCAAGTTTATCATTTTAAATGGCTAATTGATCATTAGAAACCCTTTTGCAATTATGTTAGCACAGCAGAAAACTGTTGCGCTAATTAAAGAAGCAATAAAACTGGCCTTTAGACTAGTTGAGTGTCTGGAGCATCAGCATTTGTGGGTTCGATTACAGGCTCAAAATGGCCAGAAAAAAATAACTTTCTTCTGAAACTCGTCAGTCTATTCTTGTTCTGAGAAATGAAGGCTATTCCATGCAAGAAATTGCCAAGAAACTAAAGATCTCGTACAACACTGTGTACTACTCCCTTCACAAAACAGCGCAAACTGGCTCTAACCCGAATTGAAAGAGGAGTGGGAGGCCCCAGTGCACAACTGACCAAGAGGACAAGTACATTAGAGTGTCTAGTTTGAGAAACAGACGCCTTACAAGTCCTTAACTGGCAGATTCATTAAATAGTTCCGGAATACACCAGTCTCAATGTCAACAGTAAAGAGGCGACTCTGGGATGCTGGCCTTCTAGGCAGAGTTCCTCTGTCCTGTGTCTGTGTTCTTTTGCCCATCTTAATCTTTTCTTTTTATTGGCCAGTCTGAGATATGGCTTTTTCTTTGCAACTCTGCCTAGAAGGCCAGCATCACAGAGTCACTTCTTCACTGTTGACGTTGAGACTGCTGTTTTGTGGGTACTATTTAATGAAGCTGCCAGTTGAGGACTTTTGAGGCGTCTGTTTCTCAAACTAGCCAATCTAATGTACTTGTCCTCTTGCTCAGTTGTGCACCAGGGCCTCCCACTCCTCTTTCTATTCTGATTAAAGCCACTTTCCCCATTAGAAGAATACAAATATGTATGTTCCAAGTGAACAACATCCTTTGCAGGATAAATCAATGTTAAAGTTTACATAGCTGGCCATATATAGATGAAACATTTTACTTTATGGGTTGGTTATGTAGACTTCTTCAAACCCATCACTTTCTTTTACATATAATAATATGATTACATTATATTTTTACATTAACATATATAATTTATAAATCCAAAAATGGATGTAGAAACTACAGATTGCCCCTGTCCATTAGGCCTATGGATTAGAATTTTTTATCAGCATGAATTAGACTGAGCAATAAAAGCCTCACTTTTATTCCATATGCTGGGATTCGTACTATGTAGCTGTTGTAAGAGCACATTTTTCACTGGCTGTCCAATGGTTTCAGTGATTGATAGGCAGTTTTTACTTCTTGAATTCAACCATTATTGGGTTCAAATACTGTACATATTTTTATATGTGAACAGCCATCCACAACAACCAAATTTTGCACGCCCAATTTTTCAGTTTTTTATTTGTTAAAAAAGTTTGAAATATCCAATAAATTTCGTTCCACTTCATGATTGTGTCCCACTTGTTGTTGATTCTTCACAAAAAATGACAGTTTTATATCTTTATGTTTGAAGCCTGAAATGTGGCAAAAGGTCGAAAAGTTCAAGGGGGCCCGAATACTTTCGCAAGGCACTGTATCTGTATCGCTGTAGACTACACCACTGCTGTCATCCTCCTCTCCAAGCGTTTATTCAAGTTGGATAATCTTTGGATGCCAACAGCAGTTGTACAATTGGAAGACATAGCTTGGACTGTAGCCTACAAAAGCCTATTCCTGCTCTTTTCACTCGATCCATCAAACACATTTGATGGGTCATCATAGTGGTCTCTGACTTGTGGTCAGACTCACTCAGGTGGAACAAACTTAAACTTATGCCTTTTTTGAATGCTGATTTGAATGTCATTGAGAAAACAGAGAAGTGTCAACAACAACAATAAATCCACAAATTTACAAGTAATCCACGAAGTAATCATCTAGTGTTTCAAACATATCTGTAATCTGATTACAATATTTATGCTGGTAACGAAATGGATTAGTTACCGTTTTTTTGGTTATCCCTTACATGTAACGGATTACATGTAATCCATTACTCCCCAACCTTGTGAGTAGGCAGAGGATGACCATCGACCTAGTTGCTGGAGTGTGGCTGCTGTAGTCGCAGCTCCGATTCGGGACGAGTGGCCAGTGTATTGTTGAGGTGAAAGACTGCAGCGTAGTATTATTTGGGAAAGGTGAATTTTGATAAGGGTTGAAGAGGAGGGATGAGGAACAGAGAGTGATGAGGGGATGAGCGTAGTTGAGACAGGATATACAGTATATCACAAAAGTGAGTACACCCCACACATTTTTGTAAATATTTGAGTATATCTTTGCTACAATGTAAAGTAGTGAGTGTACAGCTTGTATAACAGTGTAAATTTGCTGTCCCCTCAAAATAACTCAACACACAGCCATTAATGTCTAAACCATTGGAAACAAAAGTGAGTACACCCCTAAGTGAAAATGTCCAAATTGGGCCCAATTAGCCATTTTCCCTCCCCGGTGTCATGTGACTCGTTAGTGTTACAAGGTCTCAGGTGTGAATGGGGAGGAGGTGTGTTCAATTTGGTGTCATCGCTCTCACACTCCCTCCTACTGACTGGTCACTGGAAGTTCAACATGGCACCTCATGGCAAAGAACTCTCTGAGGATCTGAAAAAAATAATTGTTGCTCTACATAAAGATGGCCTGGGCTATAAGAAGATTGCCAAGACCCTGAAACTGAGCTGCAGCACGGTGGCCAAGACCATACAACGGTTTAACAGGACAGGTTCCACTCAGAACAGGCCTTGCCATGGTCGACCAAAGAAGTTGAGTGCACATGCTCAGCGTCATATCCAGAGGTTGTCTTTGGGAAATAGACGTATGAGTGCTGCCAGTATTGTTGCAGAGGTTGAAGGGGTGGGGGGTCAGCCTGTCAGTGCTCAGACCATACGCCGCACACTGCATCAAATTGGTCTGCATGGCTGTCGTCCCAGAAGGAAGCCTCTTCTAAAGATGATGCACAAGAAAGCCCGCAAAGAGTTTGCTGAAGACAAGCAGACTAAGGACATTGATTACTGGAACCATGTCCTGTGGTTTGATGAGACCAAGAAACTTATTCGGTTCAGATGGTGTCAAGCGTGTGTGGCGGCAACCAGGTGATGAGGACAAAGACAAGTGTGTCTTGCCTACAGTCAAGCATGGTGGTGGGAGTGTCATGGTCTGGGGCTGCATGAGTGGTGCCGGCACTGGGGAGCTACCATGATTGCCAACATGTACTGTGACATACTGAAGCAGAGCATGATCCCCTACCTTCGGAGACTGGGCCGCAGGGCAGTATTCCAACATGATAACAACCCCAAACACACCTCCAAGACGACCACTGCCTTGCTAAAGAAGCTGAGGGTAAAGGTGATGGACTGCCAAGCATGTCTCCAGACCTAAACCCTATTGAGCATCTGTGGGGCATCCTCAAACGGAAGGTGGAGGAGCGCAAGGTCTCTAACATCCACCAGCTCCGTGATGTCATCATGGAAGAGGTCCCCAGTGGCAACCTGTGAAGCTCTGGTGAACTCCATGCCCAGGAGGGTTAAGGCAGTGCTGGAAAATGATGGTGACCAAAATATTGACACTTTGGGCCCAATTTGGATATTTTCACTTATGGGTGTACTCACTTTTGTGGCCAGCGGTTTAGACATTAATGGCTGTGTGTTGAGTTATTGAGGGGACAGCAAATTTACAGTTATACAAGCTGTACACTCACTACTTTACATTGTAGCAAAGATATACTTTGTATGACGAGAGTGATAGGAAGCCGAGCATCAGGAGGAGAGGGATAAATATTTTTAATGCCTATGAGCATCCATTTAATTACAAGGTGAGAAAACACAATATCTGACATGGAATTGGATACCTGCCACCATAAAGTGAATGTATTGACGAGAAAGATGAAGGTGGTTCCTGCAGAAAGTGATCAAGAAACTGATTTCTACACGGAATCATATGCTTTCAATGTAGAAACGGCTATGCCACTGCGCATATATTGTTTAGCTGACCCCCATAGGGCTGCTATCATGGGATTGTTTAGAACAGCAGCATTTCCGAGTGTGGCGGCAGTGGCACCGGGACCTTGCTAGCAGCTGGGCACCTGCAACGGAACTCCTGAAAACAGAAACAAGACAGAGCATCAGCCACAGTATTCTAGTGCCCTGGGATATGGACGGCATTAATAATACAATGATGAATGACAGACAGCCATGTTAGGTGCCTGACCAGGGGCATGATTATGTTGGCTGGCAAGTGTTGTTAATTGATTATACCAACTGCGGCTTCGTTTTCACAGTGAACAGTTCTGCGCTTCCCTTGCCATACGCTGGCCCCATATAGCGCAAGCCACGACGATCGGGTATACTTAGAAAAATGCTAATTACCTTTTGTGATCTAATTTGGAGAGCTAGGGTGGCCATCTACCTGCGAACCACTGACCTTCAAAATACCCCCCGAAACCCAAGGATGGGGCCGCATCCATAAAGAGCTCGAGGGCATCTGAGGACACGAGGAACTAGTCATAGAAAAAATTGTTTGTGGTCCAGCTATTAAGCAAGAGAGACCAGAACCAAAGGTCTGAATGAAAATCCTCATCCAGGATTAATAGGTCTGAGAGGCTAGCATAAGAAGCTGTGATATAAAGGCGCGAATTTGAGGGCTGATACGCATCAAAGTTATGGTGTCCCATTAGAGTCAATAGGTCACGTTTAGTGGTGGGCTGCCCATCCGTGAAGGACTGCACTGATTCGTGGATGAGTAGCAGTTTATCTAGGGGGAGGGAAATCTATTGATGCTATCTAGAGTTATGCCCAGGAACTCGAGGGCGGTTGAATGGCCAATAGTTTTCTCCTCTGACAGAGGGATGCCTAGAGCTTTGAATTTCTGCTTAAGTTCTGAGATTCCGTAGCCTGAATTGCCAGGAGGGAAATTAATATCCAGAAAATTGTATAAAAAAAATGGCAGTTATTTATAGGTGCAATATGCAGACATCGTTCCTCCTTTTCCTGGTTGCTAAAATTCAAATAGTCAGCCTAATTTCAGTTTGTGACAAAACAAGCACTCAGTGTAGAAAATCATTGTACCATCTAAACCGCTGTGAAATATATTTTCAATAACCAAAAATATTGTATTTTCAGCTGTTTGAAGCTGGTGTATAAAACAGAAAATAAAAGATGCAAAAACAAAACTTCAGAACAGGAAGCTTAGAAATAACATACATAGAACAGATCTACCGATCACGACTCAGGATGAGACCCAGATGCAGACACAGGAGGCGGACAGTTCGAATCTCAGAACTGTATTATAAAACAGGGCGCAGGCAAACGGCAGGTCAAGGGCAGGTGGGGTCAGTAATCCAAGGCAGAGACAATGACAGGCAGGCTCAGTGCAAACAGAATGGTCAGAACCCGGAAAACCAGAAAGAAAATAAAAACGGGACACACACTGGAACGACCTGACAAGACAAACTGGCAGGTATAAATACACAGGAGATAATGGGGACAAATGGGAGACACCTGGTGGGGGGGAGGAGACAAGTGCAAGACAGGTGAAACCAATAAGGGTGTGACACTATATATCTATGACTCACATTTCAAGCCCTCAGACAGAGAATTTCACCCGAAGGAGAGCCTGATAGTGAAATAATACAGAGATTCCTACATGATGTAAAACATTGGCCATTGAGGGGTAGAGCGGCAAAATGGGCACACAGACTTTGGGTGGGGATCAAAGCATGAGCTGCAGACATGGAGGAAGATGCAATTATAGATTATTTTCATTGAAATTGTTGCATTTAGGTTGTGTTATTGTGAAACTCCACCTCACGTCCCTGGTGAGCGGTGAAAAGGGCAAGGGAAGGGCGTACTTGCTCAGACTTGACAACAAAACCCGATGCTGGGGACTGGGGACATCTGCCAGCTTGACTTCGAAAGCAGCCTTCAGGCACATCTTGGGTGCGTGCCTGGCTGGCCACAATCTGAGCAGGTTAGGGCGCTGTAACTACTGTATCACTGCTAGCATGCAGCACCACTAACTCCATGTCAAGGACAGACCAGTCGATGACCTCGTTGAAGGTAGCTAGATAAAGGGCAGCTTTAGCGGAAAAAGCACCCTCAGACTTAATACTAAGGTCTTAAATCTTAGAGATGTAAATCTAGCTCCTTTCGCCTGAGGTGAAACAGAGCAAATAATGTCACAGCAAATGCTAAAAACTACAATGAACTCGGAGATGGAAAGGTTACGCTGTATCCTGGGATCAGAGGTCTTAAAGACAGCTGTTACATCTTCGCAAGCCACAACCCTCTGGTCACCCGTCTTTCTCTTGGAGGATGGTGGTCCTCAGTCGGGGAGACACGTAGTCTGCGGAGGACACGTAGGGCCTACCATTGAGAGCCGCTGGTGTAGCCGAGGCCAGGATAAACATAGGCTGTGTATGTAACGACATCTCAGAAATGGCTGCAGGATCCCCAGCTACAACTGGGATCAGATCTGCTAGGCTGGAAATGACACCGCAAGCAGAGCTGCCTACTTCAATCACTTGGAGTCATGCCTCGAGAGAGTCCATGGTGCCGAGGATGGCTTGGATAGCCACCAGCACCGTGGACGTTGGTTGCGGCCGCAGCTCTGGGGGCCCGGGTGGAGGTGGCTACAGCGGTGTGGGGAGTGGAGGAAGGAGGACCAGCCTGGTCGGAGAGGTCAATGCCCTCACATCTTGCGATCTTCCCCTTTGCTTTTCTTCCCTCTGAGCGAAACAACTTCTTCTCCTGAGAAAGGGATTCCGTCACCTGGGAGTTGCAGAGATGAGCATGGGTTTGGGTTTTCTGTTTAACAAAGTACTAAGTGGAGGGGAAGCCAAGCCATTTAGGATCTTGAATACAAGATATCCGTTGGTGTATTGCAAAATATTTTCCCAACTGAGGAGCTCATGCTTTCTGAGGATGTAACAGTGATGATGGCTATTGGGCTTTCTATCAAGCACTTTGAGAGCCTGTTTGTAGACAGACTAAATGGGTTTTAATGTTGTACAGCAAGTTTGGGACCAACTACTCAAGTAGTATGATAAGTGGGGAGAGTATCATAGCATTGAAGTACAGTTTTGCTACCTTTTGTAGTGAAACAATTTCTTATGAATTGGAAATTAGCTGGGTTGAATTTGGTTATTTGAGTTACCCTTTTCACCTGTTTTTTAAAAGAGAGGTTGAAATCAAGTATGATGCCAAGGTACTTAAAGTCAGATAACAGCTGGAGCTTCTCCCCTGACACATAGAGATCTGGCTCAGTAGCATTGGTTGGCCTTTTTGTGAAGAACGTGCAGACATTTTTTTTCACATTGAGATGAAAACATGAGTCACTGAGACACTTTGTAACATGGACCATTACAGTAGTGAGTTATTTTGTAGCTTGTTGTTTGCTCTTTTCATGCACATGTGCAGTTGAAGTCGGAAGTTTACATACACCTTAGCCAAATACATTTAAACTTCTGACATTTAATCCTAGTAAAAATTCCCTGTCTTAGGTCAGTTAGGATCACCACTTTATGTTAAGATTGTGAAATGTCAGAATAATAGTAGGGAGAGAAATGTATTTTAGCTTTTATTTCTTTCATCAGAAGTTTACATGCACTCAATTAGTATTTGGTAGCATTGCCTTTAAATTGTTTAACTTGGGTCAAATGTTTTGGGTAACCTTCCACAAGCTTCCCACAATAAGTTGGGTGAATTTTGGTCCATTCCTCCTGACAGAGCTCGTGTAAACAAATCAGGTTTGTAGGCCTCCTTGCTCCTACACGCTTTTTCAGTTCTGCCCACAAATTATCTTTTGGATTGAGGTCAGGTCTTTGTGATGGCCACTCCAATACCTTGACTTTGTTGTCCAATACCGTTAACCATGGTTCAGTGAGCACTTCCTATTGCTTCCACTAGATGTCGCCAGTCCTTTCACAGTGGTTTGAGCCTTATAGAGTCAAAACTCAGTGAATGACACGAGTTTGAAATTGGTCACAGGGGATGGGCCATCACCATTATGACGCCGGCGGCCATGTCTGCCCCCACCTTTGGATACGGTTTTAAAGGCCATGACATCATCCCCCTCGAATCTTATTGGCTCTCTTGGTGTTAGAGGCCCTGAAGATTTATTTTATACAACTTTTGACATGTTTGAACGAACCTACATGCGCGAGCATTGCATTTATTCTGAACTTCAGACCTGCGCTTCGAGAGAGCCATAGGACGCGCTACCAACATCAGGCTAATGGAACGTGAAGTATGGACTTTTTGACCGAAAATACATCTGTTGTGGACCTGGGATGCTTTCTGATGAAGACAACTAAAGGTAGGCGATTATTGACAATATTATACAAGATGAGATGTGACATGCGATTGCTTCCAAGATGGCGCCGAGCTCTGTATATTAGCTCATTTTCTGAGTATCGCATCTCCTTTTATTGCAAAGTGTGATTACCCAGTAAAGTTTATTTAAAATCTGGTATGACAGGTGTTCTCAAGAGATATTCATCTATAAATGTTAGATTGACAATATACATTTAAAAAATCGTTATAGGATAGTAATTTAGGGAAATGTAGCATTGTTTACCGGGACGCTTTTGAGGGGAAATTATGTAGTCAACCTCAGACAGAGATGTAAAATGCTGTTTTTATATATAAATATGACCTTTATTGAACAAAAGAATGCATGCATTGTATAACATGATGTCCTAGGGGTGCCATCTGATGAAGTTTGTAAAAGGTTAGTGCTGCATTTAGCTGTTTTTTGATTATATGTGATGCAAGTGGTTGGTCGGAAAATGGCTATGAAGCTGCATTTTACGATGGACTCATCTAATATAATCTAATGATTTGCTTTTCCTGTAAAACCTTTTTGAAATCGGACGACGTGGGTCGATTCAGGAGAGGTGTATCTATAAAAAAAATATATATATATTATTATTATTTTTTTTTAATTATGATTTTTTTTTAATGCTAATTGGCGATATGATTTTTCGCTGGATTTTGATCCCGCTAACGGGATCAGACGCTGAAGAAAGCCATTTTGCCACAATTTTGGAAGTATGCTTGGGGTCATTGTCCATTTGGAAGACCCATTTGCGACCAAGCTTTAACTTCCTGACTGATGTCTTGAGATGTTGCTTCAATATATCTACATCATTTTCCTACCTCATGATGCCATCTATTTTATGAAGTGCACCAGTCCCTCCTGCAGCAAAGCACCCCCACAACATGATGCTGCTACCCCCGTGCTTCACGTTTGGGATGGTGTTCTTCGGCTTGCAAGCCTCTCCCTTTTTCCTCCAAACATAACGATGTTCATTATGGCCAAGCAGTTCTATTTTTGTTTCATCATACCAGAGGACATTTCTCCAAAAAGTACGATCTTTGTCCCCATGTGCAGTTGCAAACCGTAGTCTGGCTTTTTATGGCGGTTTTGGCGCAGTGGCTTCTTCCTTGCTGAGCGGCCTTGCAGGTTTCATCGATATAGGACTCGTTTAACTGTGGATATAGATACTTTTGTATCTGTTTCCTCCAGCATCTTCACAAGCTCCTTTGCTGTTGTTCTGGGATTGATATGCACTTTTCGCACCAAAGTATATTCATCTCTAGGATACAGAACGTGTCTCCTTCCTGAGTGGTATGACGGCTGCGTGGTCCCATAGGGTTTATACTTGCGTGCTATTGTTTGTACAGATGAATCTGGTACCTTCAGGCATTTGGAAATTATTTGTTTGTACAGATGAATCTGGTACCTTCAGGCATTTGGAAATTACAGATGAATGTGGTACCTTCAGGCGTTTGGAAATTGCTCCCAAGGATGAACCAGACTTGTGGAGGTCTACCATTTTTTTCTGTGGTCTTGGCTGATTTCTTTTGATTGTCAAGCAAGGAGGCACTGAATTTGAAGGTAGGCCTTGAAATGCATCCACAGGTACACCTCCAATTTACTCAAATTATGTAAATTTGCCTATCAGAAGCTTCTAAAGCCATGACATAATTTTCTGGAATTTTCCAAGCTATTTAAAGGCACAGTCAACTTAGTGTATGTACACTTCTGACCCACTGGAATAGTGATACAGTGAATTATAATTGTTGGAAAAATTACTTGTGTCATGCACAAAGTTGATGACCTAACCGACTTGCCAAAACTATAGTTTGTTAACAAGAAATTTGTGGAGTCATTGAACAACGAGTTTTAATGAATCCAACCGAAGTGTATGTAAACTTTGTCCGACTTCAACTGTATCACTGTATCATTTGTATACATTTGAACTTCAGACCCCGTACAGACAGAAGCAGATCATCAATATACAGGCTGAATGGGAGGGGCCCCAATATAGACCCTTGGGGCAAGATCACATTACATTGACACACTGTGCTCTGCCTTCAAGGTATGATTTCATCCATTTCAAGGCATTGGGGGAAACGTTTAACTTGGACAGTTTTGTGATGAGAACCTCATTAACAGTATCAAAAGCTTTCCTTAGGTCTAGAAATACAGCCTCAACTATTCCCCCTGTGTAATATGCCAATGAGTGACTCGTTTTAGTTTTTAAGAAAGGTAGAGCCCAGCCCAAACACATTTTTGGCTTTAGTGAGCTAATCACCTTGTTCAACTCTGACTCAGAAACCTCCCTTATAATGAAGGCCAGTTGAGTGTCATTCACTGGCGCTGAGTCCAAGAAACCAGTGGAGGGGTTCTGTGTCAGTACATTGACAGAGTCAACAAAGTAGGAATTGAAGGCTGTTGCTATTTCGACCTTTGAAATACTGTTGCTGTAAAACAGCAAGTGAGAGTCACAAGGGGTAAGTTGACATTTAAATACTACCCTAGATTTACGCCCATTGGTCAAAAGAAAGCGATTATTGCCCGAGTGAACCCGTAGGTTAATCAGCAAGTGTGGTAACATTGCCTTAGTGTGCTGTGCTCATAGGCTGACGTTAATAGGTGTATGATACTCCTCATGCTTGCCAATAGTAAAGGAGGAGAGACGTGACGCTATGCTGATGAGGTAACATTATAAAAGCTACCATATGAATACCAGCTATGCCTGTGAGATAGGAAGCGATGACAAAATATAATGCTTACTAGAAGGATAAAAAATGTTACACCCATTCAGAACAGCTTTCCTGATTGAACTTTCGTAAACTACATTTGATGTTACTCCAATGACTTTGAATCAAAGTTGGTGTCAAAGTTGGGGTTAGACATCTACTATATGAGGACAAGTGTCATAAATGAAGGTCTCCCTTGTAGCTAGCGAGTGTGTAACTGAGTCAGTGAGTGAAAATCACCACAGTCTTATATAGCATGATCTTCATTAATGAAGCTATTGAGAGAGAAACTACTCCTCATTAATGAGCTAATGGATTGGTGCATGTTCCATGTTCCTCATTCATTATTTACAACATCTAATTTATACACCAATGTTGACATAGACAATCACATTTGAGATACTCCATGTAGATCCTTATTCCATTTCTCTGAAATCGTCTCCCATGTGTCTCAACCCTGCTTGCGTTACATATGTGAGAAACACAATTCTTCCAGGATGGGCATTTGTCCTGGTAGGTATATGAAAAACATACAGTATTTTGTCCAGCAAAGGCATTTTTTCATTCAAATGCATACCTCTGATGGTAAAGAGTGTGGAGGGCTCTCAATCATCCCAGTTAGATGCAAGATTCCCAAGATCATTAAATCAGTGAAGCATAAAAATTCTACCAGGGTTCTCGTTTAGCTCCCTTGGAAATTAATCCCTCCATACATATGAATACTTTTTCACACTCAATACATTTGTTACTGCATCTAGCCCATAACCTGTTTCAGAGCAGAAGTGTCTGGGGAAGGGTGTATAGATTGACAGCAGAGACAGATTGAAACCTTCTCTACTTTCAACACGTGACCTATAGCCCATATCTCAAGTCAACTCGATATGACATGGGTATAAAGAGATGTAAGCCAACCAATACCGAACTCATCTGTTGCCCCTTTTTGCTGTATGTGCCGAATTGCCCATAGATATGAAAGTATTAGATGTCGGCCTTGAGGATCTAGGGGTAAGCACTAGGGATCCATTTGGGTTTGGGCCGCAGGTTAGCGTTTTTCGGCATGAATCTTGTTCTGCAACAGCTCTGCAGAGAGGTCACTAGCTGGCACTGCCACAACGTCATAAAATCTGACTTTAATCTTAACCTTAACCCGAACGTTAACCACACTGCTAACTCTAATGCCAAACCCTAACCTTAAATTAAGACCAAAAAGCTACATTTTGTTAGCTGTTAGTTTTGATAATATAGCCAATTTTGACTTTGCAGCTGGCCTATCTAAGTGGAAATCACTCGGTTCTGCCTCCAGGACAAGACTCATGACAATAAACGTCAACCTGCGTTTGGGCCATTGGAAAACATATACTCTTCACATATAGAACTTGACATGGAGAAATACCTGCACCATTACATAGGTCAAGATTAAAGGGATAATTTTGTATTTGTATGTATTAAGGATCACAATTAGCTGCTACCAAGGCAGCATCTACTCTTCCTGGTGTCCAAACACATTAAAGCACTTACATTACATATCAAACAAAATATAAAACAGTACATCATATAACAGTATTACAATAAAAAATGCACAATACAAAAATAGTCCACTGAAAATGCAAATATACCAGATTTTCCACCAATTTCATGAGTGAGTTGCTAATCCCTGTAGCACGATCCTCCTCATTCAGAGTGAACTAAGAGTTTTGCAATCCCTCTTAAGTATTTCAATTGCTTGACATCCACCAGCTGCAACTGTTTCAATGTACCATAATTAATGACACCCATCTAAAGGAAATTAACAGACTATAGCCCAAAGGCAGTGGACCTAAAATGGTGACTTTAATGAAAATGATTGAAGTTAATAATAAATGATTTAGCACATTTGAGCTCAAATATTGTTGGAGGACCTTAGGACAAATCTGTAGAGTTAGACCTCAAAAGTAGTGTATCTCTTATCAAGTGGACTAGTGTCACTGACAACAGGAAGAGGATTGTTTCCCAAGGAAAATAAAATATTAACACAACATGCAGTTCTGCACTACGTGGTGCTTTCTGTCCTCTTTTGATTGATGTCTAATGCTAGTTCCACGCAGTTGGAAAGCTGCGGATTTGCAGATGTCTCGCGTTTCCCCCTGCATTGTGTGTGAACGGGGAATGAGAGGGGATGATTGGGGGGGCAATCTTAATTGTTTTCCCATTTCTTCGTCGCCACGAAAACAACAAAGTCGACAGTCATAGCACGGTGGTGCTATAGAGATGTATTAAAGAGCGTCAGGGTGAGCAGAAGAGAAATTCAAGCTGACCATTAACATACAGTAAATGAGTAAAGCCAAGCGATGGTGAGCCAGAGATACAGACAACAACAGTGGGAGATGACTGTGAGGTGCAGAGTGCAGATAAATATGAGGTAAGCAGTGTGCAAATTAATTCAGAGAAGGGTTTCAACGTTACTAGTCAAGGGCTGAGTTATTTGTTTTCCACTTGCTCACACAGCCTGTGGATAAAGGGGGTGACTAGTCCAATTTCACAGGCTACGTGAACTAAGTGCCCCTATCCTGGTTATTTGTCCCAGATCTGCTGATGCATCCCTCTCTTTCCTTCCTCTTTTTCTTGCTTGCACCATTTATTATTCAAACCATTCCTTTCAATTCTCTCTTTCGTGTTCTGCATGCCGATTGGATGTGCATTACATTATTCTGAGCACACCAATATTTGCGCAACATCAAAATAGGACATAATTTATTTTATCATATGGAGGACTGACATTCTAATTCATTACTACTTATATGGTTTACTGACCCACAATACTGTACAGTATTGTCAAATTGTACTGCTCAATAGACTCCAGTGCTGTAGGCCACAGTGACCTCCTTGCAGGTAGGAAAAGGGAGCTTCTACTAAATGGGAACCTGCTAAAGTACAATCTGCTTGCATTATATTCATGTGCCTTCAGAAACAGTGGAGGCTCAGTGAATTTCATAAAACTTAAACTGTAAAACATTGAAAAAGTTATCCTTTTTAGATAAAACTATATATTTGCTTGCATAATTGATTATTCAAACCAATCCTTTGAATTCCCTCATTCTTTTGAATTCCCTATATTCACGTCACCAAATAATTGATTAAAACACACTGTTTTGCATTGAAGGTCTACAGTAGCCTCAACAGCACTCTGTAGGGTAGCACCATGGTGTAGCTGGAAGACAGCTAGCTTCCGTCCTCCTCTTGGTACCTTGACATCAATACAAAACCTCGGAGGCTCTTGGTTCTCACCCCCTTCCAAGACTTACACAGTAATTATGACAACTTTCAAAGGATCAGAGAATGAATCTAGTACTGAAACCATACGCTAGAGCTAGCTAGCACTGCAGTGCATACAATGTGGTGAGTAGTTGACTCAAAGAGAAAGAAAGACAATAGTTTAACAGTTTTCAACAAATGAATTTCTTCAAAAATGAAGGCAAGAGAGAAAGAGAGATTTCATCATTTTCTTTCACTTTCAGTTTCACTTACTAGCAAACTCAGCTGGCTAGTTTAGTTACTCAAACACCCGGCTCAAACAGAGGGATGCTATGTTAGCTAGCTGGCTATGACTATCCATCACAACACTGGAACTCTTCCAAGTCAAGGTAAGTTTTGGTTTTATTAATTTATTGCCACCGGGGCTCGTCGGTGTAACTGCTTACTGACTATACAATGTAACTTTACTACATGATTGTAGCGGGTTTACTAATGCACTAGTTCTATAAGCTATGTTGACTAGGACGTTAAGTTAGCTAATATGGGGACAACGATGTAGGCTGTGTCTAGTGGTTATGATATGGTTTGGCTGTGGCTTGGAAAGATTTTTTCACCTGGTCACATACAGCTGATGTGTTGTTCATTGAAGTTCACAAACAAAGGGTAAAGGTGAGAGAAGGAGAGTGCGTAGAGGCAAGAATGAATACAACGTGGCTGTTATGAAATTGAAATGTGTTTATGCGTGATCAGAGGTGTATTCATTCCGTCGATTCTGTTAAAACGTTTCTTAAATGGAAGGAAATGAAATAGGGATAAACAATACCGGAATTTGTCCAATATAAACTCTTGTTTGCAACTTTTGGGTTTATGATTACACCCTAGATAAGCTAGATGCAGGCAATAGTGTGCAAGGCAGTATTGAATGTGCCACTGTCTGTCATCTAAAAAAATGATCTCGACCTGTGTGCACCTACGTTGTAAACTTTAATTCATAGGCTAGGTTGTAGCAACCTCATGATGGGTATAGGGACAATTTGAGTATATAGTAGCCTAAATTTGTGTAACAGCCTAAACCTATCAATGTTACATTGAACTGGGTGAATGGAATATGAATGATAATTATCCAACATGCTGTAATAGAAAAGTAAGGCCATGCCCATGAAAAAAAAATACAATAATCCTCCCTCATCATAAATGGCACTGTTCAGAAAGTATTCACACCCCTTCACTTTTTCCACATTTTGTTGTGTTACAGCCTGAATTTAACGTGGATTAAATTGAGATTTTGTGTCACTGCCCTACACACAACACCCTATAATGTCAAAGTGGACATTTTTACAAATTAATAAAAAATGAAAAGCTGAAATGTCTTTAGTCAATAAGTATTCAATCCCTTTGTTATGTCAGGCCTAAATCACTTCAGGAGTAAAATTTAACAAGGCTCTTAACAAGTCACATAATAAATTGCATGGACTAGCTCTGTGTTGAATAATAGTGTTTAACATGATTTTTGAGTGACTACCTAATCTCTGTATCACACACATACAAGTATCTGTAAGGTTATGGGTATGCTTGTTATCGGCAATGACTAGGGAGTTTTTTGGGTAAAACAAACGGAATACAGCCAATGCTCCCTCTAAACTGTGCACGGGCGTGCAGCTCCCCTGGGACTGCTGCACAGAAGAAATACCAGCCTGCGCAGAGAAGCACGAGATTGAACTTCACCCAACTTTCTAGTTTTCCCCTTTAGTTAACACTATCAACATTTCCCTCTACTGTGGGAATCGCCAATATCAGCCACGTTCAATGCAACATACCGAAACAAAACGAACTATGCAAGGCTTACTATTCAAAACTAACTATGCAAGAGATTTTCTTGTGGGCAAAATGCACCAGGGTAGGATTTTATTGCATTGACAGGCATGACTCAGCCCATACTCTACAAACCAGTGTAGCATAACCAATCAGAGCTGCAGTATCCCTATATGCAAATAGACCATTGCCATATATGGATCGGTGCCATTCACATTGAAGCATGAGTGGTCGGGAGAAGGTGCGTTTGTTTTGAGATCGAAGGGAGAGCTGCATGTACCTACGTGTGCAAATTTGTCCCTATTCTTTGCTAGTAAGTGAGTTATTAGCCCAGTTATAGCTAATTTCTGATCAGCAATGGGGGATTGGTTACACAAAACTTGTGCATTTCTAGGCATCTTTGAAAAGCGAGTCAGGTAAAGTGCATTTTTTGTAGTATTTTAGGACAGGCTTGAATAAGCTAAGAAGGCAATAGGCAGAGGGTAGCATAATTTGTCCGATTCTCTGTAATAATAGTATGGGAATAATAATGACCTTTATTTTGTAAAGTGGTTTCTTGCATCAAACAACACATTTTCAGTCACCTCCTGTCGGAAGGACAAGCAGATTAACAACTTAATGTCAAGCCCTGCATATTTTTTCAAAAAGTCTTACAGAATGTAGGCCTACATTGAACATCACACATTGGCTGGTACTGTAGGCTGAATGATAAAACAGCTATTTCCATTTTAAAATGTTATGGGATATATTTTCTCCATTGTTTTTTATGGTAGGCCATTTTACATTATGATCAAATAGCCACAGTAGCCTACTTGGCCACTGTTATAACTGTAACCTAATGCGGGTACATCCTCAGTGTTCACAATAAACGCCTGCCAGAAGATGCACACAAGTTTGCGCTCAGCAGACCTGAAATTTGCTCAGCACCATAATTTTTTTAGGGAACATTGAATACAGCTAAGCACAGGCAAAATCGTAGATGAAAACCTGGTTCAGTCTGGTTTCCCCCAGACACGAGGAATCAAATTCGCCTTTCAGCAGGACAATAACCAAAAACACAAGGCCAAATATACACTGGAGTAGTTACTATTTTGACTTCAATCGCCTTGAAAATCTATGGCAAGTCTTGCAAATGGTTGTCTAGCAATGATCAACAACTAACTTGACAGAGCTAGATTTTTATTAAAGAATAATGTGCAAATATTTTACAATGGAGTTATTCAAAGCTCTTAGAGACATACGCAGAAAGACCGACAGCTGTAAATCGCTGCCAAAGGTGATTCTATCATGTATTGACTCAGGGGTGTGAATACTTATGTAAATTAAATATTTCTGTATTTCATTTTCAATACATTTGCAAAAATGCCTAAAAACATGTTTTCACTTTGTCATTATGAGGTATTGTGTGTGAGAAAATTGTTTTTTAATCCATTTTGAATTCAGGCTGTAACACAACAAAATGTGAAATAAGTCAAGGGGTATAAATAGTTTCTGAAGGCACTGTACATATTCAGCTAGTTTTCCCTGCTCTGTTGACATGTAAAAACTTCCAAGGTGGAGATAGCTAGGGTCAGCCCTGCCTTTTTGGCATCCCTAAACAAGATTTGGTTGGGGGCCCCCCACCTCGCGGGTAAACATTGTAAGTAGTCCCCCTCTTGGGAGCTTCTAGAGAAAAGATTGTGGTTTGAAAACAAATTTTCTGAAATTCTTCACATTTTGTCATGAGGCAGAGAACATGTTGCAGTTTTCAAAATAATTTCATGTAATTCAAGAAATGTTTCCTAGGGTGGAGAGAAAAAATTTACATTTTTAAGCTAATTGAATACAATTCTACACATTTTGCTATAATTTATGCCATGTTCATATGATATCTGAGTGAGAGTGACAAAGTCAATGGGGGCCCCATGGAGGTCACGGCCCCAGGGCACATGCCCTGCGTGCCTGGTCAGTAATTCGGCCATGATTACTACAAGCTGTAGATAGCTGCCTAGACTAAATATCAAATTTAAATAATGTTAGTTGACATGGGTTAATTAAGTGACTGACATTACAAGATAAAAACTGCTGATGCACTACCACATTTTGAAATTGCTTCCTGTGTATTGTACTATTCTAACTCTCAACAGTAAGTAAAACATTGTGATGTTGTTGGGGCCCCCTAGTAAATGGGGTCCTTAAGTGACCACTTGTTTCACTTATTCCCTGGGCCGGCCCAAGAGATAGGTTCCACTTATTTGCTAAGGGTCAACCAAGTAAAGTCAACGTGGAGCTTCTCCAATCACTTTGCATGTGCCAAATTCCCATTGATGTGATTGGTCTACTTACCTGTTCATCAACACCTATCATTGTCTCACTGCTCAATTAAGTCTACAAATACAATTGTTGTTAATAATGGTGATAGGCTGGAAAATTCTCAGGTTAGTGTTTTTTTGTCATGAATCTTGTTCTGGAGGCAGCTCTGCAGAGTGGTCACTTTAAATCTGATTTTAAACCTAAACATAACCATAACATTAAACACACTGCTAATCCTAACCCTAACTTTAAATTAAAACCAAAATTAATTTCTACAATATAGCCAATAAACAGTACTAGTCAAAAGTTTGGACACCTACTCATTCAAGAGTTTTTCTTTATTTTTAGTATTTTCTATATTGTAGAATAATAGTGAAGACATCAAAACTGTGAAATAACACATATGTAGTAAACAAATTAAAATATATTTTATATCTGACATTGTTCAAAGTAGCCACCATTTGCCTTGATGACAGCTTTGCACACTCTGGGCATTCTCTCAACCAGCTTCATGAGGTAGTCACCTGGAATGCATTTCAACTAACAGGTGTGCCTTGTTATTTAAAGTTCATTTGTGGAATTGATTTTCTTCTTAATGTGTTTGAGCCAATCAGTTGTGTTGTGACAAGGTAGGGGTCATATACAGAAGATAGCCCTATTTGGTAAAATACCAAGTCCATAGTATGGCAATAACAGCTCAAATAAGCAAATAGAGACGACAGTCTATCATTCTTTAAAACATGAATGTCAGTCAATCCGGAAAATGTCAAGAACTTCGAAAGTTTCTTCAAGTGCAGTCGCTGAAACTGGCTATCATGAGGACCGCCACGGAAAAGGAAGACCCAGAGTTACCTCTGCTGCAGAGGACAAGATCATAAGAGTTACCAGCCTCAGAAATCGCAGCCCAAATAAATGCTTCACCAAGTTCAAGTAACAGACACATCTGACCATCAACTGTTCAGAGGAGACTCCGTGAATCAGGCCTTCATGGTCGAATTGTTGCAAATAAACCACTACTAAAGGACACCAATAATAAGAAGAGACTCGCTTGGTACAAAGAAAAACGAGCAATGGACATTAGACCGGTGGAAATCTGTCCTTTGGTCTAATGAGTCCAAATGTGAGATTTTTTATTTCAACCACTGTGTCTTTGTGAGACGCAGAGTAGGTGAACGGATTATCTCTGCATGTTTGGTTCCCACCCTGAAGCATGGAGGGGGAGGTGTAATGGTGTGTGGGGGCTTTGTTGGTGATTTATTTAGAATTCACACTTAACCAGCATGGCTACCATAGCATTCTGCAGCAATACGCCATCCCATCTGTTTTGCGATTACTGGTACTATCATTCGTTTTTTAACAGGACAATGACCCAACACCTCCAGGCTGTGTAAGGGATATGACCAAGAAGGAGAGTTATGGACTGCTGCATCAGATGACCTGGCCTCCACAATCACCCAACCTCAACCCAATTGAGATGGTTGGGATGAGTTGGACCACAGAGTGAAGGAAAAGCAGCTAAAAAGTACTTAGAATATGTGGGAACTCCTTCAAGACTGTTGGAAAAACATTCCAGGTGAAGCTGTTTGAGAGAATACAAAGACTCTGCAAAGCTGTCATCAAGGCAAAGGGTGGCTACTTTGAAGAATTTCAAATTTCAAATATATTTTGATTTGGTTAACATTTTTTTGTTTGCTACATGATTCCCTATGTGTTATTTCATAGTGTTGATGTCTTCACTACTATTATACAATTTAGAAAATAGTAAAAATAAAGAAAAACTTTTGAATGTGTCCAAACGTTTGATTGCTTGTACCCTCTCCCAGGCTGTTTATAAATATATAATTTAAGCCCCACCACTGCACTTAAATTATACCACTGCATCCTCTGTATGATGTTTATGCCTTTAATCACTGAAACCACAAATCATTTTATTTCATGTCTTTGTTCAGCTGGACTTTATTCGGTCACAACTGGTAGACTTGTTTACGTTCTCCTGTGCGGTTTGTTGCTAACCTTACTTTGCTACCTGCCAACTTTACGTTTTTTATTATTTTTTCCCTCACTTGACTTTTTCCATTCAACATTTTCACCCCAGACACTTTAGCTGGAGTTGGTGTGTCTGGACCTCCACCAGCTGAAGCTACGTAGTAACATTAACATTATGCCTTCAAATTGCAGTCACTGTACTCATAATATACAGGAGAACGATAGCCTTATGGCGAGGATAGCCGTGATGCAAGCCCAGCTTCAGACGCAATCGTTAGGCAAGGGTAATTTAAGTGTAGGAAAGGATGAAACAGCGTCTGTGCCACCAATAAGTACAGATAGTAGTATAAATCCCCTCGCACAGTCCCCACAGCCGGAAGATTTTCTCATGGCTTCTGGAAGGAAATGCTATAGGAATGCTCAACTGGTGTCGCTCATTCAGCCGACAGAAACTTTCAACCAGTTCTACCCATTAAGCAACAGGTTGGAGTCAGAGGCCGAGCCTTCCACCATTAGCTTTGACAAATTGAAAACCCTACTCATTGGCTTAGTATACCCATAGTATTAGACTTAAAACAAATCATCCAGCGATCATACACTGTTTACCAGGGGGCAGGGCTACCGACGTTAAGGCTAATCTGAAGATGGTACTGGCTAAGTCTAAAACTGGCGAGTGTTGATAGTATAGGGATATTGTTATACACGTCGACACCAAAGATGTTGGGTAGAAACAGTCAGAGGTCACCAAGCGCAACATAGCTTCAGCGTGTAAATCAGCTAGAAGGATGTGTCGGCATCGAGTAGTTGTCTCTGGCCCCCTCCCAGTTAGGGGGAGTGATGAGCTCTACAGCAGAGTCTCACAACTCAATCGCTGGTTGAAAACTGTTTTCTGCCCCTCCCAAAAGATAGAATTTGTAGATAATAAGCCCTGTTTCTGGGACTCACCCACAAACAGGACCAAGCCTGGCTTGCTGAGGAGTGACGGACTCCATCCTAGCTGGAGGGGTGCTCTCATTTTATCTACGAACATAGACAGGGCTCTAACCCCTAACTCCACAATGAGATAGGGTGCAGGCCAGGCCGCAGGCTGTTAGCCAGCCTGCCAGCTTAGTGGAGTCTGCCTCTAACACAGTCAGGGTAGTCAGCTCAGCTATTCCCATTGAGAGAGGGTCTGTGCCTCGATCTAGGTTGGGCAAAACTAAACATGGCAGTGTTCGCCTTAGCAATCTCACTTGAATAAAGACCTCCTCCATTCCTGTCATTATTGAAAGAGATTGTGATATCTCACATCTCAAAATAGGGCTACTTAATGTTAGATTCCTCACTTCCAAGGCAGTTATAGTCAATTAACTAATCACTGATCATAATCTTGATGTGATTGGCCTGGCTGAAACGTGGCTTAAGCCTAATGAATTTACTGTGATAAATGAGGCCTCTTGTCCCTGTTACACTAGTACCCATATCCCCCACGCATTCTGCAAAGGCGAAGGTGTTGCTAACATTTACGATAGCAAATTTCAATGTACGCAAAAAAACTAAATGACTGCGTTTTCGTCTTTTGAGCTTCTAGTCATGAAATCTATGCAGCCTACTCAATCACTTTATATAGCTACTGTTTACAGGCCTCTTGGGCCGTATACAGCGTTCCTCACTGAGTTCCCTGAATTCCTATTGGATCTTGTAGTCATGGCAGATAATATTCACATTTTTGGTAATGTTAATATTCAAATGGAAAAGTCCACAGACCCCATCCAAAATGTTTTCGGAGCCATCATTGAATCAGTGGGTTTTGTCCAACATGTCTCCGGACCTACTCACTGCCGCAGTCATACTCTGGACCTAGTTTTGTTTCTGTAGAATAAATGTTGTGGATCTTAATGTTTTTCCTCATAATCCTGGACTATCGGACCACCATTTTATTACGTTTGCAAACGCCTCAATTAATCTGCTCAGACCCCAACCAAGGATCATCAAAAGCCGTGCTATAAATTCTCGGACAACCCAAAGATTCCTAGATGCCCTTCTAGACTCCCTCTACCTACCCAAGGACATCAGAGTACAAAAATCAGTTAACCACCTAACTGAGGAAGTCAATTTAAACTTGTGTAGTACCCTAGATGCAGTCGCACCCCTAAGAACAAAAAAACATTTGTCATAAGAAACTAGCTCCCTGGTATACAGAAAATACCCGAGCCATGAAGCAAGCTTCCAGAAAATTGGAACGGAAATGGCGCTACACCAAACTGGAAGTCTTCCGACTAGCTTGGAAAGACAGCATGGTGCAGTATCGAAGAGTCCTCACTGCTGCTCGATCATCCTATTTTTCCAACTTAATTGAGGAAAATAAGAACAATCCAAAATGTTTTTTTGATACTGTCGCAAAGCTAACTAAAAACCAGCATTCCCCAAGAGAGTCTTTCACTTCAGCAGTGATAAATTCATGAACTTCTTTGACGAAAGATCCTGATCATTAAAAAGCAAATTACGGACTCCACTTTAAATCTGATTATTTCTCCAAAGCTTAGTTGTCCTGAGTCTGCACAACACTGCCAGGACCTAGGATCAAGGGAGACACTCAAGTGTTTTAATACTATATCTCTTGACACATTGATGAAAATAGTCATGGCCTCTAAACCTTGAAGCTGCATAATGGACCCTATTCCAACTAAACTACTGAAAGAGTTGCTTCCTGTACTTGGCCCTCCTATGTTGAACATAATAAGCGGCTCCCTATCCACTGGATGTGTACCAAACTCACTAAAAGGGGCAGTAATAAAGCCTCTCTTGAAAAAGACAAACCTTGACCCAGAAAATATAAAAAACTATTGGCCTATATCAAATCTCCCATTCCTCTCAAAACAAATGTAAAAATCTGTTGCTCAGCAACTCACTGCCTTCCTGAAGACAAACAATGTATACGAAATGCTTCAGTCTGGTTTTAGACCCCATCATAGCACTGAGAGTGCACTTGTGAAGGTGGTAAAATACCTTTTAATGGCATCAGACCGAGGCTCTGCATCTGTCCTCGTGCTCCTAGACCTTAGTGCTGCTTTTGATACCATCGATCACCACATTCTTTTGGAGAGATTAGAAACCCAAATTGGTCTGCACAGACAAGTTCTGGCATGGTTTAGATCTTAACTGTCGGAAAGATATCAGTTTGTCTCTGTAGATCGTTTGTCCTCTGACAAATCATCTGTAAATTTCGATGTTCCTCAAGGCTCCGTTTTAGGACCACTATTGTTTTCACTATATTTTTTACCTCTTGGTGATGCCATTCGGAAACATAGTGTTAACTTTCACTGCTATGCGGACTACACAAAGCTGTACATTTCGATGAAACATGGTGAAGCCCCAAAATTGTCCTCCCTGAATGCCTGTGTTTCAGACATAAGGATGTGGATGGCGGCAAATCTTCTACTTTTAAACTCGGACAAAACAGAGCTGCTAGTTCTAGGTCCCAAGAAGCAAAGAGATCTTCTGTTGAATCTGACAATTAATCTTGATGGTTGTACAAATAAAACTGAGATGGACCTTGGCGTTACGCTAGACCCTGATCTGTCTTTTGACGAACATATCAAGACTGTTTCAAGGACAGCTTTTTTCCATCTACGTAATATTGCAAAAATCAGAAACTTTCTGTCCAAAAGTGATTCAGAAAAATTAATCCATGCTTTTGTCACTTCTAGGTTAGAGTACTGCAATGCTCTACTTTCTGGCTACCTGGATAAAGCACTAAATAAACTTCAGTTAGTGCTAAACACGGCTGCTTGAACCTTGACTAGAACCCAAAAAAATGTATCATATTACCCCAGTGCTAGCCTCTCTGGACAGGCTTCCTGTTAAGGCTAGGGCTGATTTCAAGGTTTTACTGCTAACCTACAAAGCATTAGATGGGTTTGCTCCCACTATCTCTCCGATTTGGTCCTGCCATACATGTACGCTACGGTCACAAGACGCAGGCCTCCTTACTGTCCCTAGAATTTCAAAGCAAACAGCTGGAGGCAGGGTTTCTCCTATAGAGCTCCATTTTTATGGAATGGTCGGCCTATCCATGTGAGAGACAGACTTGGTCTCGACCTTTAAGTCTTTATTGAAGACTCATCTCTTCAGTAAGTCTTATGATTGACCCAGATACTAAGGAGAAGTCCCTAACTGTTTTATGTGCCTGCTGTAAGCGGTCTCTATGCAGCCAAAATGCGGTCAGAGACCAAGAGCAGCACTGCCCCCTCAAGATTCTGAGCCCGCTTGGCAGGGTTGGTCCTGCAAAGCCAAAGCCCCCTAAAGGGAGAGCATACTACACAAAGAATTCTCAAAGTTGCTAATGAGAACCTTGACGACCTTGTACCTAGCCGGTGGGGATTCCGGTGGGGTGCCCCCACCCAGGCAGTGGCAGTGTTGGCAACAATAGCTGCAGTAACCCATGGGGAGGGGGTCACACTCGGACATTCAGTTAGGGGGTGTATTATTGTGACCCTGGTGGGGTCCGACTGCATGGAGATGCTTGGGAATATGGTCAATACGGGTGTCCATATTGTGGGTGTTTCAGGGAATAGGTGTACATTTGACCTCCATCATCTAGGATGTGACAATGGTTAATAAAATCTCTCAATTTCTGCCCATTTTTTTTTTTGCACGGTCTTGCAGGCATTCTAATGCAGCTGCAACTGTAAATGCATTTGTAAATGAAGACCTTTCTTGAGTTGTGCTCTGGGTGGTGCAACTGTTGAGAATGTGAGCTTATGGTTGTGTGGGGGAAAGGGTTGAGTGTGTGTGGGTGTATGTGTGTATCCCACAACTGTTGCGAAGGAGTAAAATATGTTAGGTACAATAGAGGATGATCCACAGCTATATATAATACAAATCGAGGTGAGGGTGATGGAAATGCATTTGGCAATTGATTTACTTCAATTCGGTAAATGGCACTGTGTGCTCTTTTTGAAGGATGGATCCCAGTCTGTTCAGGGCTATGGGATACGGGGGATCAGGGGTGGTCTGCCGGGCATTGGGATAACAACCCAACTAGGGATGAGGAAGGCTTTTAGCGGGTGGAATAGTAGGGACCAATTGGAGGTTTACTTAGTAGCAATGCAAATATCATGGAACAGCTATATAGACACTCAATCATCATGTTACTTTTTAATGGTACGTTTACAAACATATATTTTCATAAATAGAATTTAAAGTTGTGTCTCATTATGATAAGTGGAGAAATAAGTATAACCAGTTACAATTATAATGGCCTAGCAGATAATAAGAAAAGACGATCAGTATTTACCTGGTTAAAAGAGAAGGAATATAATATCTATTGTTTACAGGAAACCCATTAAACAATTTTAGATGAAATTTTGTGGAAAAAAAACTGGGGGGGCGAAATATATTTCTCCCATGGGCAAAGAAATTCAAAAGGGGTGATGGTTTTAATTAACAGTAATTTTGATTCAAATGTGCAAATTGTCCAAACAGATTATCAAGGTAGATGGATTATTTTAAATATGTTATTGGACAATAAACAGATATGGCTTATTAACCTATACGGTCCGAATAATGATGATCCAAGCTTCTTTGAAAATATATATAAGAATTTATCAACTCTACAAGCAACACTAGACTCTATTATTATGGTGGGAGATTTTAATACGGTCTTAAATACCTCTATGGACCGGAAAGGAAATCGCACTACAAACTGTCACCCTCAGGCACTTAAGGAAATCATGAATGTCATGGATATATTGGAATTAGTGGATATATGGAGACTTGAATACGCTGACCTAGTGAGATATACATGGCGGAGGCTTAATCAAGCTAGTCGTCTTGACTACTTTCTTATGCCATTCTCTCTGGCACCAACAGTTTAAAAAGTGTTGATAGGGGACAGAATGCGGTCAGATCATCACATAATTGGCATATATATTACTCTTACGGAATTTCCACGTGGGCGAGGATATTGGAAATTGAATCAAAGCCTACAAGATGATAAATTGTTTAGAATAAGGACAAAATAATTTATAACTGACTTTTTTAGACATAACATAGATACAGCAGATCCCCTTATTGTCCCCTTATTGTATGGGACAGTTTTAAGTGTGCCTTTAAAGGCCATGCAATTCAGTACTCATCTATAAAACAAAAGCAATTTAGATCAAAAGAGTCCATATTAACAAAGGAAATTGAAGGACTAACAGTACAGTTAGATAGCAATAAAAACGGTACCATAGAGGCACAGAATAAGTTAGAGGAAAAACAAAAAGAAATGGAGGAACTTATTCAAGAAAGATGCAGTGTAATATAATATAAAAATAAAGCGAACTGGATGGAATATGGGGAAAAATGCAGCAAATTCTTTTTCAATCTTCAATATAGAAATGCTACCCAAAAAAAGTATTAAAACTTGTTACAAATGATGGAGTCACGCATTATTCATCAAATTATATTTTGAAAGAGGAAGTAAAGTACTTTAAGAATATGTTTTCGTTTCAGGTTCCTCCATCTCCACTAACTGAAACTAATTGTATGGATTTTTTTCAAAATAATAATGTAAAATTAACATCTGTACAGAAAGACTCATGTGAAGGCCAAATTACAGAGGAGGAACTGCTTGATGCAATTGGGGCCTTTAAGGATGGGAAAACCCCAGGGCTGGATGGCATACCAGTGGAAGTATACAAAACTTTTTTTGATATACTCAAAGGACCATTATTAGCATGTTTTAACCACTCCTATATAAATGGTAGATTATCAGATACGCAACAAGAAGGTCTGATATCATTATTACTGAAACAGGACCCAAATGGTATATATAAAGATCCAGTCCATTTAAAAAATTGGAGACCTCTTACACTTCAGTGTTGTGATGCAAAAATCCTAGCAAAATGCTTGGCGCATAGAATTAAAAAAGTATTGTCAGATATTATTCACCCTAATCAGACAGGTTTTTTTTACATGGGCGATACATTGGAGATAATATAAGACAAGTACTGTAAACAATAGAATACTATGAAATATTGGGGACACCAGGCCTGGTTTTCATAGATGATTTTGAAAAGGCTTTTGATAAAGTACGACTGGAGTTTATATATAAATGCCTAGAATATTTCAATTTTGGGGAATCTCTTATAAAATGGGTTAAAGTTATGTATAGTAACCCTAGGTGTAAAATAGTAAATTATGGCTACATCTCAGAAAGTTTTAAACTATCTAGAGGAGTAAAACAAGGTTGTCCATTATCGGCATATTTATTTATTATTGCCATTGAAATATTAGCTGTTAAAATCAGATTAAACAATAATATTAAGGGATTAAAAATCCGTGACTTAAAAACCAAGGTGTCATTGTACGCCGATGATTCATGTTTTCTTTTAAAACCACAATTAGAGTCTCTCCACGGCCTCATAGAGGATCTAGATACTTTTGCTATCCTCTCTGGATTAAAACCAAATTATGATAAGTGTTCTATATTACGTATTGGATCACAAAAAATGCAAATTTTACAGTACCATGTAGTTTACCAATTAAATGGTCTGACGGAGATGTGGACATACTCGGTATACAAATCCCAAAATAAAGAAATGATCTCACTCCAATACATTTTTATAGAAAGTTAGCAAAAATAGATAAGATCTTGCTACCATGGAAAGGAAAATACCTGTCTATTTGTGGAAAAATCACCCTGATTAACGCTTTAATCATATCACAGTTTACCTATTTGCTTATGGTTTTGCCTACACCTAGTGACCTGCTTTTTAAATTATATGAACAAAAATTATTCAATTTTATTTGGAACGGCAAGCCAGATAAAATTAAAAGGGCCGAATATAACGAATATGAATTCGGAGGGCAGAAATTATTAAATATTAAAGCATTAGACCTCCTACTAAAGGCATCAGTCATACCAAAGTTATATTTAAATCCAAACTGGTTTTCTAGTAAATTGGTACAAATGTCTCATCCTATGTTCAAGAAGGGCCTTTTTCCTTTTATTCAGATTACACCTGCCCACTTTCGGTTATTTGAAAAGGAAATAATCTCCAAAATATCTTAATTTTTTTAAACAAGCCTTAGAAAGTTAGTTGCAATTTCAGTTTAATCCACCTGAAAAGACAGAACAAACAATACAACAAATATTGTGGTTAAATTCAAATATATTAATTGATTAAAAAAAATGTATTTTTCAAAGAAATTTTTAAAAAAGGTATAATTTTAGTGAATGATATTATAAATAGGACTGGTGGAGTGATGTCACACATGCAGCTAACACAGACATATGGAAATGTGTGCTCTACCCAAAATTACAACCAATTAATTGCAGCATTACCACAAAAATGGAAGAGGCAAGTAGAAGGGGAAAAAAGTAAGGAACTTGTATGTCGGCCCTGTATTAAGGAACATAAAAGGTTAAAGAAAAGTGTGATAAATAAAAACATATACCAATTTCATTTAAGGACCAAAAAACTGATAGCTGTGCCATATAAATTGCAAAATAGTTGGGAAGAGATTTTCGATGTGCCCATTCCATGGCACATGGTTTATGAATTGATACGCAAAACAACGCCGGATTCAAAACTTAGAATTTTTCAATTTAAATTACTATACAAAATTCTTGCAACTAATAGAATGTTATATATATATGGAGGATACAATCTTCCCAGCTCTGCAGATTCTGCTGTGAGGAGGCAGAGTCATTAGATCATTTATTTTGGTATTGTCCATATGTAGCTCGTTTTTGGTCACAGGTCCAGAAATGGCTGAAGAATTGCAACATTTGCCTAGAACTAACGCTGCAGATAGCAATACTGGGTGATTTGAAAAGCCATAGTCAATCAATCAATAATATAATAATTATTTTAGCAAAAATGTTTATTTTTCATTTACAATCTGTAGAAGCTATGAGAATAGAAAGGTTCAATTGTTTTGTGAAGCATCACAGCACAGTTGAAAAACATATGGCAAATAGAAATCCGAAATAGATGACGTTGATGGATAGATGGGAGGGGTTGAATGGAGCTGAAGGGTGGGACTAATAACAAGATAAACAATGTAAAACATACGGGGTCTGTAAAATGTATATAGGTTCAGAACTTTTGTGATATAGCACAGTTACAAATAGAAATGAAACTGGATGGACATCAGAAATAGAGAAAGGACTAAAAACAAACAAAAAATAACTATTGCAAAATAGACTGTCTGTAAAATGTGTATAAGATTAATAAATTGAAGGTAAAAGCCGAAGTGTTTATTATTTTACTCCAATTGGGTTTGCGGGGAATAATAATAAAGGTATATTCTTTAAAAAGTACGTATGTCTATATAGGTATGTGTATGTTTATATATATATGTGTGTATATGTATGCATGCGTGTATGGATATATATATTTACCAAAATAATAAATGGGCGATTGGAAATCATGCAGACAATTACATTGATGGAAGCAATATTCTTTCTGCAATATTAAGCTGATCCACCCCTAAATATATATATTTTTTAAATACATTTTTAAAAAAGGCTTGTGATTGAGTGTAGTCTGGACCAGGAGTGTGAAGGTGAACAGAAGGGCACTGGAGCAACGAACCACCCTTGCTGTCTCTGCCTGGCCGGTTCCCCTCTCTCCACTGGGAATCTCTGGCTCAAACCCTATTACAGGGGCTGAGTCACTGGCTTACTGGTGCTCTTCCATGCCGTCCCTAGGAGGGGTGCGTCACTTGAGTGGGTTGAGTCACTGACGTGATCGTCCTGTCCGGGTTGGCGCCCCCACCGTGGGGGAGATCTTCGTGGGCTATACTCGGCCTTGTCTCAGGATGGTAAATTGGTAGTTACTGGGGCTGTGGTTTGGCAAAGTATATGGGGTTATATCCTGCCTGTTTGGCCCTGTCTGGGGGTTTTGTCAGACGGGGCCACAGTGTCTCCCAACCCCTCCTGTCTCAGCCTCCAGTATTTATGCTGCAATAGTTTATGCGTCTCTCTCTCGCTCTCTCTCTCTGAGGACCTGAGCCCTTGGACCACCTGGCCTGATGACTCCTTGCTGTCCGCAGTCCACCTAGTCGTGCTGCTGCTCCAGTTTCAATTGTTCTGCCTGCGGCTATGGAACACTGACCTGTTCACAGGACGTGCTACCTTGTCCCAGACCTGCTGTTTTCAACTCTCTAGAGACAGCAAGAGTGTTTGAGATACTCTGAATGATCGGCTATGAAAAGCCAATTGACATTTACTCCTGAGGTGCTGACCTGTTTACACCATCTACAACTACTGTGATTATTAGTATCTGACCCTGCTGGTCATCTATGAACATTTGAACATCTTGACCATGTTCTGTTATAATCTCCACCTGTCACAGCCAGAAGAGGACTGGCCACCCCTCATAGCCTGGTTCCTCTCTTGGTTTCTTCCTAGGTTCCGGCCTTTCTAAAGAGTTTTTCCTAGCCACTGTGCTTCTACACCTGCATTGCTTGCTGTTTGGGGTTTTAGGCTGGGTTTCTGTACAGCACTTTGTGACATCAGCTGATGTAAGAAGGCTTTATAAATAAAAAAATATAAATAAATTACAGTACCTCCACCACATTTCCCAGGAGCACATTTCCAGGAAGTATCAACTCTGCTACTGTCCATTCTACCAATATAACACACTCCAAACCATAAGTTCAAAGACATTCATCCTTATAGTAGCATATGTGTGGTTCCGTGTGGCTCAGTTGGTAGAGCATGGTGTTTGCAACGCCAGGGTTGTGGGTTCAATAACCACGGGGGACCAGTATGGGATTTGTTTTTAATGAAATGTATGCATTCACTACTGTAAGTCGCTCTGGATAAGAGCGTCTGCTAAAATGACTAAAATGTAAAATATATGTAATATGTCACCATAAGTGACCTACTGTAACTTATGTCAGCTCAGCTGACATGTAACTACAATGGTTAAATGTCTGTTTGATCTATTTGAATGAGACCATGTTGGTGTGTATGCACCTAGCCTTTGTACAAAACTAGCAGCTGATGTGAATCTGTCTCTCCTGGAAGGACAGGACCGTAGTTGGACATCACTTTGCTGTCTTTGTAACACAGTATTTCTGCAGTTTGAAGGTACTGTACACCCATTGTACACCCACCCCTCCATCATTGTCCTATGTGAAACATCTGTGTGCTGCCCTGTAAGGACTCAAAGTAGAATGTACAATATGTCCCTGTGTGTCACATATATTTCATTTAGGCTGGGCCTTTCAATATGCTGTGTATGACATGATTTTGGATTTGTTAGACCCCTTTGTGAGAAAAAACACTTTGTTACAAAAGGTCAATCCATGACCCGGCAACATATTTCTTAACCCTTGGCACGTCTTATACTGATCCACAATGACCCCTTTATACGGTAAGTACTAATGGGCAGGGTGTATTATCCCAAAAATATAATCTATAATAATAGTTTGCGGTAAATTATTTGATATCGCTGTTTGGCCAATTCAGCACTTTTCACATGAACATTGAATCTTCAGGGCAACCCCCCCTCCCAAACAACCTCTGCTTTCTCCCACTAAGACCTCCACTGTCTACTGTTTGTGGTTACCTCTGCTTAGTTTTTTCTTATTCCTTCCCTGTTGTCCCAAGGCACCTCCTGAAAGTAATCCTGAAATGTCCACCTGCCAGGATCAACAATGAGATCCTACCATAGGGAAACAATAAGCAGCGAGGCTGCTGGGAGCTATGTGGTTTCCTGTTTTTTGTTGGTGAGTCAATTAAGCAGTAAATGACCCCTAAAATCTACTGTAATAAGGCAAGCACCAGCATTGGATTGCCTTTAATATATCACAATTATGACAGTAATTGTTTCTGACGGCTGATTGTGTTTTCCCAAGCTGTAAAGATATTTCAGAGAACAATAAAATATGATATTGTCACCATTATAAAGGAGTGATTAAAGCCATCAATTTTTGTTGCTAGTCAAGGGGACCGGCTTGAGGTGCCGCCACTAACAGGTGCGAGCATCAACACTGTGGAATAATTGTCACATCATTTCACCCTTGACTTCATACCTACTGCAATCTGGGCTGAGAAGTAGTCATAAGGGTGAGATTTAGTCTGTCAATGGCCTCTTTAGTCATTATTCAGAATCACTTATCTGTAAGCACTCACTCAAAATGGCCGCTTCTGCAGGATTGGAGCATGGTGGTTTTCAACGGTTATATAATTCACATTTCTCAGTTGGGTTTATCAGCGTTAGAGCACCTTGCCTTGACTGCTCATTACTACTAACATCACAGATATTAAATATATTAACTCTGAGTTTTAAAATAGTTGACCACTCCTGACCTATACTGTACGTATCCTGGACTATATACAGTACATCAGAATGATGGCCAACCTAATTATAAGAAGACGTTGTTAATGCTTGTCCAGAAGAGTTACAGAGCATTCCAACTGGATTTCAGGTTTTTCCTTAAACGTCCATAGTCAAACAAGTTTGTTGAAATTGAGTATAGTATCAAACAGGCCTGAAGTAGGAAAATCGTGTAAATGCATTGCTGAAGAAAACAAAAGATAATTTATTTCATTCAAACATACAGTAAATGTTGGATTTTCATCAAAGAGAGTGAATCGTCATATAGGAAAAGGAATTCTGCCTCTGTGGCAGTTGCCTTGATGATAACATTCGTCAAAGCGCCCGCCATTGATTTCAGCAGATAATTATCTTGCGTGCGTCGCCAAGGTCATTCAAAGATTTTATTGGCACTCAGAAACTTCTGCTGAAAACCAGCTCGTGCCATTACCAATTCATGAGCTTATTATGACTGAATTATATTATCTCTTCCACACAACCGTTTTTTCACTCCGTCATAAAGGCCTGTTTGATCGATTAACCCATAAGTGTCTAAGCCCTTTCTAAGCCCGGGGTGGGGGGTATTCTACTGAGCTATATGGAATTGTTTTAAGGATGTCATACCAAGGATCATTTTGCTATTTGATTTAGAATTTTAAGACCTCTTGAAGTATATAATAAAAGTATTTGATGAAAAAAATGTTTCGGCCTTACTGCTATTAGCCCATACAAATGGCATTGAATAACAGATTCACTCCACGGAACAACAGATATTCCCCCAAAAAAATCTAAATTAAGTTTGTTCTGAAGTGTTTGTCCTATATTTGAGGGATATAAGAAAGATCAGGAAACCTTTGTAAAATAATTGTTTTACATGTATTTAACCCCTTTTTTTGGCACTGAACAGTCTCTGAATATACAGTACCAGTCAAAAGTGTGGACACATCTACTCATTCCAGTGTTTTTCTTTTTTTTTTACTATTTTCTACATTGTAGAATAATAGTGAAGACATCAAAACTATGAAATAACACATATGGAAGTATGTAGTAACCAAAAAAGTGTTAAACAAATCAAAGTATATTTTATATTAGAGATTCTTCAAAGTAGCCACCCTTTGCCTTGATGACAGCTTTGCACACTCCTGGTATTCTCTCAAACAGCTTCAACTTGAGTGCTTTTCCAACAGTCTTGAAGGAGTTCCCAAATACTAAGTGTGTCCAAACTTTTGACTAGTACTGTAAATTGGCTGGGGTGACCTTCAGATGAGTCTTGTGAGGCCTGTGAGCATCCTAGAGCAAAACAAGCAACGTGTATCTATTCGGGAGAGTCTCACCCTTCCACAGAGGGGTCATATTTGGACGTTACAGACAGAAGTTGGCAGATCGGCTTCACCGTCTTCAGACGAGTCCCAAGACACTTGTGGGGGTCGTAGAGCAAAACGATGAACACCCTCGTGTAGGCCTAACCGTTCGGACGATACAGACGATTTTGTGAGAAGACCGATTTTCAGAATGTCTCACTGTCAGACAAACGCTCTACGTCTGTCACTTTTAACCGCATATACAGAAGTGTGAAATCAGTGGATGCGATGAATTGAGATGCATCCAATGCAAAATGCAAAAAAAACACTATCTCTAGCTTAAACTGAGGGATTTTTTTATTATGCTAATTAGATTTCCATGGGGGCACGGACATCAACTCTAGGGGGTTAATCATTAAAATGCAATTTCCATATTGTGTCTAGGTTGTCAGATGGCTGGTAAATAGTTTATAAATATTTATAATTTCATGATTTAATGGCAAACACCCACTTTGATAACCATCTAAAATATGATATATACAAAATAAGTGCAGAACCTCAGTCTGTCTAGTTTTGTACACCGGTGTTGGGGGAATATTCTGTTTACTGTTCTAGAACATTCTGAAATTCCACATTACTGTAGCTGGGCCGGCTATTGTTATGTACGACATCTTTTTTTATTATTTTTTTTTTACAGTTTCCAGTCAGCACTCTAGAGAGTTCTGCCAATAAGGGAAAGCCATTTAAATGTAAAATAAATAAATAATGATTAGATAGCAAAATGCAACAGCTGTGGATGTATACATCTTTAACATGTGGGGAATCATTTGCACTTATGTGATGGCATATTTTCTCTCAGACATGACATGCCAGTGCATATGTCCTTGTGTAACTCTCATCAATATGCATCTGCCACCTGTGCCATCTAAATATTTGCTGGAGAAAATGTAGTAGGAGGCGTATTAGCATTGTGAGTGCTTACAAAAGCTACGTCACTTTTGGGGATTTGAGAGTTTATCATTGCCTGCATATATTTTGTAATACATAAGATAAAATCATTTTGGAACATGATCAAAATATACATCAAAGCTCCTTGCAAATCAGGCTTTTGATTGTATTTCATGAATTTCTTTTGATGTGCCTTTCAATGCCAACCCTGTTCACTGTCTCCCATGTGTTTTCCAAGGGCTTATGGGGTACTAAAACGGATCTAATTTAATGTTTAAGTCAGAGCTAGAAGTCTGCCCCAGAATACCACTTTAATACAAAGTTAGAAACCCAGATTAATTTCAGTGTGGTGCTAAGTGAATTCCTAATGTGGGAACGTTAAACTGGTAGTTTTGCTTCACACTCTCTGGCTTTCAAACTACTAAGTACATGGGAACTGCTTCAGTCCACAGTGTGAACATGCTGCCACTCACATCCCTGGATCTCTTCTCTGCTTTAACAGCTCATTGATGGGCCTATGGAGACGTGTGTTTAGAGGCAGTGTGCCTTTGTGCAGTATCATAATGAGAGAGGGTTATAGGTTCTCCTCTCCAGCTCACTCACAGAGGGACAAGCTGCCATGGGATGTTCCTTCTGGAGAGTCAAAGCTCCCCAGGTTAACATATGAAGTGCAACATCTGCACAAGGAAGAAGCCCCTATAAGTTCTGAAAGAATACAGACTGTTGTTTGAGTGAGGATCTCTGTCAAAGATATAGAGCAGTGCTGGAAATAGTGTGCCATCTACGTTGTATGAACTTCAAATATATTTGAATGGTTTTGATATTTGGATAAAGCAGATTTTATTGAGAAACGGACAATTAATTTGTCCTGGCATATAGTAACAAACTTAGGGCAGCAGAGTTTTTGTTGTTGCCACACAATGCATTAGCTCTTCGGTGTCCCTCGGTGGCAACACTAATACATATCCTGTTAGGGCTAGGGGGCAGTATTGACACGGCTGGATAAAAAACATACCCAATTTAATCTGGTTACCACTCCTACCCAGTAACTAGAATATGCATATACTTATTACATATGGATAGAAAACACCCTAAATTTTCTAAAACTGTTTGAATGGTGTCTGTGAGTATAACAGAACTCAAATGGCAGGTCAAAACCTGAGAGATTCCTTTACAGGAAGTGGCCTGTCTGACCATTTCTTGAACTTCTTTTCCATCTCTATCATTTACTAAGGATCTCTGCTCTAACGTGACACTTCCCACGTCGTCCATAGGCGCTCAGAACCCGGGAAAAAACAGAATGTCGTCATTCCAGCCCCAGGCTGAAACACATTATCGCCTTTCTCAAGTGGCCGATCAAGGGACACTGGGCTTAGGCGCGTGACCCGACCGCCCCCGCCTTTGGGATTTTTTCCTCTGTTTGCCGAAAAGGAGATTCCCTGTCGGAATATTATCGCTTTTCTACGAGAAAAATGGCGTAAAAATTGATTTTAAACAGCGGTTGACATGCTTCGAAGTACGGTAATGGAATATTTAGAATTTTATTGTCACGAATTGCGCTGGGACGCACGAACAAAACGCCGCTATTCGGATATAACAATGGATTATTTTGGACCAAACCAACATTTGTTATTGAAGTAGCAGTCCTGGGTGTGCATTCTGACGAAGACAACAAAAGGTAATCAAACTTTTATAATAGTAAATATGATTATGGTGAGTGCTAAACTTGCCGGGTGTCTAAATAGCGAGCCCGTGATGCCTGGGCTATGTACTTAGAATATTGCAAAATGTGCTTTCACCAAAAAGCTATTTTAAAATCGGACATATCGAGTGCATAGAGGAGGTCTGTATCTATAATTCTTAAAATAATTGTTATGCTTTTTGTGAACGTTTATCGTGAGTAATTTAGTAAAATGTTAGCGAATTCCCCGGAAGTTTACTGGGGGTATGCTAGTTCTGAACGTCACATGCTAATGTAAAAAGCTGGTTTTTGATATAAATATGAACTTGATTGAACAAAACATGCATGTATTGTATAACATAATGTCCTAGGGTTGTCATCTGATGAAGATCATCAAAGGTGAGTGCTGCATTTAGCTGTCTTCTGGGTTTTGGTGACATTATATGCTGGCTTGAAAAATGGGTGTCTGATTATTTCTGGCTTGGTACTCTGCTGACATAATCTAATGTTTTGCTTTCGTTGTAAAGCCTTTTTGAAATCGGACAGTGTGGTTAGATTAACGATAGTCTTGTCTTTAAATAGCTGTAAAATAGTCATATGTTTGAGAAATTGAAGTAATAGGATTTTTAAGGTTTTGAAAATCGCGCCACAGGCTGCCAGTGGCTGTTACGCAAGCGTCCCACCTAGCCCATAGAGGTTAACCAATGTGGTGGCACTATTATCCATCACCCAAATTGAGTAAGAATTAAAATAAATGATCAAATACACAATAAGAGCTGTTTGTAGCTCCCAAACATCCAGGAGAGGACTAGCCATGTGGCTGTTCCATTTTTATCCCAGTGGGCCTGTCAAACTAGTTTTTTTTGTGCAAAATGATAATTATCTGGCTAATAATGGGGGCCTCAAGGAAAAACATGTGCCAGTGTGGGGGCCTGAGGATCAAAATGTGTCTGGTGTTTTAGAAATGCCAGGGTCGATTCATGGACCCAGTCCGCTCCTTCAAACACCATACTAACATCAATGGTTAATGTCAAAGCCGTTTTAGTTTTCTAAAGTGTTTTCTTTTGGGACTATTGACTGAGATAGGGAAGACACACCAAGTGCTCGGGAACACTTTGAAGTAAATTTGGGGATAGAATTGTTATCCCAGCTCTGAGACAATAAATGTCAACAGACCTCTCGCCAGGGCCTGCTATGCTTCAGCGTGGCACATTTCAATTGCCACACCATGAAAATACTATATGACAAAGTGCCCATTGAGATTATGGCATAAAATACTGCCAGCCAGGCCTTCTCCAAGGCCAGAAGCAGAGAGAGATGCATTAACTAAATAACCATTTTCAATACCAGGGCTATCGCTAAAGGGCTACATCCACCATGCCAGAGCTGTTTTGAAGCAATTTTATAATAATCAATATTTACAGTGATGTCCACACAGTCTTTTTTCTCTTTCATTAAATGTATTATGGCTGAATTGGAACTGCACTATGGATGAAAATAAGACCTCAAAGCTCCCAAGGCATAGGTTTTATTAGATTTGGTAGCGTTATAATTTGGGAGGTTGTATATTTTCATGGCGGTTACAAAATTTCACAGCTCTCCTGTTGCCTATGGTGTATTGCCTGTGATCCCCCGGTTGCACAAACAGCTATTACTCATTCTTGGTCCTTGTCATCTTAATATAGCGGAGTGTTTACAGCATTGTGTTACCAGGCTATCAAGATTAATAACAGTCACAGACTGACAGTCACAGCTTCACAGGTTACCCTAAACAGCACCCCCATTGTGCGGTTTTATACATAGGCCTACTAGTATTACTGTCCCGTGTTGCTCAGTTGGTAGAGTATGGTGCTTGGGGTTATGGGTTCAATTCCCAAAGGAAATCAGTACAGAAAAGTATGAAAATGTAAGACTCTTTCTACAGCTGGCCGCCCTTACAAACTGAGCAATCAGGGGAGAAGGGCCTTAGTCAGGGAGGTGACCAAGAACCCAATGGTCACTCTGACAGAGCTCCAGAGTTTCTCTGTGGAGATAGGAGAAACTTTCAGAAGGACAACCATCTCGTCAGCACTCCACCAATCAGGCCTTTATGGTAGAGTGGCCAAACGGAAGCCACTCCTCAGTAAAAGGCACATGAAAGCCCATTTGGGGTTTGTCAAAATGCACCTAAAGGACTCTCAGACCATGATAAACAACATTCTCTAGTCTGATGAAACTAAGATTGAACTCTTTGGCCTGAATGTCAAGTGTCACATCTGGAGGAAACCTGGCACAATCCCTATGGTGAAGCATGGTGGTGGCAGCATCATGCTGTGGGGATGTTTTTCAGTGGCAAGGACTGGGAGAGTAGTCAGGATCGAGGGAATGATGAACGGAGCAAAGTGAAGAGAGATCCTTGATGAAAACCTGCTCTAGAGCGCTCAGGACTTCAGACTGGGGCGAAGGTTGTCATTCCAACAGAACAAAGGCCCTAAGCACACAGGCAAGACGATGCAAGAGTGGCTTCGGGACAAGTCTCTGAATGTCCTTGAGTGTCCCTGCCAGAGCACGGATTTGAACTCGATCGAACATCGCTTGCAGCGATTCTCCCCATCCAACCTGACCAAGCTTGCGAGGATCTGCAGAGAAGAATGGGAGAAACTCCCCAAATACAGATATGCCAAGCTTATAGCATTATACCCAAGAAGATTACCTGTTTTTGCTTTGTCATAATGGGTTATTGTGTGTAGATTGAAGAGGGGAAAAAAACAATGTAATCCATTTTAGAGTAAAGCTGTAATGTAACAAAATGTGGAAAATGTAAAGGGGTTACTTTCCGAATGCACTGTACATGTTATTTACACATAGAAACTGTGAGTGCAATAGTTTGTGCGGACAGAAATTATGGTAAAATTGAAGCTGTATTTTGCATTCATTTTTCATTAACATTCCCCTCTGAAAGATAAAACATTGTCAACTAAACATACTGCAGGGTAATACTTTACATGTGATGGCGTGCTTCCTTTTAAACTTCTGACAGCAAGCCTTTTGTGGTCCAGAGGCAGACATGGAGTCCCAGTAGCTAGGCAACCCTAGAGACCAGCTCTTATAATATCACTAGTCTTTAAAAAGTGTTTGGAAGCTTTTATAATGCTTCAAGATTTACTTAGTTTGAATTCTTGTTGATGTCAAAGAAATGTTTCTATTGCAATTCTTGTGTTAAATGAAGGTTGACAGTCTGCAAATTAGTCTTGGCAGCTTGTAAAGTTGTCGCATTGTAACCATCGCATTTTAAATGCAGTGCCTTGCAAAAATATTCAGACCCCTTGGATTTCTTCACATTTTGTTGTGTTACAACAAGTGGGATTAGAATGGATTAAATTGTACATTTTTGTCAGCAATCTACACAAAATACTCTATAATATCAAAGTGGAAGATTTTTTAAAGATAAATAAAAAATGTATAACTAAAATATAGTCGTTGCATAATTATTCAGGCTCTTTATTTAGGTAAGCCTAAATTAGTTCAGGAGTAAAATGTGGCTTAAAAAATCACATAATAAGTTACATGGACTCACTCTGTGTAAAATAATAGGGGTTGATTTTTGAATGACTAACCCTTCCTCTGTCCGCCATACATACAACATCTGTAAGGTCCCTCAGTCAAGTTTGGAATTTCAAGCAGATTTAACTTCAAAGAACAGGGAGCTTTTCAAAAGCCTCATAAAGAAGGGCAGTGATTGGTAGATGAGTAAGAATAACAAATCAGACATTGAATATCTCTTTAAACATGGTCAAGTTAGTCATTATTCTGTAGATTCTGTATTAAACCACCCTGACATATTGAAGATACTGTCATCCTTCTGAACTGAGCTGATGGACAGGAATGAAACTGCTCAGGGATGTTACCATTAGGCCATAGGATAGTTCAATGGCTTTGATGGGAGAAAACTGAGGATGGATCAACAACATTGTAGTGACTCCACAATAATTACCTAAATGACAGAGTGAAAATGAGAATACAAATATAAAAACATATTTCTAAACATGCATCTTGTACGCAACAAGGCACTAAAGTAATACTGCAAAAAAAAACAGCAAAGGAATACATAAAGACTTATGTTTGGTGCAAATCCAACACAACACTTACAGTAGTAACTGCTTCCTTATTTTCAAGCACGGTGGTGGCTGCATAATGCAGTGGAGGCTGCTGAGGCGGGGACGGCTCATAATAATAGTGAATTATAATGGCTGGAATGAAGTGAATGGAATGGTATCCAAAACATTTGTTTGATACCATTCCATTCACTCCATCTCAGCCATTATTATGAGCCGTCCTTCCCTCAACAGCCTCCGCTGGCATCATGGTATGGGTATGCTTGACGTCTGCAAGTTTTCTCTGAGCAATTCTATTAGTATAAAATAATAAACCTTTTTAGCAATCAATACAACTCAACATTTGTATAATTTATTTTTTAAACCATGTTTTTATCAAGAGTGCCAATAATTTTGGACCTGGCTGTCTATTCAAGGACGCATCACAAATACCTTTGGCAAAGCCAGAGGACTGTGCCCGTTGACTGATGTAGAATGCACATATTTTTCCACTGCTTTTTATGTCTCACCTCTGTTTCATAATTCATGACTGTTCATGGCTGCACTTCGAGAACATTGGTGACCCTCCACTCCTGATCAGACACAAATGGCTGAATCCCTATAATGCTGTGGCGGCCAGATAAAAGCAAAGCAGAGTGATTCACTTGTGGCTCGCTTGGCCCTTTGCTTTTAGGGGTTGCTCGCCCACACACACCATGTGGGTTCAAAGCATCCCCAATCCATAAGAGGAAAGGGAGATAGAAAGGGGGGAAGAGGATGGCGGGCGGCACTTCAACCTGCTATGAGCATAATGCTAGCGTGGGCACTCGAGGGGAATATTTTTCCCATCCTAGTGGCAAGTGTGCCTCTGAGTGCCTCAGCCATTTCGTACCGTTTGTGTTGTAAGGCTGTCTCTATTCTGAGGTAGAGCAGTTGTTATTCATGCACAGTTGTATAGAACCAGGGATGTTCTAATCAATGTTGATTATATTGCAGAAATATGAGCCTTGCAATTATGTGCTAAAACAAAGGGAAATAAATGCATGTGTGTCCAAATCAATATTTTAGGATTTTGTAAGAATTCAAATCTTACAGATTTTTCTTAATCATTATCTAATAGTTAGTACGTATGTAACACAGCATGTTACCTATAGCTAAGTCATAACTCTAACAAATTGAGGGTATAACAATAATGTACTTAATGATGATTGCATTATACCGCCCGAAATCTGGACCTTAAATTATGCACTCCAGTGGTAAGAGACCTTAATTAAAGTGTGTAACAAAACAATTAACAAGATGGATCTTATACTGAGTAATTTCATATCTAGAAATGTGCCAAAAGCAGCCATTCCTATTTCCATCCGCCGTTTGGCGTATGCTATGTTTTAAGGCAACCCCTCTCAAAGCAATGATAGACAACATATTTGCATGTAAATGCTGGGCAACTCAAATGTGACAACATAAATATAATAGAAGCATAGCGTGAGATGACATGGGCAATCACCTCAATACATTCAATATTGAATGGCATGTTAGGCCCACAGTGTTATATAAGGTAGAATGCAACAAACAAGTGACTTTGGCTATGCTTGTACTGAAGTTCAGCCATGTTGCATTGGCTTGGCTGATACTATGTTAAGGCTTCCAAAATGGAACCTTAAAAACCCTTATCAACACAGGTCATAAATAGATTTAAGGCAACATCTGTCTCTCTGTCTATAGTAGGTTGACAAATTTAAAGTAAAATCACCACAACATAACTGTACGAAAATCTACGACTGGGTGATTTAATAAATACAAAACAGCGTGATGGAAAGCATTTACGGAAATGAAAACAATATTACCATTTCCTTATAGATATTTTATGCATCTAAATTCATTTTCCATTTTCCTCTTAATCTTCGCGATTCCGAGTCCATGATCATACATGGTGTGCCTTTGTGCATCCTCACAGGGTCTCTGGATGCAAACAGAGGCAGAGCTGACATTCTTTAATAATGCATTGGATCCAAGGTGCCATTCCAGTGGCAGGGTTGTCATTGACCATTTAACACAATTATACTCATCCAGCCAGGCAGTGGACTCAAGCAAGCGGGCTAGGTTTGAAAGGGAGAGAAGTAGCAGTGAAATATTTAGGGTGGGAACTATTTGACTAGAAAACATCGGTAGCATTCTGTGTTTTTCCCCAAGATGGTGTTAAAATAGACAGCCAAATGTTGGTGATCAAAGTGTGGTGTGTAGCTACGGAATAATATATAACAATCCTGTCAGAGATGTAAATACTTTAACCTTTCCAGATTTATTCAAAGATTTTTAATGATCCTATTTGATTGACCCACTGCAGGTCCTTTGCAACCAAAACGTTTTTGCAGTAACATTCAATGTCTCTCACTTCCACTTGTGAATGACTGTCCTAAAATGGACACTGTGCAGTTGGGTATAATGGTGAGCGGCTACATAACATTCCATACGGCAGTCATTGTCAAGACAATGACTTAAAATAATCAAATAAAAAAGTATTATATTAAACAATAAGGTCATCTAACCTTGAAGATAAGTATTATTTGACATTTCTGCTATGACTCATGTTGTAGTACAGATCATTCAGTCGATGTTCACAAGGCCATTGACTTGACTCTTCAAGAGACAAAAATGACAAGCGATATATTCTCATGAATCTGGAGTCTGTTAAGTTTACTGGAAATGTGGTTCCTTTCTATTTACAAAGTGACATTCACGGTGTAAAATATATCAAGATTTTCTTGAAGGCTGAATGTTCAGAATTGCTAGCAGACTATGTTGCTGTGTTTTATCATTCTGACAATAGCTTGGTTAATCCAAATCAAATTTCCACCCTGCAAACATATTGTTCCACTGTGGTCACTGTCTTTCGCAGGGCCTGGGGAAATGTGACGGTGCAGGTAAACTGATGATAGTGTCGGTGCCGGCGGCTGAGTGTGCTGTTCCACTATGATGAATTTCACTATCCCAGATGGCCAACCCTACACGAGTCAGAACAAGCAAACCCTTCAACCAGCATGAGGCTTCACCAGCCAGCCGTTGTCTTACCGGCCAAGGTCACTGTCAGAGGAAAGGCAGACAGGAAGAGAGTTTAATATCTCCAGTGCTGACAGCTGCAATTTAATTGTTACGTTGTGAAATAGATTCCACACTTTTGGGAAACGGATGTTGCTTGAGCTTGATCTTGACAGCAGTCTTTAAAGTCTCCCAACTCCTTGGGCCATAACTTTTGTGAACTTTGGGAATGGGGTATGGATTTCTTGCAAAGTCATTACAGAGATAACCAGATAAAATTAAATAAAACCTGTCTTATGCAGCAGTGCACACACTGGGAAGGTTTTGGGGATTTATGCCAGTGAGATAAAAGGTAGCTACACGATATGGAAATCAGGCCAGGGTTTTTTACTAGGCTGTGTCCCTGAAAGGCTTGCCAAGAAGCATTGCTGTGGACAATTGGAATGCTCAGTAAGCAGGTATGATTTATTCTCTTCAAACACAGTGCTTTTGTGTTGGTCAAAAAAACGAAACTGAGTGTTCTGTAGACTGAAGATGTACCCTGTTAAATGTACTACCAGGAAAACGATTTCCGTCTTATTTTAACCTAGATTTCAACCACAAATTGGATTGTTGATCTGACATCTTCAGCAGATGTTAAGTAAATAGTTAATACTCCTTGTGTAGGAGATATTTAGACTAGTTTTCTTCCAAATCCATTGCCTCATTCACATTGAAGCAGATAGACCTACTTATGTTGGTCCCATTTCCACATAACATTTGAAAAAAATATATTGGGCTACTTCTAAGCTTGGTTCCAGATAAGTAGAACTTTGTCAGGTATCTAGTTTCAGTCAGAAACTGTAAAAATCAAAGAAAGCCAACTATAGGTACATCTCGGTACTAAAATCAGACATTGAAGCTGAACGAATATCCTTGAGTTTCAACAATTCCTCATGGTGCATGGCTGAGAGACATTGAATGTTATTGCAAAAGTGTAGGTTGCAAAGATGTGTAATGATCCTATCTTTGCGACCTAAACTATTCTGTGGTAACATTCAATGTCTCTCACTTCCATGGTGAGTGGGTACATAGCATTCCGTCAAGACAATGACATAAAATAGATATTTTTTAAATTATCCTTGATTTGCTAGCTATGGCCATCTAGTTCATGTGCTGCCTGTCTTCCCAGTAGCCTACTTAGTTTGGGAACTACTGACTGCTCATGACTTGGAGATGATTGCTGACACATCAACCAGGATTAAGGTGCAGGGCAATTTGTGACTTGTTGTTTTGCAATCAGTGTCTGTATTGGAGGAGGGGTTGTTTTTAACTATTTTCTGAGTATATAACCAGCTTCTCAGGGTCCATCTCAGTGTGCTTCATTAAATAGCTAGAGGACCTCTAATATCTTCAGGCATAATAAGTATAATTTTTGTTTTAGTCTGTTGTTGTCTTTTTTTTGTTGTCTTTTTGCTAGTTAAATCAATCTACTTTAAGTGCTGCCTGTCTTCCCAGTAGCCTACTTGGTGTTTGAACTGCTGAATGCTCATAACTTGCAGATTATTGTTGACACATCAACCAGGATTAAAGGGCAGGGCAATTTGTCACTGTTGTTGTTTTCATAATCAGTGGCTGTATTTGGAGAGGGAGTGGTTTCTCCTCTCCTAGGCAATCAGCCATTACTTCCGGGAGGTGTGCTCTTCACCTTTGCAAGGCAATTACTAATTTGTGTTTGTACTTTGGTCTCCCTTGTTTTCTCAATGGCACTTGTGTCAGCGCTGTTGTAGTTGCAAAACTAAGACCGCCACCGAAACACAGACGGTTCTGCAGAGTTTTTCTACAGAGCTATTCAAGGAAGGAAATAGGTGAAGGTTCCACACCACTCTTTCACATGAATGTCTTAAATAGTTATTTTAGGATTATCTAATGTTCTTATTTTGTAGATTTGGCAACTATGTGTGTGTTTCTATACCTGTGTGCTCCTCTCCCTTTAGGCTTTACAGACACTCCCCACCTCTTGGTTGCAAACCTTCTAATTTAGTGTACCCTAAACGCACAACCTCTGTGGTCAAGAACGCAGAGTTCATCTCAGCCTGCTGTCCATCAGTCCCTTGACTTTTAGGCCCTGACAGAAATATGGCTCACCCCAGAGAACACTGTGCTACTCCAGCTTCTCTCTCTTCATCTGACTATGCTTTCTCTCATAGTCTGAGAGCATCTGGTTGTCACGGTGATGGCACAGGACTACTAATTTCTCCTAAGTGGACATTTTTTATTTTCTCCCTCACTCACCTGTTCATCTCCTCATATAAATTGCACTGTCACTTGTCTAGTTAAGCATAACATTGTTGTCATCTATCGCCCAGCAGGTGCCCTTAGAGCGTTCCTTAATGAGCTTGACACCTTGATAAGCTAATTTCATGATGATGGCTCACCGCTCTTCGTTCTTGGCGACTTCAACCTCCCAATACCTGCCTTCGATAAATTTCTTTCCAACTCTTTATTTTCCCTCCTTGCCTCTTTTGACCTGACCCTTTCCCTCCCACTCACAAGGCAGGCAATACACTTGACCTCATCTTTACTAGCGGCTGTTTGCCTACTAATCTCACTGCAACCCCACTTCAGGTCTCTGATAACTACTTTGTTTCCTTTTCTGTCTCTCTTTCCTTCAACCCTTTCCTTCAACCCTAGCCAGCAAAAATGCAGGAAAACTAACCTTCCGGAGGACCTATCATCCTTTCACTCCCTCCTCTCTACCTTCTCTTCCCCTATCTCTGCTAAAGCCACTTTCTATCACTCTAAATGTAAAGCTTCTGCCTCTAACCCTAGGAAACTATTTTCCACATTCTTCTTCCTCCTTAATCCCCCACCCCCTCCCCCTTCCTCTCTCCCTCCTCCCACTCTGCAGACAACATTTTCAACCATTTTGAAAGAAGGTTGACGACATCCCCTCCTCATTCACTCAGCCTATTGAGTCCACTGGTCCCACTCACACAGAATTACCCTATGCCTTGACCTCTTTCTCCCCTCTCTCTCCAGATGAAGTCCTGCAACTAGTGAGGTACGGTCACCCGACAACCTACCCATTTGATCCCATCCTCCATTCTCCTGACCATCTCTGGATACCTTTTACCATTCCTCACTTCCCTATCAACTCATCCCTGACCACTGGTTGCATCCCCTCTGACTTCAAAATGGCCCGAATCGCTCCCATCCTCAAGAAACCAACACCCGACTCATCTGACGTCAAAAACTACAGACCAGTATCCCTTATTTATTTTCTTTGCAAAACACTTGTGTGCTGTCTCTGACAAACTATCTCACTATCTCTCTCAGAATAATCTTCTTGACCCTAACCAGTCAGGTTTTTGTCCTAGGCTGAAAGGCTTGCCAAGAACCATTACTGTTTACAGTTGGAATGATCAGTACACAGGTATCATTTTTCACCTCATATGTTACAACTTTATTCTCCTCAAACAAGGTCTCTTTGTGTTGGACAAAAAAACTTGACCATGTGTTCTGTAGACTGAAAATGTACCCTGGAAAATGTATTAACAGGAAAAGTATTTTTGTCTTAGTTTAACCAAGATTTCAACCACAAATTGGATGGTTGATCTGACATCTTTTCAGACTTCCCAGAATGGGCTCATTGTGCTTTCCTCAGTGGTGTCTTCAGTAGTTGTTCTATAAATAGTTGAGAGTGCTTTAGTAGGAGATATTCATACCAGTTTTCTCCCAAATCCACATTGAATGAGACATAAAATAGACCCACTTATGATGATCCCATTTCCAAATAATATTTTGTGGTTTGCGCCCACGTCACATAAAAAAAAGAAAAATGCTTTGGGCTACTTCTTAGCTAGGTTCCAGATAATTCTTAGTTTGTCAGGCATCAATGTTGAGTAATTTGTGGTCAGAAATTTTAAAAATATAAGAAAGCCAACTATAGGTCCATCTTTGTACTAAAATCAGACATCAAAGCTGATCGAATCTCATTGAGATCCATCAGTTCCTCATGGTGCATGGCTACCATAGGCTATGTCTGTCAAATGATCATGTTGTATTCAACTGTATCCCACAGGTGCTCCTTAGGTCACAGAGGTATCACTTTTGATTGAGAGTGTTGCCTCAGTTGTCTGTGTGTTTCTACTAATAGGCATCCCTCTCAAATGGCAGTTTGACAGGCTCAGGACACTGACAGGAATATCAATAAATACCTCATAGAAAACAGACTTGTCAGTTATCATTGGAAAATGTAGATTTTGCTTTTCATGAGCCACACAGTTATAAACTGCATTTCTAGACATTTCAAATCAATAACCTCATAAAAATCTCATAGGTTTAACTACAGTACCAGTCAAAAGTTTGGACACACCTACCCGGACTAATTGCATTGACCTCCCATTTTTTTACGCTGCTGCTACTCACTGTTTATTATCTATCTATGCATAGTCACTTTACACCTACCTACAAGTACAGTACCAGTCAACAGTTTGGCCACACCTACTCAATCAAGGGTTTTACTTTATTTTTACTATTTTCTACATTGTAGAATAGTAGTGAAGACATCAAAACTATGAAATAACACATATGGAATCATGTTTTAAACAAAAAAACAAATCAAAATATATTTAATATTTGTGAGATTCTTCAAAGTTTCCAGCCTTTGCATTGATGACAGTTTTACACACTCTTGGCATTCTCTCAACCAGCTTCACCTGGGATTATTTTCCAACAGTCCTGAGGGAGTTCCCACATATGCTGAGCACTTGTTGGCTGCTTTTCCTTCACTCTGCAGATGAGCTCATCCCAAACCATCTCAATTGGGTTGAGGTCGGGTGAATGTGGAGGCCAGGTCATCTGATGCTGCACTCCATCACTCTCCTTCTTGGTCAAATAGCCCTTACACAGCCTGGAAGTGTGTTTGGTCATTGTCCTGTTGAAAACAAATGATAGTCCAAATAAGAGCAAACCAGATGGGGTGGCGTATTGCTGAAAAATGCTGTCGTATCCACGCTGGTTAAGTGTGCCTTGAATTTTAAATAAATCACCAACGGTGTCACCAGCAAAGCACCCCCACATCATCACACCTCCTCCCCTGCTTCACGGGGGGAAATCCGTTCACCTACTCTGCGTCTCACAAAGACACGGCAGTTGGAAGCAAAAATCTCAAATATGGACTCATCAGACCAAAGGACAGATTTCCACTGGTCTAATGTCCATTGCTCGTATTTCTTGGCCCAAGTAAGTCTTCTTATTGGTGTCCTTTAGTAGTGGTTTCTTTGCAGCAATTCAATCATGAAGGCCTGATTCACACAGTCTCCTCTGAACAGTTGATGTTGAGATGTGTCTGTTACTTGAACTCCGTGAAGCATTTATTTGGGCTGCAATTTCTGAGGCTGGTAACTCTAATTAACTTATTCTCTGCAGTAGAGGTAATTCTGGGTCTTCCTTTCCTGTGGCGATCATCATGAGAGCTAGTTTCATCATAGCGCTGGATGGTTTTGCGACTGAACTTGAAGAAACTTTCAAAGTTCTTGAAATGTCCATATTCACTGACCTTAAACTATTGTTGGACTGTCGTTTCTCTTTGCTTATTTGAGGTTTTCTTGCCAAAATATGGACTAGGTCTTTTACCAAATAGGGCTATGTTCTGTATAACACCCCTACCTTGTCACAACACAACTGATTGGCTCAAACGCATTAAGAAGGAAATAAATTCCATAACTTAACTTTTATCAAGGCACACCTGTTAATTTGCAGGAGAATACCTAATTTGCAGGAGAATACCTCATTAAGCTGGTTGAGAGAATGCCAAAAGTGTGCAAAGCTATCGTCAATGCAAATGGTGGCTACTTTGAAGAATATGAAATATAAAATATATCTTGATTTGTTTAACACTTTTTTGATTACTACATGGTTCCATATGTGTTATTTCATAGTTTAGATGTCTTCACTATAATTCTACAATGTATAAAGTAGTAAAAATAAAGAAAAACCCTTGAATGAGTACAGTAGGTGTGTCCAAACATGTCTTATGGTCAAACCAAATATGTGAAACACTATATACCCTAAATCGTGAGCAGATACTTTCACACAACCCAGCCATTTTGCACAAAACACAGCAAGTGCATACATCATTTAATCCATGTATGCATTTTATTTTTTCTCTCTGATAGCTGTGGGTACTTAAACTACCTGTAACCAATGAGTCACATAGATACGTTTTAATGTGTAATTTTAAGGAGTTAATGTGGGTGTGCAGAAAATTACTCCATCACATATGGTTGTCCAATTCAGCTGGGAATTCTGAATAAACTGGACACTTTCAGTTCCCTTTACCTCCAAATTCTCGGTTGTCAGGGCCGGATTAAGAAATCATAGGCCCCGGGGCTTTGCTTTTTTTTAATTGAGAAAATATACCTTTTAAAACGCATTTCAGCATTTGTACGTCATTTACATGACAGAAGACATTAGATTAATCTTTTTTAATTGTACACAAATGACCCGAAATGAGGAACTACTCTGACACTGACAAACTGAGATCAATCTGGTCTTGAATTTTAAAAAAACAATAGCCCAGTCCAATGAAGCTGCACACGTATTGTGCAATATAAGGAGGCAATATACAGTGCCTTGCGAACGTATTCGGCCCCCTTGAACTTTGACCTTTTGCCACATTTCAGGCTTCAAACATAAAGATATAAAACTGTATTTTTTTGTGAAGAATCAACAACAAGTGGGACACAATTATGAAGTGGAACGAAATTTATTGGATATTTCAAACTTTTTTAACAAATAAAAACTGAAAAATTGGCTGTGCTAAATTATTCAGCCCCTTTACTTTCAGTGCAGCAAACTCTCTCAAGAAGTTCAGTGAGGATCTCTGAATGATCCATTGTTGACCTAAATGACTAATGATGATAAATATAATCCACCTGTGTGTAATCAAGTCTCCGTATAAATGCACCTGCTCTGTGATAGTCTCAGAGGTCCGTTTAAAGCGCAGAGAGCATCATGAAGAACAAGGAACACACCAGGCAGGTCCGAGATACTGTTGTGGAGAAGTTTAAAGCCGGATTTGGATACAAAAAGATTTCCCAAGCTTTAAACATCCCAAGGAGCACTGTGCAAGCGATAATATTGAAATGGAAGGAGTATCAGACCACTGCAAATCTACGAAGACCCGGCCGTCCCTCTAAACTTTCAGCTCATACAAGGAGAAGACTGATCAGAGATGCAGCCAAGAGGCCCATGATCACTCTGGATGAACTGCAGAGATCTACAGCTGAGGTGGGAGACTCTGTCCATAGGACAGCAATCAGTCGTATACTGCACAAATCTGGCCTTTATGGAAGAGTGGCAAGAAGAAAGCCATTTCTTAAAGATATCCATAAAAAGTGTCGTTTAAAGTTTACCACTAGCCACCTGGGAGACACACCAAACATGTGGAAGAAGGTGCTCTGGTCAGATGAAACCAAAATCGAACTTTTTGGCAACAATGCAAAACGTTATGTTTGGCGTAAAAGCAACACAGCTCATCACCCTGAACCCACCATCCCCACTGTCAAACATGGTGGTGGCAGCATCATGGTTTGGGCCTGCTTTTCTTCAGCAGGGGCAGGGAAGATGGTTAAAATTGATGGGAAGATGGATGGAGCCAAATACAGGACCATTCTGGAAGAACCTGATGGAGTCTGCAAAAGACCTGAGACTGGGACGGAGATTTGTCTTCCAACAAGACAATGATCCAAAACATAAAGCAAAATCTACAATAGAATGGTTCACAAATAAACATATCCAGGTGTTAGAATGGCCAAGTCAAAGTCCAGACCTGAATCCAATCGAGAATCTGTGGAAAGAACTGAAAACTGCTGTTCACAAACGCTCTCCATCCAGCCTCACTGAGCTCGAGCTGTTTTGCAAGGAGGAATGGGCAAAAATTTCAGTCTCTCGATCTGCAAAACTGATAGAGACATACCCCAAGCGACTTACAGCTGTAATCGCAGCAAAAGGTGGCGCTACAAAGTATTAACTTAAGGTGACTGAATAATTTTGCACGCCCAATTTTTCCGTTTTTTATTTGTTAAAAAAGTTTGAAATATCCAATAAATTTCGTTCCACTTCATGATTGTGTCCCACTTGTTGTTGATTCTTCACAAAAAAATTACAGTTTTATATCTTTATGTTTGAAGCCTGAAATGTGGCAAAAGGTCGAAAAGTTCAAGGGGGCCGAATACTTTCGCAAGGCACTGTATAGTGCATTCAGAAAGTTATTCAGACCCCTTGACTTTTTCCACATTTTGTTACGCTACTGCCTCATTCTAAAATGGATTAAATAAGTAAAAATCTTCACACAAAACCCCATAATGACAAAGCGAGAACAGATTTTTTGAAATGTTTGCAAATGTATTACATTTTTTAAACAGAAATACCTTATTTACTTAAGTATTCAGACCCTTTGCTATGAAACTCGAAATTGAGCTCTGTTGTATCCTGTTTCTATTGATCATCCTTAAGATGTTTCTACAACTTGATTGGAGTACACCTGTGGTAAATTCAATTGATTGGACATGATTTGGAAAGGCACAAACCTGTCTATATAAGGTCCCACAGTTGAGAGGGCATGTCAGAGCAAAAACCAAGCCATGACGTCAAAGGAATTTTCCGTAGACTGGATTGTGTTGAGGCACAGATCTGGGGAAGGGTACCAAAAAATGTCTGCAGCATTGAAGGTCCCCAAGAACACAGTGGCCTCACTCATTCTTATATGGAAGAAATTTGGTACTACCAAGACTATTCCTAGAGCTGGCCGCCCTTCCAAACTGAGCAATCGGGGGAAGAAGGGCCTTGGTCAGGGAGGTGACCAAGAACCTGGGGGTCACTCTGACAGAGCATTAGAGTTCCTATGTGGAGATGGGAGAACCTTCCAGAAGGACAACCATCTCTGCAGCACTCCACCAATCAGGCCTTTATGGTAGAGGGGCCAGACGGAATCCACTCCTCAGTAAAAGGAATATGACAGCCCGCTTGGAGTTTGCCAAAAGGCACCTAAAGACTCTCAGACCATGAGAAACAAGATTCTCTGGTCTGATGAAATCAAGATTTCAATTTTTGGCCTGAATGCCAAGCGTCACGTCTGGAGGAAACATGACACCATCCCTACAGTGAAGCATGGTGGTGGCAGAATCATGCCGTGGGGATGTTTTTCAGCGGCAGTGACTGGGAGACTAGTCAGGATCGAGGCAAAGATGAACGGAGCAAAGTACAGAGACATCCTTGATGAAAACCTGCTCCAGAGCTCTCAGGACCTCAGACTGGGGAGATGGTTCACCTTCTAACAGTGCAACGACCCTAAGCACACAGCCAAGAAAATGCAGGAGTGGTTTTGGGACAAGTCTCTGAATGTCCTTGAGTGGCCCAGCCAGAGTCTGGACTTAAACCTGATCGAACATCTCTGGAGAGACCTGAAAATAGTTGTGCAGCAATGCTCCCAATCCAACCTGGCAGAGCTTGAGAGGATCTCCAGAGAAGAATGGGATTAACTCCCCAAATACAGGTGTTTCAAGCTTGTAGCATGATACCCAAGAAGACTCGAGGCTGTAATCACTGCCAAAGGTGCTTCAATAAAGTACTAAGTAAAGGGTCTGAATACTTAGGCAAATGTAATTTTTCAGTTTTTAAATTAGCAAAACATTTTGCCCAAAAATGTTTTTTCATTGTCATTATGGGGTATTGTGTGTATATTGATGAGGGGAAAAAAACTATGTAATACATTTTAGAATAAGGCTATAACCTAACAAAATGTGGGAAAAATCAAGGGTTCTGAAAACTTTCCGAAGGCAGTGTATATATTGTATATATATATCATAGCCTACGGTAGGCAACTAAATAACATTTCCAGTGGCTACTGACTCACCTAATGATGATGCTGAAGCCATAGGCTATTCACGGTGATAGCCGATTCGCTCGTTGTGACAAAAGCCTTCCTCAAGATGAGTTACTTTGAAAAACAGTGCTGCTTTTAGCTACAAATTGGGAGTTGATGAGAACAAAAATTATCATTATGCTGGTTCTACAGACAGATTAGTCTTATCTTTCCAGCAGTAGGAATTTGCTTTCCAACTCTGTTTTTCTCGATAGTATTTTGAAATCTGCAAAAGGCAAACTAACAGCCGTAGCCAACCATACAAATATAATCCTTAAATTGCAGGCCCATTCAAATTAGGACTGGCATCCATTGTTAGTGTACCCATGAGTTTAACAGTCAAGTTGCCAGGGTAAGAGGTTACAAGACCCTTCTATGGATTATATGTCTGTGGTCATAACACAACAAGCTGTTGCCTATATTTGGAGCACATGCTGCTCAAACTGCAGCCTTCCCAACTGTAGGCATACTGGTAACTGCCCAAATAAAGGAAACACTTGAGTAAAAAAGGGATACAAAGTATACAGTTGAAGTTGGAAGTTCACATACACCTTAGCCAAATATATTTAAACTCAGTTTTTCACAATTCCTGACATTTAATCCTAGTAAAAATTCCCTGCCTTAGTTCAGCTAGGATCAACACTTTATTTTAAGAATGTGAAATGTCAGAATAATAGTTGAGAGAATGATTTATTTCAGCTTGTATTTCTTTCATCACATTCCCAGTGGGTCAGAAGTTCACATACACTCAATTAGTATCTGGTAGCATTGCCTTTAAATTGTTTAACTTGGGTCAAATGTTTCGAGTAGCCTTCCACAAGCTTCCCACAAAAAGCACCCCACAACGTGATGCTGCCACCCCCGTGCTTCATGGTTGGGAGAGTGTTCTTCGGCTTGCAAGCCTCCCCCTTTTTCCTCCACACATAACGATGGCCATTATGGCCAAACAGTTCTATTTTTGTTTCATCAGACCAGAGGACATTTCTCCAAAAAGTACGATCTTTGTCCCCATGTGCAGTTGCAAACCATAGTCTGGCTTTTTTATGGCGGTTTTGGAGCAGTGGCTTCTTCCTTGCTGAGTGGCCTATTAGGTTATGTCGATATAGGACTCGTTTTACTGTGGATATAGATACTTTTGTAGCTGTTTTCTTCAGCATCTTCACAAGGTTCTCTGCTGTTCTGGGATTGATTTGCACTTTTCACACCAAAGTACATTCATCTCTAGGAGACAGAATGTGTCTCCTTCCTGAGCGGTATGACGGCTGCGTGGTCCCATGGTGTTTAAACTTGCGTACTGTTGTTTGTACAGATGAACGTGGTACCTTCAGGCATTTGGAAATTGCTCCCAAGGATGAACGAGACTTGTGGAGGTCTACAATTTTTTTTCTGAGGTCTTGGCTGATTTCTTTGGTTTTCCCATGATGTCAAGCAAAGAGGCACTGAGTTTGAAGGTAGGCATTGAAATACATCCACAGGTACTCCTCCAATTGACTCAAATTATGTCAATTAGCCTTTCAGAAGCTTCTAAAGCCATGACATCATTTTCTGGAATTTTCTAAGTTGTTTAAAGGCATCTGTAAACGTTCATCTGTAAACTTCTGACCCACTGGAATTGTGATACAGTTAATTATAAGTGAAATAATCTGTCTGTAAACAATTGTTGGAAAAATTAGATGTCCTAACCGACTTGCCAAAACTATAGTTTGTTAACAAGAAATTTGTGAAGTGGTTGAAAAATTAGTTTTAATGACTCAAACCTAAGTGTATGTAAACTTCTGACTTCAACTGTATGTTATGGTGTGGGGTGCATTTTCCTCGCATGGTTTAGGTCCACTTGTAGAATCTATGTCAAGCCGCATTGAAGCTGTTCTGCAACACCCTTCAAGACAATTTATGTTGGTGTTTCCTTAATTTTGGCAGAAACCTGTATGTGCTTGTGATAAAACATAATCCAGTTATTTATCCTCTGTGGTTAAATTATGCTCTCTGGTGTATTTTGAACATTGAGAATGGGCTCCTTTGGTTGGATACAAAAGTATAATAAAAAAAAAAACATCATTTGTTTTAAATCATAGTTTTTTTTCCCTCTTGGATCACCTACAGTCTTGGGCCCCTGACTCACAATTGACCAGTCACATTATTTATTATGCAGTTTTTTAAAAATGTTTTCATTAACCAGTTACCCAATCAAGGCAGGGCCCCCTAGTTACTCACGTGGGCCCCCTACCTCCTCCCCCCATCTGATGATTAGCAGAGCGGCAGCAGTGTCTACACTCGTTGAGAGAATCTTCCTGTGGTTGGCGGTTGCAGTTAATTAAATGTAAAATATATATTATGTATATAATATATACTGAATATAGAATATATGCAGTATATATTTCCTTTATGTTTTTTATGCAAAACATTTTTTTTGTTATTAAAGAACATACAGTATATGTTAACCTAAAAACCTAAGGCCCAAATCTAAATAATAGGTTTTCAAATCTAACTACACAGTAATGTAATTACAAAGTAACTACACAGTAATGACAATGGACGTTTCCTTAAAAAAAAGATTTGTGGAAAATCAAGTACCACTTGAAGTAACAGCAACTTAATGCCCTTTAATATACATTTTAATATATGGAAAATATTGTCCTGGTCTTCTGAATGATGTCTTAGAGACAAAAGTGGAGGATTGATTAGAAGTGAGTTAATTGGGTTACCAGCGATACAAAAGACACAGACTGCCGAGATGACAGAAAAATGACATGCAGAAAAGATGACACTGAGGCACCATGCGAAAGGTGTCAAAGCAAGCCGCACCCGACGTCAATAATACCAAGGATTTGTTCCTGCTTACCCAAGGATCCCTCCCACATAACAACATGTCAAAAGACTAGCCCAGCTTGTCATTGCCAGAAGTAATAACTATATCCTTGGAAGGAATATGATTGTATCCATGCTGTATAATATACAATAATGCACTACAGTCTCCACACCGTATATGTCATACACACATCAACAGTACATACAGTTTCAATACATACAGTACTGTGCATGAATTCCACATGGGCAAATGTGAATTAAAATAATAAATGTTCAATTCTGATGGCCTGTGTCCAACAAGAGCATTATGAACCCTTATCACACTCAAGTGCTTGTTGTTTCCTTTAACTTTCCACAATGTTCTATTTCAGACGCAGCTGGAGACTGAGATAGATAGACAGCCATCACAGCTCTCAATTTCTCTTCTTTACCCATCCAGGCACTTTGAAAAATAGAGCGAGAAAGCGAATAGTGGGGTGAATCATGCAATGCATGCATGCACAGTACAATACAGTAGCAACGCTAAGCCATGTCACAAGTCATTTTCTGTACGAACCAAAGCAGAACTGTCAAACATCAATTATATAAGCATGACTTCAGAATTGGCGGATTCTTCACTGAAAATAGGTCACAAGCCTTACAACAACACATCATAGTTTGAGTGACAGTTCTATGTTTCAAAGCTATCATGAAGGTGTCCACTATCTCTTCGTGTTTGTCTAGTCCACAAATTATATCTTCACTTTCAGTTTATAGACATCAACTGAAATGTATACTTTTTTAACCAAAAAAAATAATAGAAAATCAAACACCCATAAGCAAAGTAGTTTTTTTGCTCTTGTTTTACTTTTGACTTTGGTGACTTCCCAGCAACTTATACAAACAGGAGTGAACTCATGAATAAACAGTTTTTGTGTTAATGCATTTATAGGCCCAGTGCACTCAAAATTACAGTGCATTCGGAAAGTATTCTGACCCCTTGACTCTTTCCACATTTTGTTAAGTTACAGCCTTATTCTAAAACGAATTAATTTGTTTTTTTCCCTCATCAATCTACACACAATACCCCATATCAGGTATTCCCAAGGGGTACACGCAATGCCGTCAGGGGTACGCCAAATAAAAATATGATTCACATAAAAAAAAAAAAAAAGGAACTTTATAAAACAAATCACATTTTCAAACAGTACTGTACATTTATATTTTCCAACGGGGCTATACATTTGGGTGAGTTTTTTCCTCGCCTGAGTAGCCTCGTTTCACTGCCAAATATAATATTTTAACCATCTAGCAATATTACAACACAATGTCAAATACAGGTAGCCTAGTCAAATAATTAACATCCAATCACATTAACCGTTACTCTCTCGCGGGAAACCTTCACTGTTGCGCAGACATTTAGAAACAAAACATGTCAATTTGAAAAATAAGCCACAGGATTTTTTTGAGCGAGAATAAAGATGACTATCGAGTAGAAAGACATGTCTAAAAGCAACAGATACCATTAATAAGAAGGGTCTAGAAGTGTCTTATATGGTGAGCTACCGAGTGGCTAGGAGAGGCAAGCCCCATACTATTGTGGAGGACTTAATTCTACCTGCTGCCGCGGATATGGCTGGGACAATGCTGGGGGAAAAGGCCAAAAAAACTATACAGACAATGTCTTCATCAAACAACACTGTTTCACAACGCATCAGTGACATGGCAGGAGATGTTTTGAAACAATTACTGATTCGCATACAAGCCAGTGAATTATATGCATAACAGCTGGATGAGTCAACAGACGTGGCGGGCCTGGCACAGCTCCTGGTATATGTCTATTACGTTTATGGGGCGTCAATTAAGGAAGACATCTTCTGGAAACCAGGGCAACAGGAGAGGATATTTTTTAAGTACTGGACAGGTTTGTGACATCAAATGGACTTTGGTGGTTAAGATGTGTTGGTATCTTTCATGATGGCGCAAAAGCCATGACAGGGAGACATGTGGAGTGGTAACGCGCGTGCAAGCAGTTGCTCCCGATGCCACTTGGGTAAACTGCAGCATCCACCGACAGGCTCTTGCTGCCAAGGAAATGCCTGAAAGCTTGAAAGACGTTTTGGACACTACAGTGAAAATGGTTAACTTTGTTAAAGCAAGGCCCATTCTCGAGTATTTTCTGCACAATGCAATGATATGGGCAGCGACCATGTAATGCTTTTACAATATACAGAAAGAAGTGCGCTGGTTATCAAGGGTCAAGGTATTGACACGTTTTTTTTAATTGAGAGACGAGCTTAAAGTTTTTTTTACTGACCATAATTTTCAATTGTCTGACCGCGTGCATGATGACGAATTTCTCACACGACTGGCCTGTCTGGGCGATGTTTTTTCTCGCCTGAATGATCTGAATCTAGGATTACAGGGACTCTCTGCAACTATATTCAGTGTGTGGGACAAAATTGAGGCTATGACTAGTTTCCATCATTGTATGATTTTTTTTGTGTGCAAATAAACTCAAGCTTACCGACAATGTAAAATGTGATATAGCAAAGCACCTGAGTGAGTTGGGTGCGCAATTACATAGGTACTTTCCCGAAACGGATTAAACAAACAACTGGATTCGTTATCCCTTTTGTGACCTGCCTCCAGTCCACTTATCGATATCTGAACAAGAGCCTCATCGAAATTGCAACAAACGTTTCTGTGAAAATTGAATTTAATCAGAAGCCACTGCCAGATTTCTGGATAGGGCTGCGCTCAGTGTTTCTTGCCTTGGCAAATCATGCTGATGCCCTTTGCAACCATGTACCTATGTGAGAGTGGATTCTCGGCCCTCACTAGCATGAAAGGTAAATACAGGTACAGACTTTGAGTATAAAATTATTTAAGACTGAGACTCTCTCCAATACAACCCAACATTGCAGAGTTATGTGCATCCTTTCAAGCACACCCTTCTCATTAACCTGTGGTGAGTTATTCACAATTTTTGTTGAACAAATAAGGTTTTATATGTAAGATGGCTAAAGATGGCTAAATAAAGAGCAAAATGATTGATTATTATTATATTATTATTTGTGCCCTGGCCCTATAAGAGCTCTTTGTCACTTCCCACGAGCCAGGTTGTGACAAAAACTCACACTCATTCTTATGTTTAATAAATGTATCATATAGTGTGTGTGGCAGGCTTACAATGATGGCAAAAAACAACATTTGAGAGTGCGCTGACCCTGGTACGCAGCTGGAGGTTGAAGGGGTACGGACTATAAAAAGTTTGCAGATTGTAGCGAAATGCTTGTGCTTCTAGATCTGACAGTGCAGTAATATCTAACAAGTAATCTAACAAATTCACAACGACTACCTTATACACACAAATGTAAAGGGATGAATAAGAATATGTACTTATAAATATATGGATGAGTGATGGCCGTGCGGCATAGGCAAGATGCAGTAGATGATATAGAATACAGTATATACATATGAGATGAGTAATGTATTATATGTAGACATTATTAAAGTGCTGTTATTTAAGGTGACTAGTGATTCCTTTATTAAATCCATTTATTACATTTATCAAAGTGGCCAGAGATTTGAGTCTGTATGATGGCAGCAGCCACTCTGTTAGTGATGGCTTTTTAACAGTCTGATGGCCTTGAGATAGAAGCTGTTTTTCAGTTTCTCGGCCCCAGCTTTGATGCACCTGTACTGACCACAGTCAGTGGCTTGGGTGGTTGTTGTCCTTGATGGTCTTTTTGGCCTTCCTGTGACATCGGGTGCTGTAGGTGTCCTGGAGGGCAAGTAGTTTGCCCCTGGTGATGCGTTGTGCAGACCGCACTACCCTCTGGAGAGCCTTGCGGTTGTGGGAGGAGCAGTTGCCGGCGGTGATACAGCCCGACAGGAGGCTCTAGATTGTGCATCTGTAAAAGTTTGTGAGTGTTTGAGGTAACAAGCCACATTTCTGTTGCGCCTTCTTCACCACGCTGTCTGTGTGGGTGGACCATTTCAGTTTGTCCGTGATGTGTACATCGAGGAACTTAAAACTTTCCACCTCCACTACTGTTCCGTCAATGTTGATGGGGGGATGCTCCCTCTGCAGTTTCCTGAAGTCCACGATCATCTCCTTTATTTTGTTAACATTGAGTGAGAGGTTATTTTCCTGACACCACACTCTGAGGGCCCTCACCTCATCCCTGTAGGCCGTCTCGTCATTGTTGGTAATCAAGCCTACCACTGTAGTGTCATCTGCAAACTTGATGATTGAGTTGGAGGTGTGCATGGCCACCACAGAGGGCTGAGAACACACCCTTGTGGGGCCCCAATGTTGAGGGTCAGCGGGGTGGAGATGTCATTTCCTTCCCTCACCACCTGGGGGTTGCCCGTCAGAAATTCTATGGTGTTAAATGCTGAGCTGAAGTCAATGAACAGCATTCTTACATAGGTATTCCTCTTGTCCAGATGGGATAGTGCAGTGTGCAGTGTGATGGTGATTGCGTCGTCTGTGGACCTATTGGGTCGGTAAGCAAATTGGAGTGGGTCTAGGATATCAGGTAGGGTGGAGGTGATATGATCCTTGACTAGTCTCTCAAAGCACTTCATGATGACAGAAGTGAGTGTTACGGGGTGATTTATTTTTGTCATCCGTGATTGACTGTAGACCCTGCCCCATATGTCTCGTGTTTGAGCCGTTGAATTGCAACTCTACTTTGTCTCTATACTGACGCTTTTATTGGTTGATTGCCTTAAGGAGGGAATAGCTACACTGTTTGTATTTGGTCATTACTCCAGTCAGCTTGCCATGATTAAAAGCGGTGGTTGACACTTTCAGTTTTGCACTAATGCTGCCATGGTTTCTGGTTGGGAAAGGTTTTAATAGTCACAGTGGGTACAACATCACCAATGCACTTGCTAATAAACTTCTTCACCGAGTCAGAGTATACGTCAATGTTGTTGTCTGAGGCTACCCGGAACATATCCCAGTCCACGTGATCGAAGCAATCTTGAAGTGTGAAATCCGATTGGTCAGACCAGCATTGGATAGACCTGAGCACGGGTGTTTCCTGTTTTAGTTTCTGTCTATAGGCTGGGAACAACAAAATGTAGTCATGGTCAGATTTGCAGAAGTGAGAGTGGTGAGGACTTTGTATGCATTGCGGAAGTTAGAGTAGCAATGATCCAGATATGCTGATACAATTTAACAAAGCCTTGTTCTCAGATTAGCTTTCTTAAAATACCCAACTAAAAGAAATGCAGCCTCTGGATATATGGTTTCCAGTTTACATAGAGTCCAGTGAAGTTCTTTCAGAGCCGTTGAGGTATCTGCTTGGGGGTGGTATACACTGCTGTGACTATAATCGAAGAGAATTCTCTTGGTAGCTAATGCGGTCAGCATTTGATTGTAAGGAATTCTAGGTCAGGTGAACACAAGGACTTGAGTTCCTGTGTGTTGTTATGATTACACCATGAGTCGTTAATCATAAGGCATACAACCCCGCCCTTCTTCTTACCAGAAAGATGTTTGTTTCTGTCGGCGCAATGCATGAAGAAACCGGGTGGCTGTACCGACTCTGAAAACATATTCCGAGTGAGCCATGTTTCCGTGAAACAGAGAACGTTACAATCTCCGATGTCTCCCTGGAAGGCAACTCGTGCCCTTATTTCATCCACCTTGCTGTCTAGAGATTGGACATTGGCGAGTAATATGCTCGGAAGCGGTGGATGGTGTGCTCGCCTTTTAAGTCTCTCTCCTGCGGTGACCGTGTTGTTTTAGGTCATCCTCTGGGATAAGATCCCATGTCCAGGGTGGAGGCCCGAACAAAGGATCAGTTTCGGGAAAGTCCTATTTCTGGTCGTAAAGTTGGTAAGTTTACATCGCTTTTATATCCAGTAGTTCTTCCTGGCTGTATGTAATAACACTTGAGATTTTCTGGGCTAACAATGTAAGAAATAATACAGAAAATAAACAAATTACTGCATAGTTTCCTTAGGACCTGAAACGAGGCGACAATCTCTGTCAGCGCCATCTTCTAATAACAAACTTGTAATCCATCCATAAATACCAATAAAATGTTTACATTTGTATTATATTTTTTTATTTAACCTTTTTTTAACTAGGCAAGTGAATTAAGACACCGGCCACACCCTGACAACGCTGGGCCAATTGTGCGCCACCCTATGGGACTCCCAATCACGGCTGGTTGTGATACAGCCTGGATGAGCCTAGTTGGTTTAGCCACAGAAAAAGTAGGAACCTTCCCACTAGCCACGATTGACTGAGATAATTGTAGGGCTGGATATGCCGGAAGATGATTTTGAATTGGTCTTCCATGTAACGTGCTTCTGTTTGTAACGTTAGCTTTTCAGTATGTGTTTATAGGCCTTTCTACCACACCATTTTTGAAAGATATAACGTCAGCCGTCGAGAGCTAAAAATGTTTTGCTACTTTTCTCAACAACGTTGATGCCCTGAATTTAGCAGATCAGTTTAAAAAGTGAGGGCTACTTTCTGCACATGCCATGGTCAGTGTAAACCGGAGTGACTTGACTCAATGCTGGCCAAACAAGATGTAGCTACAAAGAAAATGGAGTTCAATTGTTCCAGTATGCCGTGAAGTGTTCATCCGTGTACGTACACGGGTAAGAGTCTAGCTACATTTTCTGATTTGGGTTTCTAATTTTGTTAGAAAGTTGTTTTTATTGCAAGTTAAAGCGTACTGTTACGGTGGTTCATCCTTTAAAAGTTGCAGCGTACTGCAGCGCAGCTTGCATGTTGCCACATAATTCTGTGGCACGTTATTTAAGTGTGAACCACTGGTACCATTAATGCTAGTCAGTGCTAGTTTGACCACCAGAGGGCATCTTTGTGAAGCATTTGACAGCTTTCAATTGTGGCTGTACTAGAGAATTTAAAACCTTTTTTGTAAGAACATTGTATATGGGACTGATTTTAAGACATATTGCTTAATTAATTAGATTAATATTATGTTTCTATTCCAAGAAAAATGAAAAACCCTCTGGGATTCCGTTAGGATGGAACGTAAAATATGGCGCTGTACAATGTGACGGTCGGGAGTAGGCTACAGTACTAGGCTATTTAGCTAAAGAATCCCCATGTCGTGCGGGCACGTGGGAGACCGGGGTTCAATTCCCTGACGGTGAGGAAGGTGTAGACTGTCCTTGTAAATAAGAATTTGTTCTTATCTGACTTGCCTAGTTAAATAAAGGTTACACTAAGAGAATAACACGTTCTATTGTATAATGGTAGTCTAACCAATACCCAAACGGAGATTCAATGAAAATAAAAATCTCATTGATTTATCAAGACCAGTACCCATGCTGGTCTCAGAGCAGCGCGAAATGGTGATTAAATAGTTGTAGGCTATTGCTTCAAATCCTATTGCTTCTAACTTCAATATGCTTTTAAAATAAATACGACCTATGCCACTTTAAACAGCACATTACTCAACACTAGTGAGACTCCTGAACACTAGTGAGACTCATGTCGCCTACCGTAGTCCTGCAGTACATCGAAAAATATGACGTGACTATCCACCAATAATTACATATAGAGGATTGGAGGATTCTAAATTAAAACCAAAAGCCGCCTCATGGGTCTCCCGGTGGCGGCCGGCATGGGTATCGAACCTGCATCTGTAGCAACGTATTTTGCACTGCGCCACTCGGGAGGCCTCATCCACAAAGTATCAAAATACAGAGAGGTGTTGGTAAAGGTATATTGTCCTGCTAAAATAGTTGTAGGCTATTGCTTCATATCCTATTGCTTCAAACTTATTCTTTCTTTCCCAAGATGGCGTAGCAGTTCAGACGTCCTTTGTCTTCCTCTTTTCGTGTCCCGTATATATATATATTTACATATTTTCTTCCCATATCTTTTTACATATTTTTTTTTTCTTTCTAAAAACACTCTCCTGCAACCCGCCTCACCAATTTAAAAAATAAAAGTATTATTTACCTCAAATCTGAAATCCACAACAGAAGCTAGCCAGAGATTAGCCAGTTCACTGGCTAACGTTGGAATTCAGCTAGCCACGGTTAGTCGTCCTCAGCTATCCATTAGCTCGAAAAGCTATCGGCAATTTTTGTACAGCGCGACTCAAACCAGAGCTTACCGGCCCTATTCTCTCTCCATATCCCCGGATTTCTACCGCAGGCTCTGGACGTTTACACCTGGATCTTGCAGCTAGCTAGCTGCTACCTGAGTGACTATTGCCAACGTTGGTCCCGGAGTTAACATAAATTATTCCGGAGCTAGCCAGCTGAAGAGTTTCATCAGCCACTCCTGGGCTATTCCGGAGAAAGCCAGCTGAAGAGTTCCATCAGCCTCTCCTGGGCTACAATCACCTATCCGGACCCGTTTTACTGCCGATGCGGAGCCCCATCGGGCCTTCACGACTGGACCACCGACGTTATCTGCCCGAGGGAGTTATCCAACTGGCCCCTCCGTCGCGACGTAACCCGAATGCCCATCTGCGGCCCGCTAATCGTTAGCTGTCTTATCGGCTGCTATCTGAATAGGTCTATTGGACAATTTTCTTGGGCCACTATAACTAACTATTTTGCCAATTGGACTGGTCCCCCCTACCACACGGAACCCCACTAATCTACAGACGGAATCGCACGAGGTGGCTAAAAACAGACCTCCTCCATCTTCTACCAGCTTGCTACCTATGGATCGGCTAGCTATCTAAATCTCACTGGACCCTTTGATCACTCGGCTAAGCATGCCTCTCCTTAATGTTAATATGCCTTGTCCATTGCTGTTCTGGTTAGTGTTTATTGGCTTATTTCACTGTAGAGCCTCTAGCCCTGCTCATTATACCTTATCCAACCTCTTAGTTCCTCCACCCACACATGCTATGACATCTTCTGGTTTCAATGATGTTTCTAGAGACAATATCTCTCTCATCATCACTAAATGCCTAGGTTTACCTCCACTGTACTCACATCCTACCATACCTTTGTCTGTACATTATACCATGAAGCTATTTTATCGCCCCCAGAAACCTGCTCCTTTTTCTCTCTATTCCGGATGTCACAGAGGACCAATTCTTATAGCTTTTAGCCGTACCCTTATCCTTATACTTCTCTGTTCCTCTGGTAATGTAGAGGTGAATCCAGGCCCTGCAGTGCCTAGCTCCACTCCTACTCCCCAGGCGCTCTCTTTTGATGACTTCTGTAACCGTAATAGCCTTGGTTTCATGCATGTTAACATTAGAAGCCTCCTCCCTAAGTTTGTTTTATTCACTGCTTTAGCACACTCTGCCAACCCGGATGTCCTAGCCGTGTCTGAATCCTGGCTTAGGAAGTCCACCAAAAACTCTGAAATCTTCATCCCTAGCTACAACGTTTTCAGACAAGATAGAACGGCCAAAGGGGGCGGTGTTGCAATCTACTGCAGAGATAGCCTTCAGAGTTCTGTCCTACTATCCAGGTCTGTACCCAAACAATTTGAACTTCTACTTTTAAAGATCTATCTCTCTAAAAACAAGTCTCTCACCGTTGCCGCCTGCTATAGACCACCCTCGGCCCCCAGCTGTGCTCTGGACACCATATGTGAACTGATTTCCCCCCATCTATCTTCAGAGCTCGTGCTACTAGGTGACCTAAACTGGGACATGCTTAACACCCCAGCCATCCTACAATCCAAGCTTGACGCCCTCAATCTCACACAAATGATTAATGAACCCACCAGGTACCACCCCAAAGCCGTAAACACTGACACCCTCATAGATATCATCCTAACTAATTTGCCCTCTAAATACACCCCTGCTGTTTTCAACCAAGATCTCAGCGATCACTGCCTCATTGCCTGCATCCGTAATGGGTCTACGGTCCACTCATCACTGTCAAACACTCCCTGAAACATTTCAGCGAGCAAGCCTTTCTAATCGACATGGCCCTGGTATCCTGGAAGGATATTGACCTCATCCCGTCAGTAGAGGATGCCTGGTTATTTAAAAAAAATGCCTTCCTCAGCATCTTAAATAAGCATGCCCCATTCAAGAAATTTAGAACCAGGAACAGATATAGCCCTTGGTTCTCCCCAGACCTGACTGCCCTTAACCAACACAAAAACATCCTATGGCGTTCTGCATTAGCATCAAACAGCCCCCGTGATATGCAACTTTTCAGGGAAGTTAGAAACCAATATACACAGGCAGTTAGAAAAGCTAAGGCTAGCTTTTTCAAGCAGAAATTTGCTTCCTGCAACACAAATTCAAAAAAGTTCTGGGACATTGTAAAGTCCATGGAGAATAAGAACACCTCCTCCCAACTGCCCACTGCACTGAGGATAGGAAACTCTGTCACCACCGATAAACCCACTATAATTGAGAATTTCAATAGGCATTTTTCTACGGCTGGCCATGCTTTCCACCTGGCTACCCCTACTGCAGTCAACAGCACTGCACCCCCCACAGCTACTCGCCAAGCCTTCCTCATTTCTCCTTCTCCCAAATCCATTCAGCTGATGTTCTGAAAGAGCTGCAAAATCTGGACCCCTACAAATCAGCCGGGCTAGACAATCTGGACCCATTCTTTCTAAAATTATCTGCCGAAATTATTGCAACCCCTATTACTAGCCTGTTCAACCTCTCTTTTGTGTCATCTGAGATTCCCATAGATTGGAAAGCAGCTGCTGTCATCCCCCTCTTCAAAGGAGGGGACACTCTTGACGCAAATTGCTAAAGACCTATATCCATCCTACCCTGCCTTTCTAAGGTCTTCAAAAGCCAAGTCAACAAACAGATTACCGACCATTTCAAATCCCACCGCACCTTCTCCGCTATGCAATCTGGTTTCAGAGCTGGTCATGTGTGCACCTCAGCCACGCTAAAGGTCCTAAACGATATCGTAACCGCCATCGATAAGAAACAATACTGTGCTGCCGTTTTCATTGACCTGGCCAAAGCTTTCGACTCTGTCAATCACCACATCCTCATCGGCAGGCTCAATAGCCTTGGTTTCTCTAATGATTGCATCGCCTGGTTCACCAACTACTTTTCTGATAGAGTTCAGTGTGTCAAATCGGAGGGCCTGTTGTCCGGACCTCTGGCAGTCTCTACGGGGGTGCCACAGGGTTCAATTCTCGGGGCCAACTCTTTTCTCTGTATACATCAATGATGTCGCTCTTGTTGCTGGTAAGTCTCTGATCCACCTCTACGCAGATGACACCATTCTGTATACTTCTGGCCCTTCTTTGGACACTGTGTTAACAACCCTCCAGACGAGCTTCAATGCCATAAAACTCTCCTTCCGTGGCCTCCAACTGCTCCTAAATACAAGTAAAACTAAATGCATGCTCTTCAACCGATCGCTGCCTGCACCTGCCCGCCTGTCCTGCATCACTACTCTGGACGGTTCTGACTTAGAATATGTGGACAACTACAAATACCTAGGCGTCTGGTTAGACTGTAAACTCTCCTTCCAGACTCACATCAAGCATCTCCAATCCAAAGTTAAATCAAGAATTGGCTTCCTATTTCGCAACAAAGCATCCTTCACTCATGCTGCCAAACATACCCTCGTAAAACTGACCATCCTACCGATCCTCGACTTTGGTGATGTCATTTACAAAATAGCTTCCAATACCCTACTCAACAAACTGGATGCAGTCTATCACAGTGCCATCCGTTTTGTCACCAAAGCCCCGTATACTACCCACCACTGCGACCTGTATGCTCTCGTTGGCTGGCCTTCGCTTCATACTCGTCGCCAAACCCACTGGCTCCAGGTCATCTACAAGACCCTGCTAGGTAAAGTCCCCCCTTATCTCCGCTCACTGGTCACCATAGCAGCACCCACCTGTAGCACGCGCTCCAGCAGGTATATCTCTCTGGTCACCCCTAAAGCCAATTCCTCCTTTGGCCGTCTCTCTTTCCAGTTCTCTGCTGCCAATGACTGGAACGAACTACAAAAATCTCTGAAACTGGAAACACTTATCTCCCTCACTAGTTTTAAGCACCAGTTGTCAGAGCAGCTCACAGATCACTGCACCTGTACATAGCCCATCTATAATTTAGCCCAAACAACTACCTCTTCCCCTACTGTATTTATTTATTTTATTTATTTTATTTTGCTCCTTTGCACCCCATTATCTCTATTTCTACTTTGCACTTTCTTCTACTACAAATCTACCATTCCAGTGTTTTACTTTCTATATTGTATTTACTTTGCCACCATGGACTTTTTTTGCCTTTACCTCCCTTATCTCACCTCATTTGCTCACATTGTACATAGACTTATTTTTCTACTGTATTATTGACTGTATATTTGTTTTACTCCATGTGTAACTCTGTGTTGTTGTATGTTGTCGAACTGCTTTGCTTTATTTTGGCCAGGTCACAATTGAATCCTACAGACGAAGAACCATATATGTGACAATTTTTCCATTTGAAGATAATCAGTTATTTTTATATTATTCATTGTGTGTACCACATTAGGTGTTTTATGGTTGACAAATAATTCACCATACTCATATCTTCCAACAACAATTGATATTTTTTTGTTATTTAAAAAAATAATTTTTTTATTGCCGTTTTAATTTTTAGAATCTGGAAGAACAGTATATCTCCAGTGATGATTTCAGTTTGTGGAAGAACACTATATGTGACATTTTGCATGACACTTGTAAGATGTCCTTTTTTAATACCTGATATGATGTTTTAAGTACTTTCAAGTACAGATGCCCTTCATGTAAATAACTTAAATGCAATATGTAGTTAATTCATTTAATGGAGGTTCATTTAAAGGTGGTCTATCAACTTTAGCACCGATGACTTTTCTTAAAAGTTGAGTCATGAAATCTTAGTCTCATTTAAAATGAAGCCCTCAATGTGAACATACCATAGAATAACTACAAAAATAGAATACAATTAAATTAATTCAATCAAAAGAAGTACAACTTGTACATATCAAATATGGATCAATGTGATGTGCCAATATGCATGTCCATTATGCAGGTCCCTAAGGTCAATATTACAAAACGTTCAGAAAACCATTCTCTTTGCGTTTAACACTATGATCTGCAATTAAGGTTTGAATTGCGTTAAACCCATGCTAAAGGCAAGAAACGTCCTTATGTACTGAGGTGACAGCAGTAAATAAGTATTAACTGCTTAGAGTTGATGCTAAATGTGGTGACAGAGATGTATATTGTAATGAATAAAAAAAGGGAATCATTAGGATATTTTATTGTTAGAACAACATGTTGCATGTTGATGGGATGTTAGTAAACTATTCTCTGTGCAATACATGTGACTTTTAACCACCTCACTGAAGTGATCTGTAGTCCAGCTGGTCGCTTGAGAACAGAATCTGGGAGGTGACTGAAGTCTTCACATTGCATCCTCATCACCTTGAATGGTTTTGCTGGTTGTTTCTCGTATGGGACAGTGTAGAAACTGTTGAACAGATGCAGCTTGCGCTCATCAATCAACTTTCCACAATCCTTTCTGCACGTCGTGGAACACGCTCTTCCCTGCAGGATACAGTGTAACGTTACATATAACTAGCTAGCTACTGTAGCCATGTCGAATCATCCGGTGGATGGACAAAAAGTAGCTAGCTATGTTTCTTCTATAATCTAGCAATAACATTTGTAACGATAATGTATAAGTTAGTAGCCAACGAACTTTAGCTAATATGTTTTCTCTATAGTTACAAATTAGACAACCCAGAACATACATGTTAGTTACTGTACTCTATAGCTAGCTAGCTTGATTGTTTGATATACGGTTCTTCCACATACCTCTTTTGGACAGCTTTTCCCAGTTTTTTCTTGACCCTTACGATTTGTATAGGGTTTTCCCGCATCCCGTAAGATCTTCCTTTGCCTGTCTTTCCATTCTTTTAGTTTTGTTTTACGTTTCTTTCCCACATTTCGGTGATTTTCATCAGCAACAGAAAAGTTGTGCGCTTGTCCGTCCATTCTGAGTGGTGCACATAAACGGTTATTCCACGAGAGCCTATCTTTAAATTTAAACATATTGTTAATTAGCGCGTGGAAAGCTTGTGAAACCGGTTCACTATAGAAAAAGGGTGTCCAATAATGATTTTTCATGTTTATCTCGTTTTTTTGAAAAATGTCACATATACGGTTCTTCGTCTGTAGGATTCAATTGTAAATGAGAACTTGTTCTCAACTTGCCTACCTGGTTAAATAAAGGTGAAATAAATAAATAAGTAAATAAAAACTTCAATATGCTTTTTAAATAAATAAGACCTACACAACTTTTAACAGCACATTACTCAACACTAGTGAGGCTCATGTTGCCTACGGTCGACCTACAGTATATCGAAAATATGACGTGACTCTCCGACAATAATTACATGTAGAGGATTGGAGGATTCTTAATTAAAACCAAAATCCGCCTCATGGGTCTCCCGGTATCGAAACTGCATCTTCAATGTTTGAATCTGATCCATGTGCACCTTCATCAGATGAGCAGAATGGTACCGCCCTGAGCCCCCATCGATTATAGTGGCCTATGACAGAAACAGTAGATCAATTAAGAATTAAAAGTGACTCCAATGCACAAATGCTGCGTACACATTTTAAGAATCTAGCAAAATGAACCGCTTTGTTGGCAACCATGCTTTTTTTCGGTGCGGCCCGTTGTCCAGCCCTTTGTCCACTGATCTGTACAGATGGTTGTAGGCATGTTTGTATGCTCTGCAAAAACACATTTGTTTTTAGTACACAATAATTTTTTTTATTTTACCTTTATTTAATTATCAATTTTATTACAGAGTATTGATAAACTATTTTTTAAAAAATGTAAACCAAAATACCTTTAGTTTTTAGTTTTTGTGATCATCTCAGTTCCGGCTCATTTTCAAGTCCTCTCGTGGTTCCGGTCCTAACCCTGGAACGGGTAGCACCATAGAAAGAACCTGGCTTGATGAAAACGATATCCATTTCGTCTGTTCTCTTTGGTCACAATGTCATTTTTTTCATGTAGGGGATGTTCACACCTTCAGTAGCTGGGCTATAAAGAGTCTATTGTCCTGATAATCAGGCTACAAGTGTTTGAAAACCTGTTTTCAAAATGCCACCAGCAGTCCTTCTCTACTGTAAATAAAAGCACAACATCAAATCAAATGTATTTATATAGCCCTTCTTACATCAGCTGATATCTCAAAGTGCTGTACAGAAACCCAGCCTAAAACCCCAAACAGCAAGCAATGCAGGTGTAGAAGCACAACATCTTGTTTACAACTTGTTTACATTCTTTATTGTAACCACAATGTCACAAATAATTTGTATCTCCTTTCCAATTACTTCTAGAGTTTGGGATTTACAAACGTGTGCTTTTCATGTCATTTTTCGTTAAATCCAGGTCGGATTTAAGTATAACTTTTGAGTGAAGCCTTTAGTGAGAGGTCTAATGATTTTAATATAAAAAAAAAAGGTTTAAACACATTGTTTTTTCTTTGTATTTTCTTTTACCAGATCTAATGTGTTATATTCTCCTACATTAATTTCACATTTCCACAAACTTCCACGATCAACTTGTTTCCTTTCAAATGGTTTGAAGAATATGCATATCCTTGCTTCATGTCCTGAGCTACAGGCAGTTAGATTTGGCTATGTCATTTTATGTGAAAATTGAAAAAAGGGGTGGATCCTTAAGAGGCTAGCTAACATTGAACCTATTTTGTTAGCGTTAGCTACTTGCAGATTCATACTGGAGCTATAACAATGTTTGTATTGGTAGTAGTATGAGTTGGGATTATGCCAGTTCATTGTTTAGCTAGCTAGCTAATGTACCAACATGCCTATACAAAAGACTCCACTTCGGACAGATTATTTCATGACCCATCAAATTAGCCAGGTGTGGCTAGGGGTGTTTATAGCATTTCCTTCACATGACCTATCAATGTAGACAAGTGTGTCGGGTAAGCTTCATCTAATAATTATAAAATATTTTTCTCTGGACACTTTATGTTTTTGATATTGCTACTTTGCAAGTAACCATTTCATTGTACCTTCTGTATCCTGTGCATGTCACAAATTAACTTAGATTTTATTTGATATAGTGTGTGTTTACCACATGGCCTCACATGTGACTCGTTAAAGAGATGGGTGGGGCTAAGGCTTACGAGGGTGTGAACGATGCTGAATGGGTGTAGACAAATAAGAGCTCTCCCATAGGTGTGCCAAAACTTTCAAGGGCCATTTTCTCAAAAGTGGGGTTACAAGTTTATCAACTTTCAAAGCAGAATTACTTTCCCATTGTTCCTAAATAGCAGTGTATGATATACCATTTTCTAGGTCAGTCTCTACTTTTATCCAATGTAAACACCATAATTTAAAATGTTGCTTCATAAGACCGAATCGAGGCAGTCGGTCACATGTATAAAGGTGTGTGCCTTTCCAAATCAAGTCCAATCAATTGCATTTACATTTACCACTGGTGGACTCCAATCAAGTTGTAGAAACAACTCAAGGATGATCAATGGAAACAGGATGCAGCTGAGCTCAATTTCGAGTCTCATACCAAAGGGTCTGAATACTTATGTAAATAAGAATTTTCCGTTTTTTATTTTTAATACATTTGCAAACATTTCTAAAAACCACAGTATTGGGGTATTGTGTGTGGATTGATGACAGAAAAACGAAACAATTTAATACATTTTTGAATAAGGCTGTAACATAACAAAATGTGGAAAAATGGAAGGGGTCTGAATACTTTTCAAATGCACTGTATGTTTTTTATGCACTGAACAAAAATATAAACGCAACATGCAACAATTTCAAAGATTTTACTGAGTTAAAGTTCATATAAGGAAATATGACAATTGAAATAAATGTACTGCTCAAAAAAATTAAGGGAACACTTAAACAACACATCCTAGATCTGAATGAAAGAAATAATCTTATTAAATACTTTTTTCTTTAAATAGTTGAATGTGCTGACAACAAAATCACACAAAAATAATCAATGGAAATCCAATTTATCAACACATGGAGGTCTGGATTTGGAGTCACACTCAAAATTAAAGTGGAAAACCACACTACAGGCTGATCCAACTTTGATGTAATGTCCTTAAAACATGTCAAAATGAGGCTCAGTAGTGTGTGTGGCCTCCACGTGCCTGTATGACCCTCCTACAATGCCTGGGCATGCTCCTGATGAGGTGGCGGATGGTCTCCTGAGGGATCTCCTCCCAGACCTGGACTAAAGCATCCGCCAACTCCTGGACAGTCTGTGGTGCAACGTGGCGTTGGTGGGTGGAGCGAGACATGATGTCCCAGATGTGCTCAATTGGATTCAGGTCTGGGGAATGGGCGGGCCAGTCCATAGCATCAATGCCTTCCTCTTGCAGGAATTGCTGACACACTCCAGCCACATGAGGTCTAGCATTGTCTTGCATTAGGAGGAACCCAGGGCCAACCGCACCAGCATATGGTCTCACAAGGGGTCTGAGGATCTCATCTCGGCACCTAATGGCAGTCAGGCTACCTCTGGCGAGCACATGGAGGGCTGTGCGGCCCCCCAAAGAAATGCCACCCCACACCATGACTGACCCACCGCCAAACCGGTCATGCTGGAGGATGTTGCAGGCAGCAGAATGTTCTCCACGGCGTCTCCAGACTCTGTCACGTCTGTCACATGTGCTCAGTGTGAACCTGCTTTCATCTGTGAAGACCACAGTGGCGAATTTGCCAATCTTGGTGTTCTCTGGCAAATGCCAAACGTCCTGCACGGTGTTGGGCTGTAAGCACAACCCCCACCTGTGGACGTCGGGCCCTCATACCACCCTCATGGAGTCTGTTTTTGACCGTTTGAGCAGACACATGCACATTTGTGGCCTGCTGGAGGTCATTTTGCAGGGCTCTGGCAGTGCTTCTCCTGCTCCTCCTTGCACAAAGGCGGAGGTAGCGGTCCTGCTGCTGGGTTGTTGCCCTCCTACAGCCTCCTCCACGTCTCCTGATGTACTGGCCTGTCTCCTGGTAGCGCCTCCATGCTCTGGACACTACGCTGACAGACACAGCAAACCTTCTTGCCACAGCTCGCATTGATGTGTCATCCTGGATGAGCTGCACTACCTGAGCCACTTGTGTGGGTTGTAGACCCGTCTCATGCTACCACTAGAGTGAAAGCACCGCCAGCATTCAAAAGTGACCAAAACATCAGCCAGGAAGCATAGGAACTGATAAGTGGTCTGTGGTCCCCACCTGCAGAACCACTCCTTTATTGGGGGTGTCTTGCTAATTGCCTATAATTTCCACCTGTTGTCTATTCCATTTGCACAACAGTATGTGAAATGTATTGTCAATCAGTGTTGCTTCCTAAGTGGACAGTTTGATTTCACAGAAGTGTGATTGACTTGGAGTTACATTGTGTTGTTTAAGTGTTCCCTTTATTTTTTGAGCAGTGTATATAAGGCTCAAATCTATGAATTTCCTTTGACTTGGAAAACTTGTGACCACCCTTTGCCCCATGCAGCGCAACACATCTCCATGGCATAGAGTTGATCACGCTGTTGATTGTGGCCTGTGGAATGTTGTCACACTCATCTTCAATGGCTGTGTGAAGATGCTGCTTATTGGCTGGAACTGGAACACGCTGTCGTACACTTCTATCCAGAGCATCTCAAACATGCTCAATGGATGACATGTCTGATGCGTATACAGGCTATGGAAGAACTGGGACATTTCAGCTTCCAGGAATTATGTACAGACATGAGGCTGTGCATTATCATGCTGAAACATGAGGTGATGGAGGCGGATGAATGGCACGATAACGGGCCTCAGGATCTCGTCACGGTATCTGTGTGCACTCAAATTGCCATCAATAAAATATTTATGCCTGCACGTAACATAACCCCACCACCACCATGGGTTCACAACGTTGACATCAGAAAACCACTCGCCAACACAACGCCATACATGCTCTCTGCAATCTGTCGGGGTACAGTTGAAACCAGGATTCAACCTTGAAGAGCACACTTCTTCAACATGTCAATGGCCATCGAAGGTGAGCATTTGCCCACTGAAGTCGGTTACGATGTCAAACTGCAGTCAGGTCAAGACCCTGGTGAGGACAACGAGCACTCAGATGAGCTTCCCTGAGACAGTGTCTGACAGTTTATGCAGAAATTCTTCAGTTGTGCAAATCCACAGATTCATCAGCTGTCCGGGTGGATTGTGTCATAGGCAGGTGAAGGAGCCGGATGTGGAGGTCCTGGGCTCACGTGGAGGCCCTGGGCTGGAGTCATTACACGTGGTCTGCAGTTGTTAGGCCAGTTGGACGTACTGCTAAATTCTCTAAAATGAAGTTGCAGCCAAATTAACCTGTTGGGGATAGGGGGCAGTATTTGCACGGCCGGATAAAAAACGTACCCGATTTAATCTGGTTACTACTCCTGCCCAGTAACTAGAATATGCATATAATTATTGGCTTTGGATAGAAAACACCCTAAAGTTTCTAAAACTGTTTGAATGGTGTCTGTGAGTATAACAGAACTCATATGGCAGGCAAAAATCTGAGAAGATTCCTTACAGGAAGTGGCCTGTCTGACAAGTTCTTGTTCTTCTTGGCTCTGTTTATTGAAAACTGAGGATCTTTGCTGTAACGTGACACTTCCTACGGCTCCCATAGGCTCTCAGAACCCGGGAAAAAGTTGAATGATGTAATTCCAGCCTCTGGCTGAAAAAAATTGCGCGTTTGGATAGTGGCCGGTCAGAGTACCATCAGAATGAGGCTCGTGCACGAGTCGACCCCATGTTTTATTTTCTTTCGTCTTTGAACGTAAACACGCTTTCCCGGTCGGAATATTATCGTTTTTTTACGAGAAAAATGGCATAAAAATTGATTTTAAACAGCGGTTGACATGCTTCGAAGTACGGTAATGGAATATTTAGAATTTTTTTGTCACGAAATGCTTCTTTACCATTCGGATAGTGTCTTGAATGCACGAACAAAACAGAGGATATTTGAACATAACTATGGATTATTTTGAACCAAAGCAACATTTGTTATTGAAGTAGAAGCCCTGGGAGTGCATTCTGACGAAGAACAGCAAAGGTAATACAATTTTTCTTATAGTAAATCTGACTTTGGTCAGGGCTAAACTTGGTGGGTGTCTAAATAGCTAGCCCTGTGATGCCGGGCTATCTACTCAGCATATTGCAAAATGTGCTTTCACCGAAAAGCTATTTTAAAATCGGACATAGCGAGTGCATAGAGGAGTTCTGTATCTATAATTCTTAAAATAATTGTTATGTTTTTTGTGAACGTTTATCGTGAGTAATTTTGTAAATTCACCGGAAGTTTGCTAGTTCTGAACGTCACATGCTAATGTAAAAAGATGGTTTTTGATATAAATATGAACTTGATTGAACAAAACATGCATGTATTGTATAACATAATGTCCTAGGGTTGTCATCTGATGAAGATCATCAAAGGTTAGTGCTGCATTTAGCTGTGGTTTGGGTTTATGTGACATTATATGCTAGCTTGAAAAATGGGTGTCTGATTATTTCTGGCTGGGTACTCTGCTGACATAATCTAATGTTTTGCTTTCGTTGTAAAGCCTTTTTGAAATCAGACAGTGTGGTTAGATAAAGGAGAGTCTTGTCTTTAAAATGGTGTAAAATAGTCATATGTTTGAGAAATTGAAGTAATAGCATTTCTAAGGTATTTGAATAACGCGCCACTGGATTCAACTGGCTGTTGAGTAGGTGGGACGATTTCGTCCCACTGGCCCTAGAGAAGTTAACCTGTTGGGGCTAGGGGGCAGTATTTTCACGGCTGGATAAAAAAACGTACCCGATTTCATCTGGTTACTAATCCTACCCAGTAACTAGAATATGCATATACTTATTATATATGGATAGAAAACACCCTAAAGTTTCTAAAACTGTTTGAATGGTGTCTGTGAGTATAACAGAACTCATTTGGCAGGCAAAACCCTGAGACATTTTCTGACAGGAAGTGGATACCTGATGTGTTGAATTACCTTTAAGCCTATGCCATTGAAACACACAGGGGTTGATTAATGTTTTGGCACTTCCTATTGCTTCCACTAGATGTCACCAGCCTTTACAAAGTGTTTTGAGTCTTTTACTGTGAGATCTGACCGAACAAGAGCCATGGAACGGTGATGGCCGATTAGACTCTGGCGCGCGAGTTCATGTTGGGTACCCTCGTTCCAATACGTTATAAAAGAGAATGCATTCGTCCACCTTGAATATTATTCATGTTCTGGTTAAAAAAGGCACTAATGATTTATGCTATACAACGTTTGACATGTTTGAACGAACGTAAATATATTTTTTCCCCTCGTTCATGACGAGAAGTCCGGCTGGCTTAGATCATGTGCTAACAACACGGAGCTTTTTGGATATAAATGATGAGCTTTTTTGAACAAAACTACATTCGTTATGGACCTGGGATTCCTGGAAGTGACATCTGATGAAGAGAATCAAAGGTAATGGATTATTTACATAGTATTTTCGATTTTAGATCTCTCCAACATGGCCGTTTGTCTGTATAGCAAAGCATATTTTTCTGGGCGCAGTGCTCAGATTATTGCAAAGTGTGATTTCCCAGTAAGGTTATTTTTAAATCTGGCAAGTTGATTGCGTTCAAGAGATGTAAATCTATAATTCTTTAAATGACAATATAATATTTTACCAATGTTTTCTAATTTTAATTATTTAATTTCTGGTGCTGACTTGACTGCCGGTTATTGGAGGGAAACGATTTCCTCAACATCAATGCCAAAGTAAAACGCTGTTTTTGGATATAAATATGAACTTGATAGAACTAAAAATACATGCATTGTCTAACATAATGTCCTAGGAGTGTCATCTGATGGAGATTGTAAAAGGTTAGTGCATCATTTTAGCTGGTTTTATGGTTTTGGTGACGCCCGTCTTTGAATTGACAAAACATTACACACAGCTATTGTCAATGTACTCTCCTAACATAATCTAACTTTATGCTTTCGCCGTAAAACCTTTTTGAAATCGGACAACGTGGTTAGATTAAGGAGATGTTTATCTTTCAAAGGGTGTAAGATAGTTGTATGTTTGAAAAATTTGAATTTTGACATTTATTTGGTTTCAAATTTGCCGCTCTTGAAATGCACCTGCTGTTGATAGGGTGCACCACGGGTGGCACGCTAGCGTCCCACATAGCCCCAAGAAGTTAACAGTAAATTCTCTGGCAACAGCTCTGGTGGACATCCCTGCAATCATCATTCCAATTGCGCACTCCCTCAAAACTTGATACATCTGAGCATTGTGCTGTGTGACAAAACTGCACATTTTAGAGTGACCTTTTATTGTCCTCGGGACAAGGTGCACCTGTGTAATGATCATGCTGTTTAATCAGTATCTTGATATGCCACTCCTGTCAGGTGGATGGATTACCTTGGCAAAGGAGAAATGCTCACTAAGAGGGGTATAAACAAATCTATGTGCAAAATTTGAGAGAAATAAGCTTTTTGTGTGTATGGAAAAATAATGGGATATTTTATTTCAGCTCATGAAACATGTTACCATCACGTTACAATGGACTTAAATTCCGACTCAGGATGTGGGCACACCATCCACCGCTTCTGAGAATATTACTCGCTAATGTTCAGTTCTGGACAATAAAGCAGATGAGCTCAGGGCGAGGATCTCCTTCCAGAGAGACATCAGGGACTGTAACATACTTTTTTCATGGAATAATGTCTCTCTCAGAATATACTGTCCCTGTCCTTACAGCCAAGTGGGTTCTCAGTTCATCGCACAGGCAGGAATAAAGAACTCTTCAAGTTCTTTGGCGTACACATCCCTGACAATCTGAATTGGTCCACCCACACAGACAGAAGGCTGCAGAAATTTGTCTTGGCCCCTAAGACACTCCAAAACTTTTACAGATGCACAATTTAGAGCATCCTATCGGGCTGCATCACCGCCTGGTATGGCAACTGCACTGCCCACAACTGCAGGGCTCTCCAGAGGGTTGTATGGTCTGCCCAACGCATCCCTGGGGACACACTGCCTGCACTCCAGGACACCTACAGGACCCAATGTCACAGGAAGGCCAAAAAGATCATCAAGGACATCAAGCACCCGAGCCACAGCCTGTACACCCCACTATGCCAAGTGTATGCAAAGCTGTCATCAAGTAAAGGGTGCTACTTTGAAGAATCTCAAATATAAAATATATTTTGATTTGTTTAACACTTTTTTGGTTACATGATTCCATATGTATTATTTCATAGTTGTGATGTCTTCAATATTATTGTACAATGTAAAAATACAATGAAAATAATAAAAATAAAGAAAAACCCTTGAATGAGTAGGTGTGTCCAATCTTTTGACTGGTAGTTTAAGTATTCAAACCCCTTTGCTATGACACAAATTGAGCTCAGGTGCATCCAATTTTCTTTGATCATCCTTGAGATAAACTACAACTTGATTGGAGTCCACCTGTGGCCAATTGAATTGTTTTAACAGGATTTACAAAGAAACACACCTTTCTATATATGGTCCCACAGTTGAAAGTGTATGTCAGAGCAGAAACTATACCATGAAGTCCAAGGAACTGTCCGTAGATCTCCGGTAAGGCATATATCTGGGGAAGGGTTTAAAAGTATATAAAAAATGTTGAAAGTTTCCAAGAGCATTGGGATTATTATATATTTTTTTTAACTACCCATTTTCTGCACAGAGCTGGCTGTCCGACCATACTGAGCAACCGGGCAAGAAGGACCTTGGTCAGGGAGGTGACCCAGAATCCAATGACCACTCTGACAGAACTACAGAGTTCTTTGGCAGTCTATACAACACTTCACCAATCTGGGCTTTATGGGAGAGTGGCCAGACGGAAGCCACTCCTGAGAGTAAGACACATAACAGCACGCTGGGAGTTTGCAAAAAGTCATGTAAAATACAGTATAAGGCAAAAAAAGATGATGTGGTCTGATGAGACAAAAATTGAACTCTTTGCCTGAATGCAAAGCTCTACTTTTGTTGCCATTTTTCCAATTAGAAAAATAGGATGTTGTGGCCTATGATGGTCTAGAAATTAGTGACGCCACCCACAGTGCACACATGTACCGTGCCGGCATGGATAGGAATACAGTCGTGGCCCAAATTTTTGAGAATGACACAAATATGAATTTTCACGAAGTCTGCTGCCTCAGTTTGTATGATGGCAATTTGCATATACTCCAGAATGTTATGAAGAGTGATCAGATGAATTGCAATTAATTGCAAAGTCCCTCTTTGCCATACAAATGAACTGAATCCCCCAAAAACATTTCCACTGCATTTCAGCCCTGCCACAAAAGGACCAGCTGACATGTCAATGATTCTCTCGTTAACACAGGTGTGAGTGTTGACGAGGACAAGGCTGGAGATCACTCTGTCATGCTGATTGAGTTCGAATAACAGACTGGAAGCTTCAAAAGGAAGGTGGTGCTTGGAATCATTGTTCTTCCTCTGTCAATCATGGTTACCTGCAAGGAAACATGTGCCGTCATCATTGCTTTGCACAAAACGGTCTTCACAGGCAAGGATATTGCTGCTATAAGATTGCACCTAAATCAACCATTTATCGGATCATCAAGAACATCAAGGATAGCGGTTCAATTGTTCTGAAGAAGGCTTCAGGGTGCCCAAGAAAGTCCAGCAAGCTCCAGGACCGTCTCCTAAAGTTGATTCAGCTGTGGGATCGGGGCACCACCAGTACAGAGCTTGCTCAGGAATGGCAGCAGGCAGGTGTGAGTGCATCTGCACGCACAGTGAGGCGAAGACCTTTGGAGGATGGCCTGGTGTCAAGAAGGGCAGCAAAGAAGCCACTTCTCTCCAGGAAAAACATCAGGGACAGACTGATATTCTGCGAAAGGTACAGGGATTGGACTGCTGAGGACTGGGGTAAAGTCATTTTCTCTGATGAATTCCCTTTCCGATTGTTTAGGGCATCTGGAAAAAAGCTTGTCCGGATAGGAAGACAAGGTGAGCCGCTACCATCAGTCCTGTGTCATGCCAACAGTAAAGCATCCTGAGACCATTCATGTGTGGGGTTGCTTCTCAGCCAAGGGAGTGGGCTCACTCACAATTTTGCCTAAGAACACAGCCATGAATAAAGAATGGTACCAACACATCCTCAGAGAGCATCTTCTCTCAACCATCCAGGAACAGTTTGGTGACGAACAATGCCTTTTCCAGCATGATGGAAGCCCTTGCCATAAGGCAAAAGTGATAACTAAGTGGCTCGGGGAACAAAACATCGATATTTTGGGTCCATGGCCAGGAAACTCCCCCAGACCTTAATCCCATTGAGAACTTGTGGTCAATCCTCAAGAGGCGGGTGGACAAACAAAAACTCACAGATTTTGACAAACTCTAAGCATTGATTATGCAAGAATGGGCTGCCATCAGTCAGGATGTGGCCCAGAAGTTAATTGACAGCCTGCCAGGGCGGATTGCAGAGGTCTTGAAAAAGAAGGGACAACACTGCAAATTTTGACTCTTTGCATCAACTTTATGTAATTGACAATAAAAGCCTTTGACACTTATGAAATGCTTGCAATTATACTTCAGTATTCCATAGTAACATTTGACAAAAATATCTAAAGACACTGAAGTAGCAAACTTTGTGGAAATTAATATTTGTGTCATTCTCAAAACTTTTGGTCTTCTCCTGTTTTTCCTGCCCCCTCTACTCACTGTCCTATAATTAAAAGCTTGTAAAAAATACAAAAGTGGGAACTGCCTCGAAAATGGGAAAAAAAGGATGTCACCTGAAAAGGGAAAATCAGACACTTATGCCTCGTATTGTGTCGTGATACATTTGAATAATAATAATTTACTGTGTGTAGCGCTCACCCAGGTTCTTTACAATATAACGTCAATGTCCAGTCAAAATGCATCTCTGATAAAAAAGTAAGGTAACTCAACATATAGTATGGCCATTTTGAACAATGTGGACAAGAAACAATATCACCTCAGTCTTTAACGTTTGAAGATTCCCACTGGCACGGAAAGCATAATCGCCAAGGATCACGTTCTGGTGGGAGTTTTAGCGACACCAGAGTGGAAGACAAAGATATTTTCTTAAGGTGTTCTACAAATGAAATCCACTGAGAAGGAGAAAACATTGCGTCTTAAATTGTTTGTAATCTTTGAGTACATTTATTTTAGTTTATCTGAGAGGGGGGGAAAAAACTCTTCAGTCACCAATTTCTTCTTGTGTGGGATATGAATCATGGGAAACATCCTTAGATTGCATCCATTTGTTATTGTTATGCCATTTTTATGGCAGAGGGAGAAATATATATAAATCTGAGAGATGATACATTGGAATGGATGGTTTCCTGACTGCCTTTGTGCATTTCCATGATGATCGATCATCGGCTTTATCCCACTTGTCAAATGCATTGAATTCTACAGTTCCAAAGCTGCTGTTGAAGGGAACAAAAGCAAAGTGGTTGTTTTCTACTCAGAAAACCCAGAGGTTTGCTTTGTTAGAGATCCATTTTTTCATTTTTCAAATACTTCTTAATTTTCGTAATTTTGAAATATCATAAGTGTGTTTCATTTTCCCAAGTTTCACTTCAGCATGATTTGTTAGCCCAGTGTTACTGGAGTGGAGAAAATTAGGAAATAACTGAATATACCAGAATGGATTGGTATCACAGTACGTTCGACCAGTGTTCTTCAAGCTTGGTCCTGGAGACGCAGTGGGTGTGCACCTTTTGTTCCTACTCAACTAATAAACCATTGATTAGTTGAATCAGGTATTAGCGCTGGGCTGTAATAATAACTTTGCACCCAGTGGCTCTCCAGCACCAGGTTTTGAGGGTGAGGCAACAGGGAGGTTGGGTAGACAGGGTTGACAATGTGCAGTGATAATCGAGATATAGCTGTAATTTATGATGCAACATATTGGTGAAAGTTATTGTAATTCAATCTCATTCAAAACTGACTATCGCTATGAAAACATATCATGATATTCCATACTCGGCAGGATCGCTGTCATTTAAATTAAATCCACCTAGTATTTTAGTGAGATGGTTGGTCTGACAAACAGAGCGAATGTAGTCTAGGATCATTTGGAATTAAAGAAATTGGGCACAAACCCACACTGAAAGCACTGGGTAACTCATCCTTTTTTCATAATATTAATTCCATTTTGCATTTCAAACACTTTTGTACCTGAGGATATGCACACACACACACTCTCAAAGATATGCAGTGGCCTTTTGGTGATTGGAAATGAGTGTCACTTATTGCTTAAATTATGATTCAAACAAGGGGAAAAAACACAAACACAGGAGAGGAGTGATTTTTTTATTTATTTACAGATAATCTATAATGTGCTCTTTAATCATGGAATGATATACTATAGAACAGTGATCATCAACTAGATTCAGCCACGGGCTGATTTTTCTTTTTCAGATGCCAGAACATAATTACAAATCATTTTTAGACTGCAAATTGACCACAAGAAGCCAAAACAGATATAATATTTGACTAAAACATAATAATTTCAAACCTTGCTTACATTTGTATACGATCACGTGTTTTCTTTGCTTGGGAGTAGCTGGGAACAGATTTCAAAAATCAAAATTGCTTGGTGCTGATTTCCTGCTGTTTTTACAGTATTTTATGTCCAACCATAAAAAAAATTACAAATATATATACAGTGCCTTCAAAAAGTATTCACACACCTTTCCTTTTCCTGGATCTGTTAAGTGGCTATACTAGAGGCGAAGTCAGGTGCAGGAGAGCAGAGTATAGTAACAAGCGCACTTTAATAACGTTCCACATATAAAGCACTAAAAACATACAATGTGCTCAAAAACCGGAACATAGAAAATAAAGCGCGTAACTAAACCACATAACATCCAAACAATTACACACAAAGACATGATGAGAAACAGAGGGCTAAATACATGTAGATGATTAGGCGGAATGAAAACCAGGTGTGTATGGAACAAGACAAGACAAATGGATATATGAAAAATGGAGCGGCGATGGCTAGAAAGCCGGTGACGTCGATCGCCGAACGCAGCCCGAACAAGGAGAGGAGTCGATTTCGGCGGAAGTCGTGACAGGATCCTGACTAGTCTCCCAGTCCCTCCCGCTGATAAACATCCCCACAGCATGCCTCACCGTAGGGATGGTGCCAGGCATCCTCCAGACATCATGCCTGGCATTCAGGACAAAGGGTTCAAACCTCAGACCAGATAATATTGTTTCTCATGGTCTGAGTCCATTAGGTGCCTTTTGGCAAAATACAAGTTGGCTGTCATGTGCCTTTTAATGAGAAGTGGCTTCCATCTGGCCACTCTACCATAAAGGCCTGATTAGTGGAGTGCTGCAAAGATGGGTGTCCTTCTGGAAGGTTCTCCCATCTCCACATAGGAACTCTGGAGCGCTGTCAGACTGACCATCGGGTTCTTGGTCACCTCCCTGACAAATATTATTCTCCTCCGTTTGCTCAGTTTGGAAGGGCGGCCAGCTCTAGGAAGAGTATTGGTGGTTCCACTACTAAAGGAAACCACTACTAAAGGACACCAATAAGAAGAAGAGATTTGCTTCGGCCAAGAAACACGATCAATGGACATTAGACCCTTGGAAATCTGTCCTTTTGTCTATTGATTCCACATTTTTGTAGATGAGTGATGGTGTAGGGGTGCTTTGCTGGTGACACTGCCAGTGATTTATTTAGAATTCAAGCAGCCAACAAGTGCTCAGCATATATGGGAACTCCTTCAAGACTGTTGAAAAATAATTCCAGGGGAAGCTGGTTGAGAGAATGCCAAGAGTGTACAAAGCATTTCACTACATCTGCAATAACATCTGCTAAACGTGTATGTGACAAAAAAATAAATAATACATTTTTGAAGCTGTCATCGCTTTTTGGGTTACTACATGATTCCATATGTGTTATTTCATAGTTTTGATGTTTTCACTATTATTGTACAATGTAGAAAACAGTACAAATAAAGAAAATCCTTGAATGAGTAGGTGTGCCCAAACGTTTGACTGGTACTGTACATGTTTGTGAGAATCTCACCTTTCCACAAAGGGGTCACATTGTGTAGCACTAACTGCTTGGACGCTACAGACAGAAGTTGGCAGATCGTCTGTAAAGAATTCAGGCGAGTCCCAAGACGCTTGTGGGGGTCATGGAGCAAAATGTAGGCCAAACCGTTTGGACACTACAGACGATTTTGTGAGGAGACCAATCTTCGGGCTGTCTAATGTTCTCACAAACAACATTCTAGTTCTGAAACCGCAGATGCGGATGTGCGATATCGGTGGATTTGCAATGCAAAAACAAATATCTAGCTTAAACGGTGTGCAATAATAATAGTGTTTAACATGATTTTTGAATGACTACCTCATCTCTGCACCCCCACACATACAGATAATTGTAAGGTCCCTTAGTGAATTTAAAACACAGATTCAACGACAAAGACCATGGTGTCACACCCTGATCTGCTTCACCTGTCCTCGTTATTGTCTCCACCTCCTCCAGGTGTCGCTTGTTTTCCCCAGTGTTTAAAACCTGTTAGGGCTAGGGGGCAGCATTGACACGGCTGGATAAAAAACATACCCGATTTAATCTGGTTACCACTCCTACTCAGTAACTAGAATATGCATATACTTATTACATATGGATAGAAAACACCCTAAATTTTCTAAAACTGTTTGAATGGTGTCTGTGAGTATAACAGAACTCAAATGGCAGGTCAAAACCTGAGAGATTCCTTTACAGGAAGTGGCCTGTCTGACCATTTCTGGAACTTCTTTGCCATCTCTATCATTTACTAAGGATCTCTGCTCTAACGTGACACTTCCCACGTCGTCCATAGGCTCTCAGAGCCCGGGAAAAAAGAGAATGTCGTCATTCCAGCCCCAGGCTGAAACACATTATCGCCTTTCTCAAGTGGCCCATCAAGAGACACTAGCTTATGCGCGTGACCCCGACCGCCCCCGCCTTTGGGATTTTTTCCTCTGTTTGCCGAAAAGGAGATTCCCTGTCGGAATTTTATCGCTTTTCTACGAGAAAAATGACGTAAAAATTGATTTTAAACAGCGGTTGACATGCTTCGACGTACGGCAATTGAATACTTTGAATTTTATTGTCAGGAATTGCGCCAAGCGCGCGACACTTCTTTACTATTTCGGATAGTGTCTGGAACGCACTAACAAAACGCCGCTATTCGGATATAACGATGGATTATTTTGGACCAAACCAACATTTGTTATTGAAGTAGACGTCCTGGGTGTGCATTCTGACGAAGACAACAAAAGGTAATGACATTTTTATAATAGTAAATATGATTATGGTGAGTGCTAAACTTGCCGGGTGTCTAAATAGCGAGCCCGTGATGCCTGGGTTATGTACTTAGAATATTGCAAAATGTGCTTTCACCAAAAAGCTATTTTAAAATCGGACATATCGAGTGCATAGAGGAGGTCTGTATCTATAATTCTTAAAATAATTGTTATGCTTTTTGTGAACGTTTATCGTGAGTAATTTAGTAAAATGTTAGCGAATTCCCCGTAAGTTTGCGGGGGGTATGCTAGTTCTGAACGTCACATGCTAATGTAAAAAGCTGGTTTTTGATATAAATATGAACTTGATTGAACAAAACATGCATGTATTGTATAACATAATGTCCTAGGGTTGTCATCTGATGAAGATCATCAAAGGTGAGTGCTGCATTTAGCTGTCTTCTGGGTTTTGGTGACATTATATGCTGGCTTGAAAAATGGGTGTCTGATTATTTCTGGCTTGGTACTCTGCTGACATAATCTAATGTTTTGCTTTCGTTGTAAAGCCTTTTTGAAATCGGACAGTGTGGTTAGATTAACGAGAGTCTTATCTTTAAATGGCTGTAAAATAGTCATATGTTTGAGAAATTGAAGTAATATGATTTTGAAGATTTTGAAAATCGCGCCACAGGATGGCAGTGGCTGTTACGTAGGTGGGACGAATTCGTCCCGCCGGTCCCATAGAGGATAAATCCATGTGTTTCCTGTCTCTCTTTGCCAGTTTGTCTTGTATGTTTCCAAGTCAGCTAGCGGTTTTCCGTTCTCCTGCTTTTTGCATTCTCCTTTTTCTAGTCCTCCCGGTTTTGACCCTTGCCTGTTTCTGGACTTTGTACCTGCCTGCCTGACTATTCTGCCTGCCTTGACCACGAGCCTGTCTACCACTCCTGGACTCTAATCTGGTTTTGACCTTTTTGCCTGTCCACAACCATTCCCTTGCCTACCGATTTGGATTAATAAACATTGTAAGACTCCAACCATCTGCCTCCTGTGTCTGCAAATGGGTCTCGCCTTGTGCCTTGATACAGGTTTTCAAGAGCCTCACAAAGGGCACTTATTGGTAGATGGGTCTTTTAAAACATTTTTTTTTTAAAGCAGACACTGAATATCCCTTTTAGCATGGTGAGTTATTAATTACAATTTGGATGGTGTATCAATACACCCCATCACTACAAAGATACAGGTGTCCTTCCTAATTCAGTTGCCAGAGAGGAAGGAAACCACTCAGGGATTTCACCATGATGCCATAGGTGACTTTAAAACAGTTAGAGTGTAATGGCTTTGATAGGAGAAAACTGAGGATGGATCACCAAAATTGTAGTTACTCCATAATACTAACATTAATTCACAGAGAACAGAAGGAAGCCTGTCCACTAAAGTAATACTGCCAAAAATGTGGCAAAGTTATTAACATCTTGTACTGAATACAAATGTTTTTTTCCCACCATTTTACTTCAGAAATTATTCATACCCCTTGACTTATTCCACATTTGTTTGTGTTACAGCCTGAAGTAAAAATGGATGAAATTGATTATTTTTTCATAATTATTATTTAGATTTTTTTTCTCAGATAATTTGGGGGGGGGGGCACACCTGTGGGCCGCCAGTTAGAGAACCCTGCTCCTTGAGATTTACACGGTTATCAAAACATCACGCCAGGGTTTACACGAAATACAGCACTTGTTTTATGTGTTTATAAAACCCCCTATGTGAAAATGATTGGTGAAAAAACGATTGGAACCATTTCCCTGTTTGACCGCTAGGTTTAATGGATATTTTGATTGTGGTATTCTATGCCCTGGTGACACGAGCATTAACGTACCTGACAGACATAGGGACATTTGTTTCAGATTTAGTCTCCCAACCAGAAGTGACATAATGAAGTAAAGAGGTGGTACACCTGAGGCTCAGATTTAGTAAATATCACTTGGACTATTGATCTTGGGGTAAATATGGCACTAATGTGTAAGGTTCTTTTGAATTCTTTCTAGTGTATATTTTGTGCACATCCCAGATGCACATTACTTAAATACCCAACGTTGAAGTAAATGCAAAAGCCTCTCATCTTACGACTTTGCAACACAGCACTTTAGTGTCTCACTGCTGCAGCAAGTACATTCAAGAAATGCCAATGGAACTGTACATGGAAAGGCATTAACATCCAACAACTAAGCTGAGTAATGAGATGAGAAAACACACATCTTATTATCCTGCCCATCTTTACACATTATAGTGGACGTTTGGCTTATTTTATTGTATCAATCCCTCCTTGTCACTCATTCAAGCACTGTACTCCTAACAAAAAATAAGTATCAAATCTGAAGCAAAAATAGACAATTGTGCATGTAGATCAGCACTGCATCTGAACACTCCAAGCCACACTAGGAGGCCTGCGGTCTCGAATGCACAGAACACCGGACCAATGCCCTGTGGGGAACAAAAGGGCGGACGATACAGACAATGAGGTCAGTCTCCAAAACAAACAATCACCCCTATTACTCTCTCTCTCTCCAAACAGTGAGAAAGCCCATTTAAAAGTGTGAAAGCCCCATTGGATTTGACCTGCCATCAAGAATGCATTGCACTCTGGCTCCTCATTTGAAGGAGGTCACGACCCTAGGGGCTTAAGAGAGTCTGGAACTGATCCATTCTACGCCCACAAACGTTATTATATCCTGTACTCTAATGTCATTACCTCAACATATAGTTATAAAAATTTAGCCCTTTAATAATTAATGGATAGTCAGATAAACAAAGAATAGAGAAGACATTTCCAGATGGAAATAATGACTGACTTGGGGCCCATTGGATAGGCAGATTAAAGCACCATTGAAATGTTTTAAGATGACAGACGGCTGATAGATATCATTTTCCACAACACTGTACATTTACCTCGAAACAGTCCACCTGACATTCCAGCTGATGTGGAACTTATTCAAATAATAGACGTCACAATTCAGCTTGGGCGTCCAAAATAGATACAGTACATAGGGGTTCTGCAGCAGGGGTGCTCCAGCTAGCTAATTTCCATGCACATACATTGGGCTACTGTATGAAGTCTCTAGTTGGTGCCACTTCAGAGCTGCTGCGGTTTATTTTACTTTGGGAGGAACATTAGTCTCAAATAAAACTGTGAAGGACCTTGGCGTTACTCTGGACACTGATCTCTCTTTTGACGAACATATCAAGACTGTTTCAAGGACAGCTTTTTTCCATCTACATAACATTGCAAAAATCTGAAACTTTCTGTCCAAAAAATGAATCCATGCTTTTGTTACTTCTAGGTTAGACTACTGCAATGCTCTACTTACCGGCTACCCAGATAAGGCGCTAAATACGGCTGCTAGAATCCTGACTAGAGCCCAAAAATTTGATCATATTACTCCAGTGCTAGCCTCCCTACACTGGCTTCCTGTTAAGGCAAGGGCTCATTTCAAAGTTTTACTGCTAACCTACAAAGCATTACATGGGCTTGCTCCTACCTATCTTTCCGATGTGGTCCTGCCGTACATACCTACACGTACGCTACGGTCACAAGACACAGGCCTCCTAATTGTCCCTAAAAAGCAAACAGCTGGAGGCAGGACTTTCTCCTATAGAGTTCAATTTTTATGGAATGGTCTGCTTACCCATGTGAGAGATGCAGACTCGGTTTCAACCTTTAAGTCTTTATTGAAGACTCATCTCTTCAGTAGGTCCTATGATTGAGTGTAGTCTGGCCCAGGAGTGTGAAGGTGAACGGAAAAGCACTGGAACAACGAACCGCCCTTGCTGTCTCTGCCTGGCCGGTTCCCCTCTCTCCACTGGGATTCACTGGCTTACTTGTGCTCTTCCATGCCGTCCCTAGGAGGGGTGCGTCACTTGAGTGCGTTGAGTCGCTGACGTGGTCTTCCTGTCTGGGTTGCCCCCCCCCTTGGGTTGTGCCGTGGCGGAGATCTTTGTGGGCTATACTCGGCCTTGTCTCAGGATGGTAAGTTGGTGGTTGATGATATCCCTCTAGTGGTGTGGGGGCTGTGCTTTGGCAAAGTGGGTGGGGTTATATCATGCCTGTTTGGCCCTGTCCAGGGGTATAATCGGATGGGGCCACAGTGTCTCCTGACCCTTCCTGTCTCAGCCTCCAGTATTTATGCTGCAGTAGTTTGTGTTGGGGGGCTAGGGTCAGTCTGTTATATCTGGAGTATTTCTCCTGTCTTATACGGTGTCCTGTGTGAATTTAAGTATGCTCTCTCTAATTCTCTCTTTTTCTCTTTCTTTCTTTCTCTCTCTCTCTCTCGGAGGACCTGAGCCGTAGGACCATGCCTCAGGACTACCTGGCATGATGACTCCTTGTTGTCCCCAGTCCACCTGGCCGTGCTGCTGCTCCAGTTTCAACTGTTCTGCCTGCGGCTATGGAACCCTGACCTGTTTACTGTGATTACTATTATTTGACCATGCTGGTCATTTATAAACATTTGAACATCTTGGCCATACTCTGTTATAATTTCCACCCAGCACAGCCAGAAGAGGACTGGCCACCCCTAATAGCCTGGTTGGCCTTTCTAGGGAGTTTTTCCTAGCCACCGTGCTTCTACACCTGCATTGCTTACTGTTTGGGGTTTTAGGCTTGGTTTCTGTACAGCACTTTGAGATATCAGCTGATGTAAGAAGGGCTATATAAATTTGATTTGATTAGCATGAAGCCAACTATGCAGCGCCTGTGGGGTGTATGTGTTGGGTGACCAGGGCCTGCATTTGAACAAGGTGTTTGTTTAGATTAGAGGCTCCACTTCTCCACTTATTATAGGGGTCGTTTCATGTGATTTCAATAACTTTTTCGACCACACCATATTTGATTTGAATGAAACTTTCTGTTCGTATTTTCTCATGGTAGAAATGGTTAGGTGACTTTTTGTACCTGAATGCCAAAATATTTAGGAGATAGAGGTTCTCAAAGTTGACGCATTTTGCATACCCCGCCCTACCATGAGACATCCATGTCCTCATCACTGAAAAACATAAAGAGATGAGTTAGATAACATTTAAAATATTACAAACAAGGTTGTCAAACTATTTTATAACTTCTTAAAAACATTGTTTTTGTAAAACACTTTTAACCTTTAACATCAATTATCTCAAGTCATTCTTGTGTTTCATTTTCACATATGTTGCAGCTTAGACCCTATTTGACATAATTTGAGGTGTTAGTGTTGTGCCCGCCATCGGTTGGGTTAGCGTTAGGGTTAGAGCGACTTACAAATTGGTGCATTCACGATTAGGAGGGTGGCCTGCAAACCACCCTGGGCCAAGCTGGATGACTCCTGTTAGTTGATCAGATAATCTTTGAATTATGCAGGTAAGCATGATATTCAAAGATAAAATGAAAGTGTTTTCAAAATAATCAAGCAGAGTACTGGCAGGATTCATCCAGCTTGGCCCAGATCGAGCCGCCACGGGGGTTACTTTCATTTCAGGCCCTGCTTAGCCTAAATGCAGATACTATTAGCCATTTTCTCCTTCTCTACTGAAATGAATTATCCTTCAAGAAGTAATTAAGTGGATTTCAGTGTTTTATTCAAGGAACTAAAACCTTGATACTGGTGTTTGAATTTTATTTCTGAAAACATGTAGGAACCCTGATGTGTGATATTAATGATAATACAAATCATTTAAAGGAAAGTTTTTATTCATCATTCACTGTAATTCCTTAATTTAATTATTAATTGTTGATTTTAATATACCGGTGACAACCACAAAGGCAAGCTAGCAATGACCAGCAAGCATTCAATGGGGGCAAATAAGCATGCACAACCAAATCTTTTACTGACATTTATGGGAGCATCATTATTGGAGATATACGGGACGTGTGCAGGGCTGAATGCGGCTGGAAATTTCCAGAAATTTACACTTGCACACACATTCTCGTTGAAAATGGCAGATTTGGGCACTGATAGCCGCCTAAATTAGAAAGCAGTGGCAGGACCATAACATGCTACACATTATTTCAGAGCTCAAGCTCTGCACTTCACAGCGCTGTGTGGGTTCTGAGCTTGAGCACTGCACACGACAAGAAATTGCCCCCATCCGTCACGCTAATTAGGCAACTTTTGCAAATATTCTGTTGTCTGAGGAAGGGAAATGCTGTGAATTGAGGGCTCGAGGGTATTTTTATAGAGGAGACATTGAGGATTATAATAAATACTGCTTTGATGTCAAACAAGCAAGCCAAACACCAAATGTGCACTTCACATTTCCACATCATAGAACTTTGTCATTAATTTTGACACTAAGTGTACAAACATTAAGGACACCTATGATCCTTTATTGATGTCACTTGTTAAATCCACTTCAGTCAGCGTAGATGAAGGGGCGGAGACATACGGATTTTTAAGCCTTGAGACAACTGAGACATAGATTGTGTATGTGTGCCATTCATAGGGTGAATGGGCAAGACAAAAAATATGAGTGCCTTTGAACGGAGTATGGTAGTAGGTGCGAGATGCACCAGTTTGTGTTAAGAACTACAATGCTGCTGGGTTTTAGACCACTGCGCCACTCGGGAGGCGACATCCAGCCAACTTGACAACTGTGGGAAGCATTGGAGTCAACATGGGCGAACGTCCCTGTGGAACGCTTACAACACCTTCGGGAGGGGGTGTTTGATTTACAGTTACAAGATGACAGGGCATCATACCCTGGTTTGTTGTGAACCAAATTAGCCTATCTTTGTATATTGTGAAGGAAATTGGTCACGAAAAACGCACCTGAATGCACTCATGACTCATTTCTATGTGCACCAAAACTACAATCTGTTTCTCTGAATTGCCTTGTGAAAGCCTAACACTGTAAGATTGCATTGTATACCTTGGCTAGTCATATTGGCAATAGAACAAGATTTCAAATGATGCCCACCTGACCCAGATTGCGATTTATAATGGGCAGTTTTTGGATAGCGTCAACAACAGTAATTGTGAGATGGTGGGGATGCAGGATTGTGTTCCAAACAAAACTACAAGTGTGCTTGCTCTAGTTCTTCAATAGCACTGCTTGGAGAGCTCAAAAAACACCTTTAAGTTAAATACTCTTCTTTGAGTCATAAAAGTACATTTAAATTAATTAAACTGTGCACACTTTGGAGAGGTCTGTGCCCACCTGGAGAAACCAGTTAGTCTTCTCACTCAAACCCTTGTCATTTTGTTTGTCTTATATTGCACCTACCCCACATGTTCTAGGAATATTCTTATGTATCCAGAGTATTTTCAGATTTAGTTATCAACAAATGCGGTGAAAAGTACAGCAAATGTAATGCACATAATATCAACAGTTTGGATTTAGTCTTGTGTCAGGTGAACTGTTGTCTTCAACTTTGGTCTAATCCTTTTCCCATAATCGCAAAACTTTTCCCTTTCAATTGCCACCATGCTTGTCTGTATGCTTTTCATATTTATTCTGTAAGTAACATTTCAATGTAGCCCTACCCATATAGGCAAATTCCTTGGAGTGTAAAGAGTTAAAGGTAAAACAAATATTTTTTTCAAGAAATGTATACAATTGTTTGACAACCCTGTTTTGTAAGCTTTTCAATTATATTGAACTCAACCGTTTATCTTTTACAGTGCGGAAGACATGGATGTCTCATGGTAGTGTGGAAAATGGGTCAACTTTGAGCAACTCGACCTCCTAAATATTTTTGCAGTCAGGTCCAAAATATGAATTTCTGACCACTTCTACCATGGGCAAGTATGGATAGAAAGTTGCATTCAAATCAAAAAGGGATTGAAATCAAATGGAACGACCCATAGTTGTCATGCCCTGATCTGTTTCACCTGTCTTTGTGCTTGCCTCCACCCCTTCCAGGTGTCGCCCATCTTCCCCTGTGTATTTACACCTGAGTTTTCTGTCTGTTACCAGTTCGTCTTGTTTGTTCAAGCCTACCAGTGGTTTGTCTCAGCTCCTGGGTTTCTCTTTTTCTCGTCCTCCTGGTTTTTGACCTTTTGCCTGTCCTGATCCTGTGCCCGCCCGCCAGACCAATGCCTGTGTCTGAGCCTGCCTGCCTGCCTGCCTGCCTGCCTGCCTGCCTGCTGTCCTGTACCTTTGCTCCACCTCTGGATTACTGACCTCTGCCTGCCTGCCGTCCTGCACCTTGGCCTCTGCTCTGGATTATCGACCCCTGCCTGCCTTGACCTGGAGTTTGTTGTGTACGTCAACAGCGCTTATCTTTTTTTCTACGACCCATAGTCGCAAAAGTATTTTACATTTTTACAGTAGGTGGAGAGGAGCTGTACTGTAGATTCAAGACCACTGATTGTGCATGTGTGAGGTGGTGGGGGTGGAATATATACAGTTGGCCAAGAATATGGTAATATTACATTAATATACAATATCCGGTAATCATAGTTGTGTAGTGGCAAAAGCCACTCTTCATGGAAAGGCACATTTACGGGTCAAACACTCCAGTGTGCAAGTCTGAAAGTACAATTTATGGATATTTGCGGGTATGTGTACAGCTGTGGTCAGACCTGCACACCTCTGATAAACATTTTACGTGCTCCTTTGATGTCAGTTGCACTACATCTTCGTCCACATCTGCCCACGTCTCTCCCATAAATGTCAGTAAATGATCATTCACTTGTTAAAGGCTGTGCATGCTTATTTGCCGCACTGAATGATAACGCTAGTCACTGCTAGCTTGCCTTAGTGGCTATCACTGGTATATTAAAAACACTATTAAATGAAGGAATTAGTGAATGAATACATTACTTTTAACTGTTTCTATTATCACACTTCTGGGTGCCTACATGTTTTCAGAAAAAACATTCAAGCACCACTATCAAGGTTTTACCAGCACCTCTTGACATGTGACTGACCAGCTCAAATCAGTCTTATGTAGCAAAATGTTTTTACTTTGGAGAAAAGTAGACTCATTTGAGAAACAATTGGAAACTAATTCTGCTTTGAAAGTTGATCAACTTGTAAACTCAGTTTTCATTGAAGGGCCTTTGAAAGTTTTGCTACCTACTGGAGAGCTCGCCTTTGTCTACACTCATTCAGTATTGTTCCCACCCGTCTCTTTTTAAGGATTCACGTGAGGTCATGTGCTGAACAGTGAGTAGTGTAGTAAAGATTAAGTCAAAGTGGTAGCCTACAATTCCAGGTAAACAAAGTGTCCAGATAAATGTTAGATGACACTAACCCAGACAGACTTGTCTGAAATGATGGGTCATGTGAAAGAAATGTTATAACCCCCAGCCACAGGCGGAAAAGTACTTAATTGTCATACTTGAGTAAATTATTTAAATTCCTTATATTAAACCAGACGGCACACCAATTTTTTTTTACTTGGATAGCCAGGGGCACAATGTACTTAAGTATCATTAGAAAAAATATAAACCATTTCAAATTCCTTATGAAGCAAACCACACAGCACAATTATTTTATTTTTATTGACAGCTAGCCAGGGGCACACTCAAACAATTTACAAACGAAGCATGTGTTTAGCGTGTCTGCCAGATCAGAGGCAGTAGGGATGACCAGGGATGTTCTCTTGATAAGTGTGTGAATCAGACAATTTTCCTGTCAAAATGTATGGAGTAAAAAGTATATTCTTACGAATGTAGTGAAGTAAAAGTTGCAAAATAAAAATAGTAAAGTACAGATACCACCAACTACTTAAGTAGTACAAGTATTTTTTACTTAAGCACTTTACCACTGCCCAAATGCCTCCTGAGTTTAAACCTGAGTGAGGTGCACATGTACAGTATGTAAACTGATGCATGCACCATATAGTTGTGGTGGACACTATACGGTCACATGATATTGTTGTGGTATGTCACAAAATAATGTTATGACCACATCAATATTCATTTTATACAGCAACATTTTGCTAAGTGGATGGTCCCTACAGAAGGTGTAAACGGTACAGCCAAATGGTTACTTGCATAGTAGCAATATCAGAAAGTGTCAATATAAAATATACATTATGTACAAGAACAATATCAGTGATACACAAGCTTTATGCATACGTATGGCATGTGTGTTAGGAGTCATTTGAATAGAGGGACTGCAGATAGTGCTTATGACTGGTCTTCCGAACCACGCACGACAAGGCAATCTATATTCGGCGAGCCTGTTTCAGTCCTGCCATTGACTTTGGTGCAGGGCATGTGATGTCCATAGCCTCTTCGTCGCAAAACTCCCTGATCTTGTCGAGCTGTGTCCAGTCCAGATGGCGCTTTTACAGGCAGACCATCTATGGGAGGAAGGATGTCAGTGTTGCGAAGCAGCTGAAACCTAGAGCATCGAAGATGTAAAACAGGGAATAACAAAAAACATCTGAAGACATAACCCTGCACAACATCAATTCACCTCCCAAGTTTAAATATGAATAACCAAATACATTTTAATTGTTTTACCTGAAGCGCTGGTACTGCTTGATCTGTTGCAGCGGCCTGAAGTACGGAGTCAGGTGTTGTTGCCAGCAATAGCTTTTATCAGCACCATACCATCCTCCAGTCCAACCACCTGTGGGATGTTGACCCGTCACAGTGCTGTCTGTCAGGCGTGTTATACTAATTGATGCTGAAAGACATTCCAGATACAGATATTTTAGCATTATTATACAATAGATGCGAAACGGCATTCTGAGAAATCATTAATGTTACACAAGTTAATGTTAGCTAGCAAGCCAGCCACCTAACCTCAGCTAACGTTAGCTAGCTAACAGCAAGCTTTAAATTGGGGTCTTTCGTTTAGACATGTCAGGTTAATGTTAGCTAGTTAAAAAATGTACTATAATCCCAATCCATAAAGTTACCAGCAATGCAAGCCGATTACCATAGCAAGCTAAAATTAGCTTCGATGTTAGTTAGCAAGCCAGCCATAAAACTCCAGCTGGCTAGCTAACAGTTAGCTTTAGAATGCAATGAAAACAACTTTGACAAAATTAGGAACATATAACTGAATCTACAGCTAGATTCTTACCTGTATGTATACACGGATGAAAGCTTCACGGCACAGTGCAACGACTTTTATAAGACATCCTGTGTTGTTTCCGTTTAGTTTGCACAGCTTGTTTGTCCCTTTGCTTTCCACTGATTTCGAAACGTGTTATTTTCAGAGTGAGAGAGAGTCAGCATTGCATGGCACGATAGTCCATCACAACTTTTTCCCACTGACCTTTGTCGATAGCGCCTGATAAATTCAGGGCAACAATGTCATTGAGCGCAGTAGCGACATATTTGCAGTTCTCCATGGCTAACGATCTATCATAAAAAAAGGATTATCTACACATTGAGAGCAGCTCATTTTATAGACACAAGATGCAACACCGAAGACCAATCCAAACTCATCTATCGGCATGTCCAGTCCACTCATTATCTCAGCCAATCATGGCTAGCGGGGGAGGTTGTGGACTTTCTCTGGGCTAGCAATTTAACAATTGTATTCATATTTACAAGTTTGATATTAACACACATGAAAGTTCACATGTTCGAAAAGGCATTTCTGCCCAAAAAAGCATTTTGATAAAAAATATTTTTTACGTTCAGAAAGCTCTCCAGTGAAGTTGTGACTTGCGACATACGCCTAGTTTCCTGAATCGGGTCACATAAACTAAACATCTCTTAGTTCCTTGAATAAACCACACAAATACAGTTCTTGAAGCATACTTAATTTTAGTAGGGCAGGAGAATAGCACGTAATAGTATATGCATTTAGGCTAAGCAGGGCCTGAAACTAAAGTAACCCCCATGGAGGCTCAACCTGGGCCAAGGTGGATGACTCCTGCCAGTGCTCTGCTTGATTATTTTCAAAACCCTTTCATTAATCTTTCATTTCAAGTTGTGGTGCTTACCTGCATACATGAGTTAAGTCACAAGGCATGCATATTCTTACAATTCAAGTCAGAATTTCACTTTAAAGAACGATTGCTCCTAAAAACAAACTAATCTCTTTGAAAACTGTTGGTTTTGTTGCACTGCTTTGCTTTATCTTGAACAGGTCGCAATTGTAAATGAGAAGTTGTTCTCAACTGGCCTACCTGGTTAAATAAAGGTGGGGGGGGGGGGGGGGGGGGAACTGTCTATGTGGTCAAACATGAGTCAAACATTTTGTGTCAAAATTGACAACAGACAATAGGATCATTGTGGTCATAAAGTCAGTCTCGCCTAAAACGGAGTTTGGAAACTATGTGCGTCACAAGGTGTAAATGAAGGTTGGGTTTGGATTACAAATGTCAACAATTCATGTTCCCTTTTGTTAAGCGCTACATGCAAATCACCCCTCCACCAACTTAGTTCCCCTTTATTGAATGAGCCTCCGTTGTTTCATTGCCACGAACGTGTTTAAAGGATCACGGCCGTGAGACGGAAAAGCCCTATGCGGATTGACCATGCCTCCGGCTCGACAATTCATGCTTCCAGCAGGATGCACAGCCAAATATGGCTGGCATTCCCTGCCAAAGGACCCTAGTACTCTACCATGCAGAATATCATCAAATCAAATGTATTTATAAAGCCCTTCTTACATCAGCTGATGTCACAAAGTGCTGCACAGAAACCCAGCCTAAAACCCCAAACGGCAAGCAATGCAGGTGTAGAAGCACGGTGGCTAGGAAAAACTCCCTAGAAAGGCCAGAACCTAGGAAGAAACCTAGAGAGGAACCAGGCTATGACGGGTGGCCAGTCCTCTTGTGCTGGGTGGAGATTATAATAGAATAAGTGATACGAGTTTGCTGGTTCCCAATGGTGGTGAGTATACCGGTAACTAGACCATAGACTGCTGGTTATGTATCATGTTATATATATTTTGATAATCATAAATCACCAACATTGCTAGCATAGCTGACGTTAGCCTACCTCACTGCAACTCAGATTTGGCTTGGAAACATGATAACATTTCAATAGAAGGCAAATAATTAGTAGGAAAATCTTTTGTCAAGATTGTGATGTTGCCAGATTGACTTTAGATGCAGTATAACTCAGTCTTTAAAGAGATTATGCTATTTCTCGTTGACCCTGTTTTTCTGTTAGACAAAGCGCACAGACTGATCCCCAGGTCATGAGTGGTTGCCGGGACCTACCTGAAGGAGAAAAGGTGGGTGTCGTAACATGCAATGGTTTAGTGACTTCCAAAAGTAATTTCATTCACTGTCAATTGCCATTTTCACAGCTTGTCAGGCAAGACCTCAGAATAAAAGTGTGTAATGCGATCCAAGTACCTTTGTGACACCTCCATTTTTTTCCTGTCTCCCTCGACTCCTATGAAAAGGACACGCCATCATGATGCCTCTGATAGTGAACCGAGTTGCTGCCCTTATGACACCAACAGCGTCATCAACACTGACAGGTAATGTTTATTTTGTGAAATCTGAAAAATTGTATTAAAAATACCCGGTTTGATAAACTATTGGGCTAATTCCCCAGCCAAGCAGATACAACTGTAGAAGTATAGTCATTTTGGTTGTGAAGTGCATTAGTAAAAAGCTTTGTCCTTCCTTTAGATCAAAATGCAATTTAACATTTAGCTGTCTATTATATCACGCTGTCACAGGCACTCCTAGTCATTAACCACCTCATAAGATTGTCTGCTGCAGTTGTTCAAGAGATGTCCAGTTTGCAGCTGGACATTCAGCTTAGAGAAGAACAGCAAGGGGGCCCTCATCAGCATCATGCAGACATGCTCTCATTGTGAGCATTCCAATGAATGGAACAGTCAGCCACCTGTCAACGGCAATAGCTTATGATATCTCAAGTGTGTTTATATGTGAGCAACCAGTATCTAGGGGACAGAAGCTGACGTACGATGCATCAAAGGGGCTCTGGCAAAGGCCTCACCTTTTGCCTGATCACCAATGGTCTTTGATGGGGAGACCAGAATTAGGTTGGTTTATTCTGACCTGTTCAAACTTCAACATAGTATATGTTTGTTTGTCAGATATCACCTATCCTAACTGCTATTGGTAATAGAACAGTGACTGTGCGTATGCGTTCAAAGATGAATCTATGGAGCCAGCTCTTGGAGACTTGCAAGATGGTGTGATGGAGTCCTGACCAACAGAAAGGCTTGGTACTGACATCTCTGAAGGGAGATAGACATGGCACTCAACAGATGCCCCATATGGGATAGAAGGTGATTACAAATAGAGTACAGCAAAAATGTCCAGTATTTGCAACATCCTTTTCATTCCATGTGTCACTGATGAACTCTGCCTCAACTTTGCCGATTTCTACAGATGGAGAGGACTGTATATGCTATGGTTAGATGCCAGCCTTGGTCGTTTGATGCTGAGACTATAATTGGGTAGGTTTTATCTGTCCTTTTCAAACTTCAACATAGTACCTGTTTATGTGTCAGATATTACCTATCCAAACTGTCGTTGGTAATAGAACAGTGGCTACAGTATGTGTGTATGTCTTCCCAGAAACATGTAGGGCGCCAGCACAAGGAGACTTGCAAGATGGTGTGATGAAGTCCAGACTGATAGACAGGCTTCCTACTGTCGTCTCTGAATAGAGAGAGACCTGGCACTCTGCATTACAATTTTACAAGACAACATTTACTTGTATTTAAAAAAAATATATTATTATAGCAAGAACAGCTCAAATAATCAAAGAGAAATGACAGTCAATCCGGAAAATGTCAAGAACTTTCTTCAAGTGCAGTCGGAAAAACCATCAAGTGCTATGATGAAACTGGCTCTCATGAGAACCACCACAGGAAAGGAAGACCCAGAGTTACCTCTGCTGCAGAGGATAAGTTCATTAGAGTTACCAGCCTCAACAATTTCAGCCCAAATAAATGTTTCACAGAGTTCAAGTAACAGACACATCTCAACATCAACTGTTCAGAGGAGACTACGTGAATCAGGCCTTCATGGTCGAATTGCTGCAACAACAAAAAAACTGTACTAAAGGGCACCAATAAGAAGACTTACTTGGGCCAACGAACACAAGCAATGGACATTAGACCGGTGGAAATCTGTCCTTTGGTCTGATGAGTCCAAATTTGAGATCTTTGATTCCAACCGCTGTGTCTTTGTGAGACACAGAGTAGGTGAATGGATGATCTCTGCATGTATGGTTCCCACCGTGAAGCATGGAGGAGGAGGTGTAATAGTGTGGGGGTGCTTTTCTGGTGACACTGTCAGTGATTTATTTAGAATTCAAGGCACACAACCAGCATGGCTACCACAGTATTCTGCAGAAATACGCCATCCCATCTGGTGTGCGATTATCATTTGTTTTTCAACAGGACAATGACCCAACACACCTCCAGGCTGTGTAAGGGCTATTTGATCAAGAAGGGGAGTGATGGAGTGCTGCATCAGATGAACTGGCCTCCACAATCACTCGAGTTGGACCGCAGAGTGAAGAAAAAGCAGCCAACAAGTGCTCAGCATATGTGGGAACCCCTTAAAGACTGTTGGAAAAGCATTCCAGGTGAAGCTGGTAGAGAGAATTCCAAGAGTGTGCAATGCTGTCAAGGCTAAGGGTGGCTACTTTGAAGAATGTCTAATATAAAATATATTTGGATTTGTTTAACGTTTTTCTTTGGTTACTACATGATTCCATATGTGTTATTTCATAGTTTTGATGTCTTCTCTATTATTCTACAATGTTGAAAATAGTAAAAGTAAATAAAATCCTTAAATAAGTAGGTGTGTCCAAACGTTTAACAGGTACTGTACATGGATGAGCGATTTGTCCTCTCTGTCATGGATGCCATGGTTGTCCTTTGTGTGAAGATGTAATCCTCAGACAGTTTTTGTATACAACTGCCTTCTGTGTTCTCTTTTTGACTCCCTCCACATTTGCAATCACACTCTGCTTCCACCGGGCATTCCAGTGATTTCAAAACTCGGTCACCTTTTTCTGTGACAACAACACTGTTGATGGCTGTTTCTTCCCATCACTGTCATCAGAAGACTCTACAATGTCTGGTTCAATCTGACAACCTGGATGTTCTAGCCGTGTCTGAATCCTGGCTTAGGAAGGCCACCAAAAATACAGACATTTCCATCCCTAACTATAACATTTTCCGACAAGACACAATGACCAAAGTGGACGGAGATAGCCTACAGAGTTCTGTCATACTCTCCAGGTCTGTGCCCAAACAATTCGAGCTTCTACTTTTAAAAATTCACCTTTCCAGAAACAAGTCTGGCACAGTTGTCGCTTGTTATAGACCACCTTCAGCCCCCAGCTGTGCCCTGGACACCATATGTGAATTGATTGCCCCCCATCTTCAGAGCTCATACTGTTAGGTGACCTAAACTGGGAAATGCTGAACACCCCGGCCGTCCTACAATCTAAGCTAAATGCCCTCAATCTCACACAAATTATCAAGGAACCTACCAGGTACAACCCTAAATCTGTAACCATGGGTACCCTCTTAGATAACATCCTGACCAACTTGCCTACTAAATACACCTTCAACCAGGATCTCAGCGATAATTGCCTCATTGCCTGCGTGCATAATGGGTCCGCGGTCAAACGACCACCTGTCATCACTGTCAAACGCTCCCTAAAACAATTCAGCAAGCAGGCCTTTCTAATCGACATGGCCCGGGTATCCTGGAAGGATATTGACCTCATCCCATCAGTAGAGGATGCCTGGTTGCTCTTTAAAAGTGCTTTCCTCTCCATCTTAAATAAGCATGACCCATTAAAAAAAATGTAGAACTAAGAACAGATATAGCCCTTGGTTCACCCAAGACTTGACTGCCCTTGACCAGCACAAAATCATCCTGTGGCATTCTGCATTTGCATCGAATAGCCCATGCAATATGTAACTTTTCAGGGAGGTCAGAAATCAATATACTCAGCCTTAGCTTTCCTAACTGACTATCTTTTTCAAACAGAAATTTGCATCCTGTAGCACTAATTCCAAAAAGTTTTGGGACACTAAAGTCCGTGGAGAATAAGAGCACCTCCTTCCAGCTGCCCACTGCACTGATAGGAAACATTGTCACCACCGATAAATTTAGGATAATTGATCATTTCAATAAGCATTTTTTTTACGGCTGGCCATGCTTTCCACCTGGCTACCGCAACCCTGGCCAACATCTCAGCACCCCCTGTAGCAACTTGCCCAAGCCCGACTCTGTCAATCACCATATTCTTATCGGCTGACTCAATAGCCTTGGGTTCTCAAATGACTGCCTCGCCTGGTTCACTAACTACTTCTCAGATAGAGTTCAGTGTGTCAAATCGGAGGGCCTGTTGTCTGGACCTCTGGCATTCTCTATGGGGGTGCCACAGGGTTCAATTCTCGGGCCGACTCTTTTCTCTGTATATATCAATGTCGCTCTTGCTACTGGTGATTCTCTGATCCAACTCTACGCAGACGACACCATTCTGTATACATCTGGCCCTTCTTTGGACACTGTGCTAACAAACCTCCAAACGAGCTTCAATGCCATACAACACTCCTTCCGAGGCCTCCAACTGCTTTTAAATGCAAGTAAAACGGAGTGCATGCTCTTCAACCGATTGCTGCCCAAACGAATTGCAAAAATCACTGAAGCTGGAGTCTTATATCTCCCTCTCTAACTTTAAGCATCAGCTGTCAGAGCCACTTACCGATAACTGTACCTGTACATAGCTAATCTGTAAATAGCACACCCAACTACCTCACCCCCATATTGTTACTTTCACTTTGTCTTTTGCACCCCAGTACCTCTACTTGCACATCATCATCTGCACATCCATCACTCCAGTTTTAATTCTAAATTGTAATTATTTTGCTTATTTGGCCTATTTATTGCCTTACCTCCCTACTCTTCTACATTTGCACACACTGTACATAGATTTTTTCTATTGTGTTATTGACTGTATGTTTATGTGTAACTCTGTGTTTGATTTTGTCGCACTACTTTGCTTTATCTTGGCCAGGTCGCAGTTGTAAATGAGAACTTGTTCTCAACTGGCCTACCTGGTTAATAAATAAATAAAGGTAATATATATATATATTTTTACCTAAATCAAGGATTTCCTCATTTCCTCATGCTACATGGCAGACCAACCAGAACTCATCTCTCGGCATGTTTAGCCCATCCATTATGTCAGCCAATCATGGCTAGCAGGAAGGTTACTCCCTTTTTCTGTGGCTAAACCAACTAGGGTCATCATTTAACAATTGTATTTGTATTTACAGATGGCATACAAGTTTGTTTTTAACCTGTTGGGTCTAGGGGGCAGCATTTGCACGTCTGGATAAAAAAAATGTACCCGATTTAATCTGGTTACTAATCCTACCCAGTAACTAGAATATGCATATACTTATTATATATGGATAGAAAACACTCTAAAGTTTCCAAAACTGTTTGAATGGTGTCTGTGAGTATAACAGAACTCATTTGGCAGGCAAAACCCTGAGACATTTTCTGACAGGAAGTGGATACCTGATGTGTTGTATTGAGTTTAAACCTATCCCATTGAAAAACACAGGGGTTTAGGAATATTTTGGCACTTCCTATTGCTTCCACTAGATGTCACCAGCCTTTACAAAGTGTTTTGAGTCTTCTGGAGGGAGATCTGACCGAACAAGAGCCATGGAACGGTGATGTCCCATTAGACACCTGGCGCGCTACTTCATGTTGGGTACCCTCGTTCCAATACGTTATAAAAGGCTATGCATTCGTCCACCTTGAATATTATTCATGTTCTGGTTAAAAAAGGCCCTAATGATTTATGCTATACAACGTTTGACATGTTTGAACGAACGGAAATATATTTTTTCCCCTCGTTCATGACGAGAAGTCCGGCTGGCTTACATCATGTGCTAACGAGACGGAGATTTTTGGACATAAATGATGAGCTTTTTTGAACAAAACTACATTCGTTATGGACCTGTGATACCTGGAAGTGACATCTGATGAAGAGAATCAAAGGTAATGGATTATTTACATAGTATTTTCGATTTTAGATCTCCCCAACATGACGTCTAGTCTGTATCGCAACGCGTATTTTTCTGGGCACAGTGCTCAGATTATTGCAAAGTGTGATTTCCCAGTAAGGTTATTTTTAAATCTGGCAAGTTGATTGCGTTCAAAAGATGTAAATCTATAATTCTTTAAATGACAATATAATATTTTACCAATGTTTTCTAATTTTAATTATTTAATTTGTGACGCTGACTTGACTGCCGGTTATTGGAGGGAAACGATTTCCTCAACATCAATGCCATAGTAAAACGCTGTTTTTGTATATAAATATGAACTTGATAGAACTAAAAATGCATGCATTGTCTAACATAATGTCCTAGGAGTGTCATCTGATGGAGATTGTAAAAGGTTAGTGTATCATTTTAGCTGGTTTTATGGTTTTGGTGACCCTGTCTTTGACTTGACAAAACATTACACACAACTCTTGTAAATGTACTGTCCTAACATACTCTAAATTTATGCTTTCGCCGTAAAACCTTTTTGAAATCGTAAAACGTGGTTAGATTAAGGAGATGTTTATCTTTCAAATGGTGTAACATAGTTGTATTTTTGAAAAATTTGAATTTTGACATTTATTTGGATTCAAATTTGCCGCTCTTGAAATGCACCTGCTGTTGATGGAGTGCACCACGGGTGGCACGCTAGCGTCCCACCTAGCCCCAAGAGGTTAAGGCACATGTTCCAGAAGGAATTTCTGACCCAATACACAGTTTTACATTGAAATTACTCTCATGTGAAGTAGTGAGGTGCAAAATATGCCTAGCTTCGTGAAACGGGTCACATATGTGGTTGTCACACCTAGCCTTGTTAAGATGAATTCACTAACTGTAAGTAGCTCTGGATAAGACCATCTGCAAAATGACCAAAATGTACATGTAAAATTAATGTAAATATGGCTTTGTAAATGTCAAAAGTAATAACACGTCTGAGTTTATAGAGGACAAATAGGCATCTGTGAGGCAGCTGGGGCCGATATTTGCAGTGGCACACACACACCTCGGGATGCAGGTGGCATTATCCTGTCTGGGTGAGGGGCCATGATATTATGGCTTTCTGTAATTGAGATGGCTTTGGCTTAAGGGAGGGTAGATTACTGGCTTTGTGGTTGAACAGATGCTCAGTGGTTGCCAGCAAGCAACAAGTCAAACAGCATTCATGATGGACCCTTTGATTATTTATGACAGTATTAAGTCAATACCCTCAGCATCCTTCTCTTTTCAACCTCCTGACCTTACTCTCTCTTGTGTGATATGTTGGGATTCCTCTGACTCGGAGAGTGAGGATAATGTCATATCCTGTCTTTTAAGATGAACTGGTTCATATGGTGGCTTTGAAAAGTAGTGCAGCATTTGGGGATTCCACTTTCCACATGCTGACTTCTCTATCTAACCAGTATGTCACCTCACAACAGATATAATAGTAAATTGTTCATTTTTAATCCCCAGGAGAAGACATTACATCACACATTTTTTCCCCCCATAGTAATATCATGATAACTAAGTTACTTAAGTTCATTTTGATGAAATCTTTGCAGTTCAGAGTACATTACCTGCGCCATGTTAACAAGATTTTAAATAAGACGGTGAATAGAAGATGGACTTGAATAACTCCTCCTGCTACAGTTCTGTAAAGCTTTCTTCTTTCTGAGCTCTTTCTTTTAACATGCTGCACAACCACATACATGTAATCAATCTGTAGAAATGTATATATCAACGTTCAAATAAAACACAGTTTTATAAAAAATCACATATCTTTACGCATCGCTCAATGTCAAACCCAACTGCTTCCTCTCATTGCCCAGGCAGATATTGGCACAATGGATGGGCATCTCGACCAAAGAATAAAACGTGCCACTGGCCTTCCTCCAGATCCCTGTGGGGGTAACTGAAAGATGTGCTGAAAGGCCTGGTGGAGGTGGAGATCCATCTGCATAAGATGCATAGTTGTTCCATTGTGCAAACTGTACTGGACGTTAATGGCGGCCATTGTTTGAAAACATAATGAGGCTAGATTTGGCTGTCCTCTCTGTGGTCTCTTCCAGGCTGTTTTCCTGGAGTCGAATAAACATGGTTAAATGACAGGGTTTATAAATGGGCCCCCATTTTCTCTCTGGAGAAAGCTTTCGGAGACACATAATACTCTGCATTCAGGGCTTTCTCTGTTTGTGCTCTACTCAAATGGTTACAAATGGAGCACGGTACAAGGTCCATCTTTGCCACAGTGAATGGTTTAAAACCAACACAACAGAATACACAACCCCACAAATGTACTCTTTCAGTTGCAGAAAATGGTGGCAGTGAAGGTTGGTATTAAAGTGTTTGGTAGTAGGGGTAGTACCCTGTGGGGTCATTCTATGTTCAAAATAACAATAAATAGGATTTCTACAGCCATCATCTCAGATTATTCTTAAATCGTTTATGTAGTTAGTAATAGACACGAGTAGCATTCCTAAAACATTATTTGTTGAAATATAATTTGATCTCAGAGAAATTAAGCTAATTGATTGCACCCAAATTGGCCACTTCCATGTATAGGATTCAGATAATATTCAATAAATATAGTATCCAAAATCCAATTAGGACCAAACTTCTTCCTACCAATAAATAATGACATCAGAAATCCAAAAGCCAACTATGGACCCCCACACCCCATGCCAATCCCACTCCAACAACTAGTATACAGTATAAATTATCTGTTTGACAAGTAGTCAGCCCACAGTCCTTGGTAGCAGAGGAGGCACTGTGTTATCCTCAAAGCGTGCGAAGAATGTGTTTAGCCTGATTACTTGACAAGTAGTATGTGGTTTGGAGTATTGCTTCTTCATACTGTGTAATGTATTCCCTGTGAATCTCCTGATGGCTTTTGTTGGCCTTGTTCAGATACATTTGTTATTGAAGTCGCTTTTGTTATTTACCATGAAGTAGTGTGAAAGTACCATGTTTTGACCACTGGATGCCGCTGTTCCTAATATACCGTCACACCCTTTTATCCGTTCTGCTGATCTCGTGTGTTTATTGAATAGATCACAGCATTTCTTTTTACAACTTCGAGTACAAAAAACAAAAGATTTGGTTCATTATGAAAAGAAATTGTGTGGTCAGACTCACAGTTCAAGCCAGTCCTCCATGAAAGCAATTCAGTTTGTCATTCTCTTAGAAATCTAATACATCAACCCAACTCTCCATGAATGGTCCAACAAGTGGCCACTCTGCGAGGGCTATTTCTATGCAATTCTAATATGAAGATTTTTTTACAAGCCAAAACTTTGATGGGGAAATGGGACAGGGACTAAAATGTTGTGACAATCCTAATAAAATATTACATTGCATGATAGTCTTATATTTTTCAATAATTTATGTAGGAAACTGCTCTATATTTATTGTAATTATTGACATTTATCATTAAACCCAACCCAATACCATTACCATTGCAAAACACTTTACAGTGTGTGTTTGGGACTTTGACATTGAAACCCTTAGAACTGCTGTAGCTTCATGGTTTGCTTGTTCACCAGGAATGGTCTAATGAACTAAGCCAGACATTTTTTAAGAAAATAAACCACACACAAAGGGGCCATTTCCTGGACACAGATTAACAATAGAACCGTTAAAGCAGTCATTTGGACGGCTCATGAATGTCATTTATTATTACTCTGCCATTTTTTTGTCATGCCTCCACCATCCTTGATGTTTCTTAAATAAGTTTATATAACACACTGTCATTGTTAGAATCTTAATATCACAAATATAGCGGCAGTTATAACCAGTTTTAGAAGGGCATGTCATTTTTTGAATGGTTTTCCACTGTTGCCACTTCTCCCAACATTTGAAAGTGCTGTGCCCAGTTGATAATCACCCCAATAATTGACTCGAAACTGCACCTAAACTATACCGAAACTAATTTCACACATATAACAGATTAAATAAATGAAGTAGAATGATGTGGGAGTTGATGAGGGAGTGGAAGTGAATGCTGCATAATTATGTAATCACCAATTGTGAATGAAGAACAGCAGTCCAAGCTGATTACTATGACCTACTTGAAGTACTTGATTTATTTTTTATTTGACCTTTATTTAACTAGGCAGGTCAATTAAGAACAAGTCAGTTAAGAACACATTTCTTATTTTCAATGACAGCCTAGGAACAGTGGGTTAATACCTTTGGGCTAGGGGGCAGGGGGCTAGGGCTAGGGGGCAGTATTCACAAGTTTGGATGACTGACGTGCCCAGAGTAAACTGCCTGTTACTCAGGCCCAGAAGCTAGGATATGCATATAATTGAAAATAGAAAACACTCTGAAGTTTTGAAAACTGTTAAAATAATGTCTGTGAGTGTAACAGAACTGATATGGCAGGCGAAAACCCGAGAAGAATCTGTCCGGAATTTAAGATTATTTTTTTTTAGATCACAGGCCATTTCAATGTTTAATTGTCTATGGGATATTCAAAGCAATTCCTCCCAGATTGCAGTTCCTATGGCTTCCACTAGATGTCAACAGTCAATAGAAAGGGTTTCAGGGTTGTTTTTTGAAAAATTAGCAAGTAGTTGTAGTTTTTCAAGTTGTCTCTCATTAGGACTCTATGAGGGCGCGCTCTTCGTTATTTATCTCCGGTATTGAACATACTACATTCCGTCTTAAATTTGATCATTTATTTACATATTAGGGTACCTGAGGATTGATTAGAAATGTTGTTTGACTTGTTTGGACAAAGTTTACCGGTAACTTTTGGGATTCCTTTGTCTGCATGTTTGAACGAGTGGAACGGTGAATTACTAAATCAAACGCGCCAACTAAACTGACTTTTTTGGGATATAAAGAAGGACTTTATCAAACACAATGACCATTCGTTGTGTAGCTGGGACCCTTTGGATTGCAAACAGAGGAAGATCTTCAAAGGTAAGTGATTTATTTCATCGTTATTTCAGATTTTTGTGACACCTCTGCTAGTTTGAAAAATGTTTTTAATGCTGGTGTATCCAGGACGCTGTCCTCAGATAATCGCATGGTATGCTTTTGCCGTAATGCCTTTTTGAAATCTGACAACACGGTTGGATTAAAACAAGAAGTTAAGCATTAAACAATGTAAGACACTTGTAAACGATTTTTGTATTTGGAATTTCGCACTCTGCAATTTCACCGGATGTTGTCTAGCCCAAAGAGGTTTTAACTGCCTTGGTTAGAACAACAGATTTTTACCTTGTCAGCTCAGGATTCAATCTTGCAAGCTTTCAGTTACAAGTCTAACGCTCTAACCACTAAGCTACCATATACACAGTGAGAGCATGTGTAATTTATAAAATTGGAATGAAAATGACTCAGATGGTGGGGAAGAAATTAATCATGACATCTCGGACATCTCTCAAAGCCTACACCTTTGAGGCCTATTACACAAATAGCCGACCGAGCTACCACCAAATGAATGGTGCTGCATTGGAGAGTGGCTGTTTTACGTGCTCCTGACCAATTGAGCTTTATTTGTGTCATTTTTGGGCTGATCTTAACTTTTTTACATAATGTTTCCGTCATCGTTTCCTATTACCAAAAAGAGCTTCTGGACATCAGAACAGCTATCACAAACCTCGATTTGGACAAGGACTTCTACTTCAATATGGCAAAAGCCATATAGATTTTTCAGAATCAGGCCCAAATCCCAGACACTCGAAGGAGACGGCATTATAGAGGCCGGCGCGCGGACACCCTGATGAGACTGGTGGTGAGTGAAGAAATCGTCGCTACCCTCTGTTCTATTGGCAAATGTGCAATCGCTGGAGAATAAACTGGATGAGCTCCATTCGAGACTATCCTATCAACGAGACATTAAGAACTGTATTATACTCTAGCTTTTCGGAGTCATGGCTGAACAAGGACATGGATAATATACATCTAGCAGGTTTTATATGTATCAGCAGGACAGAACAGCAGAGTCCAGTAAGATCAGGGAGAGTGGTTGTCTCTTTGTCAGCATTAGCTGCTGCGCAATCACTAATTTTAAGAAAGTCGCAAGGTTCTGCTCACCTGAGTTAAAATACCTCATGATAAGCTGGTCACGACATTTAGTCAGTCGGTGATTGTCAAACAAATAAATGTCGGTCTCATGATAATTGACTGTCAATTAAACACATTTGGGCATCTCCTGGCTTTCACACATAGCCTACAAGCCACTAATGCTGACCTTGGAACATATACATTTTAATAAGTCTAATAAATCCATGTAATAAAGCCTACACCTTCACAATAAATGCATTATTTATTTTAGACAGGTCGAAAGAAGCATGATTTGAAGAAAATGTAGTTTATTTCAGAAGAACAGAATAGCATACTCTGAGTTTTCCTTATGTTAGATCCTGATCTGGCTATGCCAAATGGCTGTGGGTTACACTAGTTCATTTAGCAGACAAGATTTGCTTAGAATTCCGTGGCATTATTTTATAGTATGAGGAATACAATTGAACAAAGCTGAATAAAACAGAAAGTATATTTTCTCCAAATGATTTAAGTGAGTGTGCACATGCGACTATTCTGTGTTGAGCGGTTAACAAATAAATAAGTATTCCTATGTGCTTAATTTAGAGTTATTAATGTAACGTTAGTTGTTTTACAAACATTGGGCTATATGTTTACATTTTTAATACATTGTAAAAGTTGCTTGAAAGACATGAGCTCTGCTTTGTATTTTTTGCGCAGGCTGTACACACTACATCAGTCACTCATTCACAATTTGACAAGCACTTGATAATGCCTAGAATTTCACGGTGGTATCCACTTTTTGTGGTACACCCTTAAAAAAGACGTGCCTTTTGCGGCCAGTGGCCGTTGTGCCCTTCTCCCTGAGTGCTGCACGCTCCATTACATGATCGGGTCTTTCTCACATGCTACAAGTGAAGACAGACACATCGGGGAGCAATTGCATGCATCCTTATCCAATTCCGAGGTGTATATTGAAGATTTTGGAAGAAATGTCCACATTTACTTTTCTTCAGCCAACAAGATGAGTAGGCCTAAAGAACAACAAAAGCACTAGCCTATGTCAATCCACTATCCCCCAAAGTACAAAAGTTATGTTCTGTGTGAGAAATAAATATTGCAAACAAAGTCTGGGACAGTTGTGGGATGCGATAAATCCCAAATTAATGCAATCCCCAAAAACTTTTTTAATGTGGCTGACGCAACAGATCAGAACATTTAGCGTAAAATGGTGATAGAATTTTAGGCTATTTCTTCTCATTCTCTTCTCATTATAAGCACAGCAATGCACACATGGCAGTAGGCTAAGCGCAAATGTTCCATTAGTGGAAAACACCATTGTCAAAAGTAACCAAAAATGCAATTAAGCATGTAATTATTTTATTCTAAAGGTTTCTTTTTATGGTGAAAATGTTCTTCCCCAAACTTGAAACTCACGCACTGCTTATGAATGCCACTTAGGCTCTACACCCCTTGTAAAGCGGATTAATGTGATTAATTTTAAGAAGTTATTTGGCCAATTTAGTTGTGATACAAATCTTATTAAAACACATAGGCCTATGGGCTAGGCTACACGAGGTGTGCGACTACGATTAAAAAAAGTTGTCAAAAAAAGGCATTGTTTCTTATGCTGGGCATCATTCACAAGTGATAATATATAATTCACAATTGATAGGCTAATATTGTCACCCATCAGACTATTCTTGAGGATCGTACCCTTTTTTTCAATTTTTGCCTAACTGCCTCTAGCTCAGGAGCTGAAGCGAGGATATGCAGGTTCTTGATAACATTTGAAAGGAAACCCATAGAAGTTTGTGTAAATGTGAAATTAATGTAGGAGATATAACACATTAGATCTGGTAAAATTAAATAATTTTTTTTTTTTGATCGTCTTTGAAATGCAATAGAAAAATGTCCATTAAATCACATTGGAGTTTAGGCGCAATTTAGATTTTGGCCACCAGATGACAGCAGTGTATGATCCAATGAAGCATTGCATTACTGCCCAAATTACTGCCAAATTGGTCAGTTGATACATTTTCAAGTACATAACTATACAGAACATACAAAATGATATGGTAATACAAAATGTAAGTTTACACACTCCGAGGAATGTCATAAATGATGGATAATTAGCTTCCCTACAGAAAAGACACTAACCTTCACACATCTAGATGGCCGGGCGGGTGGATGTGGGGTCAGACACAGCAGGGGTTCAAACTGTAGAACCCAGTTCCTACATTTTAATATAAAAAATTGATTTTATTAAACAAAGCTATGCTACATTTTATCTCTGGGACTCTCAGGATGACAAATCAGAGCAAGATTACTGAATGTAAGTACAATATTTACCTTCAGATGTGAATTATCATGGCAACGGGTTTGATACAAAGTTTTGTTGTTGGGCATGGTATTTTTTCACCGTAATAGCTACCGTAATTTCCGGACTATTGAGCGGACCTGAATATAAGCCGCACCCACTGAATTTTACAAATATATATTATTTTGAACATAAATAAGCCGCACATATCTATAAGCCGCAGGTGCCTACCGGTACATTGAAAGAAATTAACTTTACACAGGCTTTAACGAAACACGGCTTGTAACAAAAATAAATAGGCTTTAACGAAACACGGCTTGTAACAAAAAATAAAAAATTTGCAGTAAACAGTAGCCTACCAAGAAAGTCATTGGTCACTATCTTCCTCCTCCTGTGCACTGAAACCACTGAAGTCATCTCCTTCGGTGTCGGAGTTGAATAGCCTCAGAATTGCTTCATCCGATATTGGATCGTTTTCAGTGTCGCTCTCGTCACTGTTTGACCTTAACCCGTTCGGCAATTTCATTGGTCTAATGAAAGCTTCCTGCCACCAAAAAACTGAGCACGTCACAGAATGTGTTTTTTTGGAGATAAAAAATTTGAAAGCGGGAAAAATCCATATATTAGCCGCGTCATTGTTTAAGCCGCGAGGTTCAAAGCGTGGGAAAAAAGTTGCGGTTTATAGTCCGGAATTTACGGTACTGTAAATTGGACACTTCAGTTAGATGATTAATCTTGTCTTTACCTATACTAAATAATATGTTTGAAATTTGTTTTGATTTAGAATGAACCATTATCATGCACCTGTATCGAAACAGGGGAAACTGGAAAAAATACTTGTCATCTATGCACTTAAATAGCGAATGGAGTATGCTTTTCCCCATGGTTTATTTTCATGCCAGCCAGGTAGGCTATACTCCTGTTTTAAATAAGTAATGTGCTTAATATTTGGAAAGTTGGGAAATAAATATAGTAGGCCTAGCCTATAGAAAGCTGATGGGATCCTCCTCTTTTTAGTACAGGCCATCACTCAGTTTTCTCACACCATTGCATAGCCTATAGAAATATTGCGCAACATGAGCTCATGGGCTCTCATGAAGTGTTTAATTAGATTTTCGAATACATTTGCATTGATGTAAGAGTGATTGGAGGAACAATAGAGTGCTGAGTACCAGGCAGTCAGTTTGGTAGGCTACTAATTACCAGCATCAGAGCTTGGAGAAGCCTAATTACCATGATTAAAAGGTCACGTGGAATTTGACTGCCTTCATGACTCGTGAACGCCGGCGTGGTGGTAATATGGACACCGCAACAGCCCTAGACCAAACCACAAAGACAGTTTTCATATGTATATTTCGTAGTTGTCTATGTACCACCGCAAACCAATGCTGGCAGTATGGCCGCACTCAACAAGCTGTATAGGGCCATAAGTAAACAAGAAAATGCAGAGGCGGTGTTCCTGGGGCCGGTGATTTTAATGCAGGAAAATGTAAATCTATTTTACCTACTTTCTACCACCTGTTCAACTAGAGAGAAAAAAAACTATAGATCGCCATAAAGGAGAGTCTTGTCTTTAAAATGCTGTGAAATAGTCATATGTTTGAGGAATTTGTAATTCGCACCACGCCTATCATTGGATATTGGACCAGGTGTTCCGCTAGCGGAACGTCTAGATGTAACAACACACAGAGATGCATACAAAGCTCTCACTCACCCTCCTTTACACAAATCCGACCATAACTCTACAGAGATGCATACAAAGCTCTCACTCACCCTCCTTTACACAAATCCGACCATAACTCTATCTTCCTGTGTCTCACTTACAAGCAAAACTCAAACAGGAAGTACCAGTGACACGATCAATACAAAAGTGGTTTGATGAAGCGGATGCTAAGCTACATGACTGTTTTGCTAGCACAGACTGGAATATGTTCTGGGATTCATCCGATGGCATTGAGGAGTTTACCACATCAGTCACCGGCTTTATTAATAAATGCATTGACGACGACGTCCCCACAGTGACCGTACGTACATATCCCAACCAGAAGCCAGGGATTACAGACAACCTCCACACTGAGCTAAAGTTTAGAGTGGCAGCTTGCAAGGAGCAGGACACTAATCTGGACACTAATCTCCGACGAACCATCAAACAGGCAAAGCGGATGTGGCAGGGTTTACAAACTATCACGGATTACAAAGGGAAACCCAGCTGAAAGCTTCCCAGTGACGGAAACCTACCAGACGATCTAAATGGCTTCTATGCCCGCTTCGAGGCAAGCAAAACTGAACCATGTCAGAAATCACCAGCTGTTCCGGATGACTGTATGCTCTTTGTAGCCGATGTGAGTAAGACCTTTAAAGAGGTTAACATTCACAAGGCCGCAGGGCCAGACGGATTACCAGGACATTTACTCAGAGCATGTGCTGACCAGCTGGCAAGTGTCTTCACTGACATTTTCTACTTCTCCCTGACCCAGTCTGTTTCAAGCAAACCACCATAGTCCCGTTGCTCAAGAACGCCAAGGTAACCTGTCTGAATGACTACCGTCCATAGCATTCTCATCCTTTGAAACGCTGGTTATGGTTCACATCAACACCATCATCACAGAAATCCTGGACCCACTCCAATTAGCATACCGCCCCAACAGATCCACAGATGACTGCAGCTCAGTGTTCAACACCGTAGTGCCCTCGAAGCTCTTCACTAAGCTTAGGAGCCGGGGACTGAACACCTCCCTCTGCAACTGGATCCTGGACTTCCTGACAGGTCGCCCCGAGGTGGTGAGGGTAGGCAACAACACATCCACCACGCTGACCCTCAACACGGGGCCCCTCAGGGGTGCATGCTTAGTCCCCTCCTGTACGCCCTGTTCACACATGACTGCGTGGCCTCTCACAACTCCAACACAATCATATAGTTTGCTGACAACACGACGTTGGTAGGCCTGATCCCCGACAATGATGAGACAGCATATACAGTGCTTCGTCCTTGAAAAGTTGGGTCTTACTGCAGCACAGCTTGCGTGGTGCCGCAGAATTCTATGGCACGTTATTTAACGTGCCAACTACTGGTGCCATTAATGCTAGTTAGTGCTAGTTTGACCACAGGGCATCTTTGAGAAGCATTTGACAGCCTTCAATAGTGGCTGTACTAGAGAAATTAAAACCTGTTTTTGTAAGAACACAGTATATGGGACTGATTTTAAGAAATTTTGCTTAATTCATTTGATTAATATTATGGTGTTTCTACTCCAAGAAGAAGGAAAAACCCTCTGGGTTTCCATTAGGATGCAACAGAAAAGATGTCGCTGTACAACGTGACGGTTGGACGTAGGCTATTTAGTGGGCTATTTAGCTAAAGAATCCCTGTGTTGTGCGCGGACATGCAGGAGACCGGGCCAACTGGAAGGAAGGAGTAGGCTGTCCTTGTAAATAAGAATTTGTTCTTAACTTCTTGCGGATTATTGGGACGCTACCGTCCCATTTCGGCAATTTCCAGTGAAATTGCAGAGCGCCAAATTAAATTTAAATTACTATAAATGTTAAACTTTCATGAAATCACAAGTGCAATGCATCAAAATAAAGCTTAACTTGTTGTTAATCCAGCCAAGGTGTCAGATTTCAAAAAGGCTTTACGGCGAAAGCAAACCATGCGATTATCTGAGGACAGCGCCCAGCACACAAATGCATAACAAATCATTTTCAACCAGGGAGTTGCGACACGAAAGTCAGAAATAGCGATATAAAAAATGCCTTACCTTTTAAGATCTTCTTCTGTTGGCACTCCAAAAGGTCTTAGTTACATTACAAATGGTCCTTTTGTTCGATAATGTCCTTCTTTATATCCATAAAAACTCAGTTTAGCTTGCGCGCTTCAGTCAATAATCCACTCGGTTTCCCTCCTTCAAAATGCATACAAAATGAATCCCAAACGTTACCAATAAACTTATCCAAACAAGTCAATCAACGTTTATAATCAAACCTTAGGTACCCTAATACGCATATAAACGCTAAAATTTAAGACGGAGAATCGTTATTGTCTTTACCGGAGAAAAATACCAAAGAACGTGTTCTCAGTCACACGCTTGGAAACACTACAGCCAAAATGGGAGCCACCTATAAAAACTACAATTTCTGGCTCATTTTTCCAAAACCCAGCCTGAAGCTCTTTCTAAAGACTGTTGACATCTAGTGGAAGCCCTAGGAACTGCAATCGGGCACGATTTCGCCCTATTATAAAAGTGCCAGCCATCAAAATCAGTGGTAGGATGATTTTTTTTTTTTGGGGGGGGGGGGTGATGGTTTGTCCTCGGGGTTTTGCCTGCTATTTCAGTTCTGTTATACTCACAGACATTATTTTAACAGTTTTAAAAACTTTAGAGTGTTTTCTATCCAAATCCACCAATTATATGCATATCCTAGCTTCTGGGCCTGGGTAGCAGGCAGTTTACTTTGGGCACACTTTTCATCTGGACGTCAAAATACCACCCCCTATCCCAAAGAAGTTAACTGACTTGCCAAGTTAAATAAAGGTTACACTAAGAGCATAACATTTCTACGCCATAATTTTAGTCTAACCAATACCCAAACGGAGATTCAGCCAAAATGAAAATCTCATTGATTTATCAAGACGAGTCCCCATGCTTGTCTCAGAGCAGCGCGAAATGGTGCTAAAATAGATGTAGGTTAATGCTTCAAATCCTATTGCTTCTAACTTCAATATGCTCTTTAAATAAATAACACCTACACCACTTTTAACCGCACATTACTCAACACTAGTGAGACTCATGTCGCCTACGGTAGGCCTACAGTATATAAAAAAACATGACGTGACTCTCCGCCAATAATTACATGTAGAGGTTTGGAAGATTCTAAATTAAAGCCAAAAGCCACCTCATGGGTCTCCCGATGGCAGCCGGCACGGGTATCTGTAGCAATGCATTTTGCATTGTGATGCAGTGACTTAGACAGCTGTGCCATTAGGGAGGCCCTATCCACAAATTATCAAAATACAGAGAGGTATTGGTGAAGGTATTTTGTCCTGCTAATAGCCCATAATTGATCTGAACCCATGAATGAGTGAGTCACTCAGCTTTATGTAGGTGCCGGCTATATGACTGTGCCATCAACTTGATAATATATAACGATATTTTGGAGGTTATTTCGTAAAAAAAAGAAAAAAAAAGTGATTGATTGTAATCTGAATAAAGGCCCAAATAATATTTGTAAAGGCAAAAACATTTATTTCTGTTTTTAGAAGGTGAGAAATGCGGGACCAATTGTGTGCCGCCCTATGGGACTCCCAATCACGGTCGGATGTGATACATGATAATAATAATAATAATAATAATAATAATAATACTTTACTTAGAACTACATTTGACGATATAATTCTCCCCCTACCCTCCATCTAGGCTAGTTTATTTTTCAGCTACCTGCTAGAACAGCGGGAACGTTTCCCTCGTCAGCGCCATTATTAGTGCAACGCCCTTTAAAGTGTTGCTCTGTGCTACCCAGTGTGCGGGGTGGGGGTCCACCCCCCCTCCCTCCTCCTCCGTTCCCCATGGGCTAAGTCTGTCTTCTGTGCATACAGTGGGGGAAAAAAGTATTTGATCCCCTGCTGATTTTGTACGTTTTCCCACTTAAAGAAATTATCAGTCTATAATTTTAATAGTAGGTTCATTTCAACAGTGAGAGACAGAATAACAACAAACAAATTTTATAAAATGATTTGCATTTTAATGAGGGAAATAAGTATTTGACCCCTCTGCAAAACATGACTTAGTACTTGGTGGCAAAACCCTTGTTGGCAATCACAGAGGTCAGACGATTCTTGTAGTTGGCCACCAAGTGTGCCTTGTTAAAACAAGTCAAAATACATTTCTATCTAATCCTCAGGTACCCTAAAATCTAACTAAACTCTAATATTTCATACGGAAAGAAGTATGCTCAATAGGAAAACGATATTAGCAGGTGCGCGTCCTCTTCATCGCGAGAGCACAGACTGATTTCCAACTCTGAGTCCCAGTACTGAAACTCAGAATTCTTCCTCGTTTGGGAAGAAACAAGCCTGAAACCTTGAACAAAGACTGTTGACATCTAGTGGAAGCCATAGAAATTGCAATCAGGGAGCTGGATTTGGATATGCCCCTATGCTTTCCATTGTAAGAGCATGGGCTCTCAAAAACAAATATCTGGTTGTTTTTAGGGGGGATTTTATCCTACCGTATCTATTGTGTTATAGTCTCATACATTATTTTAACATTTCTACAAACTTCAAAGTGTTTTCTATCCAATGGTCCCAATTATATGCATATCCTGGCTTCTGGGCCTGTGTAACAGGCAGTTTACTTTGGGCACGTCAGTCAGACAGGAAGTGGAGAAAAATAGACCCTAGCCTGTTAATATGTGCTGAAACCATTTAAATTAAGCACCTCTAATCATGGCAACTCAGCAATGGCCACACCTGGATATCAAAGTACTAATTAGTGATGCACCGATATATCATTTTTGGCCAATACCGATATCCAATATTTTACATACCAAAACAAACGATACCGGTAACCGAAATGTAATATTTTCGCGGCATTTTAAGCATTCTAGTACAGTTCAATAGCTAGCACACACACATGGACGCAGCGGTCTAAGGCAATGCATCTCAGTGCAAGAGGCGTCACTACAGTCCCTGGTTCGAATCCAGTCTGTATCACATCTGGCCGTGATTGGGAGTCCCATAGGGCGGCGCAAAATTGGCCCATCGTCGTCCGGATTTGGCAGGGGTAGGCCGTCATTGTAAATAAGAATTTGTTCTTAACTGTCTTCCCTAGTTAAATAAAGGTTACACACAAACACACACACACACACACACACACACACACACACCACACTAACCAAAAAGTTATTTTGTTGGCATTTATGTATGTCCCCAAAACATAATCTAAACCTATTTCTTTCACTTAGTTGCTGTGCTGTTTCGTTGTTCATTTGTTCAGTCGTTTCATTCTCAACCAGAATTTCTATGGAACGGGTCTTTTCATGTCAAAAAAGATACATGTCAAATAACACTATTTGACGTGTCAAATAAGCTTGTTGATCAATCAGGACCTGAATATGACTGCACGTCACAAAATAATTTAATGCGTTCATAAATGTTTTACATAGTTATTACACATTGATTACACTATCACTCATATTTCATGTCACAACGATTCATCGATATGTTTGCTATGATGCTGGTAAAGTTGTCTCGCGCACCAACAGTGCTGGTTATAAAAAAGCTAGCTAACTCATGGATGCAAACAATGTTCTTCCCCAAAAACATAGCAAAACGACAATCTGTCTCAGTAGCTAGCTAACTAACTATATAGCTAGGTGTCATCGTCTAAAATAACCCTAATTTTTAAAACGGGTCTTATTTGATTAATGGTGGTCGGACCCATCTATGTGAAGCTAGCCACAATAAGGATTAGCCACAATAGTGGACTTTGCGGTTAGCCTTCTAAATAAAAGCATGTCATTGACAGTGATGCAAATGAATGCAAATAGTAGAATTATGCAATAATTTAATAGATCATGCTAAACGAGCTTGGAATGTTGTTATATAAAATCAATAAAAGACAATTTGTTAATTTGACAAAAATCTGTTGAAATCACAACGAATGTATTATACTTTTGAATTGCATTGGGGGCATACAGGTAGCCTAGTAAATGGGGCGGCAGGTAGCCTAGTGGTTAGAGCGTTGGGCCAGTAACCGAAAGGTTGCTATATCGACACCCTGAGCTGACAAGGTAAAAATATGTCGTTCTGAACAAGGCAGTAAACCCACTCTTCCTAGGCCATCATTGTAAATAAGAATTGGTTATTAAATAAAGGTTAAATTAAAAATATATATATGTATATATACTTATTTCACTGTACAGCCTTACCTATGGATTGTGGGTCAATGACATGGGGTATCAGTCTACTCAGTGACACCCAGAGAACATTAACATTGTAGCTCTTATTGCGGGACTCTGAAACAACTGAATTGGGACACATTTATTGTCAACCTATGTGTATTGAACACTATTCCCAAGGAAAAACAATATTGCGTAGATGTTTTGGAGTCTGATAACTCTGAGAAGGACGTTGGGAAAAAATATATTGAGTAGACCGTTACCCCATTTCATTGATCCCCAATCCTTAGGTAAAGCTGTACAGTACAGTATGAATGTCAATACACACACAATATGCTGACTGGGGAGGTGATTTCACACAGTCACAGTCCCGCAATTAGAGCTACAACGTTAATATTTGTGTTATAGTGTGGACACTATACAAATAATGACATGGTTATTATTGGTATTGACCGTGACCTTTCCCTTTTGATGATGTCATCACTAAGAGTGAGTTCTGTGCAATGTGATTCTACCACCGGTTGAGTGGGCTATATAGTTCTGTTATATTTGTACCGTTTGTACCTGGCAATACACCTTTTAGGTTTGGGTTGAAAGTAAAGGAAAGTAATATCGAAATGCGTGTGGGCATGCGTGTGGGTTACTACACTTTTTTGGTGACGAGGATAAAACTTTATCAACTTGTACAGGGCGAGGTGCGAGCTAGCTAAGAAACAGTGGAGGTAGTCAGTTAGCTAGCTAGCTTAATGAGCGACGGAGAGCAGGTGCCACTGGACGGAAACGCCGATGGGGACAATCAGCAGCAAGTGCAAATCGCTAACGAGGATCAAGGACAAGTTGGCGTTATAATGGCAATGTTTGGGACTATCACTGAGTTTGTGGAAGAGAACGAGGACTGGACGGAATATGTGGAAAGGTTGGGACACTTTTTCTTGGCAAATGGAATCATAGATGAGGCTAAACAGCGCTCTATTCTCTTGAGTGTGTGTGGGGCTAAAACCTACAAGCTAATGAGGAATTTGGCTACACCACGGAGACCGGGAGAAATTCCTTTTGGGGATCTAGTTGCTCTCGTTCAGACTCACCACAATCCAAAGCCGTCAGTGATTGTCCAGAGGTTCAAGTTTAACTGCCATTTTCGGAAAACAGGTCAGTCTGTTGCTAACTTTGTTGCTGAATTACGTGAACTCTGAACATTGTGAGTTTGGGGCTATGTTAGAGGACATGCTCCGTGACAGATTAGTCTGTGGCATTAATGAGGACAGCATACAGCGCCGGTTGCTGGGGGAAGCCACACTGACTTTCAAGAGAGCATTGGAACTATCTCAAGGGATGAGATGGCCGCTAGTAATGTGAAAAATATTCAAAAAGGCCAACAGTGAAAGTTGTGCAGTGCATCAGGTGACAAAAGAGGTGGCAGGAAAAAGGGGAAAAGCAGTGGAATGTTTCAGATGTGGAGGGACACATTATGGTAACAACTGTAAGTTCATGGAGACTGTGTCACAATTGCAACAAAAAGGGACATTTAGCAAAAAAATGCAGGGGTCCTAGGAGCAAGCCAGAGGGTGGGCGGACTGGGCTGGGCAAGTTCACAGCACCAAAGCCTCAGTCAGCAGCGCACCACCTAGAGAGCACAGAGGAGGAGGAAGAGCATTGTTCCTACAACATGTTTAATGTGAGGGAGCCGCGCGCAGAGCCTATCTATGCTACAGTGGAGGTAGATGGAAAGCAGATGAGGATGGAGGTTGACACGGGGGCCTCTGCCACTGTCATAAGTGAGGAGACCTACAAACAAAAATGGGGCTCAAGACAGGTTTCTGCCCTCACACCGGCAGGGATCAGACTGCGTACGTACACCGGGGAGACCATACCATTGCTGGGGGCTCTAGAGGTGGACATTGCATACAACAGCCAGGAAGCGAGAGCACGGCTCCTGGTGGTGAAAGGGAATGGGCCTAGTTTACTAGGGCGTGACTGGCTAAACAAAATACAACTGAGCTGGGGTGAGATAAAACACACCCGAGTGACTGAGGATGTCATTCAAAAGTACCCAGAGATTTTCAAAGATGAACTGGGCACACTGCAGGGCACTGCAGTTAAGCTGTTCGTGGATCCTCAGGCCGAGCCTCGCTTTTTCAAGCCCAGGACAGTGCCTTACGCCATGAAAAAGAAAGTGGAAGATGAGTTGGAGCGGCTGCAGGAAGCAAACGTCATTACTCCCGTTCAGTTCTCCCGCTGGGCAGCTCCTATCATTCCCGTTCTGAAAAGTGACGGCACGGTGCGTATATGTGGGGACTACAAACTCACCATCAACAGGGCCTCTAAGCTAGACGCTTACCCGCTGCCACGGGTGGAGGACTTGTTCGCGACACTGGCAGGAGGCAAGATGTTCTCAAAGCTTGACATGAGTCACGCCTACCAACAGCTCCTTCTGGACGAGGACTCAAAAGAGTATGTCACAGTGAACACGCACAAAGGCTTGTTCAGGTACAACCGCTTGGTTTTCGGAGTGGCGTCCAGCCCAGCCATTTTCCAGAGGACAATGGACAATCTGCTGCAGGGGATCCCTCATGTAGCAGTGTACCTGGATGACATCCTGGTTACAGGGGAGACGGAGGAGGAGCACCTCCACCATCTGGACCAGGTGTTAAAGAGATTCTCTGAGGCAGGGCTGCGCCTGAAGTGTAGCAAGTGCACCTTCCAAGCACAGAGTGTGACATACCTAGGTCACAAGATCACAGCGCAGGGTCTGTGTCCTGTGGAGGACAAAGTCAGGGCAATCAAGGATGCTCCAAACCCCAAGAATGGGTCAGAGCTCAGGTCGTTCCTGGGCATGGTGAACTACTATGGTAAGTTCCTCCCGGAGCTGTCAACAGTGTTGGCTCCACTTTATCAGTTGCTCCACAAAGACTGTAAATGGAAGTGGGGGCCAGCACAAGAGAAAGCTTTCAAGGAAGTGAAAGCACTACTACAATCAGCACAACTTCTGGTTCATTTTGACCAAGACAAAGAGATCATCCTGTCATGTGACGCCTCACCCTATGGCGTCGGGGCAGTACTCTCTCATCAGATGGAGGACGGGTCAGAGAGACCCATTGGATTCGCATCACGTACGCTGATGAGTGCTGAGAAGGGTTATTCACAGTTAGACAAGGAAGGTCTGGCCATACTCTTTGCTGTGAAACGCTTCCATCAGTACCTCTACGGTCGTCATTTCACCATATGCACTGACCACAAACCACTGATGAGCCTTTTTAGTGAATCAAGATGCATTCCGCCCATGGCTTCAGCAAGGTTACAGCGCTGGGCCCTGACACTGTCAGCTTACCAGTACACGATAGTGTATAGAGCGGGGAAGGACAATGCATATGCAGATGCACTCAGCCGTCTCCCGCTACCAGAGATGCCTGCCACAACTGTGGTGCCTCCCGAGACAATTTTCCGAATGGAGAGATTGTCAAACTCACCTGTGAATGCCAAACAGATCAAACAGTGGACAGACCGGGATCCTATCCTGTCCCAAGTGAAAAGATTCCTGATGCAGGGTTGGCCTCCTGTCATAGAGGATGATGCACTAAGACCTTATGCAAAGCGCAAAACTGAGCTGAGTGTGCAGGATGGCTGCATACTCTGGGGGTCCAGAGTGGTTGTTCCACCCCCTGGCCGTGCACAAGTCATGGATGAGGTCCATGAGGATCACCCGGGTGCCTCCCGGATGAAAAGTTTAGCCAGATCTTACATCTGGTGGCCTAACATGGATCAGGAGGTAGAAGACAAAGTTAAATCATGCTCTGAGTGCCAGATCAACCAGAAGATGGCGCCGCCCGCGCCACTACATCTGTGGGAGTGGCCTGACCGCCCATGGTCCAGGCTGCATATAGATTTTGCAGGCCCTTTCATGGGTCACATGTTCCTTGTCATGGTGGACGCACACTCCAAGTTGCTGGAGGCGCACATCATGAGCAACATCACAGCGACCACAACCATCGAAAAGCTTCGGCAGGTGTTTTCAACCCATGGTCTGCCGGACTCTCTGGTGTCCGACAACGCAACAACGTTTACCTGTGACTTGTTCCAAGAATTCATGTGGAGAAACGGGATCCGCCATGTCCGCAGCGCCCCGTTTCACCCGGCCTCAAACGGCTTAGCGGAGTGGGCTGTGCAGACACTGAAAGAGGGGCTCAAAAGGATGACTGGGGGAACCATCACAACTAAGCTCTCTCGGTTCTTGTTCCAGTACCGCATCACGCCACAAACAACAACAGGACAGGCTCCAGCGGTGATGTTAATGGGCAGAAAGCCAAAAGCTCACCTGGATCTACTGTGTCCGAACATCAGAGCACGAGTGGAACGGAAGCAGGAGAAACAAAAAGAGAGACATGACCACCACGCAAGGGAGAGACAGTTAAAACCCAATGACACTGTCTACATCTGCAACTTCACAAGCAGCCAACGCTGGTTGTCAGGTATCATTCTGAGTCAGAGTGGTCCCGTCTCCTTTGTGGTCAAACTGACTGATGGTCGAGTCATGCGCAGACACCAGGACCATCTCCGCCTGCGCTATGACAAAGACAAGACCATGTTTTCAGACGGAACAGCTGTGGATGGTAGTATACAAGTTGAAATCCCACAGGAAACAGCATCTGAGGAACAGGGGCATTCAGTGGTTCCAGCAGAGGGTGATGGACATTCTCTCACAAACACCCAACCCACTCCTGTGCCCTCAGACCCAGCTCCACTGGGACACGCCTTACCTGTGTCTCGTAGCACACCAGGAGTACTGCGCAGATCACTGCGTAGTCACAAGCCTCCTGAAAGACTAACTCTGTAGTTGAGACTGAGAGACTTGTGGTGTTAGTGTTTGTTTGGAGCAGCAGACCTAGTTGAAAAGAAATAAGGACTGTCATTTTATTGTTGTTGTTTTGGTTACATTTACGGTAACACCAGCAGAAGTTCTACAGTGTGGTGTAGTAAAGAAAAGAAAACACTGATGTGGTTTACTTGTTAACCTTATGTTTTCCTTACAGGGGGGATTTAAATTGAGGGGGGAGAAGTGTTATAGTGTGGACACTATACAAATAATGACATGGTTATTATTGGTATTGACCGTGACCTTTCCCTTTTGATGATGTCATCACTAAGAGTGAGTTCTGTGCAATGTGATTCTACCACCGGTTGAGTGGGCTATATAGTTCTGTTATATTTGTACCGTTTGTACCTGGCAATACACCTTTTAGGTTTGGGTTGAAAGTAAAGGAAAGTAATATCGAAATGCGTGTGGGCATTCCTTGTCAAGTTACTACAATTTGCATAAACTCTTCACAGTTGTGTTCTATGGGTGTCACCGAGTAGCCTGATACCCCATTTCATTGCTTCACATTTCAACCTTGTTAAACATTATCTAGTCTAAATATGGCATGATTCCACCAATTGTAACCTTCTGCATCACTTTCAAAGAGGTACTTTAATTTTGAAGGCAAACCGCAAATTCCAATATTGTGCCTAATCCTTATTGTAGCAAGCTTCACAAAACACAACCCGGTCAGGTTGAGCCTCACTAGCCAGATGAAGCTAGCTGGCTGCTTATAAAGTTAGCTTTGGGAAACAGGGTTAAGTAGCTGGCTAGCTATTTATTTTCATGAACTGAAGTTCAATTTCAATAGGCAAACAACAAGTGGCTACCTAGTTAATACTTACTCATTCCTAAATTCCTAAATCATGGCTAAGAATAGTGAAAATGAATGCAGTTTCTACTAGTCATTATTTTCAGGCTGGTTGCATTGGTGCTATCTAGGTACCAAGCTAAACTAGCTCGCTACCCCAGAAGTTGTGGTCTAATAAATAATGCTTTATTACCAACGTGGTATTGTAAACACATCGTTCGTGGCCGGTGTTTGCAGACTTTTTTGTACAGCTTTGACATTGCTACTGATAGTAGTGGTGGAGCTTGGCTTGCACGTGCAAATTCAGAACACACAACATTCTATAACAGAACTGTATTATTTGATGTGTCAAAAGAAAAGCTTATTTAACGCGTCAAATAGTTTTATTGTCAAATAGTGTTATTTGACTTGTATATTTTTTGACACGCAAAGACCCAAATGGCGTTCTATCGTATCTCGTGAAGCTAATAGCAGTGACGCTATTACTGTGTAACTCCGGTAGGGCAACATCTGAACAATAGCGCATTTGGTAACGTTAGTGTGTACAGGTGCTCGACCAGTCGCGAAAGCCAACATCATCAACGACAGAGAACGGTTGATTGTCAAGGGCAATGAATTCCATAATCTTGGTGTTAATGGATATCGCGTTTGAGTGTCACGCTGAAATTTTCTTACTCTTTCAAATGACTGCTCGACTTGTTGACTGCTCCATCCACACAGCAGACATTGTGGGCTAGGTTAGGAATGCTGTGTTTTACGTGTAGCGCAAAATTTTACGTGGCATCATTACGTCATGTACCTACGTTATATAGGTATGCACATCAGCTTTGACATCGGTTTTTCACATTGCCGTTAACCTGTCTGGGCTAGCTGCTGCAAAGAAACCACTACTAAAGGACACCAATGAGAACAAGAGACTTGCTTGGGCCAAGAAACACGAGCAATGGGCATTAGACCAGTGGAAATATATCCTTTGGTCTGATGAGTCCAAATTTGAGATTTTTGATTCCAACCGCCATGTCTTTGTAAGTGAACTGATGATCTCTGCATGTGTGGTTCCCACAGAGGAGCATGGGGGAGGAGGTGTGATGTTTTGGGGGAGCTTTGCTGGTGACACTATCGGTGATTTATTTAGAATTCAAGGCACACTTAACCAGCATAGTTACCACAGTATTCTGTAGCAAAAATCCATCCAATATGGTTTGCGCTTAGTGGGACTATCATTTGTTTTTCAACAGGACAATGACCCAACACACCTTCAGGCTGTGTAAGGGCTATTTGACCAAGAAGGAAAGTGATGGAGTGCTGCATCAGATGACCTGGCCTCCACAATCACCCGACCTCAACCCAATTGAGATGGTTTGGGATGAGTTGGAACGCAGAGTGAAGGAAAAGCAGCCAACAAGGGCTCAGCATATGTTGGAACTCCTTCAAGACAGTTGGAAAAGCATTCCAGGTGAAGCTTGTTGAGAGAATGCCAAGAGTTTGCAAAGCTGTCATCAAGGCCAAGGCTGGCTACTTTGAAGAATCTGAAATATAACATCTATTTTGATTTGTTTAACACTTTTTTGGTTACTACGTGATTCCATATGTGTCATTTCATAGTTTTGATTTCTTCACTATTATTATTAGAACATATTAAAAATAAAGATAAACCCTTGAATGGATAGGTGTGTCCAAACTTTTGACTGGTCCTTTATAAGTATGTCATATATGTGTGTGTATTTTAAATCAATTGGCTTTCTATGACAACTGCAAACTGTCATATGGTAACATTACAGGATTTTATCCAGCATCTCAGCAAATTGGTGGAATAAGCAAAGAGGGTGTCATCTAGCCTGCTCAGATTAGTTTGTTCAAGGGAAGAGATGTTCTACCACATGCTGATCAGAGATGCGTTGTCGCAGCATGCAAACACAATGTTGGAGTAGGATAAAGAGTACATCTGCGTCACTTAAGAACATTTGAATCTGTTTACCCGTAGCACATGTGTGGAGGCGTCCGATGAATGCTCTATGGATCCATCTCGGCCCCCACACAGAAATTGAAGCTTGCAATCTATCACTTTCGATTTGGCCATCTTCAACAGACTGCAACCCACTGCAGAAAGTCTGCGTGTGATATTTGCAACCTCAATTAGAACATGCATTTATGAGATATGAATTGAGTAGGGAGACCCCAATTCAATAGATAAAACAATGGCATGAATATGAATGCAATTGTTGTAATTAAACAATTATGTTTAAGTTTTTAAAGCCCATGTGTACAGTCATGTTACTCACAGTACTATACAGTCCATCTGAGCCTTGAACTTGCAGTGCTCTGATGCTTGACTGGCCTATTTCCATAACCTGTGACAGCGTACTTGTCACGCCCTGACTCGAGAGAGCCATTTTTCTCTGTTTGGTTAGGTCAGGGTGTGATATGGGGTGGGCATTCTATGCCATATATTTCTTTGTGTTTGGCCGAGTATGGTTCCTAATCAGAGGCAGCTGTCTATTGTTGTCTCTGATTGGGAATCATACTTAGGCAGCCCTTTTTCGCACCTTCAGTTGTGGGATCTTGTTTTTGTACAGCTCTGTGTAAGCCTGCAGAACGTAACGTTCGTTTTCCTTTTTGTTATTTTGTCTAGTGTTCTGAGTAAAAAAAAAGTAAATATGAGCAATTACCACGCGGCACCTTGGTCTCCTCCTTACGACAATCGATACAGTACTACAGCATCGTTGTTCTACCATCAAACCACACAGGACTTTGGCTACTCAGTATTCCTTAAAACCTGTTGGGGCTAGGGGGCAGTATTTTCACAGCCGGATAAAAAACGTACCTGATTTAAACTGGTTACTACTCTTGCCCAGAAATTAGAATATGCATATAATTAGTAGATTTGGATAGAAAACACTCTAAAGTTTCTAAAACTGTTTGAATGGTGTCTGTGAGTATAACAGAACTCATATGGCAGGCCAAAACCTGAGAAGATTCCATGCAGGAAATGGCCTGTCTGACAATGTGTAGTCCTTCTGATGCATCTCTATCGATATTACAGCATCTGTGCTGTTACGTGACACTTTAAGGCTTCCATTGGCTCTCTAAAGTGTTCAGAAAGCAGAATGACGTGTCTCCTGTCTCTGGGCAAAGTACAGTTTGTAAGTGGCCTGCCTGGGGACAGTAACACTGGAGTTCACGAGACTTCGCCATTTTTTTATTTCACTCTTTGAATGAATACAACGTTGTCCGGTTGGAATATTATCGCTATTTTACGAGAAACATAGCATAAACATTTATTTTAAACAGCGTTTGACACGCTTCTAAGTACGGTAATGGAATATTTTGACATTTTTTGTCACGAAATGCATTCACGCGTTACCCTTCGGATAGTGACCTGAACGCACGAACAAAACGGAGGTGTTTGGATATAACTATGGATTACTTGGAATCAAAACAACATTTGTTGTTGAAGTGGAAGTCCTGGGAGTGCATTCTGATGAAGAACAGCAAAGGTAATCCAATTTTTCTAATAGTAATTCTGAGTTTAGGTTGTCCCAAACTTGGTGGGTGTCAAATTAGCTAGCCGTGATGGCTGAGCTATGTACTCAGAATATTGCAAAATGTGCTTTCGCCGAAAAGCTATTTTAAAATCTGACATAGCGTTTGCATAAAGGAGTTCTGTATCTATAATTCTTAAAATAATTGTTATGTACTTTGTCAACGTTTATCATGAGTAATTTAATAAATTCACCGGAAGTTTTTGGTGGGTATTGTAGTTCTGAACATCACATGCTAATGTAAAAAGATGGTTTTTGATATAAATATGAACTTGATTGAAGAAAACATGCATGTATTGTATAACATAATGTCCTAGGAGTGTCAGCTGATGAAGATCAAAGGTTAGTGCTGCATTTAGCTGTGGTTTTGGTTTTTGTGACATATATGCTTGCTTTGAAAATGGCTGTGTGATTATTTTTGGCAGGGTACTCTCCTGACATAATCTATTGTTTTGCTTTCACTGTAAAGCCTTTTTGAAATCGGACAACGTGGTTGGATTAACGAGAGTCTTATCTTTCAAATGGTGTGAAATAGTCATATGTTTGAGAAATTGAAGTTATAGCATTTGAGGTATTTGAATTTCGCGCCACGCGATTCCACTGGCTGTTGACTAGAGTGGGACGCTAACGTCCCACTGGCCCAGAGAGGTTAATTCATTAGAGCCTTTCCCCAAAGTCGTATTTGCCGTCTCTCCAAAACACCATTATTCAGATGCCCTGTGACCCCTGTCCTGAGTGGCCAGCCTGGTCATATTAGAACATACTGTACGTTACATTTGTTATGGTTACATAAGAATTTCCCATAACCTTAACCCTTTTAGCAATCTCCTAAACTTAACCCTTTTAGCTAACCCTTCCCCTAACACTAATCTTAACCCTTTAACCTAACTCCTAAACTTAACCCTAACCTTAACCCCTAACCCTAACCCCTAGCTTTGGGAATGAGCTGGATTTCATAACATATACGTTTTGCAAATTTGTAACTTATTGTACGAAATGGGTGATAGACATCCACAAATTAATACATATCATACTAAATAAAGTGTCTCGGATTCACATACAGAATAATACCAAATGTTCTGAGACCAATTTCAAATGGCTTAGTCCGATTTTGAGAATGACTCCCGGGCTCCTGAGGCGCCATGTCTGTGTAGACATTCATTGGGCTAATCGTATTAAACTATAGAGAACTCCCGCCCACAGGTCCATTCCCAAGACTATTGTCAAAGTTATGTCATCCAATTCAATGTAAAGAACACTCCGACAAAAATGCTTTTGGGACGTTAAGCAGCTCTTCTGATGCACCCGGGCTGTGTCTCGGGCCTGCTATTTATTTCCCCCCATTACATTTATTTGTCTATTTTTGGCAAAGGTGCAGCGAACCCTGTCAGATCTGCATTGTGGACGAGAATAATTAATCTTCGAGCGAGGAGAGCGTTTCGGCAGGAGACAAAGCGCTGGAGCTATTAGGACTGTGGAGGAGGCCAAATGCGCCAGTGGTGCAGATCGACGCAAATGACTTCGCCGGGGAGATAGTGGTCCCCTCTGCTAGAACTTCTGGCAGATGATCATTAGCACCTCGGGTTTTGATTGATACGGCACATTTCCGATGGCAGGTGCACGACTCATCTAAACACCGCTGTCCCTGATGATTCATCTCATTTTAAGACACATCTGGAGAAGTAGACTCACTCAAGACGAGCACATGTCATTTAAAGTGTACTCTGGAATTGGCAGATTAAGAATTTATGACAATATTACAGGACAGAGATATGGGGCTACAGTACAGAGAGAATCTGACACAAACAACATATGAGGTTAACTGAGGAGGTGCTTAAGGTGTTCTGAACATTGACAGATGCCTGATTATGAAGAACCCCCCCCCCCCCCCCCCCCCCCCGGCAAGTAGGTCAAGGTCGATGAGAAAAAAAATACTTTTGGATCTTCACAGACATTTTAGATAGCTTTCCTGTGTTTATACTGATTCTACATTTCACAGTTGAAATTAAAGTTAACTTAATTATTTGAAATTAAGTTGTTTTCACTCCAGAGAAGCAATCAACACTGAATGGTGCAGAATGGCTCTATTCATTTGAAAAGCTGTACATCCATTTCACAGAGTCTAAGGCAATTGTGCTATAGTTTTATTTAATAAGGTTTAGGATGAAGAACAGCTCAGTTCAGTGTTAAGACAGATTCTTTCATTTGGGTAATATTTTTAGTTAGGCAGGGAAGTCAGGAAACTTTGTCTGATTCTTAATTGAAATGGAATATGGCCTTTTCATGTGTGGTTAATTTGCTATTTTAATCCAAAGAAAGCATTTGAATATGGCATAACGTTCGATAGAAGTTGCTAACCCAATACTCATTCTCCTCAACCAGGACACTTCTTTGAGTTTTTATAAATTGCCTGCCATTTCGATACTAATGCACTAATGGAAATATATCTGAAAACCAGAAGCGTCTACCTGTGATTTCAATTAATGAGATGCATTTCTTATGTGATGGTGACTGAGGGTTTCTTGGAAACCACACTTGCTTCCACTGCAAGTGTATAAGATAATGTGTTCAGTTGATGTCACATTCGAGACGTGTAGTCCACTTGTCATTCCAATCTCCAATCTCCTTTGCATTAGCGTAGCCTCTGCTGTAGCTTGTCTACAGTAGCTTGTCTACTATGCGTCTGTCTATCCCTGTTCTCTCCCCTCTGCACAGGCCATACAAACGCTCCACACCGCGTGGCCGCTGCCACTCTAACCTGGTGGTCCCAGCGCGCACGACCCACGTGGAGTTCCATGTCTCCGGCAGCCTCTGGAACTGCCGGTCTGCGGCCAACAAGGCTGAGTTCATCTCAGCCTATGCTACCCTCCAGTCCCTAGACTTCCTGGCGCTGACGGAAACATGGATTACCACAGATAACACTGCTACTCCTACTGCTCTGTCCTCGTCTGACTACGTGTTCTCGCATACCCCTAGAGCATCGAGCCAGCAGGGTGGTGGCACTGGAATCCTCATCTCTCCCAAGTGGACATTCTCTCTTTCTCCCCTGACCCATCTGTCTATCTCCTCATTTGAATTCCATGCTGTCACAGTTACCAGCTCTTTCAAGCTTAACATCCTTATCATTTATCGCCCTCCAGGTTCCCTTGGAGAGTTCATCAATGAGCTTGACGCCTTGATAAGTTCCTTTCCTGAGGATGGCTCACCTCTCACAGTTCTGGGTGACTTTAACCTCCCCACGTCTACCTTTGACTCATTCCTCTCTGCCTCCTTCTTTCCACTCCTCTCCTCTTTCGACCTCACCCTCTCACCTTCCCCCCCTACTCACAAGGCAGGCAATACGCTTGACCTCATCTTTACTAGATGCTGTTCTTCCACTAATCTCTTTGCAACTCCCCTCCAAGTCTCCGACCACTACCTTGTATCCTTTTCCCTCTCGCTCTCATCAAACACTTCTCACTCTGCGCCTACTCGGATGGTATTGCGCCGTCCCAACCTTCGCTCTCTCTCTCCCGCTACTCTCTCCTCTTCCATCCTATCATCTCTTCCCTCTGCTCAAACCTATCTCCTGATTCTGCCTCCTCAACCCTCCTCTCCTCCCTCTCTGCATCCTTTGATTTCCTCTGTCCCCTATCCTCCAGGCCGGCTCGGTCCTCCCCTCCTGCTCCGTGGCTCGACGACTCACTGCGAGCTCACAGAACAGGGCTCCGGGCAGCCGAGCGGAAATGGAGGAAAACTCGCCTCCCTGCGGACCTGGCATCCTTTCACTCCCTCCTCTCTACATTTTCCTCTTCTGTCTCTGCTGCTAAAGCCACTTTCTACCACTCTAAACTCCAAGCATCTGCCTCTAACCCTAGGAAGCTCTTTGCTACCTTCTCCTCCCTCCTGAATCCTCCTCCCCCCCCCCCCCCTCCTCCCTCTCTGCGGATGACTTCGTCAACCATTTTGAAAAGAAGGTTGACGACATCCGATCCTCGTTTGCTAAGTCAAACGACACCGCTGGTCCTGCTCACACTGCCCTACCCTGTGCTTTGACCTCTTTCTCCCCTCTCTCTCCAGATGAAATCTCGCGTCTTGTGACGGCCGGCCGCCCAACAACCTGCCCACTTGACCCTATCCCCTCCTCTCTTCTCCAGACCATTTCCGGAGACCTTCTCCCCTACCTCACCTCGCTCATCAACTCATCCTTGACCGCTGGCTACGTCCCTTCTTTCTTCAAGAGAGCGAGAGTTGCACCCCTTCTGAAAAAACCTACACTCGATCCCTCCGATGTCAACAACTACAGACCAGTATCCCTTCTCTCCTTTCTCTCCAAAACTCTTGAACGTGCCGTCCTTGGCCAGCTCTCTTGCTATCTCTCTCAGAATGACCTTCTTGATCCTAATCAGTCAGGTTTCAAGACTGGGCATTCAACTGAGACTGCTCTTCTCTGTGTCACGGAGGCTCTCCGCACTGCTAAAGCTAACTCTCTCTCCTCTGCTCTCATCCTTCTAGACCTATCTGCTGCCTTTGATACCGTGAACCATCAGATCCTCCTCTCCACCCTCTCCGAGCTGGGCATCTCCGGCGCGGCCCACGCTTGGATTGCGTCCTACCTGACAGGTCGCTCCTACCAGGTGGCGTGGCGAGAATCTGTCTCCGCACCACGTGCTCTCACCACTGGTGTCCCCCACTGGTGTCTGTTCTAGGCCCACTCCTATTCTCGCTATACACCAAGTCACTTGGCTCTGTCATATCCTCACATGGTCTCTCATATCATTGCTATGCAGATGACACACAATTAATCTTCTCCTTTCCCCCTTCTGACAACCAGGTGGCGAATCGCATCTCTGCATGTCTGGCAGACATATCAGTGTGGATGACGGATCACCACCTCAAGCTGAACCTCGGCAAGACGGAGCTGCTCTTCCTCCCGGGGAAGGACTGCCCGTTCCATGATCTCGCCATCACGGTTGACAACTCCCTTGTGTCCTCCTCCCAGAGTGCTAAGAGCCTCGGCGTGACCCTGGACAACACCCTGTCGTTCTCCACTAACATCAAGGCGGTGACCCGATCCTGTAGGTTCATGTTCTACAACAATCGCAGAGTACGACCCTGCCTCACACAGAAAGCGGCGCAGGTCCTAATCCAGGCACTTGTCATCTCCCGTCTGGATTACTGCAACTCGTTGTTGGCTGGGCTCCCTGCCTGTGCCATTAAACCCCTACAACTCATCCAGAATGCCGCAGCCCGTCTGGTGTTCAACCGTCCCAAGTTCTCTCACGTCACCCCGCTCCTCCGCTCTCTCCACTGGCTTCCAGTCGAAGCTCGCATCCGCTACAAGACCATGGTGCTTGCCTACGGAGCTGTGAGGGGAACGGCACCTCCGTACCTTCAGGCTCTGATCAGGCCCTACACCCAAACAAGGGCACTGCATTCATCCATCTCTGGCCTGCTCGCCTCCCTACCTCTGAGGAAGCACAGTTCCCGCTCAGCCCAGTCAAAACTGTTCGCTGCTCTGGCACCCCAATGGTGGAACAAGCTCCCTCACGACGCCAGGACAGCGGAGTCAATCACCACCTTCCGGAGACACCTGAAACCCCACCTCTTTAAGGAATACCTGGGATAGGATAAAGTAATCCTTCAGTAATCCCCCGTAAAATATTTAGATGCACTATTGTAAAGTCGTTGTTCCACTGGATATTATAAGGTGAATGCACCAATTTGTAAGTCGCTCTGGATAAGAGCGTCTGCTAAATGACTTAAATGTAAATGTAAATGTGACCTTGACGTTGCACTGAACTCTGCTTGGGTAACAATGTGAAAGGGGGAATAGAATTGCATGGAGTTTCTATATAAATCAGATAACTGAACAGCATCAGAATGTTATTTCAAAATCTGAGAGAGAGGGTGGCAGAGGAGTAAAGAAAGAAAGAAATGTCAGCCGGTTGAGCTAGAGATCTTTATCAGAACAGAGAGTGTAAGATCAACCTTTGTTCCTATCCCACTTGACCTCCATTACATTCTCCTAGAATCTCTAGAAACAGCGAAACACAAAGCTAAACATCAAACACAGCTATCTGAAACTCTCACAAGTTGTTGACGTCTGCCCTTTGCCAAAGAGAATGACACATCCTTTTCCTCATCTCAACCATCTCAGGAATGTCCCTCTAGGCATTAAAATGTGACATGGGAAGACTTTGCCACCAGCCTCTGCCCATTGCCTATAACCAATCGATGTGTGGCACCCATATGGGCATAAGGGCACATGCGTGTCACATTGGATTCCCTGGCAGAAGTGAGTCACAGATGTTTCTTCTGTGACGTGACATAACAGCCAATTCCTACAGGCATGTGGTGGGCCGAACTGCCCAGCTGAAGTCCAAGATGACACAAAATGGCAGCTGAAACGCAATGCCCTCTACACTCTAATACAATCTTACAGTAAACTACCGAAGTCAATAATGCAGATTTGTTCATGAGCACTAATATGGATCTGAAATTATGACATGTTGGCTGACTGGCTAAAAATTCATGAAATGTAGTTGATGCCATGCTTTTTCTTACCTCTTCTATAACTGCTCTCTATTTATATAATACTGTACAGATGTAGGATCTTAATTTGAGCCAAGTTGCACCACTGCCTTATATGGCAACTGCTCGGCCTCCGACCGCAAGGCACTACAGAGGGTAGTGTGTACGGTCCAGTACATCACTGGGGCCAAGCTTCCTGCCATCCAGTACCTCTATACCAGGCGGTGTCAGAGGAAGGCCCTAAAAATTGTCAAAGACTCCAACCACCCTGTTCTCTCTGCTACCACATGGCAAGCGGTACCAGAGCGCTAAGTCTAGGTCCAAAATGCTCCTTAAAAGCTTCTACCCCAAAGCTATAAGACTCCTGAACAGCAAATTAAAGGGCTACTCAGACTATTTGAATTGCCCTCCCGCCCTCTTTTACGCTGCTGCTACTCTCTGTTTATTATCTATGCATAGTCACTTTAGCTCTACCTACATGTATATAGCCTCGCTATTGTTATTTTACTGCTGAAATGGGATCTGAGGGTCAATAAAAAAAAAGGTTTTTATTTTTTTATTTCACCTTTATTTAACCAGGTAGGCCAGTTGAGAACAAGTTCTCATTTACAACTGCGATCTGGCCAAGATAAAGCAAAGCAGTGCGACAAAAACAACAACAGAGTTACACATAAACAAATGTAACAGTAAATAACACAATAGAAAAATCTATGTACAGTGTGCTCAAATGTAGAAGAGTAGGGAGGTAAGGCAATAAATAGGCCATAGAGGTGAAATAATTACAATTTAGCATTAACACTGGAGTGATAGATGTGCAGATGATGTGCAAGTAGAGATACTGGGGAGCAAAAGAGCAAGAAGATAAAATGACAATAAGGGGAAGAGGCAGTTGGGTGTGCTATTTACAGATTGGCTGTGTACAGGTACAGTGATCAGTAAGCTGCTCTGACAGCTGATGCTTAAAGTTAGAGCGTGAGATATAAGTCTCCAGCTTCAGTGATTTTTGCAATTCGTTCCATTCATTGGCAGCAGAGAACTGGAAGGAAAGGCAGCCAAAGTAAGTGTTGGCTTTGGGGATGACCAGTGAAATATACCTGCTGGAGCGCGTGCTATGGTTGGGTGTTGCCATGTTAACCAGTGAGCTTAGATAAGGCGAGGCTTTACCTAGCAAAGACTTAAAGATGACCTGGAGCCAGTGGTTTTGGCGACCAATATGTAGTGGACCACGTCTTTCCCCAGGCAAGCAGCTATTATAAGGATTCTTTTTGGTGATTTCCTGACCCAGACTGCTGCATATTATGTGAAAATAAAATCTATTTGTATGCTGTCAACTTTCAACAGTTCAACTCTCTCTATGAGACATGGACGCAGGCAAGCGGACACACACACACATACACCTAGAAAAGTTAACCTGTGGTTACTTTGATGAAATATTTCTCCATGGGTTTCCTCTTTCAAAGTCCTCTTGTGTATTTCCCATCCTTTCATGGTAGGCTGAGCTTTTCAGGCATTGTCAAGCTTGTTTAAATATTTAATAGGAATTGGGAAAGAAACAAAGAGACCAAGTCGAGGGCAGAGTCCCTCCTCAGAAACCTAAGGTATATTTCCCATGAAATGGTGTGCAATGAAGTAGAATAAAACTAAGGCTTTTGTGTTTTCCGACGCATTCACTTATTTTAAACAAATTGTGAGAATTGTCCCCAGTGACATTTTAACTTCTGCAGCTTAACTTTAGCCTGCCCAGAATAACCATACCCATGTGGATTTGACTAAGCATGCTCACTTCAGCATCATAAAACCAGACTGTGTTTCTCCACAGTGGTAAAAATAAATGGTTATTGTGTGTGGCAAGTTTAGTATTTTTACCTGAGTCTATATGCAACTGGTAACATGTTGAGTAAACTGGAGGCTACTTGATGATACTGTCCAACCAATTATTTTATGAATTAAAGGAGCAATCGGAGATAATATGTCCATTTATTCTTGAAGGATACCTTATAAATGCCACATAAGCTTAGTTCAACTGCCTTAATCACAACCCAATGTTATTGTAAACACACACGGTATAGCTTCAAAACATTGTTAAAACTATCATTTTGATTTCATGGATGGTCAGTCTCATTGATGGCTCCATCTATGAATTTGAGAGTGCTTACATTTCTTCAGCCCCAACCCGCAGCTTAGTATCAAAACCAAGTAGTGGGGTTGCCATTGGGCTGAAACAAAGACATTTACATACTCATTATAAAGACATAACTGTAATGAACACAATGTGAGACAGAGAGCTGGTTTCAAGCGCAGGGCGCAGCAGGTGTTTATTATTAAAGGACCACAGGAGGAGGCAGGTAGCTGGGTCCAGGGGCAGGCAGGTCATACACAGGGGGTCCAAAAAGGCAACAGTATAGCCAGGGAAAAGGCTAGTAATGTCATCCAGGAGATCAGGCAATAGATTGATAGCAGGAAATCCATTACATTACATTACATTAAAGTCATTTAGCAGACGCTCTTATCCAGAGCGACTTACAAATTGGTGCATTCACCTTATGATATCCAGTGGACAACCACTTTACAATAGTGCATCTAAATCTTTTAATGGGGGGGGGGGGGGGGGGGGGTTAGAAGGATTACTTTATCCTATCCTAGGTATTCCTTAAAGAGGTGGTTGTTTCAGGTGTCTCCGGAAGGTGGTGATTGACTCCGCTGTCCTGGCGTCGTGAGGGAGCTTGTTCCACCATTGGGGTGCCAGAGCAGCGAACAGTTTTGACTGGGCTGAGCGGGAACTGTGCTTCCTCAGAGGTAGGGGGGCCAGCAGGCCAGAGGTGGATGAACCCAGTGCCCTTGTTTGGGTGTAGGGCCTGATCAGAGGCCCTACATTATCCTATCCTAGGTATTCCTTAAAGAGGTGGTTGTTTCAGGTGTCTCCGGAAGGTGGTGATTGACTCCGCTGTCCTGGCGTCGTGAGGGAGCTTGTTCCACCATTGGGGTGCCAGAGCAGCGAACAGTTTTGACTGGGCTGAGCGGGAACTGTGCTTCCTCAGAGGTAGGGGGGCCAGCAGGCCAGAGGTGGATGAACGCAGTGCCCTTGTTTGGGTGTAGGGCCTGATCAGAGCCTGAAGGTACGGAGGTGCCGTTCCCTTCACAGCTCCGTAGGCAATCACCATGGTCTTGTAGCGGATGCGAGCTTCAACTGGAAGCCAGTGGAGAGAGCGGAGGAGCGGGGTGACGTGAGAGAACTTGGGACGGTTGAACACCAGACGGGCTGCGGCGTTCTGGATGAGTTGTAGGGGTTTAATGGCACAGGCAGGGAGCCCAGCCAACAGCGAGTTGCAGTAATCCAGACGGGAGATGACAAGTGCCTGGATTAGGACCTGCGCCGCTTCTTGTGTGAGGCAGGGTCGTACTCTGCGAATGTTGTAGAGCATGAACCTACAGGATCAGGTCACCGCCTTGATGTTAGTGGAGAACGACAGGGTGTTGTCCAGGATCACGCCAAGGTTCTTAGCACTCTGGGAGGAGGACACAATGGAGTTGTCAACCGTGATGGCGAGATCATGGAACGGGCAGTCCTTCCCCGGGAGGAAGAGCAGCTCCGTCTTGCCGAGGTTCAGCTTGAGGTGGTGATCCGTCATCCACACTGATATGTCTGACAGACATGCAGAGATGCGATTCGCCGCCTGGTTATCAGAAGGGGGAAAGGAGAAGATTAATTGTGTGTCGTCTGCATAGCAATGATAGGAGAGACCATGTGAGGATATGACAGAGCCAAGTGACTTGGTGTATAGCGAGAATAGGAGAGGGCCTAGAACAGAGCCCTGGGGGACACCAGTGGTGAGAGCGCATGGTGCGGAGACAGATTCTCTCCACGCCACACACAAATCCAATAGGCTAAAGTACAGGCAGGGAATAGGCAAAACCTATCATAAACGGGAGGATTAAATTACAGGCAACCCAGCACTCCGAATAGAAGTGTGTCACAAAACAAACAATACCTCACAATGATGGGATGCAAACAACTGAACTAAATAGTGTGTGATCATGATATACATGTGTGTTAACAGGTGATCAGAATTCAGGTGATTGGGTTCTGGAGAGTGAGCTGCGTTCAGGGGATCTATGTGTTTGAGCGTGTGAGTTGGAAGCGAACATTACAATAACATGACTTTATCTGATATGCGTTTAAATGTCCAAATACAGTTAATTGGCACAGCAGCACTAAGTCAATTCATATCTTATGCCAAGAAAATCATAAAGCTTATTAGAGGAGTATCATTATTGTGCTTCATAACATCTTGAGCTAAAAGGTAGTCGACTCTGATGAGGTGGGTAATTGAAAACTTCCAGGCAACCAGACTAAACAAATACAGAGAGAAAAACGAAGTTGGGCAATTCCACATGAATGAAGTTACGAGACTGATTTTTCACTTGAAAATGTCTGCTAAACAAAAAACATTACAAATTTTAACAAACCATACAACTCTATGCACAAGGCGAGGAGAGGAAGTGTGTACTTGGGAAAATGACATGGTTAGAATATGGGTGCATTTTACATGGAGTAGTTGGCATACTTGAGGGTAAAACGATTAAGAAGAGGTTATGAAAGAGAAATTTACCTCTGAAGTATTTACATAATTGTAAAACATGAATAAGACAGTGACACATTCAAGGTCTTTGAGCTACAGAACTTGGCAAGTCTGATTATAGATTTTGATATTAAAGAGTAGGCTACAGCCTTCATAACCTTGTACAATACCTCTCCTCCCACAAATTATATTTTACACAGATACAGCTCCCACCTTATGTATGGGACCAGAACTAGACCTATGTTTGCATACCTACTGTAGATGGATCTCCTGTAAAACTCAATTTCACCAACGTGTGAGCTGTATGAAGGCAATTAAGAGTCAGAATGCCCTGTGCAGTGCCACCACATAGGGGGGCAGTGCAGGACTCTGTTGACAAAATGGCTCCCCCTTCCGGCCAACACAGAGTGAGACCAGCACCGCTTCATCACATACAGTGCCTGCATCAAGAACACTGGCATGTGTCACATGTGTGACAGCCCAAAGTGGTGCAGATGCAATATGTTCAACAAAATGGTCATCCATGATGCTGTAATCATGTTCTGTCTATTATTGAGTGCTGTTGGGAAATAACATGAAGAATGGAGCAAGCTATGAAATCCACGGAATTACGGTTGCTCGCTTGTCACAATCCAATTACATTGTCACTGTTTGCTCCGGCTCAAATCCCAACTCCCCTAGCCTCAATTCATTCAGTGAGGTTAATCTCTGATTATGTTTGTCTGTACATTTCCAATGTGCCTCCAATCCAATAGGAGAGAGCATTGTTAATAAATAATTACCTAGGTTCCACACTGTATGTATGTGCATAAGGAGCATAGTGCAAACCTGATTTTGAAGTTGTATTACTCTTTGATAACACGAGGGAGGTTATAATTTATCTCTGGGATGTTCTCACGTATGCTGCACAGTCCATAATATGCCAACACGGTGTGAAGGAAATTAGCATTATCTTTCTAACATAAACAAATACTCCTTTATGTGTAGGATCAGCTTTGGGCTGACACTTCCACTGTGCAATGTGTGGCATCTCATTGGGGGTTGTCGAGAGAAAATGACACTGGATCCTCATTGTGTGTGTTGCTCTTTCAGTACCCCCCTCAAAATTGAATTGCCAAGAGCACCACAGCTGGAAATGGACAATTGCTTTACTAAGCAAGGGCTTGACATGGAACAGCCAGCTAAGAAAGAAATGCAGGACACCTACATATTATTATATATGTTTTGCATTTTAGTCAACACTCTTACCCAGAGCAACTTACAGGACAAAGTAGGGTTAATTGCCTTGATCAAGGGAACATCAGATTTTTCACCTCGTCAGCCCTGGGATTGGAAACAGGGACCTTTAACTTACCGACTCAATGCTCTTAACCACTAGGCTACCTGCCACCCCTAGTAAACATTGATGTAATGATTGTACAAAAGTAATGAACTGTCTAAAATTGTACAGGTGAAACAATGTAGGAAAAAGAGTCTCGTGCAGGCTTTCTCACTGTAAGCTAGCCCACTGTATGCAAAAACAATTTGCGCCAAAGAGACCTCCAGGAATTGGATCCAAAGTTAAACTGGTACTGTTATACTCAAAAACGAATTTGTCTCAGAGCTAGTTGGCCATCTGAGAAAATACATTTTTTTTCCCTTCAAAAATCACTTGTACCCGCTTGGCTATCATTGGTAGCCCCTAGTCAGACAGCCCAAACTGGGGTTATTCACTTTGAGGGCCCTGGTAGATTGGCTTCTCTGGAGCTAACTGATATGGACCAGGGCCCAATTTTCTTTGGCTAATTAGTTTGGCTACCATATCAGTGCCAGTCCTTATCAGCCCCGGGGCCTTGTGTTTTCTCTTTCTCCAAACCAGAAACACGGCCCGAGCTGTCCACAGACTGACATGTCTTTCTGTGTATTTATATGTCCTCATAGTTGTGCTAAAATTAGTGCTATATGTCAAGGTGCGCCTTGCCAAAACCTTCACAAGTAAAAAACTAAATAGGTCTTGCGCTTTTGAAAATTACTGCCATCTTTGCTAAATTTCGCGAACATAAGTACCTTACTCTGGGAGTGAGAAATTGGTTAGTTTGTCACACCAATGCTACCCACTAAATGCAAACCAAAAGGCTGTTAAAGGAAATGTACTAAGTACAGTGTGTCTGTGGAAAGTTGAGACAAACCATTTCTACAGCTACTAGGGTATTACTAGTGTAGACTTGAATTCAGTACCCTATAGTTCGCTATACATTTGTGGGAAGGCTATTAGTTAGTACTATCCAGATATTCACATAAGTTTACAGTCATATAAAGCAAATTCCAGATCCCAGTGAATCACTCTACTACCACCCAAGCTTATTTCTTTATGTCTAATTCATCCACCCTGAACTGAACATATCCCACTGAGTAAAACCCCTTACAAAGTTTATTCAGTGCTTTTGACATATCAAATGAACCACAGTCTAATTCATGTGATCCACAGAGATAGCGGGTAGTAGTCTGCGTAGTGAAGTCATTAAAAATGCGCTGCTGCTCTCTCAATGGTGGCTCAGTCGCATACAGTTATGCAGAGCCCTTTGGTAATTTAATCACATTCAGTACTTTCCAGTTTATAGCAACATGGGCTAAGGATAAATGATTAAGTGCATACGTACAGTATTTGCCTCAGGTATTCTCTCAAGGCTGGAGAGTTATCATACAGTTGTATGCATTATATTGTCTGAATTTCTATTTCTTCATAGCCTATTTAGGTGTACACAGAGTGAATAGAGGTTTACCTTTTAAAGCACATCTCATGATACATTGTCAATCTAAAAATCACAGTCAACTGCTGTGCCGTATACACAGAGTTGGGGGGGTAACTGTGATGTGATGTGACTACCTCAAAACTAACTGTAATCCGTTACGTTACCAGCAATCAGATAACAAACAAAAACTAGGTGATTACTTCTTGGTTGACTTTTAAATTCAGAAAAGATGTTTGCTTGAGTCTGACCACAACTATGATGACACATCAAATGTGTTTGATGGATCCTTTTTGTCCTTCCTCTAAGGGGAATGAATCCAAAAGTATGTCAAAGTAATCAGGTTATGTTACTGAGTTTGCAACCTGGACTCAGTAGTAGTTGTAACATTGTAACCATAAATCCAGCACATGCCAATTAGTATGATATGTTATGTTTCGTATAGTATGTATTAATTTCTGGATATCCATCATCCATTTTGAATGATAAGTTATGAATTACAATTTGTTTGATATGTAATGAAGTTTGTACGTGGCTAACGTTAGCTAGGTGGCTAACATAACCCATAATCCCTAGTTTAGGTTAAGGTTAGGGTTAAGCATAGGGTTTGTTACATCTGCGTCTGCCACGCCCTCTATTGCTCATCCTGTGTCTCCCTAACCTGCCGCTACTCCCGATGTGCTCTCTCCCTCTTCCTCTGTGTGTGTGTGTGATTGTGTGGGTGGAGACAGGTGTGCTGGAGGCAGAGCAGATCCCCATCAGCTGCAACCTGTTCCATAATCAAGACCTCTACAAATACTCAGCCCTGCCACTTCCACACTGCCAGATCGTAACCTCTGCTTAGTCAGTCTGTTTTTTAGCCATTTGTTCCTGCTTAAGATCCTGTTTTCGTGTTATGCCTGTTTTCCCTTGCCTGATGCTGTTTTCCTCTCCGGTACAGTTCTGCCCCTCTGACTCTGGTCCCTGTCTCCAGTCCCACATCTCATCACTCATCACCCCCCCCCCCCCGCCCGCTCTTCCTTGGATTCCTCTCCGGACCTGCTTACCCAGTCCCAATTCCACTCGCTCCAGCCTCAGCTTCTGCACCTGGCTTCCTGCGTACCTGCCTGAGCTTCCCTTGGCCTGCACTCTATCTTCACCCTGTGTTTCAATAAATACCTTGGTTACAGCCTTTGATATTATTGACCATAACCTGTTGTTGAAAAAAACTTTACTGCGATGGCTTTTCAACCTTATCCATATCTTGGATTCAGAGCTATCTAATATAACGTAACTCATATAACTCTTTAAAGGAAGCGTATCTAATGTCAAACATGCAAAGTGTGGTGTACCGCAGGGCAGCTCTCTTGGCCCACTACTCTTTTCTATTTTTACCAATGACCTGCCACTGGCATTAACCTCTATGGGACCGGCGGGACGAATTCGTCCCACCTACGTAACATCCACTGCCAGCCTGTGGCGCGATTTTCAAAATCTTCAAAATCCTATTACTTCAATTTCTCAAACATATGACTATTTTACAGCCATTTAAAGATAAGACTCTCGTTAATCTAACCACACTGTCCGATTTCAAAAAGGCTTTACAACGAAAGCAAAACATTAGATTATGTCAGCAGAGTACCAAGCCAGAAATAATCAGACACCCATTTTTCAAGCCAGCATATAATGTCACCAAAACCCAGAAGACAGCTAAATGCAGCACTCACCTTTGATGATCTTCATCAGATGACAACCCTAGGACATTATGTTATACAATACATGCATGTTTTGTTCAATCAAGTTCATATTTATATCAAAAACCAGCTTTTTACATTAGCATGTGACGTTCAGAACTAGCATACCCCCCGCAAACTTACGGGGAATTCGCTAACATTTTACTAAATTACTCACGATAAACGTTCACAAAAAGCATAACAATTATTTTAAGAATTATAGATACAGACCTCCTCTATGCACTCGATATGTCCGATTTTAAAATAGCTTTTTGGTGAAAGCACATTTTGCAATATTCTAAGTATATAGCCCAGGCATCACGGGCTCGCTATTTAGACACCCGGCAAGTTTAGCACTCACCATAATCATATTTACTATTATAAAAATGTCATTACCTTTTGTTGTCTTCGTCAGAATGCACACCCAGGACGTCTACTTCAATAACAAATGTTGGTTTGGTCCAAAATAATCCATCGTTATATCCGAATAGCGGCGTTTTGTTCGTGCGTTCCAGACACTATCCGAAATAGTAAAGAAGTGTCGCGCGCTTGGCGCAATTCCTGACAATAAAATTCAAAGTATTCAATTGCCGTACGTCGAAGCATGTCAACCGCTGTTTAAAATCAATTTTTACGTCATTTTTCTCGTAGAAAAGCGGTAAAATTCCGACAGGGAATCTCCTTTTCGGCAAACAGAGGAAAAAATCCCAAAGGCGGGGGCGGTCGGGGTCACGCGCATAAGCTAGTGTCTCTTGATGGGCCACTTGAGAAAGGCGATAATGTGTTTCAGCCTGGGGCTGGAATGACGACATTCTCTTTTTTCCCGGGCTATGAGAGCCTATGGACGACGTGGGAAGTGTCACGTTAGAGCAGAGATCCTTAGTAAATGATAGAGATGGCAAAGAAGTTCCAGAAATGGTCAGACAGGCCACTTCCTGTAAAGGAATCTCTCAGGTTTTGACCTGCCATTTGAGTTCTGTTATACTCACAGACACCATTCAAACAGTTTTAGAAAATTTAGGGTGTTTTCTATCCATATGTAATAAGTATATGCATATTCTAGTTACTGAGTAGGAGTGGTAACCAGATTAAATCGGGTATGTTTTTTATCCAGCCGTGTCAATGCTGCCCCCTAGCCCTAACAGGTTAAACAAAGCATGCGTGTCCATGTATGCTGATGATTCAACCATATACGCATCAGCAACCACAGCTAATGGAGTCACTGAAACCCTTAACAAAGAGTTGCAGTCTGTATTGGAATGGGTGGCCAGTAATAAACTGGTCCTGAATATCTCTAAAATTAAGAGCATTGTATTTGGTACAAATCATTCCTTAACCTCTATGGGCTACGTAACAGCCACTGGCAGCCTGTGGCGCGATTTTCAATACCTTAAAAATCCTATTACTTCAATTTCTCAAACATATGACTATTTTACAGCTATTTAAAGACAAGACTCTTGTTAATCTAACCACACTGTCCGATTTCAAAAAGGCTTTACAACGAAAGCAAAACATTAGATTATGTCAGCAGAGTACCAAGCCAGAAATAATCAGCCACCCATTTTTCAAGCCAGCATATAATGTCACCAAAACCCAGAAGACAGCTAAATGCAGCACTCACCTTTGATGATCTTCATCAGATGACAACCCTAGGACATTATGTTATACAATACATGCATGTTTTGTTCAATCAAGTTCATATTTATATCAAAAACCAGCTTTTTACATTAGCATGTGACGTTCAGAACTAGCATAACCCCCGCAAACTTCCGGGGAATTCGCTAACATTTTACTAAATTACTCACGATAAACGTTCACAAAAAGCATAACAATTATTTTAAGAATTATAGATACAGACCTCCTCTATGCACTCGATATGTCCGATTTTAAAATAGCTTTTTGGTGAAAGCACATTTTGCAATATTCTAAGTACATAGCCCAGGCATCACGGGCTCGCTATTTAGACACCCGGCAAGTTTAGCACTCACCAAAATCAGATTTACTATTACAAAAGTTTGATTACCTTTGTTGTCTTCGTCAGAATGCACTCCCAGGACTGCTACTTCAATAACAAATGTTGGTTTGGTCCAAAATAATCCATCGTTATATCCAAATAGCGGCGTTTTGTTCGTGCGTTCCAGACACTATCCGAAATGGTAAATCAGGGTCGCGAGCATGGCGCAATTCGTGACAAAAAAAATATAATATTCCATTACCGTACTTCGAAGCATGTCAACCGCTGTTTAAAATCCATTTTTATGCCATTTTTCTCGTAAAAAAGCGATAATATTCCGACCGGGAATCTCCGTTTAGGTAAACAGAGGAAAAAAAACAAAGCATTCTGTCGACGCGGGCACAAGCCTGAGTCTCACAGTACTGTAACCAGCCACTACCCAAACGCGCTACTTTGTTTCAGCCAGAGCCTGCAAAGCCACGATTCAGCTTTTTGCCACCTTCTGAGAGCCCATGTGAGCCGTAGGAAGTGTCAAATAACAGCAGAGATCCTTTGTAATGGATAGAGATGGCAAAGAAGGCCAAGAAATGGTCAGACAGGGTACTTCCTGTACAGAATCTTCTCAGGTTTTGGCCTGCCATTTGAGTTCTGTTATACTCACCATTCAAACAGTTTTAGAAACTTTGGAGTGTTTTCTATCCAAAGCCAATAATTATATGCATATTCTAGTTACTGGGCAGGAGTAGTAACCAGATTAAATCGGGTACGTTTTTTATCCAGCCGTATCAATACTGCCCCCTAGCCCTAACAGGATAAGGGTGACGAGCATGGCGCATTTCGTGACAAAAACATTTCTAAATATTCCATTACCGTACTTCGAAGCATGTCAACCGCTGTTTAAAATCAATTTATGCCATTTTTCTCGTAAAAAAAGCGATAATATTCCAACCGGGAATCTGCGTTTAGGTAAAAAGAGGAAAGAAAATAAAGCACGGGGTCGACTCGTGCACGCGCCTAAGCCCATAGTACTCTGATCGGCCACTTGCCAAACGCGATAATGTGTTTCAGCCAGAGGCTGCCTCAATATCATTCAGCTTTTTCCCGGGTTCTGAGAGCCTATGGGAGCCGTAGGAAGTGTCACGTTATAGCAAAGATCCTCAGTCTTCAATAAAAAGAGCCAAGATGAACAACAACTTGTCAGACAGGCCACTTCCTGCATGGAATCTTCTCAGGTTTTGGCCTGCCATATGAGTTCTGTTATACTCAGACACCATTCAAACAGTTTTAGAAACTTTAGGGTGTTTTCTATCCAAAGCCAATAATTATATGCATATTCTAGTTACTGGGCAGGAGTAGTAACCAGATTAAATCGGGTACGTTTTTTATCCGGCCGTGTCAATACTGCCCCCTAGCCCTAACAGGTTAAGTGCAATGCCTCAGCAGAATCTGGTAATGAATGTGTGGCTTACTGGTGTGCTTCCATGCTGTCCCTGGGAGGGGTGTGTCACTTGTGTTGAGTCACTGACGTGGTCTTCCTGTCTGGGTTGGCGCCCCCCCTTGGGTTGTGCCGTGGCGGAAATCTTTGTGGGCTATACTCGGCCTTGTCTCGGGATGGTAAGTTGGTGGTTGGAGATATCCCTCCAGTGGTGTGGGGGCTGTGCTTTGGCAAAGTGGGTGGGGTTATATCCTACCTGTTTGGCCCTGTCCGGGTGTTTCATCGGATGGGGCCACAGTGTCTCCTGACCCCTCCTGTCTCAGCCTCCAGTATTTATGCTGCAGTAGTTTATGTGTCGGGGGGGCTAGGGTCAGTCTGTCTCATCTGGAGTATTTCTCTTGTCTTTTCCGGTGTCCTGTGTGAATTTAAATATGCTCTCTCTAATTGCCTCTTTCTTTCTCTCGGAGGACCTGAGCCCTAGGACCATGCCTCAGGACTACCTGGCTTGATGACTCCTTGCTGTCCCCAGTCTACCTGGCCGTGCTGCTGCTCCAGTTCCAACCGTTCTGCCTGCGGCTATAGAACCCTGACCTGTTCACCGGACGTGCTACCTGTCCCAGACCTGCTGTTTTCAACTCTCTAGAGACAGCAGGAGCAGTAGAGATACTCTGAATGATCGGCTATGAAAAAGCCAAGTGACATTTACTCTTGTGTTACCGACTTGTTGCACCCTCGACAACTACTATGATTATTATTATTTGACCATGCTGGTCATTTATGAACATTTGAACATCTTGGCCATGTGCTGTTATAATCTCCACCCGGCACAGCCAGAAGAGGACTGGCCACCCCTCATAGCCTGGTGCCTCTCTAGGTTTTGGCCTTTCTAGGGAGTTTTTCCTAGCCACCGTGCTTCTACACCTGCATTGCTTACTGTTTGGGGTTTTAGGCTGGGTTTCTGTACAGCACTTTGAGATATCAGCTGATGTAAGAAGGGCTATATAAATAAATTAGATTTTGATTATTTTTTTGAATGGTGTGGCGATTGAACAAGTTGAGGAGACTAAATCACTTCGTGTTATCTTAGATTGGAAACTGTCATGGTCAAAGATGGGGAGAAGTCTAGCCATAATAAATAGATGCTCTGCTTTTTTGACACCACACTCCAAAAAGCAAGTTCTGCAGGCTCTAGTTTTGTCTAATCTTGATTATTGTCCAGTCATGTGGTCCAGTGCTGCAAGGAAAGACCTAGTTAACCTCTTCAGGATTGGACTATTTTTTTTCCAATATCGCCTAAAATGACATACCCAAATCTAACTGCCTGTAACGCAGTCCCTGAAGCAAGGATATGCATATTCTTGGTACCATTTGAAAGGACACACTTTGGATGTTGTGGAAATGTGAAAGGAATGTAGGGGAATATAACACGATAGATCTGGTAAAAGATAATACAAAGAAAAAAACAACCATTCTTTTGTATGTTTTTGTACCATCATCTTTGAAATGCATGAGAAAGGCCATCATGTATTAGTCCAGCCCAGTTGTAATTTTCTTGGGCCACTAGATGGTAGCAGTGCATGTGCAAAGTTTTAGACTGATCCAATGAACCATTGCATTTCTGTTCAAAATTTTGTATCAAGACTGCCCAAATGTGCCTAATTGGTTTATTAATAACTTTTCATGTTCAAAACTGTGCACTCTCCTCAAACAATAGAATGGTATTATTTCACTGTAAAAGCTACTGTAAATTGGACAGTGCAGTTAGATTAACAAGAATGTAAGCTTTCTGCCAATATCAGATATGTCTATGTCCATGGAAATGTTACAACCTCATGCTAATCGCATTAGCTCAACGTCCCACCGATCCTGAAGAAGTTAAGCTGCAGCTGGCCCAGAACAGAGCGGCACGTTTTGCTCTTAATTGTAATCAGAGGGCTGATATAAATACTATGCATGCCAGTATCTCTCTTGACTAAGAGTTGAGGAGAGACTGACTGCATCACTTCTTATTTTAATGTGTTGAAAATCCCAAATTCTTTGCATAGTCTACTTACACACAGCTCTGATACACACACTTATCCCACCAGACATGCCTCCAGGGGACTTTTCATAGTCCCCAAATCCAGAACAAATTCAAGAAAAGTACAGTATTATATAGAGCCCTTATTGCATGGAACTTCCTTCCATCTCATATTGCTCAAATAAACAGCAAACCTGGTTAAAAAAAAACAGATAAAGCAAGACCTTGTGGCACAACGCCTCTCCCTTATTTGACCTAGATAGTGTGTGTGTATGCATTGCTATGTAGGCTACGTGTGCCTTTTAAAAAATACATGTAGTTCTGTCCTTGAGCTGTTCTTGTCTAATGATGTTCTGTATTATGTCAATCTGTATTGTTTCATATTTTGTGTGGACCCCAGGAAGAGTAGCTGATGCTTTTGCAACAGCTAATGGGGATCCAAATAAAATACCAAATACCTCTCCACCAAACCCTCGTCAGCCAAGGCGACCAAGCAACATGACCAAGCCCTGAAAACTCTTTGACGTGCTCCAGAAGGGTTTTCACAGAGGCTTTCGGACCTGCAAGGCCGAACCGCCCAGAGCTCGCAACCTGCCCCGAGTCCCTCTCCTCTGCCCTATGAGCCATTTGTTCTGACCCCCGAGTGTTACAATGGCAACCTCGGAGCTTGCAAAGCTCTTTTGGTACAATGTTCACTAGTATTTGAGAAACAGCCCTACGCTAATGCTAGCGAACAGGCCAATAATTCCTTCCTGATTGGCAGCCTATGTGGAGCAGCGCTTTAACTGCACCACGGCGGTATGGGAGAGACTCCATCTGCTCCTCCTACTCCAGCTTCACAGAGGAGATGAGTCTTCGACCACCCTGTCTGTGGTAGGGCTGCCACTAAACGACTTCTGTCCCTCCGTCAAGGCTCCTATAGTGCCGCTGAGATGGCGATTGAGTTTCGCACCCTCGCCACTGAGAGAATCTGGAATGAGGCGGCCCTTCTGGGAGCATTTCAGCAAGCTCTCACTGAGACCACCAATGATGAGTTGGTGTCCAGGGATGAGCCGGATGGACTCAAGAAGCTAATTTCCCTCGCCATCCGCATTGACACCCATCTCCGTGAGGGTTGGAAGGAGAGGGCAGGTAGGGTTACATGCCCCATCACTACATGCCCCCCCCCTATCCGAGACCACCAGCCTCACAGATTTGATTTCCAAAATAAAGTGATCTGAATATTACTGTGGAAAAGCATAGTTCCACTGTGACTGCAACCTCACTCAGTGTCTTGGAAGAAAGTTTAAATTAGACTCCCGGTGTAACATGTGCCTGGACCGTAATAGATTGGCTCCCCCTTCCCACAGCAGTGTTTGCCAATGTGTTCCGATTAAAAAAAGAAGACTGAGTATTGCTCCAAAGGAGCTCTCACTATTACCACAAGGGTGATTCCGATGGCTATGGCCTGTTTGCATGTGGTGAGGGAAAAGTGTCCAACCTTACCACCACCTTATCACCGGGTTAGCACCTTCCTCCTCTTATCTCATAGCAGGGCTCCGCAGAGAGATAGTCTCCAAGCCTATGTGCACTGGAGTGCAGTGGCAACTAGAGACCAGGTCCACTGGGGCGCCTCCACAGTCTGTAAGGCTTTTTGCAGCTCAGAGCTATACCCAGCACTTATTCATTGATTGGGCATCGTTCCCTGGGCCATACCACTCACGGCCAAGAACCACCTAAGAGTGATGATCAGGTGATGCGTTCCAAAGACATGAGGATATTATGTTGTATTTTTCATTTGTATTACAATATATACACTGAGTGTACAAAACATTAGGAACACCTTCCTAATATTGAGTTGCACCCACTTTTGTCCTCAGAACAACCTCAATTAGTTGGGACATGGACTCTACAAGTGGTCCACAGGGATGCTGGCCCATGTTGACTCCAATCCTTCCCACAGTTGCATCAAGTTGGCTGGATGTTCTTTGCATTTACATTTACATTTAAGTCATTTAGCAGACGCTCTTAACCAGAGCGACTTACAAATTGTATTCCCAATCAAAAACGATTAAACTGCTCCTGTGTTTGGTAAAACCCTGTCAAAACATTGAATGGACCACTTCCTAGCAAACATGTTGATTCACTATTGTAGTAACCCAGCATTTCCATAACAACACTTATCCCCAAACTAGTAATAGTGATGTCAAAGTGTGTTCTGGGGTTGAAAGACCTTAAGAGTTGCTAATGACTCGCCTACTCCCCCCTTAATACGTCAGGTCAAATGTCTGGGGTGGCATATGTTACCTTATCCGTTAACTCAAAAACCAAGAGGATCATCCACCTGCAGATCCAAAGAAACAGATTCTCATCCACAGTATTATTACACCAAACTTCTTGCTGTTGCTGAGTCTGAAGACTTCTCAGTGAGATTCACAGGACTCACATTGTTAGTTGACCAACTTGGGTTGAGTAAGGCACATGACATAGTATTCTGTCAAAACAGGACCATAATATGTCCCAATAGTGTCTCAATGTGTGGGTAGTGTCCATTTACTGAGGAGCCAGTGTGTTTGTATCTTTGTTTGAGTGTGATGCAGTGGGCCTATTTCCCATGATGCTTGGTCCAGACATCACTTTTATCACTGTTTTCCACCCGCAGTCAATCCATTATAGGCTAGCTCCTACCCACAGATAATCTTTATTCAAGACTTCCAAAAACATCAGATTCCTTAACCCCTAGTTTCCCAGTCAGGCATTGATTACAGTTGACTGAAATATTAGGGTTGATTGACTGACCTTTAAAAACTTCCCCCTTTCAAATGGGTCTTGTGTTTCAAGGGCCCTTGTCAAGATTCCATCATGACAGCTCATCCTCCTCTCAGACTTTAAAGGGAACATTACATAATTAGGTTGCTGTTAAACATTCTGATTGGTTTCATCCTTCCAAGTAAAAGTCCTAATACGACATATCACTTCATATTTGTATTTTGGGAGAAATGTGTATATATTTTATATTTGACCGAAGTCATGTCGGAAAAGCATTCAGAAAAGAACTAGAATGGCGCCGGAGGGGATGGCTGACTCCAAACCAATTGTGCTATTTTGTGTGTTTTTTCGCATTGTTTAACTTATTTTGTACATAATGTTTCTGCTACCGTCTCTTATGACCGAAAAGGGTGGAGGACCACTCTTGATACACACAGGAAACTGTTTAAGATGAAAAACCCAGCATGTTGCAGTTGTTGTCACTCTCAAACCAGTGCGCCTGGCACCTACTACCATACCCCGTTCAAAGGCACTTAAATATTTTGTCTTTCCTATTCACCCTTTGAATGGCAGACATACACAATCCCTATCTCAATTGTCTCAAGGCTTAAAACATATTATTTAACCTGTTTCCTCCCCTTCATCTACACTGATTGAAGTGGATTTAACAGGTGACATCCATAAGGGATCTCAGAGGACGGAGTAATTGAATTCAAAGTTATGCTGGGAAAAACATTTCAAGTAGACATTTGTATTTTAGGCCAACTTAGTTTTATCCATACCTACTCTAGATTTTCCAATGCATTTTTGTACCTTACTGTGCTCAATAAAAAAAAAATATTTAGAAGAACTCCAATGTCTGCGAACCAGGAGTGATCAATAGCTATTGATCCATTCTGAGCCTATTCTGAGGCTATTTCATGTGTGTGGCTCAGGGAAGCAACACACACATGACATACTTGAAACCTAATACAGTCAATAATTTCCTCTTGGAAACAAGGCTTTACTTGACATTGAGAAAAATCTGAGGGAATTTCTGTGACCGGCAATTTTACAGAGTAAGGCCTACTTGCTACCTTGCAACAGCGTAAATACACTGTTTAAACAGTGGATAAATGCCTACTCTAAGTGTGACCTCCCTACAAAAGTGTAAATCCATGTATTTTGTACCCCTAAAACACATTTACAGTCAAAGAATTCAAACACCTAGTCAGCTTTTTGCCTATAAGAGCTGTGTTCACATTAACCAGTTTGGCACATCAAGCTCATTCACATTGAGGTTGTTCCCGTCATACATTGGTAAGTAAGGGACAGCTAGTGTGTTATTGATTCAACATGCATATCTTCAGAGGATTTTAGGCCTTCATTATTGCCTATCTGGTGAAGGTTGCTGGCACTGTAGTTTTGGTGGAACAGGAAATGTAGTCCATCCACCCAACGTTATGTGAGATAGACGGGTGGGAGGCTAAAAGAGAAGCATGGTAAATAATGATTTGTGGTAGCTACAGTTTAAGTCGGAAGTTTACATACACCTTAGCCAAATACATTTAAACTCAGTTGTTCATAATTCCTGAGAATTAATGCTAGTAAAAATTACCTGTCTTAGGTCAGTTAGGATCACCACTTTATTTAAGAATGTGAAATGTCAGAATAATAGTAGAGAGAATGATTTATTTCAGCTTTTATATCTTTCATCACATTCCCAGTGGGTCAGAAGTTCACATACACTCAATTAGTATTTGGTAGCATTGCCTTTCAATTGTTTAACTTGGGTCAAACGTTTCGGGTAGCCTTTCACAAGCTTCCCACAATAAGTTGGGTGAATTTTGGCCCATTTCTCCTGACGTAGCTGGTGTAACTGAGTTAGGTTTGTAGGCCTCCTTGCTCGCACACGCTTTTTCAGTGCCCACAACTTTTCTATAGGATTGAGGTCAGGGCTTTGTGATGGCCACTCCAATACCTTGACTTGGTTGTCCTTAAGCCATTTTGCCACAATTTTGGAAGTATGCTTGTGGTCATTGTCCATTTGGAAGACCCATTTGTGACCAAGCGTTAACTTCCTGACTGATGTCTTGAGATGTTGCTTCAATATAGCCACATCATTTTGCTTCCTCATGATGCCATCTATTTTGTGAAGTGCACCAGTCCCTCCTGCAGCAAAGCACCCCCACATCATGATGCTGCCACCCCCGTGCTTCACGGTTGGGATGGTGTTCTTCGGCTTGCAAGCCTCTCCCTTTTTCCTCTGTCATGACGTTGGCCTCTTTTGGTACAGGGAGGACAGTTGACCCCCCCCTCCCTTTTGCACCACCAACCAACCTACCTTCCCCCAATCCACCCTGTGTGTAAAGGGTCGTAAAAACTCTAAAATTCCAGGAGAGTCTCTGGCCACATGGCCCATAGAGAGACACAGGAAATTCTTCCAACTCATAGAATTGGAGAGCCAAGCGAAATTTTGTGTTCTGGAGAAGGTATGGAAGATTGGTGAAGAATCCAGCTACGAACTGATCCGCTTGGTACAATTTTGTGATACTCAGAAGAGACAATATAGACATATTACCATAAAACTGTTTATATAATAGCATCATAATGGTTGTATAGAATGTATTAACCTGTTAGGGCTAGGGGGCAGTATTGACACGGCTGGATAAAAAAACATACCCGATTTAATCTGGTTACCACTCCTACCCAGTAACTAGAATATGCATATACTTATTACATATGGATAGAAGACACCCTAAATTTTCTAAAACTGTTTGAATGGTGTCTGTGAGTATAACAGAACTCATTTGGCAGGCAAAACCCTGAGACATTTTCTGACAGGAAGTGGATACCTGATGTGTTGTATTACCTTTAAACCTATCCCATTGAAAAACACAGGGGCTGAGGAATATTTTGGCACTTCCTATTGCTTCCACTAGATGTCACCAGCCTTTACAAAGTGTTTTGAGTCTTCTGGAGGGAGATCTGACCGAACAAGAGCCATGGAACGATGATGGCCCATTAGACACCTGGCGCGCGAGTTCATGTTGGGTACCCTCGTTCCAATACGTTATAAAAGAGTATGCATTCGTCCACCTTGAATATTATTCATGTTCTGGTTAAAAAAGGCCCTAATGATTTATGCTATACAACGTTTGACATGTTTGAACGAACGTAAATATATTCTTTCCCCTCGTTCATGACGAGAAGTCCGGCTGGCTTAGATCATGTGCTAACAAGACGGAGATTTTTGGACATAAATGATGAGCTTTTTTGAACAAAACTACATTCGTTATGGACCTGTGATACCTGGAAGTGACATCTGATGAAGAGAATCAAAGGTAATGGATTATTTACATAGTATTTTCGATTTTAGATCTCCCCAACATGACGTCTAGTCTGTATCGCAACGCGTATTTTTCTGGGCGCAGTGCTCAGATTATTGCAAAGTGTGATTTCCCAGTAAGGTTATTTTTAAATCTGGCAAGTTGATTGCGTTCAAGAGATGTAAATCTATAATTCTTTAAATGACAATAATATTTTACCAATGTTTTCTAATTTTAATTATTTAATTAGTGGTGCTGACTTGACTGCCGGTTATTGGAGGGAAACGATTTCCTCAACATCAATGCCATAGTAAAATGCTGTTTTTGGATATAAATATGAACTTGATAGAACTAAAAATGCATGCATTGTCTAACATAATGTCCTAGGAGTGTCATCTGATGGAGATTGTAAAAGGTTAGTGCATCATTTTAGCTGGTTTTATGGTTTTGGTGACCCTGTCTTTGAATTGACAAAACATTACACACAACTGTAAATGTACTGTCCTAACATACTCTAAATTTATGCTTTCGCCGTAAAACCTTTTTGAAATCGTAAAACGTGGTTAGATTAAGGAGATGTTTATCTTTCAAAGGGTGTAAAATAGTTGTATGTTTGAAAAATTTGAATTTTGACATTTATTTGGATTCAAATTTGCCGCTCTTGAAATGCACCTGCTGTTGATGGAGTGCACCACGGGTGGCACGCTAGCGTCCCACCTAGCCCATAGAGGTTAATAAGGATAAAGCTTTTGTAAGACATTGAGATGCTATGTACTGATGTAATGTGATAGAATTGTATTTCTGTAACCAAATCTAACTCAGTCATAGGCACGCCCCCCAGGGACCCATACAGGACCAGGCGTCATTTGACAAGCTGTTCTATGGGCACTATAAAACACCCCCTGATTTACATTTCCCCAGACCAGGCCTACACTCCGTTGGCTAATAGGTTTTACCTTCCAATTCCTCTACTGAAAGTGAACCATACCACGTGGTTAACTTTTAGACTATTGATACTGACAGAATAAGAACAAGTCTTTGATATTAATTATTAGTCTGCAGCTAAGTAAATTATATCATTGAACGCGAAGACCAACGAAACAACCATTCGATGACGACATTAATGAATGTCGCTTTGAAAGATCCATTCTAACCGAGAGAGAGACTCTCCATCAGAACTACTCTCCAACAAGAATCAGAACGACACACTGAGCGTAAATATATATTGATTGCAATTGTTCCCGAATGAGTGAGCCTTCAATTGTCAATATTAATAAACTCTGTGTGCCACAGCTGACCTTTTATGATCCATTGTTCAACAGGCCGACCTGCCTGTTTAGCCCACTAGGGCACATTCCTCTACCAATCCTCTGTGACGATAGTTGCTGTTTGTATGTTTTTCTGTTAATTACTTAGTGTAGTAAATAAATGATTTTAAGACAATTGATGTATGGATGATTTTAGTAAAGACTGGGTTCGTGCAGATACAACAATTTACGACGTTTGGAATGAGACTGGACTAGAGGTAAAATACACCATTGAAACTAGAAGATAATCGGCCTATACTATAATAGAATATAATATTATAGTACAGGAAAGTTATAGCTTTGTAATCTGAATATTCTCCTTGGTGCCCCGATCTCCTAGTTAATTACAATTAAACGATTAATCAGTTTAAATCGCGTGATAATAATTACAGGGAGCTAATTGATAAACATAGCTTCCGTTTAATGGTACCCCCAAAGACACGACACCTCCAAACATAACGATGTTCATTATGGCCAAACAGTTATATTTTTGTTTCATCAGACCAGAGAACATTTCTGCAAAAAGTCCGATCTTTGTCCCCATGTGCAGTTGCAAACCGTAGTCTGGCTTTTTATGGCGGTTTTGGAGCAGGGGCTTCTTCCTTGCTGAGCGGCCTCTCAGGTTATGTCGATATAGGACTCTTTTTACTGTGGATATAGATACTTTTGTAGCTGTTTACTCCAGCATCTTCACAAGGTCCTTTGCTGTTGTTCTGGGATTGATTTGCACTTTTTGCACCAAAGTATTTTAATCTCCAGGAGACAGAACGTGTCTCCTTCCTGCGTGGTCCCATGGTGTTTATACTTGCGTACTATTGTTTGAACAGATGAACGTGGTACCTTCAGGCATTTGGAAATTGCTCCCAGTGATGAACCAGACTTGTGGAGGTTTACATTTTTTTCTGAGGTCTTGGCTGATTTCTTTAGATTTTTCCATGATGTCAAGCAAAGAAGCACTGAGTTTGAAGGTAGGCCTTGAAATACATCCACAGGTACACCTCCAATTGACTCAAATGATGTCAATTAGCCTATCAGAAGCTTTTAAAGCCATGACATAATTTTCTGGAATTTTCCAAGCTGTTTAAAGGCACAGTCATCTTAGTGTATGTAAACTTCTGACCCACTGGAATTGTGATACAGTGAATTCTAAGGAAATAATCTGTCTGTAAACAATTGTTGTAAAAATTACTTGTGTCATGCACAAAGTAGATGTCTTAACTGACTTGCCAAAACTATAGTTTGTTAACAAGAAATTTGTGGAGTGGTTGAAAAACGAGTTTTAATGACTCCATCCTAAGTGTATGTAAACCTCCGACTTCAACTGCAAGGTACTTTGCTCCGTTCTACTGCTCTCCAGTTTTCATATGTTTTCATAAAGAAACGCCACCCTTGCACTTTATATTTAGTCTTAAGTTTTACATTTAATTCCAACTGTTTCATTTATTCCAACATTGACACCAACTTACCCCACCAGACATGCCACCAGGGGTCTTTTCACAGCCCCCAAGTCCAGAACAAATTCAAGGAAACGTACAATATTATACAGAGCCATGATTGCATGGAACTCTTTTCCATCTCATATAGCGCAAGTAAACAGCAAACCTGGTTTCAAAAAACAAATAAAGCAACACCTCACAGAACAACACCTCTCCCCCATGTGACCTACTTTTTGTGTGTACTGACATGTTTATGTAACTGATAGATGCAAATACACACACTACATGTTAATGTTTTAAATGTATGTAAATTGTAAAGACTTTTGTCTGTAATGTATTTTCTCCAGTATGACTAGCTGTCACCATTAGCATCGGCTAGCATCGGCTAATGGTGATCCTAATAAAATCTCAAATCTAAACCCCTGGGTCAGACTCAAAAATACAGCTGGAACAAAATTTGAGTTTTCAAAAGTATAGGTCTAAGCTGTGTCTAGCCTACATCTTCACTGTGCCTTTGCAGCATGTGTGAAAGCCCTCTATGACCGCGTAATCATAAAACTCATATGTATGAATTGGAAGCGGTCAGGGACCCTTCACTGCGGCATTAGCTCTGCCTGGGTCTGACAGAGATTTGGAATCACTACTTGCCTGCATTGTGAGTGATATCTACTCATTAGCATAACATTACAATGGTGGAGTGTGGTCCCTGCCTTAGGGATTGACCAAGATCAGTCTAATCTCCCTGTGTCAGCGAATCTGGTGACTCCCTGAAAGTTCAATCATGCCACCAGGGGTAGAATCAGTATGATGAGGTACAGATGACACGCTAGGGCTTCTTACCCCAAAAGCTAGCTACATTATGAGCCCAATGGATATCAAAAAGCTTTTGACAATAGACATTGTCACCTACTAACACATGAAAAGCCCAATGTACCCTCGCAAATGTTAAAACTACAATTTTCATATGGGGAAGAAATTAGGCTTCCCGCGCCATGCCTCGATATCGCCATGCGATTATGTCAATGTATTCCTAGGCTTTCCAGAATTGATTCCCAATTTCCAACTGGGAAATCCCCATAAGAATGTGTCTTCAACATTATCCATCTCTGTTGCCTTAAAGCTGAAATCCACGATAGGCGAAATAGCGCAACTGGCCAACCCAGGCGCATTTGTTATTGTTTTGAGGAAATGAGCATCCACCAAAATGGTAAAAAGAATCATAGGAAATTCTCTGCTGTTCTATCATGCCTGCAATGATGTCATAGGGAGAAAAAAAACATTGTCTGAAGTAACGTCTTTGCTGTTGTAATATCGAAAACGGACGTGGTAGTTTCCCCGCTATGGACTCCAGCTTTAAACATGCAGAAAAACACAGAGGAAAGTTCCATGTGGTTTGAAACATAATTACTTTTCCAATGGTGCTCTACTGTAGGCTCTTGGACTGTGCATTAGTCCCTCTTTGAGAAATCAACATCTTGTTGTGGACTCAGAATAACAACTACAACTTTTCACAAAAGTTGAAAAAGTGCCAGATTCATTGGAATAGCTGCACTATTTTGACAGTCAATATACCAACCGCTGTAGGCACAATACCTCAGCCATGTTTTATCCTTGCTGAGTTTGTCCAATGGATTATACTTTTAAAAGGTATATATTTATTAACCAGCACTACCTCAATCCTCAGGAGTTGGAGTCTGTGTACCTTACTCTGAAAATGCTTAATTCCTCAACTAGCATTGCATCAGTTGTCAGCCAAATCAACTTAATTTCTTTAAAAAATACGACATCAATACAGCCAAGTTGGCTCCCAACACTGGACACTTGTCAAAATGCATGGCATGCTAAAATATTGCATCAGACTGACTCATGAAATAAGCATAGATCCCCTAGTCTGACATATCAGCAAAAGATTGTAAGTATTTAAATACCCATCTGGAAATGTCAATGTCCTTAAATAACTCTCATCAGAACTCGTAAATGGCGAATAATTTATGTTTGGATAGAGAGATATATTTATTTTATGCTGGATAAGTAACAAATATTCATTTAGAATACTAAAAGACTGATGAGAAGCTCAATGATAATGAATAAGAGGGCTTTATCTTTCCAGTATACTCCAGGCACCCTTATGACTAGCAAAGTCTATGCATGATATACACTGTTCTATTGCCAGAGAGATTTTCCCTGAGTCAAATATACCCATGCAGACATCCAGGGGTGAGGGATTTTGCAGATACCATTGGGGGCTGTGACTTATATGCATATTGCTCAACACATTTTTGACTTTGTCTTTCATCACCTGTCGTCAAAATGTGTGCAGGACTAAATGTGATACCTTACTGGTTCTCTGGGAGAGATAAAATACATGTTTTAATGCAAAGTGTAAGTGTGAATTACTTGCATATCCATTGAGAATGAATGCTAAGTTTAATTGTGTTCCCATAAAGTTTTATCATATATTGTACTATCATACTACTATTACTACAGAATTCTTTATAGGAGTAGAGCTTGAGAGCCTTTCCCATTTTGCCTGGGGGTTCTTAGTTTGTATTCAAGGTCCATTAACACGTGCTTGATCCTTACAATAGCTGAGCCAGTAGGAGTTATTTCCGTAGATTTAAATTCATTCCAGAATTCATCCCTCTCCTCAGCAACAATAGCTCCATAAGCTCTACCACTTTGTGTACTTCAAAGGCCCCAAGACTGAGCTTTCTTTGTACGTAAAACAAAGAAGGGATGTGCTTTTCCTTCTTTCAGGTTTCTAGAAAGCAAAATCAACACAAAAACCCTAAGAACTACAGCAAAATTCTACATAAAATACACCTGGAAAAGTTTACTTTTTCTCTCTCCTTCCACTCCAAACTTTTTGAAACAAATGATTGTACAACTCAAGCTCCCACAAAGCCCGGCGAAACCACGGCTATGAAGAGACGGACGTGCCCCATCTTATCGTCTGCTGGCACAGCACAGATTAGTGGTGAACGGAATAGAAAAAGCGTATGAGGGAGAAAGAAAAATGTAAAAGCTGCTCTCCAGTATTAGAACAGACAGTTGCATTAGCTTTCTAATAAGATGAGACAGAGCAAGACTGAGCCCAGAAAACGGGAGAGAACAGTTTCCTAGCTCCTCAGTTTTTTTTCCCTCTCCGACAGTTTTTTCTTCATTGTATTTTCCCCCTTCTGTCTTTTCTGCTTGTATCAGATTGTGCTGGCTAATATAGAAGAAGCATTTCATAGGTTTACTTCATAGAGCATTAATTATACTCCTTTAATCGTGGCTGTTATCGTCGCAAATTTGAACCCCTTCGGCAGCCGCCGTTCCCCTGGGTGCAGCGTGATCCTCTTTGTGCAATGAGCCATTATGATGTATGAGCCTTGCAACTAGTAATCACTGCAATACTAGGGATGCGTGGGGATGGCCAGAAAAACTCCCCCTCACACTTCAGTCAAAAGACTTTGTGATGGTGCATCTCCCTGCATGCACAGGGTCTGTGATGAGAACGCATGCCCACACTATGGTGTTGCTAGGTTAGGCTATAGCTGGCGGCATATACAGTAGACCAGTGTTTCTCAACTCCAAAAGCTTATATTGTATACAGCTTAGTAAAGCAATGGAAGCATTCAACTCACTTCCTCTGCAGACATCTCAGCAGGGTACGTGCAGCCTAACAGTCAGGGGTCGTGTTGCTGTCGTGTTGCTGCTCTCCATTCATTCTCGCCTGTCCAACTCCAGAGACATGTGGTGGTTAGTAATTGAAGGCTCTCATATCCAGTGTTTCCCAACTCCAAAGGCCTGTACTGTATACAGACTAGTAAAGCAGTGGAAGCATATACAGCCTACTGCAGTGTTTCCCAACTCCAGTCCTTAAGTATCCTCCAACAGCACACATGTTTGTTGTAGCCCTAGACAAACCTGATGCAACTCGTTAAGGACTTGATGATTAGTTGACAAGTTGAATCAGGTGTTCTTTTCAGGGCTACAACAAAAATGTATGCTGTTGTGTGTACTTGAGGACTGGAGTTGGGAAACACTGCAGTAGGCTGTATATGCTTCCACTGCTTTACTAGTCTGTATACAGTACAGGCCTTTGGAGTTGGGAAACACTGGATCTGAGAGCCTTCAATTACTAACCACCACAGGTCTCTGGAGTTGGACAGGCGAGAATGAATGGAGAGCAGCAACACGACCCCAGACTGTTAGGCTGCACGTACCCTGCTGAGATGTCTGCAGAGGAGGTGTGAGTTGAATCATAACACCGGGCCCTAATGAGACTGGGAGGCACTCCTCTTAGCTGTTATTCGTTGCCTACTTACGTGAACATTCAGATTCTGATAGCTAAAACCTTCACGATCAGTCCCCAAGGTGTTTCATCCATAGACACTAAACCGTTTCCAATACAACCTGAAGCTTTGCCTCCCCGCCTCCCTCTCACCCTCACCTACCCTCAACTCATCAACTACGTCACTTAAGGAAACATGGAGGTGAGGTGTCACAAATGTGAGACAGAGGGCCGGAAATAATTTTCCCTATTTCACCTGTCTCCTTTATAGAAATCACTCGTTCCTAGCAGCCTCTCCCAGTTGGCAGTTTGTGCACAGGCATGTCCGAAGGTTGACCCCTGCATTTAAACCTAACAAGCACCATGTTGCCTTGGGCAAAGAGGTGGTTACATACAGTAAGGTAAGGGTAGAACATTTCTACACAGCAAGATACCGTTAGACACAAAAACAAGTCTGAATCTGCTTCGGGGGGGGGGGGGGGGGGGGGGGGTGTAATACTAAGCTGCATGAAATTGTTTTAAGACGGTCATACAAAGGATCATTTTGATTTAGAATTTTAAGACCACTTGAAGCATGAATTCATTTTTTGATAAAAACACATTTTTATGGAAAATGTATTTTGGCCTAACAAACGCAGGGGTTAAAGGGGTTAAACATGTGTCCAAAAAAAGCAAAAATATTTCCTGAGCTTTCTTTCATCTCCTAGATATAGGACAGACACTTAAACGTCTTTGCCATTTATGAATGTGTTTTTCAGTGTGTGTCTATGGGCTATTGCAGTAAAGGACAAATTCAATGTTTTATCCCCCAGAAAATGTATATATTCTTCAATACCTAAAGAGGTCTAAAAATTCACAATCAAATAGCTAAATGATATATGGTATGACATTTAAACAATTCCATGTGTTAGCTTAGTAGAACACCCCCCCCGCCAAGACTTGGCCAAGCCACTTCCAGTTTAGATGGATAGTGTCACGACACCTACGGAAGGTGGCGCCCCTCCTCGCCCGGGCGGCGGTCGTCGTCGCCGGCCTACTAGCTGCCATCGATTTATGTTTCACGTTCTGTTAGTTAGGCCTAGGTTAGTTGCGCACCTGTTTTGTGTTAGTTGTTAGTGGGGAGGGGTATTTAGGCTAGTTAGTTAGGTTTGTTGTTTGTGCGGGATTATTCGTTTGTCAGGGTGTGTTTCATGTGGTTCTGTATATTGTGGAGTTACGCTATTCCTTTTGGGCTGCGTCCCTGGTTACGTTCTTTTAAGGGTGGTGCGTTACTTTTGCACACCTTGCACTCCATACCTTGTATATTTTCCATGTGGATATTTTTATTAAATTCATTAACGGAATCTTTCTGTCTCCTGCGCCTGACTCTTCGGAATCCACAAGCCACCCACTGTGACAGATAGCTGGACGCATCCACTGTTCATGTCCAATTACGGGGTGAGGCTGGGCACCTCGGGCGAACAACAACTTCATGATCAAATATATCAAATTGTATTTGTCACATGCACCGAATACAACCTTACCGTGAAATGCTTACTTTACAAGCCCTTAACCAGCAATGCAGTTCAAGAAATAGAGTTAAGAAAATATTTACTAAATCAACTAAAGTAAAAAAATGTAATCAAAAAGTAACACAAGAAAATTACATAACAATAACGAGGCTATATACAGGGAGTACCGGTAAAGAGTCAATGTGTGAAGGTTACAGGTTAGTCGAGGTAATTTGTAAAGTGACTATGCATAGATAACAAACAGCGAATAGCAGCATTGTAAAAACAAAGGGGAGGGGGGGGGGGGGTCAATGTTAATAGTCTGGGTGGCAATTTGATAAATTGTTCAGCAGTCTTATAGCTTGGGTGTAGAAGCTGTTAAGGAGCCTTTTGGACCGAGACTTGGCGCTCTGGTACCGCTGGCCGTGTGGTAGCAGAGAGAACAGTCTATGACTTGGGTGACTGGAGTCTTTGACAATTTTTTGGGCATTCCTCTGATACCGCCTAGTATAGGTCCTGGATGGCAGGAAGTTTGGCCCCAGTGACGTACTGGGCCGTACGCACTACCTTCTGTAGCGACTTATGGTGGTGCAGCTGTTTTGAGGATCTGGGGACCCATGCCAAATTTTTTCAGTGTCTGTGTGTCTTGGTGTGTTTGGACCATGATAGTTTGTTGGTAATGTGGACACCAAGAAACTTGAAACTCTCAACCCGCTCCACTACAGCCCCATCAATGTTAATGGTGGCCTGGTTAGCCATTCTTTTCATATAGTCCACGATGAGCTCCTTTGTCTTGTTCACATTGACGGAGAGGTTGTTGTCCTGGCACCACACTGCCCGGTCTCTGACCTCCACCCTATAGGCTGTCTCATCGTTGTCGGTGTAGTATTAAGGTTATCAAGGATTTCTATGCAGGACTATGGGATTGCCAGTGACGTAGCACCGGTGGTGTAAAGTTGTTAAGTAAAAATACTTAATGTACTACTTAAGTAATTTTTTGTGGTATCTGTACTTTACTTTACTATTACATTTTTGACTACTTTTACTTCTACTTCACTACATTCCTTCAGAAAATATTGTACTTTTTACTCCATACATTTTCGTTGACACCGAAAAGTACTTGTTACATTTTGAATGCTTAGCATAACAGAAAAATGGTCCCATTCACACACTTATTACATGCTGACTACAACGCTCACGTCGCGTGCACGAGCATTGCAAAATACATTTAAACATAGTGAGGGAAAAAAGTATTTGATCCCCTGCTGATTTTGTATGTTTGCCCACTGACAAAGAAATGATCAGTCTATAATTTTAATGGTAGGTTTATTTGAACAGTGAGAGACAGAATAACAACAAAAAAATTGCGTGCGCCAACGAGCGTCTGTGTTGCCATGGGCTAAAATAGAACTCAGTTCTATTTGTGACACTGATCGCGGTGCAAGTCCTGCCTCTCCCATCTCCTCATTGGTTTATAGAAGCAGATACCCACGTGCCATCTCCTCATTGGTTATACCAACGTGGGTGACTGAAAGACGAACGGAGGTCGGTGGTGGTAATACACCTTTATGAAAGTTAGTTGCCATTCGCCATATAAGTCCAAAGAAGAAAAAGCCTGGAAGGAGGAGAGATGACTATAAATGAGCTAGCAACAGCAAGCTAGCTAAATAGCACAAATTAGCTATTAACTGCAAGCTAGCTAGCAAAATTGCCATAAATGTTTAATACTTTTCGACCTGTCCCCAAATTAATATAATCGATTCAGAGTTTGTTTTGATATTTTAACCTGCGTGTCTTGATTTGCATTTGGTGTGGCGGACAAATTCTATTTGCGCACAATGGTGCACCCGCGCAGCCGGTTTGGGTCATCCCTACTGCCTCTGATCTGGCGGACTCACTAAACACACATAATTTGTTTGTAAATTATGTTTGAATGTTGGAGAATGCCTCTGGCTATCCGTAAATGTAAAAACAATATTTTAGTAATTACATTTTCTTTTGGTACTAGTAGTATATTTCAAACCAAATACTATTAAACCTTTTACTCAAATAGAATTGTACTGGGTGACTTTTACCTTTACTGGAGTCATTTTCTATTAAGGGGTCTTTACTTTTACTCATGTTTGACATTTGGGTACTTTTTCCACCACTATGTAACACCTTATAGGTAGTACAAGGCAGGTAGTCTTGCACACTGTGGAAATATCTAAAGAGAAAACTGTTCTGGATTATTAGTTTAAGATAACTAGACACTTACAGTACCTGCTTGTATTTTCATTCCTATTAATAGTTAAATATTATTGAGCAGTAAGAGATACACAAGCCTACATGGCGATTCAGCTTTTATTTGAACTTTTCACTGCAACATCAAGTAATTCAAACTTTAATTTGGCTGAAATGAGAGTGTCTATGATGCTTAATTTCTTGATTTCTCAAATAAAAGTCAGGTTATGATGTTCCATTAAGCTCTTTCCACAATACCACCATGTTGTAGCATGTGAATCCCATGCCTGCTTGGAAAATATGGTAGTGCTATTGAGCACTCAATAAGTTATAGGTCCAAATGCATATATTAATTTGACAGAACATGACAATGAGATGAACAAAGATGGAAGCTGAGTTCAACTTTCTAACTCATTCAATAGTTTAAGAAATACTGTAGTTACCGACTCTGCACAACCCTGCAATCTATTATCAGCGACACATTGTATTTGGCTGTCACGTCCTGACCAGCAGAGGGAGTAGTTTAGTATTTTGGTCAGGACGTGGCAGAGGGATGTTTGTTTTGTATGGTGGGGGTTTTGTGTTTATTAGAGAGGGGTGTTTGATTTATGTGTTCCTGGGTTTTGGGTGTATGTTCTAGGTTAGTTGTTCTAGGTTGTATTTCTGCATGTTGTCTAGTTTAGGTTTTCTATGTTTAGGTTTGGGTGCTGGACTCTCAATTGGAGGCAGGTGTTTCTCGTTGCCTCTGATTGAGAGTCCTATATATGGGTAATTGTTTGGTTTAGTGTTTGTGGGAGATTGTTTCTTGTTTTGCCTGTGTGAGCCTTACAAGACTGTTTTGTTGTTTGTGCGTTCTTTGTTATTTTGGTGTTCACTTTATTTAAAAATAAATCAAGATGAGCATCCACATTCCTGCTGCGATTTGGTCCTCCATTCCCGACGACAACCGTGACATTGGCATTCTCAAGTCAAAGGAGAATAACCTCTCACTGGCATGGAATCATACAATGACGTGATTAACCATTCATCGCTGATTTGTGGCTTGAGTACATCATTAACGATAATCTTGATTGACAGATCACTGAAAGGAGACACTACCATTACAAAATGTCTCTTGTAGTTGATGCACAGTAAGAAAAGACAAAACTTGGATACTTTTATAAAACTGGGATATTTCTATAAGGATTTTCTTGAAAACATAACTTCTCCATGTTTGAAAAAAAAATATATATTGAACCTTCATTTACCTAGGCAAGTCAGTTAAGAACAAATTCTTATTTACAATGATGGCCTACCCCGGCCAAACCCAGACGACGCTGGGTCAATTGTGCACCGCCCTATGGGACTCCCAATCACAGCCTGATGTAATGCAGCCTGGATTTGAACCAGGTGCTGCAGTGACACATCTTGCACTGAGATGCAGTGTCTTAGACCGCTGCACGACTAGGTAGCCCCAAAATGTTGTCACCTTAACCATGTGCATTTACTAGTGCGTTGTTGTGCAGTGTTTCACAAAGCATTGAGAAGAGGAACTCAGAAAAAAGAGTTGAGAATACCAGATACCGTATGTGTTTGTGATGGTGAAATAATGCCCATTGTATAAATGCAATTTCTCTGTCTTTTGGTACTGAAACCCGAGCACTTGTGAAGCTCGATTTTCCATTCATCAGACTGTGCTGCACAATTTACAGTAATTTCATGGAGCTGCTCAAGGAGTTTAATTTCTAACACCATTAGGAACTTTTATGGGGATTTTACTTCCCGATTTTGATCCATGAGATGTTCCCAAAAAATCCAGACGGCTCTTGATTGCCTGGCTACCTTGAGATAAGAGAAGAGGTTTAAAATTCTAACCCTAAAGTGAAAATAATTTCTCTGTTATTTGACTGCTTTTTTTTTTTTTTTTATAAAACTGCATCTTGAACCAATTACTAAAATGAATGTGCCCCCTCTCACCAATGTATTGACTTGAATACTGATTCAGCAGCCTCTCATCTCAGAATTTACATGCCCCTTCTTACACTTGACATGAATAAGAAGTACAGCAATGTCTCTCTCTCTCTCTCTCTTTTTTGAAAGTTGCTTCTTGCATCTTCAGCAGGTTCAAGGACTGTGCCAACTGTTCCATAGCTTCAAAGATTTTTTTTGCCGGTGAAAGAGATAATCTGCTTGCGAGTCACTCCAGGCTGTGCTGGCTTCTTGGGCCACACAGACACCCCTGGAATCAGAAATGAGGGTTGACTCCCTGTCAATGTCTGCCAGTCGACTCATTGATGCATTTGCCTAATGATGGAACCCACTCTCCAGATCCCACCACTAAGGGAGAGATAACTCAACTGCAACATAAAGCATCTATCAGTATTCCTCACTTTCCCTCGAAATATAGAAAACCAGCAATGGCTCAGCTGTTAATTTCCCCCCACACACGATACAGTTCTCTGGCTGATTGCACCTGGCTTATAAGTGTTTTGTCTGCTGAAATCCAGTTTCCATTGCATGTTACAGCTATCAAGTAAACCTCTTTGAAGATGTGCCCACATAGCAGCTAAAACTAACACACAGTTCAACCTTTCTCTTAGAAACTGTCATAGTGGGAAAAAGTAGGAATTCTGTTGATATGAAATTAGTGTAGGAGTAATATGACCATAATATAATATATACTGAACAAAAATATAAATGCAACATGTAAAGTGTTGGTCCCATTTTTCATGAGCTGAAATAAAAGATCCCAGAAATGTTCCATTAGCACATAAAGCTTATTTCTCTCAAATGTTCTAAAAAATTTGTTTACATCCCTGTTAGTGAGCATTTCTCCTTTGCCAAGATAATCCATCCACCTAGACAGGTGTGGCATATCAAGAAGCTGATTAAACAGCATGATCATTACATAGGTGCACCTTGTGCTGGGGACAATAAAAGGCAACTCTAAAATGTGCAGTTGTGTCACACAACACAATGCCACAGATGTTTTGAGGGAGTGTTCAATTGGAATGCTGACTGCAGGAATATCCACCAGAACTGTTGCCAGAGAATTGAATGTTAATTTTTCTACCATAAGCCGCCTCCAAAGTCGTTTTAGAGAAACATCCGACTGGCCTCACAACCGCAGACCACGTGTAACCACGACATCGCTGGACCTCCACATTCGGCTTCTTCACCTGCGGGATCAGCTGAGGAGTATTTCTGTCTGTAAAAGCCCTTTTGTGGGGGAAAAATAATTCTGATTGGCTGGGCCTGGCTCCACAGTGAGTGGACCTGGCTCTCAAGTGGGTGGGCCTATGCCCTCCCAGGACCACCTATGGCTGCACCCCTGCCTAGTCATGTGAAATCCATAAATTAGGGCCTAATGAATAGACTGATTTCCTTCTAAGAAGTGTAACTCAGTAAAATCTTTTAAATTGTTTCATGTTGCATTTATATTGTTGTTCAGTATATAATCTGAATCCATAATTATGTGAATGCTATAGGCCCTTAAGCATATTCGATGGGTTTAGCCAAGGTAGCGAGCCTTGCGTCGTCACTCAGAATACTATAAGTTACTATAAGTTGTGTCCAAGATAGCCGTTATGCAATCATTAAGAGGCTAAGAGCTAATATCTTGTGATCAATTAGATGATTGACTTTGCATCTCTGACTTAAGGCTAACTCAGAGACCAAGCATACACTACATGACCAAACGTATGTGGACACCTGCTCGTCAAACATATCATTCCAAAATCAAGGGCATTAATATGGAGATGGTCCCTCCTTTGATTTTATAATAGCCTCCACTCTTCTGGGAAGGCTTTCCACTAGATTTGGAACATTGCTGCAGGGACTTGCTTCCATTCAGCCACACAAGCACTTGTGAGGTCAGGCACTGATGTTGGCTGATTTGCATGGCTCACAGTTGGCGTATCAATTCATCCCAACGGAGTTCGACGGGTTTGAAGTCAGGGCTCTGTGCAGGCCATTCAAGTTCTTCCACACTGATCTCGACAAACCATTTCTGTATGGACCTCGCTTTGTACACGGTGGCATTGTCAGGCTGAAACAGGAAAGGGCCTTTCCCAAACTGTTGCCACAAAGTTGGAATCATGGAATCATCTAGAATGTCATTGTATGCTGTAGCGTTAAGATTTCCCTTCATTGGAACTAAGGGGCCTAGCCTGAACCATGAACAACAGCCCCAGACCATTTTTCATCATCCACCAAACTGTACAGTTGACACTATGCATTCGGGCAGGTAGCGTTCTCCTGGCGCCCGTCAAACCCAGGTTTGTCCATTACACTGCCAGATGGTGAAGCGTGATTCATCACTCCAGAGAATGTGTTTCCACTGCTCCAGAGTCCAATGGTGGTGAGCTTTACACCACTCCAGCCGACGCTTGGCATTTAGCATTGTGATCTTAGGCTTGTGTGCGGCTGCTCGGCCATGGAAACCTATTTCATGACGCTCCCGACGAACAGGTCTTGTGCTGACGTTGCTTCCAGAGGCAGTTTGGATTTCAGTAGTGAGTGTTGCACCCCAGAACAGAAAATATGCTAATCTGAGGCGCTGTCCTCAGACAATCGAATGCCAGAAACACCATCATGCCAGAAACCCTAGACCCACTCCAAGTTGCATACCGCCCCAACAGATCCACAGATGACGCAATCTCAATCGCACTCCACACTGCCCTTTCCCACCTGGACACCTATGTGAGAATGCTGTTCATTGATTACAGCTCAGCGTTCAACACCATAATCCCCCCTAAGCTCATCACTAAGCTAAGGACCCTGGGACTAAACACCTCCCTATGCAACTAGATCCCGGACTTCCTGATGGGTCACCCCAGGTGGTAAGGGTAGGCAACAAAACATCTGCCACGCTGATCCTTAACACTGGGGCCCCTCAGGGCTGCGTGCTTAGACCCTTCCTGTACTCCCTGTTCACCCACAAATGTGTGGCCAAGCACGACTCTAACACCATCATTAAGTTTGCTGACGACACAACAGTGGTAGGCCCGATCTCCGACAACGATGAAACAACCTATAGGAAGGAGGTTAGAGACCTGGCAGTGTGGTGCCAGGAAAACAACCTCTCTCTCAATGTGAGCAAGACAAGGTAGCTGATCGTGGACTATAGGAAAAGGACGGCCGAACAGGCCCCCATTAACATCGACAGGACTGAAGTGGAGTGGGTCGAGAGTTTCAAGTTCCTTGGTGTCAACATCACCAACAAACTATCATGGTCCAAACACACCAACACAGTCGTGAAGAGGGCACGACAACACATTTTCCCCCTTAGGGGAATGAAAAGATTTGGAATGGGTCCCCAGATCCTCAAAAAGTTCTACAGCTGCACCATCGAGAGCATCCTGACAGGTTGCATCACCGACTGGTATGGCAACTGCTCGGCATCTGACCGTTAGGCGCTACAGAGGGTAGTGCGTAAGGCCCAGTACATCACTGGGGCCAAGCTTCCTGCTATCCAGGACCTATATACTAGGTGGTGTAAGAGGAAGGCCCAAAACATTGTCAAATATAGTCACCCAAATCATGGACTGTTCTCTCTGCTACCGCACGGCAAGCGGTACCGGAGCGGCAAGTCTGGGACCAAAAGGCTCTTCAACAGTTTTTACCTCCAAGCGATAAGACTGCTGAACTACAAAACTAATTGAATGGCTACCCAGTCTATTTACATTGACCCCCCCCCCCCTTTTGTTTTTACACTGCCTTCACTTGCTGTTTATCTATTCATAGTGACTTTACAAATTAGATCAAATAACCTCTACACCTGCACATTGAGTCGGTACAGGTAACCCCTGTATATCGACCCCCTGTATATAGAGAAATGAAGGCTACTCCATGAGAGAAATTGGCAAGAAACTGAAGATCTTGAACAACGCTGTGTACTACTCCCTTCACAGAACAGCACAAACTGGCTCTAACCAGAATAAAAAGAGGAGTGGGAGGCCCCGGTGCACAACTGAGCAAGAGGACAAGTAAATTAGAGTGTCTACTTTAAGAAACAGACGCCTCACAAGTCCTCAACTGGCATCTTCATTAAATAATACCCGCAAAACACAAGTCTCAACGTCAACAGCAAAAAGGCGACTTCAGGATGCTGGCCTTCTAGGCAGAGTTCCTCTGTCCAGTGTATGTGTTCTTTTGCCCATCTTAATCTTTTCTTTTTATTGGCCAGTCTGAGAAATGGTTTTATTTGGAACTCTGCCTAGAAGGCCAGCATACTGGAGTTGCCTCTTCACTGTTGACGTTGAGACTGGTGAAATTTTATTTGTATTTTTTATTTCACCTATATTTAACCAGGTAGGCTAGCTGAGAACAAGTTCTCATTTGCTACTGTGACCTGGCCAAGATAAAGCATAGCAATTCGACACATACAACAACAGAGTTACACAGGGAATAAAGAAAACATACAGTCAATAATACAGTAGAACAAAAGAAAACAGAGTCTATATACAGTGAGTGCAAATGAGGTAAGATAAGGGAGTTAAGGCAATAAATAGGCCATGGTGGCGAAATCATTACAATATAGCAATTAAACACTGGAATGGTAGATGTGCAGAAGATGAATGATCAAGCAGAGATACTGGGGTGCAAAGGAGCAAGATAAATACATACAGTATGGGGATGAGGTAGGTAGATAGATGGACTGTTTACAGATGGGCTATGTACAGGTGCAGTGATCTGTGAGCTGCTCTGACAGCTGGTGCTTAAAGCTAGTGAGGGTCTATGAGTCTCCAACTTCAGAGATTTTTGCAGTTCATTCCAGTCATTGGCAGCAGAGAACTGGAAGGAAAGACGACCAAAGGAGGAATTGGCTTTGGGGGTGACCAGTGAGATATACCTGCTGGAGCACGTGCTACGAGTGGGTGCTGCTATGGTGACCAGTGAATTGAGATAAATCGGGGCTTTACCTAGCATAGACTTGTAGATAATCTGTAGCCAGTGGGTTTGGCGACGAGTATGAAGCGAGGGCCAACCAACGAGAGCATACAGGTCGCAGTGGTGGGTAGTGTATGGGGCTTTGGTGACAAAACGGATGGCACTGTGATAGACTGCATCCAATTTGTTGAGCAGAGTGTTGGAGGCTATTTTATAGATGACATCACCGAAGTCGAGGATCGGTAGGATGGTCAGTTTTACGAGGGTATGTTTGGCAGCATGAGTGAAGGATGCTTTGTTGCGATATAGGAAGCCGATTCTAGATTTAATTTTGGATTGGAGATGCTTAATGTGAGTCTGGAAGGAGAGTTTACAGTCTAACTAGACACCTACGTATTTGTAGTTGTCCACGTATTCTAAGTCAGAGCCATCCAGAGTAGTGATGCTGGACAGGCGAGCCGGTGTCTGCAGTGATCGATTGAATAGCATGCATTTAGTTTTACTTGCCTTTAAGAGCAGTTGGAGGCCACGGAAGGAGAGTTGCATGGCATTGAAGCTCGTCTGGAGGTTAGTTAACACCGTGTCCAAAGAGGGGCCAGAAGTATACAGAATGGTGTCGTCTGCGTAGAGGTGGATCAGAGAATCACCAGCAGCAAGGGCGACATCATTGATGTATACAGAGAAGAGAGTCGGCCTGAGAATTGAACCCTGTGGCACCCCCATAGAGACTGCCAGAGGTCCGGACAACAGGCCCTCCGATTTGACACACTGAACTCTATAAGAGAAGTAGTTGGTAAACCAGGCGAGGCAATCATTTGAGAAACCAAGGCTGTCGAGTCTGCTAATAAGAATGTGGTGATTGACAGAGTCGAAAGCCTTGGTCAGGTCGATGAATACGGCTGCACAGTAATGTCTCTTATCGATAGTGGTTATGATGTCGTTTAGGACCTTGAGCGTGGCTGAGGTGCACCCATGACCAGTTCTGAAACCAGATTGCATAGTGGAGATGGTACGGTGGGATTCGAAATGGTCGGTAATCTGTTTGTTAACTTGGCTTTCGAAGACCTTAGAAAGACAGGGTAGGATAGTTATAGGTCTGTAGCAGTTTGTGTCTAGAGTGTCACCCCCTTTGAAGAGGGGGATGACCGCGGCAGCTTTCCAATCTTTGGGAATCTCAGACGATACGAAAGAGAGGTTAAACAGGCTAGTAATAGGTGTTGCAACAATTTCGGCAGATCATTTTAGAAAGAGAGGGTCCAGATTGTCTAGCCCGGCTGATTTATAGGGGTCCAGATTTTGCAGCTCTTTCAGAACATCAGCTATCTGGATTTGGGTGAAGGAGAAATGGTGGGGGCTTTGGCGGGTTGCTGTGGAGGGTGCCGGGCAGTTGACCGGGGTAGGGGTAGCCAATTACTTGTTCATTATTTAACCCTCTGTTCCCCCATGTTTGTTTGTTTGAGTGATTGTTTGTTTGTAATACGGTCCGTTATTGTGGGCTTGCATGTTTGCTTTGTATTTGTGAATATTTGAGTAAATTACGTTTATTACTCACATCTGCTGTCCTGCGCCTGACTCCTCTACACCGGCTACACACAGGCAATATTACAGAATCACTCACCAACGAATGGAGTCAGCAGGAGCAGACGCCCTCCCTGTGGTGGTAGAGGAGCGCATCCAGCAGCATGCGACCATGTTGCAACGTCTGGGCACCGCCATGGATCGCGTGCTGCAGACGATGGATCGTTGGGAGAGAGGAGGAGGTCTTCCAGCACCTCCACCAGCCCCACTACAGCAGGCCCCACTGTCCACCCCTTCTTCACCCGGTCCCAGCGGGATTCGGCTCGCGCTCCCGAGGGATGATGGGACGGCTGCCGGATGCCAGGGGTTCCTACTCCAGCTGGAACTACCTGGTGACTGTCCACCCAGCTCCTTCGGGATGTGAGAGTGTGTAAGCCCTCGTCTCCTGCCTCTCAGGCAAAGCCCTGGAGTGGGCCAACACCGTATGGAGTGAAGGAGATGCGGCCTTGGACCATTACGCAGAGTTCACCAGCCGTTTCGGGCAGTTTTCGACAACCCGCCTGAGGTTCGAGCAGCGGGTGAACTTCTGTTCCACCTGAGGCAGGGGACGAGGAGCATGCAGGATTTCGCTTTGGACTTCCAGACCCTGGCCGCCAGCGCAGGATGGAATGACAGGGTCCTGATCGATCACTACCGGTGCAGTCTGCGCAAAGACGTCTGTCGGGAGACGGCCTGCCGAGACACCACCCTCACGTTGGACCAGCTGGTGGACCTGTCCATCTGGCTGGACAACCTGCTGGCTACCCGCAGCCGTCCGGATCAAGGCCTGTCAATTCCATCCCCCAGGGCGACCGGAGGAGGGGCCATTCCTTGCACCATCTGTGGCCGCAGAGGGCACACTGCTGGTTGGTGCTGGGGGGGTTCCTCAGGGAGTTACCCCAGGTGAGTTGGCACCAGGCTCACCCAGAGCCCCCTGTTGCTCACATGTATGTGTTTATTACATTTCTTGAGTTTTCCCCGCATTCCCAGCATAAGGCGCTCGTATATTCAGGCACAGCTGGGAATTTTATTGACCGTTCATTTGCCTATAGTTTAGGGATCCCCCTTGTTCCTGTGGATATGCCCTTCCCTGTGCACACCCTAGATAGTCGACCATTAGGGTCATGACCCCACTATTTCGTGACAACAGAGGACTCTCAAGGAGTGGTCACGAAAGTGCTCAGGGAGGTTTGTAGGGGTTTCCATCGGTGCGACTACGGTGGAAAGTCCAGACCAGGTCTCCACCGTGCGCATCCCCTCAGAATATGCCAATTTGGCTCTCACCTTCTGTAAGAAGAAGGCGACTCAATTACCACCCCATCGACGGGGGGATTGTGCGATAAATCCCTTGGTAGACGCAGTACTTCGCAGGAGTCATGTGTATCCTCTGTCACAGGAGGAGACGGCGGCTATGGAAACATATGTCTCTGAATCCCTGGGGCAGGGATACATTCGCCCCTCCACTTCACCTGCCTCCTCGAGTTTCTTTTTTGTGAAGAAGAAGGATGGAGTTCTGCGCCCGTGTATTGACTATCGGGGTGTCAATCAAATCACGGTGAAGTACAGCTACCCGCTGCCTCTCATCGCCATTGCGATTGAGTCAATGCACGGGGTGCGCTTCTTCACAAAATTGGATCTCAGGAGCGCTTACAACCTGGTGCGTATCCGGGAGGGGGACGAGTGGAAGACGGCATTTAGTACCACCTCAGGGCACTATGAGTACCTCGTCATGCCGTACGGGTTGATGAATGCACCATTAGTCTTCCAATCCTTTGCTGACGAGATTTTCCGGGACCTGCATGGGTAGGGTGTAGTGGTGTATATCGACAACACCCTGGTGCGCAGGGTGCTTGGTCGACTGTTGAAGCATGACCTGTACGTCAAGGCTGAGAAATGTCTGTTCTTCCAACAGTCCATCTCCTTCCTAGGGTACCGCATTTCCACGTCAGGGGTGTAGATGGAGAGTGACCGCATTTCAGCCATGCGTAATTGGCCGACTCCCACCATGGTAAAGGAAGTGCAGCGGTACCTAGGGTTTGTCAACTACTACTGGAGGTTTATCCGGGGCTTTGGTCAGGTAGCGGCTCCCATTACCTCACTGCTGAAGGGGGGGACCTGTGCAACTGCAGTGGTCAGCTGAGGCGGACAGGGCTTTTGGTCATCTGAGGGCTCTGTTCTGTCCGAGGCTGGGATAGGTGTTGTGCTCTCTCAGCGCTCGGGTACGCCACCAAAGCTCCGCCCCTGTGCCTTCTTTTCGAAGAAGCTCAGCCCGGCGGAGCAAAACTATGATGTGGGGGACCAGGAGCTGTTGGCTGTTGTCAAGGCTCTGAAGGCGTATATACATTCGCTTGAGGGGGCAAGACACCCTTTTCTCATCTGGACTGACCACCGCTATCTGGAGTACATCCGGGCGGCGAGGAGACTGAACCCTTGCCAGGCAAGGTGGGCCATGTGTTTTACCCGTTTTGTGTTCACCCAGTCCTACCGACCAGGTTTCCAGAACGCTAAGGCAGACGCACTGTCCCGGATGTATGACACAGAGGAGCGGTCCATGGATCACACTCCCATACTCCCGGCCTCTTGCCTGGTGGCACCGGTAGTGTGGAAGCTGGACGTGGACATCAAGCAGGCGTTACGGACAGAGCCCACTCCTCTCCAGTGTCCAGTTGGGCATCTGTATGTTCCGTCTGCTGTCCGCGACCGGTTGATCTATTGGGCTCACACGTCACCCTCCTCTGGTCATCCTGGCATCGGTCGGACAGTGCGCTGTCTTAGTGGGAAGTACTGGTGGTCCACCTTGGCCTTCATTGCTGCTGGAGTTCCACCGTCTCCATCCAGATCGCCCTGCGCCTTGTCCTCCGGGTCGTCCCCAAGGTCGGTGTCTGTGCGCTGCTGGTGTCCCTAGTGCACAGGGACACCTGCGTACTGTCACGACTTCCGCCAATGTCGGTCCCTCTCCTTGATTGGGTGGCGTTCGGCGGTCGACATCACCGGCCTTCTAGCCATCGCCGATTCATTTTCCATTTGTTTTGTCCTTGTCTTACAAACCTGGTTTCATTCCCCAATTACTTGTTCATTATTTAACCCTCTGTTCCCCCATGTTTGTTTTTGAGTGATTGTTTGTTTGTTTGTAATACGGTCCGTTATTGTGGGCTCGCATATTTGCGTTGTATTTTTGAATATTTGAGTAAATTACATTTATTACTCACATCTGCTGTCCGACTACTCTACACCAGCTACACACAGGCAATATTACAGCTATCATACTCTAATTCCACTGATTTCAAAACTTGATCCTCCAGAAAGTGGAGAGCAACACTTATGCAGCTGAACTACACAATACATGTTTTTTTTTAAGTCAAGTTCAACAGGATTACCAACACAGACTGACAAGCTCAAATAGACAGAAGCCTTCAATATGGCAGACCAATCCAAACTCCTCTCTCAGCATATCCAGCCCAGTCATTATCTCAGCCAATCATGGCTAGTGGGAAGGTTGCTGAATTTTTCTGTGGCTTAACCAACAAGGCTTGAAATGTAACAATTCTATTCACAGATGGCATACAACATTGTTATTGAGGCACATGAAAGTTTGTATGGTCGAGGAGGCATTTCTGCCCAAAAACACATATTGATTAAAAACATTTTAAATTACCTTCAAACGGCTCACCTGTGAAGACGTGACTTGCGACATACGCCTAATTTCCTGAATCGGGTCACATTTGAAATGCAAGCTGCCAAGACAATGAGGTCAGCTTTATTTAAAACCTAAAGAATCTCCACTAAAGTTATCTGTACATAAATATTATGAGGAGAATTCACAAGGTTGTCTATGACTGTCTAGATGTGTCTAGGAAAATCGGAGTGATTTGTTTTGAAAACGAGGCTGTAACAAAGCCAAAGGCTGTGCAACAAACAGCTAGCGATGGTCATGATGACCTTGCCCACGCTCTGTGTAAGGAGTGCATGTGTAGTGTAGCCACCAGCAAGTAAACAGCCACTAAAACAAGAGGAGCACGATTTGTTCTTATGGTTATTGGCTGGCAAACCTACACTTGTGGGGGCATAGCTGTGTGTGTGTGTGTGTGTGTGTGTGTGTGTGTGTGTGTGTGTGTGTGTGTGTGTGTGTGTGTGTGTGTGTGTGTGTGTGTGTGTGTGTGCGCATGTGTGTACATGTGTACATGTGTAAGTACACATGCCTTGCATTTCGAAATGTATAAATCCGATACTTTATAATCAGATAGAAATTCATAGCATATAGAAATAAATAAATCACATGAGTAAATCATAAGTAAATCACAACCTCATGCAGACTATCAGTACACATAACATGAACATGATACAGTGGGGCAAAAAAGTATTTAGTCATCCACCAATTGTGCAAGTTCTCCCACTTAAAACGATGAGAGAGGCCTGTAATTTTCATCAAAGGTACACGTCAACTATGACAGACAAAATGAGAAAAAAAATCCAGAAAATCACATTGTAGGATTCTTTATGAATTTATTTGCAAATTATGGTGGAAAATAAGTATTTGGTCACCTACAAACCAGCAAGATTTCTGGCCCTCACAGACCTGTAACTTCTTCTTTAAGAGGCTCCTCTGTCCTCCACTCGTTACCTGTATTAATGGCACCTGTTTGAACTTGTTATCAGTATAAAAGACACCTGTCCACAACCTCAAACAGTCACACTCCAAACTCCACTATGGTCAAGACCAAAGAGCTGTCAAAGGACACCAGAAACAAAATTTAGACCTGCACCAGGCTGGGAAGACTGAATCTGCAATAGGTAAGCAGCTTGGTTTGAAGAAATCAACTGTGGGAGCAATTATTAGGAAATGGAAGACATACAAGACCACTGATAATCTCCCTCGATCTGGGGCTCCACGCAAGATCTCACCCCGTGGGGTCAAAATGATCACAAGAACAGTGAGCAAAAATCCCAGAACCACACGGGGGGTCCTCGTGAATGACCTGCAGAGAGCTGGGACCAAAGTAACAAAGCCTACCATCAGTAAAACACTACGCCGCCAGGGACTCAAATCCTGCAGTGCCAGATGTGTCCCCCTGCTTAAGCCAGTACATGTCCAGGCCCGTCTGAAGTTTGCTAGAGAGCATTTGGATGATCCAGAAGAGGATTGGGAGAATGTCATATGGTCAGATGAAACCAAAATATAACTTTTTGGTAAAAACTCAACTCGTCGTGTTTGGAAGACAAAGAATGCTGAGTTGCATCCAAAGAACACCATACCTACTGTGAAGCATGGGGGTGGAAACATCATGCTTTGGGGCTGTTTTTCTGCAAAGGGACCAGGACGACTGATCCGTGTAAAGGAAAGAATGAATTGGGCCATGTATCGTGAGATTTTGAGTGAAAACCTCCTTCCATCAGCAAGGACATTGAAGATGAAACATGGCTGGGTCTTTCAGCATGACAATGATCCCAAACACACCACCCGGGCAACGAAGGAGTGGCTTCGTAAGAAGCATTTCAAGGTCCTGGAGTGGCCTAGCCGGTCTCCAGATCTCAACCCTATAGAAAATCTTTGGAGGGAGTTGAAAGTCCGTGTTGCCCAGCAACAGCCCCAAAACATCACTGCTCTAGAGGAGATCTGCATGGAGGAATGGGCCAAAAAACCAGCAACAGTGTGTGAAAACCTTGTGAAGACTTACAGAAAACGTTTGACCTGTGTCATTGCCAACAAAGGGTATATAACAAAGTATTGAGATAAACTTTTGTTATTGACCAAATACTTATTTTCCACCATAATTTGCAAATAAATTCATAAAAAATCCTACAATGTGATTTTCTGGATTTTTTTTCTCATTTTGTCTGTCATAGTTGAAGTGTACCTATGATGAAAATTACAGGCCTCTCTCATCTTTTTAAGTGGGAGAACTTGCACAATTGGTGGCTGACTAAATACTTTTTTGCCCCACTGTATGTAACTAACTAACGTGATGGGGTTAATAAGAATAAATATGATTTGCATTGTCTTCAGACAACATATATGTCTAACTGTACAGTATGTACAGTTAAAGTAGAAAGATTACATACACTTAGGTTGAGGTCTTTAAAACTCGTTTTTCAACGCAGCCGTCATACCGCTCAGGAAAGAGACGCGCTTTGTCTCCTAGAAATGAATGTACTTTGGTGTGAAAAGTGCAAATCAATCCCAGAACAACAACCCAGGACCTTGTGAAGATGCTGGAGGAAACGGGTACAAAAGTATCTATATCCACAGTAAAACGAGTCCTATATCGACATAACCTGAAAGGCCGCTCAGAAAGGAAGAAGCCACTGTTCAAAAACCGCCATAAAAAAGACAGACTACGGTTTGCAACTGCACTTGGGGTCAAAGATCGTACTTTTTGGAGAAATGTTCTCTGGTCTGATGAAACAAAAATAGAACTGTTTGGCCATAATGACCATTGTTATGTTTGGAGGAAAAAGGGGGAGGCTTGCAAGCCGAAGAACACCATCCCAACCGTGAAGCACGGGGGTGGCAGCATCATGTTGTGGGGGTGCTTTGTTTCAGGAGGGACTGGTGCACTTCACAAAATAGATGGCATCCTGAAGCAGAAAAAATATGTGGATATATTGAAGCAACATCTCAAGACATCAGTCAGGAAGTTAAAGCTTGGTCGCAAATGGGTCTTCCAAATGGACAATGACCCCAATCATACTTTCAAAATTGTGGCAAAATGGCTTAAGGACAACAAAGTCAAGGTATTGGAGTGGCCATCACAAAGACCTGACCTCAATCCCATAGAAAATTTGTGGGCAGAACTGAAAAAGAGTGTGCGAGCAAAGAGGCCTAAAATCCTGACTCAGTTACACGAGCTCTGTCAGAAGGAATAGGCTAAAAATTCAACCAACTTATTGTGGGGAGCTTGTGGAAGGCTACCCGAAACATTTGACCGAAGTTAAACAATTTAAAGGCAATGCTACCAAATACTAATTGAGTGTATGTTAACTTCTGACCCACTGGGAATGTGATGAAAGAAATAAAATCTGAAATACATCATTCTCTCTACTATTATTCTGACATTTCACATTTTTAAATAAAGTGGTGATCCTAACTGAACTAAGACAGGGAACTTTTACTCGGATTAAATGTCAGGAATTGTGAAAAACTGAGTTAAAATGTATTTGGCTAAGGTGTATGTAACCTTCCGACTTCAACTGTACATAGATCTACAAATGGGGAGGGTCTAATGCTAACCAAGGTTGTTATCTTTGACAATTCCAATACAGAGGACAGCTACAGTCCTGTAAGGATGAGTCGGTAGATAAATACAAGTGATTGACATTTGAGCAATTCAGTGGCACATCCTCTAAATCAGGGATCATCAACTAGATTCAGCCGGAACATAATTAGAAATAATTTGAAAACTGCAAATTGACCGCAAGAAGACCAAACAGTTGTAATGTTTGACTAAAACATAATCATTTCAAAACTTGCTTACATTTGTATATGATCATGTGTCTCTCTATTATGCGTGGGAATACTTGGGAACAGATTTCTTAAATAAAAGTTACTTGGAGTTGATCTCCTGGTGTTTTATGTATGACAATGAACGTTTAAAATATATATATATATATATATATATATATATATATATATATACGTTTTGTTGTTGTTGAAAACTTGGGGGCCAAATAAAACCGTCAGTTGGGGAACGCTGCTCTAGATTGACCACAGCAGAAGCTCGAGGAGGACATTTACATTTCACATTTTAGTCATTTAGCAGATGCTCTTATGCAGATCGACTTTCATTCATCTTAAGATAGCTAGGTGAAGTACAGATGATGCAAGCTTCGACTGGAAGGCTGTGAAGTGTGTGTAGGAGCGTGGTGACATGGGGCTGCAGCATTCTAGATAAGTAACAGGGGTTTGATGGCACAAGCAGGGAGCCCAGCCAACAGAGAGTTGCAATAGTCTAGATGGTAGATGACAAGTGCCTAGATGGCGAGACCTGCGCCGCTTCCTGTGTGGGGAGAGAATCATTTCTTTGATGCTTGCAAAGAACGAAATGGTGTTGTGCAGGGTCACACCAAGGTTCTTTGCACTCTGGGAGGGGGACACATTGGAGTTGTCAACCGAGATGGAGAGGTCTTGGCTCGGTTTTGTTGAGGTTGAGATTGAGGTGGTGGGCCAACATCCAAGCTGAGATGTCTGCCATGCACGCAGAGATGCGTGTCTCCACCTGGGTGTCAGAAGGGGGGAAGGAGAAGAGTAGATGAGTGTCTTCCACATAGGACAACAGGTTATCGGACAGGGAATTACTTGCCTTTTATCTGGTTAAAAGCCACAGATCGATCAAGGAATATTATTGCAAGGTTAGTCCAGACGTGCATACAATGATGGTGGACTTCTTGAAGTGAACAGATATTGTGGTGTGTAGATAATAAACAAACAGATGCTAGCTTATGTTGCCATCCCAGCAAGGCTAACAGTATTTCATCCTACCACATCAAAACAGATTTCATTGGGCATATTTATTGCCCCAGGCTTTGTATGCACACTGATACTTGAACATACTGAAATATCCACTAAGTGTTGGCTATCATAGAAGGCATGACTTTGGATCATCACAACAAATCTAAATACATAATGTACACTTGGTTCCCCCTCAAATATCCATGACGAAGAGTTGTTATTTCCATCGATATTGAGGAAACACAACTTGAGCTCCAATTGAATGTTGATGAATGAACCAAATTGCCCTGAAATGGCACGTATGCCAGAAATGAAGCTGTCACAAAACTGGTAAAGTGCTGTGTTGACAGCATTGTAAAAAAAGCTTACATCACAATTGAGTGTGTTTGTCCATTGATGTACACTGAGTGTACAGTACAAAACATTAAGGACACCTGCTCTTTACATGACAGACTGACCAGGTGAATCTAGTTGAAAGCTATGATCCCTTATTGACGTCACTTGTTAAATTTACTTCAATCAGTGTAGATGAAGGGGGCGAGACAGCTTAAAGAATAATTTTTACACCTTGAGTAAATTGAGGCATGGATTGTGTATGTGTGCCAGCTAAAGCAAAAGAACACTCCGTTATGTTCACAACCACATATACTTTGAATTCGCGAAAAGTGGGAGGTGTGGTTAAGAAACATTGGCATATTTTATCATCGGACCCAGCTTTGCCGGCTGAATTTAAGAATCCACCACTCATTGTGTATAGGAGAGGTCGCAATTTACGCGATAAATTGGTTCATGCCAACTGCCAGCCACGAAAGAAAATCAGCCAGGCTCTTTTACGCCCTCTACCAAATGGTAGCTATAAATGTAGAGGATGCGCACAGTGCAACAATATGATGAAGTGTGAATATTTCTGCCACCCACACACAGGAAAACGGTTTCAAATTAACGATATCATCACGTGCACCACCACCCATGTTATTTACATTATTAAATGTCCATGTGGGCTCTGTCGGTAAAACCTCCCGCTCTCTCAAACAGAGAATTAGTGAACATAAAAGTTCATAAAAGTTCAATCAGGAGAAACGACAGGGATTATCCAGTCGCAGTACATTTTAATGACCGAAAGCATGACATTTCTACCTTTAGATTTTGTGGTATAGAGAAAGTCAAGATATCAGACAGGGGAGGTGATATTAATAATACTCTGAGCAAAAGAGAATGTTTTGGGATTTTCACCCTCCAGACATTATTTCCTAAAGGACTTAATGATGAAATGCCTATGTATGTTATGTTGTGAATTTAAAATATGTTCCTATCTAAGATTACTTTGTTTTTTCGTATGATGTACCCAATGATTAATGAAAACTTGCTATGTTCTCGTTGTGATTTTATGGACGTGTTCGGAGCGTCTTGTTTATACACTTTTGTAATATTTGTGAAATGCATATTGTTATGTTTGGTAGCACTTATTTATTTTTCCTTTGCCTCCAACTCCTTTCCATACGTGGAACGGATGTCGGTGGGGCTAGGTCTACATAGAGGTGCTGGTTTCAGAAAATTCACAAAAGCTCTGACGAAAGCCGTTAGGCCAATACGTAAGCTTATTAAATATCAGTGATACTATCAAGAACAGTGTGTGGTTTCCTCTTTTTCCTTCATCCTGTATGTGTGCCATTCAAAGGGTGTAGACAAAATATTTAAATGCCTTTGAATGGGGTATAGTAGGTAGTAGCTGCCAGGCGCACCGGTTTGTGTCAAGAACTGCAAAGTTGCTGGGTTATTCACTCAACAGTTTCCCGTGTGTATGAAGAATGGACCACCACCCAAAGGACATTCAGTCCACTTGACAACTGTGGGAAGCATTGGAGTCAACATGGGCCAGCATCCCTGTGGAACGCTTTTGACATCTTATAGAGTCCATGCCCCAAAGAATCGAGGCTGTTCTGATGGGAAAAGGGTGGTGCAACAAGATATTAGAAGGTGTTCTTAATGTTTTGTACACGGTGTATATGCCATGGTGTTTGCTAGGGTTTGCGAGTGGGTGAAAATATTCGAATTTAAAAGATCTCTTTCAATATAAAATCCCCACAGTAATAATGATATATAATCCTATGGTAAATTTAGTTTAGTTTTTTTGTCCTTTGCTCATCATCCTGTGCTCAACAAACATGTTTGAAATCAGGGATGTACACAGTTGCTCAGTGCAAAAATAAAGTACCATGGGAATCTTTCTGCTGTCCCTAGAACATAACTGAACTGTGATGACAAACCTATACAGTTACTGTATGTACCATAGATGGGTTGACTGATGGTAGTAGGGCTACCATAACAAGCTTGTCGAAGCAAGTTGTTGGCAACAGTGCTGTTAGTCCATTTAACTTCACCCAATGTATACAGTGTCCATCTAAGGACAACTCCAAGTGACTACTATGGTCATGTGACTGTCCAAATATGGACACCATAAACAAATCCAGAATGCTGCAGTGTGTTTAATGAGGTAGAAAAACAACTGCAATTCTATCAATCAAATGATGTTTATGTTTTGAGATATCAGCTTAAGGTTGACACTTAATAACCTTTAAGAAATTTGAACGTTTAGCTATTAGGGAAATAAAGACGTCCATTTTGCTCTTTAAGCAGGTTTATCCGTTTAATCTGGTCATTATTTACCCCCCCCCAAAATGAAATCAGTGCTATTGCCTTAAAAGAGAACAATCAGAAAGTATATGCATACAATTGTGCCTGTGTGCAATTTTTAAGGACCTCGGGCATCCACTGGGGGAATTAACTTTTTTGTTTCAGCGACTCCTCTTCTGAAAATGTCATGGATTTGAACAGAGACTGTGTACAAGCTACAAATCGATAGGGAATTATTTCACAAGCTAGTAATAGTTGAACCGGCTAAATGTATGTCTTAATATTTTAGTGGCCCTGAAAAAACCTCAGGGCTATCTCAGTTTTGATAAGTGATGAGAAGTTACGTCGGGTTGAATCTCCACATTACGCTTTCAAGTGATGGATAATAGCCAAGATTTTTCTGAATGCTGTAGTGTAGGTAAACGTATCCCTGCTTGAGTAGCTGTGTAAAGCCACATACTCTGAGCATAAAGACATGTATTTTCATACAAATTTCCCGCTAACAATACTGACAATTTGAAAGTATGTCCAGTTAAATTATTCTTCGGCCTTCCAGTACACCATGGCTCCATAATCTCCGAATTTTCATGTGGAATTGTGACGTCAGACCACTTTGTGAATCGGCCACATAATTGCGTTGTCAATAGTCTCATAGGGATCCCAAGGTATCTTTATTAAGCCTGTGAGTTGTGAGTGTCAGAAAATTACATGGCACACTGTGGCAAATAGCCTAGCAGTGAAGAGTGTTGGGCCAATAACTGAAATGTGTCTGGTTTGAATCCCCTAGCCGACTAGTTAACAAATCTGTTGATGTGCCTTAGAGCAAGTCACTTAACCCTAATTGCTCCTGTAAGTCACTCTTGAAAAGTGTCTGCTAAAATGTAAATCAATGAAACCAATCTAACAGTTTGTCTGTAATATGACTGCTGATATTATCTTTTCATTGAGTAACAGTAATTCAACCTGTCATTTTCACACAACCCTTATCACTGCAAACAATTAAGTTTACCCTGTATGGACATTGTCGATAATTCTAATATCAAAATAAATCTCCTGGCCTCCTGTGTGGTCCAGCGGTCTAAATGAGGCGCCACTACAGACCCGGGTTCGATCCCAGGCTGTGTCACAGATGACCGTGACCGGGAGACCCATGAGGCAGTGCACAATTGGCACAGCGTCGTCCGGGTTAGGAGTGGGTTTGGCCGGCCGGGATTTCCTTGTGGCGCTCTGGTAACTCCTTGTGGTGGGCCGGGCGCCTGCAAGCTGACCTCGGTCGCCAGGTGGACGGTGTTTCCTCTGACACATTGGTGCGGCTGGCTTCCGGGTTAAGCTAGCAGTGTGTTATGAAGCAGTGCGGCTTGGCAGGGTCATGTTTCCGAGGACACATGGTTCTCGACCTTCGCCTCTACCGTAGGCACAAGACTGTAACTACCAATTGGATATCACGAAATTGTGGAGAAGAAGGGGTAAAACTACCAAGAAATAAAAATACAAATGTAATCTCCTGTATACCCCTGATAAAAGACGTCACTCACCCTGACTAGCTGAGACAGATAAATTATTCATAAACAAATGGATGATCTGTCAATCAAGGTAAAGACTACACCAATAGTCTTGTACTGTATTTTCAGTAGAATGAAACCTAAAGAGCCTGCAAAGTGAAATGGAACTCGTTGGACAACTAGACACTGAAGTAGAACATGGTGCCCAGTCCTTGCGGCTGCCAGGGATACAGACACTCTCACTGTGAGCATTATGCTGGAATTAGGCTTCAGACAGCAAATTACTAAATGGGGAAATCTAATTAAATCCAGGATTTGTATAAGTATCTGTGCAGAGGATTACAAAGGCTCAGCCTGGCTAAATCCTCAGAGTGACATTTCAAAAACTCTGGTTACATAAACCATCGGACAAGGAAGACAGACCACATAAGGCCACCTCCGTGCTGCCTTGGAAACAGAAAATAGTCAGCCATTTGTAGATGCTGTAAATCAGTTTCCCAGTTATGTATTACAATGGAACACCTTGAAGGATGCCATTAATAACATATGGGCACCTGAAAGGCGAGATTGTGCAACTATGATTTACAGGGGTCATTGTAAACTAATGCATTTAATTTCACCTGAAGAATATTCGATGGGATTTATTGAGTAATATCATACTTTAACCTTGCTGACATGAATGGGGTATATTGTTCTGAACCATGCTGAGGTTTGGGATGTTGTCAACTTTTCTCTGTCCCCTGGCATTTTTTTTTAATGTTCTCTGTAATGTGCTGCTGAAATTCTAGCTATACTACTAACTGTAAAGAGCAATTTTATATGTTCCACTTACAGGTTTTTAAAGAACCACTCTCATGCTGCCCCAAATGCTAATTAGTTAATTGTTACATGATTAATAGAATTGGGTAACAATTAAACATACTTAGTTGATTTGATAAATAACAGTCATCAGATTAATGAAAGTAAAGTTACAACATATTGGAGCCCAATGCCAGGAAACTAAGACATCATTAGGCTTTACTGCTGAATTCAGTCTATATGAATGTTGTGGCAAGATTACATTATACAAGAATAGAGCTGTAGGCAGGATCATCGTTGAGAGTTTGTGTTTGTTTCATTTCGACCCAGATGGCAGTCAAAGATTGCCTCCGGTGTTGTTGTATACCTGACAAAGGGTCAGAGTGAGTAGACTCACCAATTATTACGTTTCCAGAGCTAGGACATTTAGGGCCAGCCGATTTAAGGAAATTTGAGAAAATATATTAGTTTGGCCAAAGCAAAGTATTATCTCTGTCTCTCGCACTTCAGGAGCGAGTAGACTCGGCGAGTATTAATTTCTAGAGCTAGCACATAAGGGCCAACCGATTAAGGAAATTTGAGATGATATATTTGTTTTGCTGAAGCAAAGTATTATCTCTCTGTTTATCACGCTTCAGGAGCGTGAGTAACAGACACGGCGAGTATTTCTTTGTCAACTAGTGTTCCATTAACATTGCAAGGTTGAACCTGAAACATGTGAAGTCGTTCATAAACCCCATTCCCGAATTGAAGGAGACACTGTTTGTGCTTGAAATGAACATTCTTGTGCAAGAACGGCTAGCTTTGCATTAGAGGCTAAGCTAATAAAGAAAGAGAAGCCATTCTCCTTTGTTTACAGCGGAAATCCCGCCTTGGGCGACGGAAGTCCAGCCTATGCTGGAATCTCTTGTGAGTTCAGCTTTCAGGACTAAGTGACTCTTTGTGGTGAAGAATCGGCAGTAATTTATTTAGAAAAAATTCAATAAAATCCAATGTGAGTGCAAACGTCTTCTCACCTCTAACAACTGGTTACACTTTATAATTTCCAACAAATCTCAACTGATTGGATATCGTTGTCTCATTCGATTTAACAAGGAAGCTAAATCGGCAAACAAATACTTGTATCAGGTTGATCACTCAGATAAGGACAAAATGCATTTGTTCCAACCAATGAGACATTTTAAACTTGTCAATCTTAACCTAGATACAGCAACACTTTCAGGTTAATTGAAGTTTTATTCCCAGATTGCCTATAACATTGCTTAATCAATTAAAAAAAGCTTTTAAAAATTCATTGACGTCCAACTCCCACATAACTGATTCATTAACATCTATGAATATATTAAAATCATTTTTGCAGCTTGCAACAACTCATAACTTCTTATTTTTTTCTATAATAACAATAAATGGGCAATAATAACAATCGGACACCAACACCAACTGCTGGTGGAAGGGGGGGAGGGAGAGACACAAAGGGGGAATACTCGCTCAGACCCATTATGAGCCTCATCGAGGCCATTGGGGGGGAAGTCAGGACTACGTGCAACACTGTACGAGGCCACCTCATCAGGAACAAGTTGTAAATTTCCCCACAAGAAAGAGAGGCGCGATAACCATAGAATACATTTGAGATATCACTGAGGTGTCCCACACTGGTCATAAAATAAGTCCAGTGGACTTTCCACCTACCAAAAAAAATGGTAACAATAATCATTTATTGCCATGCGTAGTCTCAACTACAATACAACTAATATAATGCTCTAATCATGTCTTCCTGTAGGATAACATTACGAAATAAATCGGTAGGATAGCTGGTCCCCTTGGAAACAGTACCAATGCCAGCAACAGTCAGTCCAGCCACAGTCAGTAAGAAGGTAAAGACCTAACAATTTGAAATGCCTTTCATAACAATGACAGAGGAGGGAGTAGCCACTCAGATTGCAACACATGGAATGGAATCTCCAAAGCACTCTTCTGCTAATAACTAGAACCCTCCATTCAGGAGGAAAGTTATTAGAAGTCATGAACTATGATCACACCGCGTACGACTGGTTCAGTGCTTATAGAGTACTTCCGTCGTGAGGTTAGCTCCTCTGTGGATGATATAGTTATGAAATAGTCTCCTTTATACCTATCGCCACTACAATAGTGTAAGACACTTTGACTTGTAATAAAACCACTACAGGTCCCCTTGGCATATGGCTTGAGGTCGGCACCGATTCTTACTGACACATGGTCGTTGACATGGAAATATTCTGATGACTCATTCTGTCCAGGTTGCAGCCTACCAGGATACTTGGTTTTCTTGCCCTTGGCATGTGCGCTTGTGCAAGCATAAACACACATGCACAACGGAACATTTAATGAGGATTTATACAAGGATCACGCAAAATACCAGTCTTGGTAAAGTGAAAATAGACCCTGACACCCCCAGCTACATTACTCACCAGTTTCTCCCCAGAGGTCCAAAGGTCATCCCTGTAGACTGTCCGAAGCTAGTGCCTTACAGCTATATACTTATAATGTAGTTATCAATTTAGGATAGCACCCTAAGCAACACACCACTAAGTGCACATTATGCCCTGAATCTATTCTACCACGCCCAGAAATCTGCTCCTTTTATTCTTTGTCCCCAACGCTCTAGGCGACCAGTTTTGATAGCCTTTAGCCATACCCTTAACCTACTCCTCCTCTGTTCCTCGGGTGATGTGGAGGTAAACCCAGGCCCTGCGTGTCCCCAGGCACCCTCATTAGTTGACTTCTGTGATCGAAAAAGCCTTGGTTTCATGCATGTCAACATCAGAAGCCTCCTCCCTAAGTTTGTTTTACTCACTGCTTTAGCACACTCCGCCAACCTTGATGTCCTTGCCGTGTCTGAATCCTGGCTTAGGAAGGTCACCAAAAATTCTGAGATTTCCAAACCCAACTACAACATTTTCCATCAAGATAGAACTGCCAAAGGGGGAGGAGTTGCAATCTACTGCAGAGATAGCCTGCAAAGTTCTGTCATACTTTCCAGGTCTATACCCAAACAGTTCAAACTTCTAATTTTAAAAATGAATCTCTCCAGAAATAAGTCTCTCACTGTTGCCGCCTGCTATCGACCCCCCTCCGCTCCCAGCTGTGCCCTGGACAACATTTGTGAATTTATCGCCCCCCATCTAGCCTCAGAGTTCGTTCTGTTAGGTGACCTAAACTGGGATATGCTTAACTTTTTATGGGTAGGGGGCAGTATTTTCACGGCCGGATAAAAAACGTACCCGATTTAATCTGGTTATTAGTCCTGCCCAGAAACTAGAATATGCATATAATTAGTAGCTTTGGATAGAAAACACTCGCAAGTTTCTAAAACTGTTTGAATGGTGTCTGTGAGTATAACAGAACTCAAATGGCAGGCCAAAACCTGAGAAGATTCTGTACAGGAAGTACCCTGTCTGACCATTTCTTGGCCTTCTTTGTCATCTCTATCCAAAACAAAGGATCTCTGCTGTAACATGACATTTTCTAAGGCTCCCATAGGCTCTCAGAAGGCGCCAGAACGTTGAATGATGACTTTGCAGCCCATGGCTGAAAAACAGTAGCGCATTTGGTAAGTGGTCGATCTGAGAACAATGAGACGGGCACGCGCATGCACGTGAAGAGTCCATTTTAGATTATCAGTCTTTGAACGAAAACAATGACTCCCGGTCGGAATATTATCGCTATTTTACGAGAAAAATCACTTAAAAATTTATTTTAAACAGCGTTTGACATGCTTCGAAGTACGGTAATGGAATATTTTGAAATTGTTTGTCACGATACGCGTCCGCGCGTCACCCTTCGGATAGTGTCTTGAACGCACGAACAAAACGCCGCTATTTGGATATAACTATGGATTATTTGGAACCAAACCAACATTTGTTGTTGAAGTAGAAGTCCTGGGAGTACATTCTGACGAAGAACAGCAAAGGTAATCCAATTTTTCTTATAGTAAATCTGAGTTTGGTGAGCCCCATAATAGCTAGCCCGTGATGGCGAGCTATCTACTCAGAATATTGCAAAATGTGCTTTCACCGAAAAGCTATTTTAAAATCGGACACCGCGATTGCATAAAGGAGTTCTGTATCTATAATTCTTAAAATAATTGATATGTTTTTTGTGAACGTTTATCGTGAGTAATTTAGTAAATTCACCGGAAGTGTTCGGTGGGAATGCTAGTTCTGAACGTCAAATGCTAATGTAAAAAGCTGGTTTTTGATATAAATATGAACTTGATTGAACAAAACATGCATGTATTGTATAACATAATGTCCTAGGAGTGTCATCTGATGAAGATCATCAAAGGTTAGTGCTGCTGTGGTTTTGTTTTTTGTGACATTATATGCTAGCTTGAAAAATGGGTGTCTGATTATTTCTGGCTGGGTACTCTCCTGACATAATCTAATGTTTTGCTTTCGTTGTAAAGCCTTTTTGAAATCGGACAGTGTGGTTAGATAAAGGAGAGTCTTGTCTTTAAAATGCTGTAAAATAGTCATATGTTTGAAAAATTGAAGTTTTCGGATTTTCGAGGAGTTTGTATTTCGCGCCACGCCCATCATTGGATATTGGAGCAGGTGTTCCGCTAGCGGAACGTCAAGATGTAAGAGGTTTTAACAGTCCTACAATCTAAGCTAGATTCCCTCAATCTCACAAAAATCATCAAGGAACCCACCAGGTACAACCCTAAATCCGTAAACATGGGCACCCTCATTGACGTTATCCTGACCAACTTGCCCTCCAAATACACCTCTGCTGTTTTCAATCAGGATCTCAGCGATCACTGCCTCATTGCCTGTATCCGTTATGGGTCCGCGGTCAAACGACCACCCCTCATCACTGTCAAACGCTCCCTAAAACACTTCTGCGAGCAGGCCTTTCTAATCGACCTGGCCCGGGTATCCTGGAAGGATATTGACCTCATCCCGTCAGTCGAGGATGCCTGGTCATTCTTTAAAAGTAATTTCCTCACCATCTTAAATAAGCATGCCCCGTTTAAAAAATGCAGAACTAAGAACAGATATAGCCCTTGGTTCACTCCAGACCTGACTGCCCTTGACCAGCACAAAAACATCCTGTGGCGGACTGCAATAGCATCAAATAGTCCCCGCGATATGCAACTGTTCAGGGAAGTCAGGAACCAATATACGCAGTCATATACGCAAAGGATAAAAAAAAGCTGAAATTTGGCTAGAAAAAGCTGAAATTTGCATCCTGTAACTCTAACTCCAAAAAGTTTTGGGACACTGTAAAGTCCATGGAGAATAAGAGCACCTCCTCCCAGCTGCCCACTGCACTGAGGCTAGGTAACACGGTCACCACCGATAAATCCATGATAATCTAAAATTTCAATAAGCATTTCTCAACGGCCCCCCCCCGGCCCCCCCCCCCCCCCCCGCAGCTACTCGCCCAAGCCTCCCCAGCTTCTCCTTCACCCAAATCCCGATAGCAGATGTTCTGAAAGAGCTGCAAAACCTGGACCCGTTCAAATCAGCTGGGCTAGACAATCTGGACCCTTTCTTTCTAAAACTATCCACCGCCATTGTTGCAACCCCTATTACCAGCCTGTTCAACCTCTCTTTTGTATCGTCCGAGATCCCTAAAGATTGGAAAGCTGCCGCGGTCATGCCCCTCTTCAAAGGTGGTGACACCCTAGACCCAAACTGTTACAGACCTATTTCCATCATGCCCTGCCTATCTAAAGTCTTCGAAAGCCAAGTTAATAAACAGATCACTGACCATTTCGAATCCCAACATACCTTCTCCGCTGTGCAATCCGGTTTCCGAGCCGGTCACCGGTGCACCTCAGCCACTCTCAAGGTACTAAACGATATCATAACCGCCATCGATAAAAGACAGTACTGTGCAGCCGTCTTCATCGACCTGGCCAAGGCTTTCGACTCTGTCAATCACCGTATTCTTATCTGCAGACTCAATAGCCTTGGTTTTTCTAATGACTGCCTCGCCTGTTTCACCAACTACTTTGCAGACAGATTTCAGTGTGTAAAAATTGGAGGGCATGTTGTCTGGACCTCTGGCAGTCTCTATGGGGGTACGACAGGGTTCAATTCTCGGGCCGACTCTTTTCTCTGTATATATCAATGATGTCGCTCTTGCTGCGGGCGATTCCCTGATCCACCTCTACGCAGATGACACCATTCTGTCTACTTCTGGCCCTTCCTTGGACACTGCTAACTAACCTCCAAACGAGCTTCAATGCCATACACACTCCTTCCGTGGCCTTCAACTGCTCTTAAACACTAGTAAAACCAAATGCATGCTTTTCAACCATTCGCTGCCCGCACCCGCCCACCCGACTAGCATCACCACCCTGGACGGTTCCAACCTAGAATATGTGGACAACTATAAATACCTAGGTGTCTGGTTAGACTGTAAACTCTCCTTCCAGACTCATATTAAACATCTCCAATCCAAAATCAAATCTAGAATAGGCTTTCTATTTTGCAACAAAGCCTCCTTCACTCACGCCGCCAAACTTACCCTAATAAAACTGACTATCCTACCGATCCTCGACTTTGGCGATGTCATCTACAAAATAGCTTCCAATACTCTACTCAGCAAACTGGATGCAGTCTATCACAGTGCCATCCATTTTGTTACCAAATCACCTTATACCACCCACCACTGCGAACTGTATGCTCTAGTCGGCTGGCCCTCGCTACATAATCGTCGCCAGACCCACTGGCTCCAGGTCATATATAAGTCTATGCTAGGTAAAGCTCTGCCTTATCTCAGTTCACTGGTCACGATAACAACACTCACCCGTAGCACATGTTCCAGCAGGTATATCTCACTGATCATCCCCAAAGCCAACACCTCATTTGGCCGCCTTTCCTTCCAGATCTCTGCTGCCAGTGGAACGAATTGCAAAAATTGCTGAAGTTGGAGACTTTTATTTCCCTCACCAACTTTAAAACATCAGCTATCTGAGCAGCTAACCGATCGCTGTAGTTGTACATAGTCCATCTGTAAATTGCCCACCCAATCTACCTACCTCATCCCCATACTGTTTTTATTTTATTTACTATTCTGCTCTTTTGCACACCAGTATTTCTACTTTCACATCATCATATGTTAATTTATCACTCCAGTGTTAATTTGCTAAATTGTAATTATTCGCTCCTTTGGCCTATTTATTGCCTACCTCCTCATGCCTTTTGCACACACTGTATATAGACTTTCTTTTTTTCTACTGTGTCATTGACTTGTTTATTGTGTAATTGGCTTGTTTATTGTTTACTCCATGTGTAACTGTGTTGTTGTCTGTGTCACAATGTTTTGCTTTATCTTGGCCAGGTCGCAGTTGTAAATGAGAACATGTTCTCAACTAGCCTACCTGGTTAAATAAAGGTGAAATAAAATAAGTCGGATCGCCCTAGATATGACATTAGACAAAATGCCATGATAGTGTAATTTATCCAAAATGTCCTTTGACTCTTAGGAAGTGATAGTGCCACAAACAAGTTCCCAATACGACCACCAGTTAGTGCCACAACGGCACTCATTTGGGGAAGAAATGTAATGACGTATTTCGTGAGTGTTACCCCCCACCAGCCTGTACAAGCGAACGACGTGTCTGGATCAATGATCCACAACCAGGACATCCCATGGCCATTCTTGTGGGAGTCTGCAACTTACAGAGATCCTACAAGGTTAAACCACCAGACGGGGACTGTCATGATGATCCACAAACCATGTCATTCTTGTTGCAACTTGCAGAATCCTTCCAAGATTGAACCCACCAGAGGGGGACTGTCATGACTGTCCTGCAAGGATCCAAATAAGTCAGATCAGCTTGGAAATGGATGACTTCAACCAGACCCTCTCTCACCCACAAAGGGGGGAGAAAGGAGCTGGTGGGGGGTTGACAAGGATTAGAACCTTCAGCTATCTCCCTCTCCAAATTCACACATGAATGTGCCTTTGTTTCACAGACGTTTTCCCGTGGAAACTCTAACACGTTCTGAAGCAAATACTGGAACAATATTTCTAACATAGAATGTGGGGAATGGTCAGAGATGATCAAAAGAATAATAATGTCATTTCGGTTGTTATTTTGTGACGTCATTAAAAATGTTACAAAGTAAATACTTTATACTTTACTTGAAAAGTATATATACACTACATGTATGAAGTCTCCATCCTCTGTTGTGTATGAGATATAAAACATTATGAAAGTGTTTTTGTTGAGAGGGATGTGATGTTAGAAACTATAAGAGGAAATGTTTTCTATAACTTTGTACGAGTAGTCACCACCCCTTAAGTGAGGTCAGAGAGCATGTGAGCCTCACGAACCGCCCCTTTTGAATGAACTGTATAAAATGGTGGGTTAAGAATTAACATATTAGACCAGTGAGGTGTGTATCTGCAGGTCACGTCCAAAGTGGTTTGAACTCTGAAATCTCAACATGAGGTAGAGATGATGAAGTCACCTCGAGGACAATCACTGGTACGGCTGATTACCTGTCCTAAGTAAAGTATCTAGAAAAGTGAATTTAAGTGGGAGCATTGTACTGCTCTCTTCAAACCATCCTATTCTACTTCTCTCATCACCAATAAGAACCATCGACACGGCTGGCTAGCCTATCTTCAAATAAGCATCTTCCAAAGCGAGTGGAAGTTAGCTCTGTAGTTCTGTTCAGGACTAGACAACGGGATGCCGGGCGATGGCAGAGGAGAGCAACAGTAGGAGACGGGTGGGGACCACTTTTGGACAATCAGATCCTTACAAGCATGCTGCAAAAAGGCCCAACAACCTTTCCAAGAAGGCCTGTTCCGACAGATAATACGGCGAACCAAGGCATTTAGACGTAAATACATTCATGATTTCTTACTCCAAACAGGCGGCAGTTTGTGTGCAAAGTATATGATTACTGTGAGAGTAGTTTCTAAAATGTACCAACGTTAAGTGTTTCTGTCTCTCTCTCTCGCCCTCTCCATGTCTTTTTGTAACAAGCCGCCATATTGTTGTCAGTTCGCTAGGGACCTGTTTCTAATGTATTGTGTGTGTATGTTTATCCTGTGTTGCTATTTAGTTAGCTAGTAAAAAATAATTAAAGCAATTTGTGTAGTACTGATTCATAAGTAAGGGTTTTTGCAGATGCAGGAGGTTTACGACTGTTCAGAATGATATGATGAGGTTATGATTAATAAGTTGACTGTTTATGGATGTGATAGGTAAAGACCTTTAGAGTTTAATTTGGAAGATGGTAACTCTATAAAGAACTGCTCTCGTGCTGCCCCAAATCCTAATGAGTAATTGTTACATGATTCATTTAATTAAATTGGGTAACAATTAAACATAGTTAGTTGATTAGATCAATAACAGTCATCAGATTAATGAAAGTAAAGTCACAATGCACACAATAGATTAATCTCTAACTTATACAAAAAGTTATTCATATTGCTCATCAGGAGACTCGGCTATGTTGTGGTGGACTGTCATTACAATTGCTTCACGGCAACCTTGTCAAATTAAGTCTGCTGGTGTACTGCCCCTGAGCAAGGCAGTTAACCCACTGTTCCCCGGGCGAGACAGCCTCCCGCACCTCTCTGATTCAGAGGGGTTGGGTTAAATGCAGAAGACACATTTCAGTTGAACACATTCAGTTGTACAACTGACTAAGTTTCCCCCTTTTGTAACGCTTGGACGTCGTGGGTGTAGAGTCAGAAAAATGTTTGGTACAATATTATTACAATAATATTATATAAATATAAATAAATAATAAGTACCACAAAAGAGGAAAAATGCCCAAACACAACAGGGCGTAACAAATCCAAAGTCCAACACGATACACACCACGAACACAGTGAAAACACATAACAAGCCAGCACCCAGAACAGGTGGAGAGGCGGGCTTAAATAATAACACTAATTAACTAACAGAACACAGGTGCAACTAATAAAGACATGACTAACAGAAAAATGAAAAGGGGATCGATGGTAGCTAGTAGGCCGGTGACGACGACCGCCGAGCGCCACCCGAACAGGCAGAGGAACTACCCTCGGCAGTAGTCGTGACACCTTTCCCTTTTCTGAACGCACTGTCAGCATGCAGTCAAAGCATAAATGAAAACATTTACATTTACATTTAAGTCATTTAGCAGACGCTCTTATCCAGAGCGACTTACAAATTGGTGCATTCACCTTATGATATCCAGTGGAACAACCACTTTACAATAGTGCATCTAAATCTTTTAAGGGGGGGGGGGTTAGAAGGATTACTTTATCCTATCCTAGGTATTCCTTAAAGAGGTGGGGTTTCAGGTGTCTCCGGAAGGTGGTGATTGACTCCGCTGTCCTGGCGTCGTGAGGGAGCTTGTTCCACCATTGGGGTGCCAGAGCAGCGAACAGTTTTGACTGGGCTGAGCGGGAACTGTGCTTCCTCAGAGGTAGGGGGGCCAGCAGGCCAGAGGTGGATGAACGCAGTGCCCTTGTTTGGGTGTAGGGCCTGATCAGAGCCTGAAGGTATGGAGGTGCCGTTCCCTTCACAGCTCCGTAGGCAATCACCATGGTCTTGTAGCGGATGCGAGCATCAACTGGAAGCCAGTGGAGAGAGCGGAGGAGCGGGGTGACGTGAGAGAACTTGGGAAGGTTGAACACCAGACGGGCTGCGGCGTTCTGGATGAGTTGTAGGGGTTTAATGGCACTGGCAGGGAGCCCAGCCAACAGCGAGTTGCAGTAATCCAGACGGGAGATGACAAGTGCCTGGATTAGGACCTGCGCCGCTTCCTGTGTGAAGCAGGGTCGTACTCTGCAAATGTTGTAGAGCATGAACCTACAGGATCGGGTCACCGCCTTGATGTTAGTGGAGAACGACAGGGTGTTGTCCAGGATCACGCCAAGGTTCTTAGCACTCTGGGAGGAGGACACAAGGGAGTTGTCAACCGTGATGGCGAGATCATGGAACGGGCAGTCCTTCCCCGGGAGGAAGAGCAGCTCCGTCTTGCCAAAACAAAAATAAATTAGCTTTTTGGTCTAGATTTAAGGTTAGGGTTAGTCTAAGGCTAGCAGCCTGGTTAAGGTTAGGCTTAAAATCAGATTTGAATAAAAGAAAATGTAGAAATAGACAGAGTTTATAACTAGCTGTGTTAACTAGTGATGTCCTTATACTTGGCCACCTAGCAATGGAGCAAATGATAATAAGCGGTGCAATCTAATGCTTTTTTACCAGTAAATGATCATAATCATAACAATTTGTCAAGTTCAGCAGGGTATCAAATACTTTTTTCCCTCACTGTAAAAAACTCACACATTTTTACAGGTGCACAATTGAAACATCCTGTCAGGCTGTATCACCGCCTGATACAGCAATTGCACCGCCTGTAACCGCAAGGTTCTCCAGAGCGTCGTGCGGTCTGCCCAACGCATTATCGGGGGCAAACTACCCGCCCTCCAGGACACTTACTGCACCCGATGTCACAGGAAGGCCAAAAAGATCATCAAGGACATCAACCACCCGAGCCACTGCCTGTTCACCGCGTTATCATCCAGAAGGCGATGTCAGTACAGGTGCATCAAAGCTGGGACCGAGAGACTGAAAAACAGCTTCTATATCAAGACCATCAGACTATTAAACAGCCATCACTAGCACATTAGAGGCTGCTGCCTATAGGCATAGACTAGAAATCACTGACCACTTTAAAACTTATTATGGCTCAAATCCCGTTAACGCAATCAATTTGACGACATCCGGTGAAATGGCAGAGCGCCAAATTCAAAAACACTATTACAAATATTTAACTTTCATACATTCACAAGTGCAATACACCAAATTAAAGCTGAACTTCTTGTGAATCTAGCCACAGTGATATGTTGATTGAACTTCGGCATCCTTGTCCTCAGATTTGCTTTGTTAAAATACCCAGCTACAATAAACGCAGCCTTAGGATATGTGGTTTTCAGTTTGCATAACGTCCAGTGAGGTTCTTTGAGGGCCGTCAAGGTTTCTGCTTGAGGTGGGACATAAACGGCTGTGGCGATGAAGGAGGAGAATTCTCTTGGGAGATAATATGGTCGGCATTTAATTGTGAGGTATTCTAGGTCAGGTGAATTAAAGGACTTGAGTTCCTGTATGTTCCTAGATTTACACCTTGAGTCATTAATCATGAAACACACCCCGCTGCCCTTCTGCTTCCCGGAGAGATATTTATTCCTGCTGGCTTTACCGACAGAGTATCCCGAGAGAACCATGTTTCCGTGAAACAACGTATGTTACAGGCCCCAATGTCTCTCTGGATATGAATCCTTGCTTTAACCTCTTGAGGATACCGTAGGATAGGGGGCGCCACAGCGCATTTTGAAAAAAAATCGTTCCCATTTTCAACGGCCTACTAATCAAACTCAGAAGATAGGGCATGCATATACTTATTATATATGGATAGAAAACACACTAAAGTTTCTAAAACTGTTTGAATGGTGTCTGTGAGTATAACAGAACTCAAATGGCAGTCAAAACCCCGAGACCGATTGAAACAGGAAGTGGAATTCTGAATTGTGGACTTGACTTCTCATCTTTCCTTATTAATCACACCGTTAACCATGGTTCAGTGAGCACTTCCTATTGCTTCCACTAGATGTCGCCAGTCCTTTCACAGTGGTTTGAGCCTTATAGAGTCAAAACTCAGTGAATGACACGAGTTTGAAATTGGTCACAGGGGATGGGCCATCACCATTATGACGCCGGCGGCCATGTCTGCCCCCACCTTTGGATACGGTTTTAAAGGCCATGACATCATCCCCCTCGAATCTTATTGGCTCTCTTGGTGTTAGAGGCCCTGAAGATTTATTTTATACAACGTTTGACATGTTTGAACGAACCTACATGCGCGAGCATTGCATTTATTATGAACTTCAGAGCTGCGCTTGGAGAGAGCCATATGACGCGCTACCAACATCAGGCTAATGGAACGTGAAGTATGGACTTTTTTGACCGAAAATACATCTGTTGTGGACCTGGGATGCTTTCTGATGAAGACAACTAAAGGTAGGCGATTATTGACAATATTATAGAAGATAAGACGTGACATGAGATTCTTTCCAAGATGGCGCCGAGCTCTGTATATTAGCTAATTTTCTGAGTATCGCATCTCCTTTTATCGCAAAGTGTGATTACCCAGTAAAGTTAATTTAAAATCTGGTATGACGGGTGTTCTCAAGAGATATTCATCTATAAATGTTAGATTGACAATATACATTTAAAAAATCGTTATAGTATAGTAATTTAGGGAAATGTAGCATTGTTTACCGGGACGCTTTTGAGGGGAAATTATGTAGTCAACGTCAGACAGAGATGTAAAATGCTGTTTTTATATATAAATATGACCTTTATTGAACAAAAGAATGCATGCATTGTATAACATGATGTCCTAGGGGTGCCATCTGATGAAGTTTGTAAAAGGTTAGTGCTGCATTTAGCTGTTTTTTGATTATATGTGATGCAAGTGGTTGGTCGGAAAATGGCTATGAAGCTGCTTTTTACGATGGACTCATCTAATATAATCTAATGATTTGCTTTTCCTGTAAAACCTTTTTGAAATCGGACGACGTGGGTCGATTCAGGAGAGGTGTATCTATAAAAAAAAAAATATATATATTATTTTTTTTTTTTTTTTAAATTATGATATTTTTTTAATGCTAATTGGCGATATGATTTTTCGCTGGATTTTGATCCCGCTAACGGGATCAGACGCTGAAGAGGTTTTAAGCTCATCAACTTTGTTAATCCAAAGACTGAACATTAGCAGGTAATATACTCGGAAGAGGTGGGTGGTGTGCGCGCCTCCTAAGTCGAACTAGCGGGCCGCCTCGAGTGCCTCTCCTCCGCCGGCAATGTTTTGGGTCAGCCTCTGGAATAAGTTCAATTGCTCTAGAGAGAGTGAACAAAGGATCTGCACCAGGGACGTTGTATTCCTGGTCGTAATGCTGGTTGTTCTGGTGAGTTACCGCCACTCTAATATCCAATAGTTCCTCCCAGCTGTATGTAATGACACACAATATTTCCTGAGCTAATAATGTAAAAAATAGTACATAAAAAACAAAATACTGCAACGTTTCCTAAGAGCTAGTCGCGATGCTGCCATCTCCGTCGGCGCCATCTTCAGACACACATGCGGAGATCATCGATTCACCTACTCTGGGTCTCACAAAGACATGGTGGTTGGAAGAAAAAATCTCATATTTGGACTGATCAGACCAAATTCCACCAGTCTAGCGTCCGTTCCCCTTGATTCTTGGCCCAAGCAAGTCTCTTCTTATTATTGGTGTCCTTTAGTAGTGGTTTCTTTGCAGCAATTCAAACATGACGGCATGATTCATGCACTGTCCTCTGAACAGTTGATGTTGAGATGTGTCTGTTACTTGAACTCTATGAAGCATTTATTTGGGCTGCAATTTCTGAGGCTGGTAACTGTAATGAGCCCTACCTTGTCACAACACAACTGATTGGCTCAAACGCATTAAGGAAAGAAATTCCACAAATGAACTTTTAACAAGGCACACCTGTTCATTTAAATGCATTCCAGGTGACTACCTCATGAAGCTGGTTGAGACAATGCCAAGAGCGTGCAAAGCTGTCATCAGGGCAAAGTGTGGCTACTTTTAAGAATTTAAAATATATTTTGATATGTTTAATACTTGTTTGGTTGCTACATTGTTCCCGTATGTGTTATTTCATATTTTTTATGTCTTCACTATTATTCTACAATGTAGAAAATAGTAAAAATAAAGAAAAACCCTTGAATGAGTAGGTGTGTCCAAACTTTTGACTTGTACTGTATATGCCAACAATCTTACTGAACACGGGCATCTCACCCACTACATTTGAACAGACAAGGCCAGTGCGATACTCAATATCATCACACGACTCAGGTGTGACCCCTATTTCATGGGACACATCAAACTGAAAATTCTCTGAGATCAATTCAACATTTTCAATGTCATTCAACATTTGAGTTTTGAAATGCCCAAACTCAATGCCTTTGATAGCGAGTAATTCCCAATGATATGCAATGGCCACTTGGTGTTTACTAGAGAGGGATTTGGTTACATTCTTTAAATGTTTCATGCTAGACCTGAAGCATGTACCAATGGACCAATTTCACATATAGATTCTGGCTAGTGGATCATGAAGTGATGCTTCGGAATCAGATTATTCAGAGGATACAACTCTGTAAACAATATATGATAACATGCGATAACATGCTTAAAAAATACAGTCATCCCCTCAGTGATGCTGGGAGAAAATACATGTTGAAGATGTCCAACAGCAGCAACATCAAATGCCAGTGTCTATCTCCTTCTGGGACCAACATCACCAAACATTAGAGGAATGTTCCTAATAAGGCACATTGTTCGACTGGCATTGAGCCCGATGCCATTACCGCTGTGTTGTAGGTTTAACTTTTTTACGGTTATTTTTGTCCATATAGCCATAGCTGAATGTATAAACTCATTAAATAATGTTTTCATTGGAAATAAAGTTCTTACTAAATATTCAAAGAGCAGCTTGATCTCATACTGTCCTACACCCTCTAAAATGTAATTCATTATGGCCAACAAAGTTATCTGATACACTGATGTCAAGGAATTGACTAAACTGTTGTGTTTGATTTTACAACAAGAACTGTCACCTGGATTCTAAGCAAGATGACTGTAATGCTCCTCATTCAATGTTTTGGTGCGGACTAAATACCACCTGAGCTGTGACCTTATCAGTGAAGCACATCCTGCAGTAGTAGTTGGCCCTGAAAGGTTCCACATAACCAAGAATGCAATTTAAATATAAATTGTCACCCGTAATCTGTGCAAAGGAACCATAGTAGATTGATCAGTGAACAACACTTTCAATCCACTCTGTTCCAATACTTTTACATCTTCAACAAATGGAATTATAATTCTGTCAATGCCATACTTCTTCCCATCTTGAGAGTGGAACAATGCAATAAGATAGATATTCATCAGACATTCATTCTGGGGTGGTGGTGAATTATGGAGAGTGAAATATAGACATCAAGTTTATGAATGCCATGTTTAGACCCTAATGGGTTTGCAGTTTCATCATAATAAACTTGAATTTGCAGGTCATTTTCATACTTTGAATACAATGGATGGTTTCGGTAGTACTTTCCATCAGAAAAATCATGATACATGCCACTATGAAAAGACATCTGAATGTGATTTCATACATCCTCATTCTTGAAAATGAACTCTTAATTCTTGAATAGTGGTATTTAGATGAACGTGTTGTTCACTGGTACCTGTTCATACATTCCAGTTACTTAGTTTGTCTTTTAATCATATCTCACTTCTAAATGCACTTCCAAAGGTTTGACAACCCCACATTTGTCTCTGAAATAATTCATATATTTAGCATCTGTGTTTAAGTCAGTGAAAGGATTATGCACATTGTTAAATACTTCTTCTACTGAGCTTCTACTGGGATTGTTAGAAGTGACCACACTCAATACTTGTTCCCTGAGACTTGCGTGATTTTCATTCACATACTCTTCCATGCTTTCAACAATAGACAGTACAACATTCTTAGCAACACCACTGCACTGTAACTTAGCAATAATAGATGCACACATTTCTTTAGACTGGTCTTTTGAGATATGAGACATTGCAGGTTGATTGACAAATCTAGGTCTGAATCAGAGTCACTCTCGTGCGAGGTCTCTTCAATCACATTCTCAGATTGTTGAGTTGTGGGCGTGTTGCCATCATTACTTGATGATGCTGAATATCATTCTCATAGTTTTTTATCAAGTGCTTTCTAAAATGTGCAAAACCTTTGAATTGCAATGAACATCCATCTTGAGCACATATCAAACAAAATAATTCCAGGATACAAGCCATGCAAAGCTTAAGGTGCCGAATCAATGTGGCAGCTGCACAGTGGCGTGCATTCATGGATGCAAAGGGAAGCCAGGCTTCCCCCCCAAAATTATCAATCATTTATTTTAAAAACACACAATTATTTGTCTTTTGTCTGTCTGCGTTTCATAATTTTCCTTCAATTCAAAGAGGCTGAATGTATCTCACAGGAGAAATCATCCGAGCAAACGAAACAGCGCCCCTTTGTCTCTCTACGTGTAGGCCATCTATCTGATGCTGTCTGGTCCAAACGAGTATGACATTGTTGCCGCCAGAAGGCATCTGGCCTCCCTTGACAAAGAAGCATAAAAAAATGTGCCAAGGTGATTTCATGGTGTTGAAGTTGAAATGGTGCCGGAATAACTTGCAGTAACTCTTTGGTTCTCAATCAATAGTTGTTTAATGGTCTGAAAATGGTGGAAACATTAACTTGCTTGACCATGCTGTAGGTCATTAACTGTCTGTTATTATACATGCAATATGCTTTGTGGACTTCATTGAACAGAGAACAGCCCATTCCATCTCATCCCATCCCTATCCGGTTTTGTGCTAAAACAAAGAAGTGGTTGAATTTATTCTGCCACTGTGTCTTCTTATTGTCTTGGTCTTCAGGCCTATATATCACGGTCGCAAGGTATATGAATTAACAGGTTGTAGAGCAAAGAATGCAATTATCCCAACACATAGGCTGACATTTTTTTTGAATTGTGCAAGCTAACAGGCGGGCCACAGACAAATCCTTGTCACAGATGGGCTATTGCAGCAGATGACCACACCGGGTTCCACTCCTATAAGCTAAAAACAAGAAGAAGTGGTTCCAGTGGGCACGCGATCACCAACACTGGACAACTGAAGAGTGGAAAAACATTGCCTGTTACATGAAAGGGAGTTCAGTTTATTTGAGTGGCTTGCGCAGTTCCCAGACCTCAACCCATTAGACTACAGCATCTTTGGGATGAGATGGAATGGGCTGTTCGCAGCATTATTGTACCACCGTCCAATCTGCAGCAACTGCGTGATGCAATTGTGTCAGCATGGGCCAACATCTCCTTGGACAACTTGTAAAACTGGCCTGAAAAGAAAGTTAAAAATATATCTTTGTCATGTGTTAGGATAAAGGGTGCATGCATACGAAATGATTACCTTGTTCCACTTCTTTGTTGGAATTTGATTCACATACTGAGCTCAAAGAAGTTGACATCTGCCACATACCTTGTGAAATACAACCAGATGTTCAATCAATGGCTTGAGCTGTGCTGATCTTCTGTATTTTCTTCCTTCCAGCAGGCTTCCTGATAACAGGACTAGGAAGGAAGACATGTCACTGTCCCACTCTCTAAACAAGAATTGCTTATATTAGTTTTGTCCAGCATCAAATTAACTCATCACCAACATTTTGTTCAAGTGTTTTAAGTTCCCTACAAGGACCCAAGTGAAGACTCATTGCAGGCAAAGATTGAGTTTGTCTGCTCTTATGGATTGTCGACTCTTATGGATTATAGACTTTTAAAGGATATTTGTGAACAACACCCTCTACCTCAAAAGAGTGTCTTACTACTCTGATTTTAAATGTATTTATTGCACTGAATGTTTTTCTATGTGTTGTATGTGCCTGTGTCATATGTCATGTGTGTAATGTACCATTTTACAAATGAAGTTCCTTGCGTAAAAATATAGTACATTAATTTTAATTGAACTTTGAATTGGATTATAATGATTTTTTCCACCATTCATACAGTACACCCCTTAATCTGAATAAGAACAGATATGAAAGAACAATGTAAAATGGACAGCTAATCCTAAAAGTTCACATCATAAACATACTCCTCAAACTCTGTCATACATTATGTGATGTAAGCATGTTCACCATCTGCCTTCTTGATTGTCCCAGTGGCTTCATACCCCTTCAGCATTGCTGCCCCTCCTGGTTTCGTCAGCAGGATCTCTTTGATCAACTAAACAGATTAAAACAAACATCTCCTTGATTATCAAGGAGTCAAAGCTTGAGGGCTGTGTCGAAATACACAATTAGCAATATCCTGTTAGGGACAGACGTTCCGCTAGCGGAACGCCTCACCAATATCCAATGGTATAGCGTGGCGCGAATTACAAATACCTTAAAGGCAAAAACTTCAATTTCTCAAACATATGACTATTTTACACCATTTTAAATACAAGACTCTCCTTTATCTAACCACATTGTCCGATTTCAAAAAGGCTTTACAATGAAAGCAAAACATTAGATTATGTCTGGAGAGTACCCTCCCAAAAATAATCACACAGCCATTTTCAAAGCAAGCATATATGTCACAAAAACCAAAACCACAGCTAAATGCAGCACTAACCTTTGATGATCCTCATCAGATGACACTCCTAGGACATTGTTATACAATACATGCATGTTTTGTTCAATCAAGTTCATATTTATATCAAAAACCAGCTTTTTACATTAGCATTTGCATTAGCAAACTTCCGGTGAATTTACTAAATGACTCACGATAAACGTTGACAAAATACATAACAAATATTTTAAGAATTATAGATACAGAACTCCTTTATGCAAACGCTATGTCAGATTTTAAAATTGCTTTTCGGCGAAAGCACATTTTGCAATATTCTGAGTACATAGCTCAGCCATCACAGGCTAGCTAATTTGACACCCACCAAGTTTGGGGCTCACTAAACTCAGAATTACTATTAGAAAAATTGGATTACATTTGCTGTTCTTCATCAGAATGCACTCCCAGGATCTCTACTTCAACAACAAATGTTGTTTTGATTCCAAATAATCCATAGTTATATCCAAATACCGCTGTTTTGTTCGTGCGTTCAGGTCACTATCCGAAGGGTAATGCGCGGGCGCATTTCGTGACAAAAGAAATCAAAATATTCCATTACCGTACTTAGAAGCATGTCAAACGCTGTTTAAAATCAATTTTTATGCTATTTTTCTCATAAAATAGCAATAATATTCCAACCGGGCAGCGTTGTATTCATTCAAAGGCTGAAAGAAAAAAATTTAGAAGTCTCGTGAACGCGCATCTCAGTCTCACTGTCCCCAGGCTGACCACTCACAAACGGAGCTGCTGTACTTTGCCCAGAGACAGCAGACACCCCATTCCACTTTCTGGCAGCTTTAGAGAGCCAATGGAAGCCTTAGAAAGTGTCACGTTACAGCACAGATGCTGTATTTGATAGAAATGCAACAGAAGGACAACAAATTGTCAGACAGGGCACTTCCTGTATGGAATCTTCTCAGGTTTTGGCCTGCCATATGAGTTATGTTATACTCAGACACCATTCAAACAGTTTTAGAAACTTTAGAGTGTTTTCTATCCAAATCTACTAATTATATGCATATCCTAGTTTCTGGGCAGGAGTAGTAACCAGATTAAATCGGGTACGTTTTTTATCCGGCTGTGAAAATACTGCCCCCTAACCCCAACAGGTTAAATCGACCTGGCCCGGGTATGCTGGAAGGATATTGACCTCATTCCGACAGTAGAGGATGCCTGGTTATTCTTTAAAGCATGCCCAATTAAAAAAATGTACAACCAGGAACAGATATAGCCCTTGGGTCACACCAGACCTGACTGCCCTTGACCAGCACAAAATCATCCTGTGGCGTACTGCATTTGCATTGTATATCCCCCGTGATATGCAACTTTTCAGGGAAATTAGGAACCAATATAAACAGGCAGTTAGGAAATCAAAGGCTAGCTTTTTTTTAGCAGTCAACAGCCCTGTACCCCCCACAGCAACTTGCCCAACCTCCCCCATTTCTCTTTCACCCAAATCCAGATAGCTGATGTTCTGAAAGAGCTGCAAAATCTTAACCCTTACAAATCAGCCGGGCTAGACAATCAAAACCATCTCTCTAAAAAAAATTCTGCAGAAATTGTTGCAACCGCTATTGTTAGCCTCTTCAACCTTTTTCGTATCGTCTGAGATCCCCAAAGATTGGAAAGCTGCCACAGTCATCCCCCTCTGCCTTTCTAAGGTCTTCAAAAGCCAAGTTAACCAACAGATCACCGACCATTTCGAATCCCACCGTACCTTCTCCGCTATGCAATCATGGGTGCACCTCAGCCACGATCAAGGTCCTAAATGATAACATAACCTCCATCGATAAGATACAATACTGTGCAGCTGAATCCATTGACCTGGCCAAGGCTTTCATCTCTGTCAAACACCACATTCTTATCTGCAGACTCAACAGCCTTGGTTTCTCAAATGACTGCCTAGCCTAGTTCACCAACTACTTCTCAGACAGAGTTCAGTGTGTCAAATCGGAGGGCCTGTTGTCCGGACCTCTGGCAGTATATGGGGCTGCCACAGGGTTCGATTCTCTTTTCTCTGTGTACATCAATGATGTCGCTCTTGCTGCTGGTGATTCTCTGATCCACCTCTACGCAGACGACACCATTCTGTATACTTCTGGCCCCTCTTTGGACACTGTGTTAACTAACCTCCAGACGAGCTTCAATGCCATACAACTCTCCTTCCGTGGCCTCCAACTGCTCTTAAATGCAAGCAAAACTAAATGAATGCTCTTCAACCGATCGCTGCCCACACCTTCCCGCCCATCCAGCATCACCACTCTGGACGGTTCTGAGTTAGAATATGTGGACAACTACAAATAACTAGGTGTCTGGTTAGACTGTAAACTCTCCTTCTAGACTCACATTAAGCATCTCCATTCCAAAATTAAATCTAGAATCGGCTTCCTCTTTCGCGACAAAGCATCCTTCACTCATGCTGCCAAACAAACCCTCGTAAACTGACCATCCTACCGATCCTTTACTTCGCCGATGTCATTTACAAAATAGCCTCCAACACTCTACTCAGCAAATTGGATGCAGTCTATCACAGTGCCATCCGTTTTGTCACCAAAGCCTCATATACTACCCACCACTGCGACCTGTATGCTCTCGTTGGCTGGCACTCGCTTCATATTCGTCGCCAAACCCATTGGCTCCAGGTCATCTATCAGTCTTTGCTAGGTAAAGCCCTGCCTTATCTCAGCTCACTGGTCACCATAGCAGCACCCACCCATAGCACACGCTCCTGCAGGTATATCTCACTGGTCACCCCAAAGCCAATTCCCCCATTGGCTGCCTTTCCTTCCAGTTCTCTGCTGCCAATGACTGGAACTGGAACTGCAAAAATCACTGAAGTTGGAGACTCATATCTCCCTCACTAACTTTAAGCACCAGCTGTCAGAGCAGCTCACATATAAATGCACCTGTACATAGCCTGTCACGGTTATCGTTGGTGAAGGAGGACCAAAATGCAGCAGGACTGTGTTTGTTCATCTTGAACATTTATTAAATTCAAAATGAACACCAAAACAAACTCACGCTCACGTCTTCTCAGGCTCATACACGCTAGACAATCTCCCACAAAAACCTACACCAAACAATTACCCATATATAGGACTCTCAATCAGAGGCAACGAGGAAGCACCTGCCTCCAATTGAGAGTCCCAAACCCCAATCAACCTAACATAGAAATACATTAACCAGACTACACATAGAAATACATAAACATAGACCATAAACCAAAAACCCGGAAATACTAAATCAAACGCCCTTCTACCAAAACACCACCCCGAACCACATAAAACAAATACCCTCTGCCACGTCCTGACCAAACTACAATAACAATTAACCCTTATACTGGCCAGGACGTGACATAGCCCATCTGTAAATAGCCCATCCAACTACCTCATCCCCATACTGTATTTATTTATTTAATTTATTTTGCTCCTTTGCACCCCAGTATCTCTACTTGCACACTCATCTTCTGCACATCTATCACTCCAGTGTTTAATTGCTCTATTGTAATTATTTCGCCACTATGGCCTATTTATTGACTCACACCCTTATCCTACCTCATTTGCACACACTGTATATAGACTTTTTATACTGTATTATTGACTACATTTTTGTTTATTCCATGTGTAACTCTGTGTTGTTGTTTGTGTCGCACTGCTTTTCTTTATCTTGGCCAGGTCGCAGTTGTAAATGAGAACTTGTTCTCAACTAGCCTACCTGGTTAAATAAAGGTGAAATAAAATTAAATAAAAAACGTAGGTACACCTTGTGCTGAGGACAATAAAAGGCCACTAATATGTGCAGTTTTGTCACACAACAAAATGCCACAGATGTCTCAAATTTTGAGGGACCTTGCAATTGGCATGCTGACAATAGGAATGTCCACCAGAGCTGTTGCCAGAGAATTGAATGTTAATTTCTCTACCATAAGCCGCCTCCATCATTTTAGAGAATTTTGCAGTACGTCCAACCAGCCTCACAACCGCAGATAATGTGTAATCAGGACCTCCACATCCATCTTCTTTACCTGCGGGATTATCTGAGACCAGCCATCTGGACAGCTGATGAAAACAAATGGCTGCACAAAATGTCAGAAACAGTCTCAGGGAAACTCATCTGCATGCTCGTCATCCTCACTTGACCTGACTGCAGTTCGGCATCATAACCGACTTCAGTGGGCATATACTCACCTTCTATTGCCACTGGCACGCTGTAGAAGTGTCCTCTGCACGGATGAATCACAGTTTCAACTGTACCGGGCAGCTGGTAGACAGCATGTATGGAGTCGTATGGGAGAGCTGTTTGCTGATGTCAGCGTTGTGAACAGAGTGCCCCATAGTGGTGTGGGTTATGGTATGGACAGGCATAAGCTACGGACAACAAACACAATTGCATTTTATCAATGGCAATTTCAATGCACAGAGATACCATGACGAGATCCTGAGGCCCCATTGTTGTGCCATTCATATCCTGCCATAACCCCATGTTTCAGCATGATAATGCACAGCCCCATGTCGCAAGGATCTGTACACATTTCCTGGAAGCTGAAAATGTCCCAGATCTTCCATGGCCTGCATATTCACCAGACATGTAACCCATTGAGCATGTTAGGAATGCTCTGGATTGACGTGTGTGACAGTGTGTTCCAGTTCCCACCAATATCCAGCAACTTCGCACCGCCATTGAAGATGAGTGGGACAACATTTTACAAGCCACAATCAACAACCTGATCAACTTTATGCGAAGGAGATGTGTCACTCTGCATGAGGTACAGTGGGGCAAAAAAGTATTTAGTCAGCCACCAATTGTGCAAGTTCTCCCACTTAAAACGATGAGAGAGGCCTGTAATTTTCATCAAAGGTACACGTCAACTATGACAGACAAAATGAGAAAAAAAATCCAGAAAATCACATTGTAGGATTCTTTATGAATTTATTTGCAAATTATGGTGGAAAATAAGTATTTGGTCACCTACAAACCAGCAAGATTTCTGGCCCTCACAGACCTGTAACTTCTTCTTTAAGAGGCTCCTCTGTCCTCCACTCGTTACCTGTATTAATGGCACCTGTTTGAACTTGTTATCAGTATAAAAGACACCTGTCCACAACCTCAAACAGTCACACTCCAAACTCCACTATGGCCAAGACCAAAGAGCTGTCAAAGGACACCAGAAACAAAATTTAGACCTGCACCAGGCTGGGAAGACTGAATCTGCAATAGGTAAGCAGCTTGGTTTGAAGAAATCAACTGTGGGAGCAATTATTAGGAAATGGAAGACATACAAGACCACTGATAATCTCCCTCGATCTGGGGCTCCACGCAAGATCTCACCCCGTGGGGTCAAAATGATCACAAGAACAGTGAGCAAAAATCCCAGAACCACACGGGGGGTCCTCGTGAATGACCTGCAGAGAGCTGGGACCAAAGTAACAAAGCCTACCATCAGTAAAACACTACGCCGCCAGGGACTCAAATCCTGCAGTGCCAGATGTGTCCCCCTGCTTAAGCCAGTACATGTCCAGGCCCGTCTGAAGTTTGCTAGAGAGCATTTGGATGATCCAGAAGAGGATTGGGAGAATGTCATATGGTCAGATGAAACCAAAATATAACTTTTTGGTAAAAACTCAACTCGTCGTGTTTGGAAGACAAAGAATGCTGAGTTGCATCCAAAGAACACCATACCTACTGTGAAGCATGGGGGTGGAAACATCATGCTTTGGGGCTGTTTTTCTGCAAAGGGACCAGGACGACTGATCCGTGTAAAGGAAAGAATGAATTGGGCCATGTATCGTGAGATTTTGAGTGAAAACCTCCTTCCATCAGCAAGGACATTGAAGATGAAACATGGCTGGGTCTTTCAGCATGACAATGATCCCAAACACACCACCCGGGCAACGAAGGAGTGGCTTCGTAAGAAGCATTTCAAGGTCCTGGAGTGGCCTAGCCGGTCTCCAGATCTCAACCCTATAGAAAATCTTTGGAGGGAGTTGAAAGTCCGTGTTGCCCAGCAACAGCCCCAAAACATCACTGCTCTAGAGGAGATCTGCATGGAGGAATGGGCCAAAAAACCAGCAACAGTGTGTGAAAACCTTGTGAAGACTTACAGAAAACGTTTGACCTGTGTCATTGCCAACAAAGGGTATATAACAAAGTATTGAGATAAACTTTTGTTATTGACCAAATACTTATTTTCCACCATAATTTGCAAATAAATTCATAAAAAATCCTACAATGTGATTTTCTGGATTTTTTTTCTCATTTTGTCTGTCATAGTTGAAGTGTACCTATGATGAAAATTACAGGCCTCTCTCATCTTTTTAAGTGGGAGAACTTGCACAATTGGTGGCTGACTAAATACTTTTTTGCCCCACTGTAAATGGTAATCACAACAGATACTGACTGGTTTTATAATCCACACCCCTGCCTTTTTTTTAAGGTATCTGTGACCAACAGATGCTTATCTGTATTCCCAGTTATGCGAAATCCACAAATTAGGGCCTAATTAATATATTTCAATTGACTGATTTCATTATATGAACTGTATCTTAGTAAAATGTTTGAAATTGGGGCATGTTGTGTTTATATTTTTGTTCAGTGTATCTGTCACGTCCTGACCAGTAAAAGGGGTTGTTTGTTATTGTAGTTTGGTCAGGACATGGCAGGGGGTGTTTGTTTTATGTGTTTCGTTTTTTTGTTGTTGGTTAATGTTCTATGTTAGTATATTTCTATGTCTGTGTCTAGTTTTCTATTTCTATGTTTAGTTTATTGGGTTGACCTTCAACTGGAGGCAGCTGTTCCTCGTTGCATCTAATTGAAGGTCCTATTTAGTAGGGGTGTTTTTTCATGGGTTTTTGTGGATAGTTGTTCCATGTGTAGCTGTGTGTCTCACAGCCCAGTATAGCCTGTGCCTGCTCTGCGCACACGGCCTCCAGTGACGTTCCCTAGTCCGGTGAAACCTATTCCAGCTCCATGAAAGAAACCTCCAGTGATCTATGGTCCGAAGCCTGTAGAGTTGATCCATGGCACGAAGCCTCCAGTGATGATCCATGGCCCGGAGCCTGTAGGGATGATCCATGGGCCGAAGCCTCCAGAGATAATCCATGGCAAGATGCATGTAGGGATGATCCATGGCCCGGAGCCTGTAGAGATGATCCATGGCACAAAGCCTCCAGTGATAATCCATGGCCTGGCGCCTCCAGTGATGATCCATGGCACAAAGCCTCCAGTGATGATCCATGGCGCGGAACCTGTAGTGATGATCCATGGCAGGGAGACTGCAGTGACGGTCCCCAGTCCGGAGCCTCCAGCGACGGTCCCCAGTCCGGAGCCTCCAGCGACGCTCCCCAGTCCGGAGCCTCCAGCGACGCTCCCCAGTCCGGAGCCTCCAGCGACGCTCCCCAGTCCGGAGCCTCCAGCGACGCTCCCCAGTCCGGAACCTCCTGAGACGGCCTGCAGCCCGGTATCTTCGACGACGATCCACGGTCCGGTGGTACTAAAGCAGAGGGATCAACGTGTGGAGCGGGGGTTATGCCCCGAACCGGAGCCGCCTCCTCTTGTGGAGGATAATGTTATGTGGACTGCACTAGAGCCGCCATAAACTGTAGTTACCCACCCTACCCTCCCTTTTTTTGTTTTTGTTTATTAGTAGCATTCGGAGTCTGCACCTTTGGGGGTGGGGGGGGATACTGTCACGTCCTGACCATAGTAAGATGTTATTATCTATGGTAGAGTTGGTCAGGGCGTGGCAGGGGGTGTTTTGTGTTTTTCTATGTTTTCTATATCTATGTTTAGTTCTAGTTTTCTATTTCTATGTTGTTGTTTGGGATGTTCTCCAATTAGAGGCAGCTGGTCCATGTTGTCTCTAATTGGAGATCATATTTAAGTAGGGTTTTTTTCCACCTGTGTTTGTGGGTAGTTGTAGTTTGTCTTTAGTGTTTTTGAGTTATAATACATTTTATCGTGAGCACTCAACACGCTGCATTTTGGTCCCCTCTCTACAACAGCCGTTACACAATATCTATAAGCAACATACAGTATGAGCTTCTACTTTGGTCAACTTTATTGCAACATGTAAAAATACCTTACATTTCTTACAAAATACTACAGATTTGTATTGTTAGATTAATAATTGTATTAAACAAAGAAAACATACAAATAACTCTTCTAGTGGTGACTCAAATATGTAGCCTATAGAATGGTGTGTAGCCTATATAGCTAATTTAGAATACAGGGACTGTCTTTTTCTCCTCTTTTTAATGTTACAAGTAACAATAGAAACTCCGTCATGTTTCTTTCTTGTAAGCATTTTCACATGCTGGAGTCTGAGACCTTATGGAAATCTGTGGTAGAGAAGAAGAATGTATGACATTTTACCATTAGACACTACGTTACCCTATGCTAGTGATCATCATCATGCTTTTTATAGTTTAGGTCTATAGATACCTAGCTAGTACTTGGTTATCCAGCTAGCTATAAAAGAACATGCTAACACCAAAGTACCAAAGCGAGAAATAGCCTTAATTTCTCAGAACAAGAATAGACTGACGAGTTTCAGAAGAAAGTTCTTTGTTTCTTACCATTTTGAGCCTGTAATCGAACCCACACATGCTGATGCTCCAGATACTCAACTAGTCAAAAGAAGGCAAGTTTTACTGCTTCTTTAATCAGGACAACAGTTTTCTGCTATGCTAACATAATTGCAAAATGGTTTTCTAATGATCATTTAGCCTTTTAAAATGATAAACTTGGATTAGCTAACACAACGTGCCATTGGAACACAGAAGTGATGTCTGCTGGTAATGGGCCTCTGTACGCCCATGTAGATATTCCATAAAAAAATCTGCCGTTTCCAGCTACAATAGTCATTTACAACATTAACAATATCTACACTGTATTTCTGATCAATTTGATGTTATTTTAATGGGCAAAAAAATGTGCTTTTCTTTCAAAAACCAGGACATTTCTAATTGACCCCAAACTTTTGAACGGTAGTGTGTATATATATATATATCTGTTTTCATTACATGAAACACACTGACAAAGACATTACTAGGTGGCAATCCAAACCAAGTAATCTAGCTCAGAAAAACCTCCAATTTAAGCTAATGCTCTACCACAAAGAGCTAGGCTGTAATCAGTGGCTGGCTAGCTACCGTGCTATTAAGGATGCACGTGTTAGCTAGGCTTCTACTTAACCAACCATCCGTAGCAGCTTCTTGCCTGAACATCAGCTAGTCTAGTCAAATTAGAGCTGAAGACTCAATCAAGTGTTGCCTAAAATAATGCGGGCTCAGGAGGCGATACTTCTTTGGCTAGCTAATAACATTAGCTTATTAGATAGCTAACAAGTGATAGCTAACCAAGCAAGGTTAGAAATGCTGAGCTTATAACGTTAGCGTGCACTAGCTAGCTAGCACTAGCTAGCACGAGTGCACTTGTTCCGACTTACTAAAGAGAAACTCAAAATAGGAATTTGCTGAACAAACAATCAATGAATTAGCTAGCTAACGTTAACTATCTTTAGCCAGCTAGTTTGCATTCGCTAACCTTAGCTAGCTAAGTTAGCTGTCTGGCTAGCTTGGTCCGGTCACTGGCCTGGGCGAAAAGGTTTCATATCAGGGCATACCTTTACATGACACGTTTTTGATATTCAACAGAACACAGACCATTTCCAGTGAATATTTTCAGTTTTGTGGACATGTACCATATCCTGACAAATTCTGAATCAACATTTGTCTTTTACATATGGATCGATATTTACATAGTGGGTACCTGGAGGAAAACGAGAAGGATCATGCTTTTTCAATTTCAGGGTTTTGGGGGGAGTTTTTTTTTTATCTAGTCCAATTTCAATATTTTTCAGTGTTTTAGAATGAGTTGCTGTTAGGCTATATGTATCGATGTGTGCACGATGCCGCCTAATCTCTGATTCTCTGCTGGGCGCGCAAAATCATGTGCGCCTATAGGCTATTTAGCATGGTCTCAAACAAATTATCAATAGCCAATAGGCTACGAAGTGCATACTCACAGATGCACAGTGCAAAGTTATATTTCGAAGATAGCTGCTCGGATGGTGTGAATAAAACTAGGCTGCAATGAATATTCCAAACCTGAGCCCCAGCTTGCTCTGCTTTTGCTGATCAAAAACATTGGGTGCTGCCTAACCAATGGCTGTACTGTGTAGACCTACAGTGGCAGTTCAGGAGGAGAGTCAAAGGCTACTTCCAAAAATAATATTTGATTAGGCATAGTCCCAAAAATGTTATAGCCTATGTTCTGTTCAGTTTGAGACGGAGGACCGGAGGTCAACTTTGATAGGATGCTACAGTACTACTATAGTTTAACAAAGTTGTTGACCTCACAATAAGCCAGATTCGAGTAACTTACATGTGTATTTATTATGGATCCCCAGTTGCTTCTGCTAAGGCAAAAAAATATACACTGCTCAAAAAAATAAAGGGAACACTTAAACAACACATAAATACTTTTTTCTTTACATAGTTGAATGGGCTGACAACAAAATCACACAAAAATAATCAATGGAAATCCAATGTATCAACCCATGGAGGTCTGGATTTGGAGTCACTCAAAATTAAAGTGGAAAACCACACTACAGGCTGATCCAACTTTGATGTAATGTCCTTAAAACAAGTCAAAATGAGGCTCAGTAGTGTGTGTGACCTCCACGTGTCTGTATGACCTCCCTACAACGCCTGGGCATGCTCCTGATGAGGTGGCGGATGGTCTCCTGAGGGATCTCCCCCCAGACCTGGACTAAAGCATCCGCCAACTCCTGGACAGTCTGTGGTGCAACGTGGCATTGGTGGATGGAGCGAGACATGATGTCCCAGATGTGCTCAATTGGATTCAGGTCTGGGGAACGGGCGGGCCAGTCCATAGCATCAATGCCTTCCTCTTGCAGGAACTGCTGACACACTCCAGCCACATGAGGTCTAGCATTGTCTTGCATTAGGAGGAACCCAGGGCCAACCGCACCAGCATATGGTCTCACAAGGGGTCTGAGGATCTCATCTCGGTACCTAATGGCAGTCAGGCTACCTCTGGCGAGCACATGGAGGGCTGTGCGGCCCCCCAAAGAAATGCCACCCCACACCATGACTGACCCACCGCCAAACCGGTCATGCTGGAGGATGTTGCAGGCAGCAGAACGTTCTCCACGGCGTGTCCAGACTCTGCCACGTCTGTCACGTGCTCAGTGTGAACCTGCTTTCATCTGTGACGAGCACAGGGCGCCAGTGGCGAATTTGCCAATCTTGGTGTTCTCTGACAAATGCCAAACGTCCTGCACGGTGTTGGGCTGTAAGCACAACCCCCACCTGTGGACGTCGGGCCCTCATACCACCCTCATGGAGTCTGTTTCTGACCATTTGAGCAGACACATGCACATTTGTGGCCTGCTGGAGGTCATTTTGCAGGGCTCTGGCAGTGCTCCTCCTGCTCCTCCTTGCACAAAGGCGGAGGTAGCGATCCTGCTGCTGGGTTGTTGCCCTCCTACGGCCTCCTCCACGTCTCCTGATGTACTGGCCTGTCTCCTGGTAGCGCCTCCATGCTCTGGACACTACGCTGACAGACACAGCAAACCTTCTTGCCACAGCTCGCATTGATGTGCCATCCTGGATGAGCTGCACTACCTGAGCCACTTGTGTGGGTTGTAGACTCCGTCTCATGCTACCACTAGAGTGAAAGCACCGCCAGCATTCAAAAGTGACCAAAACATCAGCCAGGAAGCATAGGAACTGAGAAGTGGTCTGTGGTCTCCACCTGCAGTAGCACTCCTTTATTGGGGGTGTCTTGCTTATTGCCTATAATTTCCACCTGTTGTCTATTCCCTTTGCACAACAGCATGTGAAATGTGTTGTCAATCAGTGTTGCTTCCTAAGTGGACAGTTTGATTTCACAGAAGTGTGATTGACTTGGAGTTACATTGTGTTGTTTAAGTGTTCCCTTTATTTTTTTGAGCAGTATATAAATTAAGGCAGTTAAACATTTAAAAAACATTACAATACATTCATACCAGATTTCACAACATTAAGTGTGTGCCCTCAGGTCTCTACTCTACTACCACATTGCTATAACACAAAATCCATGTGTACATGTGTGTATAGTGCAGATGATGTTGTGTGTTTGTATGCATTTGTCTATGTTTGTGTTGCTTCACAGTCCCCACTGTTCCATAATGTGTATTTTTATCTGTTTTTTTTAATCTAATTTTACTGCAGGCATGAGTTACTTGATGTGGAATAGAGTTTCATGTAGTCATGGCTCTATGTAGTACTGTGCACCTCCCATAGTCTGTTCTGGACTTGGGGACTGTGAAGAGACCTCTGGTGGCATGTCTTATGGGGTGTCCGAGCTGTGTGCCAGTAATTCAAACAGACAGCTCGGTGCGTTCAACATGTCAATACCTCTCACAAATACAAGTAGTGATGAAGTCAATATCTCCTCCACTTTGAGCCAGGAGAGATTTTCATGCATATTATTAATGTTAGCACTGTATGTACATCTAAGGGCCAGCCGCGCTGCCCTGTTCTGAGCCAACTGCAATTTTCACAAGTCCCTCTTTGTGGCACTTGACCACACGACTGAACAGTAGTCCAGGTGTGACAAAACTAGGTCCTGTAGGAACTGCCATGCTGATAGTGCTGTTAAGAATGCAGAGCTTCATTATAAACAGACTTCTCCACATCCTAGCTACTGTAGCTACCAATATGTTTTCACCATGACAGTTTCCACATTTTTCATTACAAGATTTAGTTGACGTTTAGCGTTTAGTGACTGATTTGTCCCAAATACAATGCTTTTAGATTTTTGAAATATTTAGGACTAACTTATTCCTTGCAACCCATTCTGAAACTAACAGCAGCTCTTTGTTAAGTGCTGCTTTTATTTGAATCGCTGTGGTAGCTGACGTGTATAGTGTTTAGTCAACCACATACTTACAGTAGACACACTGGCTTTACTCATATCCTGTGACATGTCATTAGTAAAGATAGAAAAAAGAAGGGGCCTACACAGCTGCCCTGGGAAATTCCTGATTGTACCTGGATTTAAAGAACACCCTCTGTGTTATGTTCAACAGGTAACTCTTTATACACAATATAGCAGGGGGTGTAAAGCCATAACACATACGTTTTTCCAGCAACAGACTATGATTGATAATGTCACACCTGCTCCCGCACACCTGCTCCCACTCCCCCGATGTCGTCACACCTGCTCCTGCCCATTATTACGCACACCTGTCACCATCATTACGCACATCAGCGCTTCATTGGACTCACCTGGACTCCTTCACTTTGTTGATTGCCCCCTCTTTATCTGTCAGTTCCTCAGTTTGATCCCTGTGTCAGCATTATTGTCGTTATGTTTCCCCTGTCCGGAACCTGTCCTTGTTCGTTTCATGTCAGTTATTTATTAAATGTTCACTCCTTGTACTTCCTTCTCGTCTCCCAGCGTCTGTCCTCACAGATGATGTCAAAAGTCGCACTGAAGTCTAACAAAACAACCCCCACAATCTTTTTCTCATCAATTTCTCTCAGCCAATCATCAGTTGTTGCTGTGCTTGTTGAATGTCCTTCCCTATAAGCATGCTGAAAGTCTGTTGTCAATTTGTTTACTCTAAAATATCATTGTATTTCATCAAACACAATTTTTTCAAAAAGTTTACTAAGGGTTGGTAACAGGTTGATTGGTTGGCTATTTGAGCCAGTAAACTTTTTAAGGTATAGGGGGCAGTATTTTCATTTTCGGATTAAAAGCATGCCCAGAGTAAACTGCCTAATACTCGGGCCCAGAGTCAAATATTTGCATATTATTAGTAGATTTGAATAGAAAACACTCTGAAGTTTCTAAAACTGTTTGAATGATGTCTGTGAGCATAACAGAACTCATATGGCAGGCAAAAACCTGAGAAAAATCCAACCAGGAAGTTGGAAATCTGAGAATTGTAGTTCTTCTTTTGAATCCCTATCAAAACTACAGTGTTTGTGGGGTTACGTTGCACTTCCTAAGGCTTCCATTGGCTGTCAACAGCCTTTAGAAACGTGTTTCCTCCTTCTCCTGTTACTGGGCAGAAAATAGGGGCTCAGTCAATGAGTGGACTGCTTGGGACCAGTGAGTTGTTTCTGCTCAGGCACATTTGGCGCGCCGCTCCTTCTTTTTCCTCTGTAATGAATACGCTATTGTCCGGTTGGAATATTATCGACGTTTTATGTTAAAAAGACCCTAAGGATAGATTGTAAACAACGTTTGACATGTTTCTATGAACGGTAATGGAACTATTTGACTTTTCGTGTCTGGATTTACGCTCGCGCGTTATGCCTTTGGATAGTGATCTGAATGCACAAACAAAACGGAGGTATTTGGACATAAATATGGAGTATTTCGAACAAAAATAACATTTCTTGTGGAAGTAGGAGTCCTGGGAGTGCATTCTGACGAAGATCAGCAAAGGTAAGAGAATATTTATAATACTAATTCTGAGTTTAGTTGACCCCAGAACTTGGCGGGTATCTGTATAGCTTGCTTTGATGGTTGAGCTATGTACTCAGAATATTGAAAAATGTGCTTTGTCCGTAAAGCTATTTTAAAATCTGACACAGCGGTTGCATTAAGGAGAAGTATATCTATAATTCTTTCAATAACTGTTGTAAATTTTATCAATGTTTATGATGAGTATTTTTGTATATTGATGTGCTCATTCACCGGGGGTTTGGTGGGAATACATTTTCTGAAAATCACGCGCCAATGTAAAATGGGTTTTTTGGATATAAATATGAACTTTATCGAGCAAAACATACATGTATTGTGTAACATGAAGTCCTATGAGTGCCATCTGATGAAGATCATCAAAGGTTAGTGAATATTTTAGCTGTATTTTTGGTTTTTGTGATGCATGTCCTTGCTTGGAAAATGGCTGTGGTTTTTCTTGTGAAGTTTATGTCCTAACATAATCTAATTTTATGCTTTCGCCGTAAAGCCTTTTTGAAATCGGACAATGTGGTTAGATTAACGAGAAGGTTATCTTTAAAATGGTGTAAAATAGTTGATTGTTTGAGAAAATGAAATTATGAGATTTTTGCTGCTTTGTATTTCGCGCCATGCTATTTCACTGGCTGTTGAATAGTGTGTCCCACACGCTAGCGTCCCACCTAGCCCATAGAAGTTTAAGGGGCTTTACTATACATAGGTAGGGGAATAACTTTTGCTTCCCTCCAGGCCTGAGGGCATACACTGTTTAGTAGGTTTAAATTGAAGATATGGCAAGAAAAGAAAAAAAAGAAAAAATGTATGAAATGTATGCATTCACTACTGTAAGTCGCTCTGGATAAGAGCGTCTGCCAAAAAATGATGTAAAAATGTAAAAATTATCGTCAGTCATTTTCCATCCAAGTTGTCAGACCCCGGTGGCTTGTCATTGTTGATAAACAACAATATTTTTTTCACTTACTTTACAGAATTCAAAATTTCATATGATTTTCATAATTTGGTTAGATATACGGGGATGAGGTAGGTAGATAGATGAACTGTTTACAGATGGGCTATGTACAGGTGCAGTGATCTGTGAGCTGCTCTGACAGCTGGTGCTTAAAGCTAGTGAGGGAGATATGAGTCTCCAGCTTCAGAGATTTTTGCAGTTCATTCCAGTCATTGGCAGCAGAGAACTGGAAGGAAAGATGACCAAAGGAGGAATTGGCTTTGGGGGTGACCAGTGAGATATACCTGTTGGAGCGCGTGCTACGAGTGGGTGCTGCTATGGTGACCAGTGAGCTGAGATAAAGGGGGGCTTTACCTAGCAGAGACTTGTAGATAACCTGTAGCCAGTGGGTTTGGCGATGAGTATGAAGCAAGGGACAACCAACGAGAGCATACAGGTTGCAGTGGTGGGTCGTGTATGGGGCTTTGGTGACAAAACAAATGGCACTGTGATAGACTGCAACCAATTTGTTGAGTAGGGTGTTTGTGGCTATTTTATAGATGACATCACCGAAGTCGAGGATTGGTAGGATGGTCAGTTTTATGAGGGTATGTTTGGCAGCATGAGTGAAGGGTGCTTTGTTGCGATATAGGAAGCCGATTCTAAATTTAATTTTGGATTGGAGATGCTTAATGTGATTCTGGAAGGAGAGTTTACAGAGTAACCAGACACCTAGGTATTTGTAGTTGTCCACGTATTCTAAGTCAGAGCCGTCCAGAGTAGTGATGTTGGACGGGCGAGGAGGTGCGGGCAGTGATCGATTGAATAGCATGCATTTAGTTTTACTTGCGTTTAAGAGCAGTTGGAGGCCACGGAAGGAGAGTTGTATGGCATTGAAGCTCGTCTGGAGGTTAGTTAACACAGTGTCCAAAGAGGGGCCAGAAGTATACAGAATGATGTCGTCTGCGTAGAGGTGGATCAGAGAATCACCAGCAGCAAGAGCAACATCATTGATGTATACAGAGAAGAGAGTCGGTCCGAGAATTGAACCCTGTGGCACCCCCATAGAGACTGCCAGAGGTCCGGACAACAGGCCCTCCAATTTGACACACTGAACTCTATCAGAGAAGTAGTTGGTAAACCAGCTGAGGCAATCATTAGAGAAACCAAGGCTGTCGAGTCTGCCATTAAGAATGTGTTGATTGACAGAGTCGAAAGCCTTGGCCAGGTTGATGAATACGGCTGCACAGTAATGTCTCTTATCGATGGTGGTTATGATGTCGTTTAGGACCTTGAGCATGGCTGAGGTCCACCCATGACCAGCTCGGAAACCAGATTGCATAGCGGAGAAGGTACGATGGGATTCGAAATGGTTGGTAATCTGTTTGTTAACTTGGCTTTCGAAGACCTTAGAAAGACAGGGTAGGATAGATATAGGTCTGTAGCAGTTTGGGTCTAGAGTGTCACCCCCTTTGAAGAGGGGGATGACCGCGGCAGCTTTCCAATCTTTGGGAATCTTAGATGATACGAAAGAGAGGTTGAACAGGCTAGTAATAGGGGTTGCAACAATTTCAGGAGATAATTTTAGAAAGAGAGGGTCCAGATTGTCTAGCCCGGCTGATATGTAGGGGTCCAGATTTTGCAGCTCTTTCAGAACATCAGCTATCTGGATTCGGGTGAAGGAGAAATGGTGGGGGCTTTGGCGGGTTGCTGTGGAGGGTTCCGGGCAGTTGACTAGGGTAGGGGTAGCCAGGTGGAAAGCATGGCTAGGTTTAGAGAAATGCTTATTGAAATTCTCAATTATAGTGGATTTATCGGTGGTAACAGTGTTTCCTAGCCTCAGAGCAGTGGGCAGCTGGGAGGAGGTGCTCTTATTCTCCATGGACTTTACAGTGTCCCAGAACTTTTTTGAGTTAGTACCACAGGATGCAAATTTCTGTTTGAAAAAGCTAGCCTTTCCTAACTGCCTGTGTATATTTGTTCCTAACTTCCCTGAAAAGTTGCATATCACAGGGGCTATTCGATGCTAATGCAGAATGCCACAGGATGTTTTTGTGCTGGTCAAGGGCAGACAGGTCTGGAGTGAACCAAGGACTATATCTATTCCTAGTTCAACATTTTTTGAATGGGGCATGCTTATTTAAGATGGTGAGGAAAGCACTTTTAAAGAATAGCCAGGCATCATCTACTGACTGGATGAGGTCAATGTCATTCCAGGATACCCCGGCCAGGTCGATTAGAAAGGCCTGCTTGCAGAAGTGTTTTAGGGAGTGTTTGACAGTGATGAGGGGTGGTCGTTTGGTCGCAGACCCATTACGGATGCAGGCAATGAGGCAGTGATCGCTGAGATCTTGATTGAAAACAGCAGAGGTGTATTTGGAGGGCGAGTTAGTTAGGATGACATCTCTGAGGGTGCCCGTGTTTTCGGATTTGGGGTTGTACCTGGTATGTTCATTGACCATTTGTGTGAGATTGAAAGCATCAAGCTTAGATTGTAGGATGGCCGGGGTGTTAAGCATGTCCCAGTTTAGGTCACCGTGTAGCACGAGCTCAGAAGATAGATGGGGGGCAATCTATTCACATATGGTATCGAGGGCACAGCTGAGGGCAGAGGGAGGTCTATAGCAAGCGGCAACAGTGAGACTTGTTTCTGGAAAGGTGAATTTTTCGAATTAGAAGCTCGAATTGTTTGGGTACCGACTTGGATAGTAATTCAGAACTCTGCAGGATATCTTGCACTATCTTTGCAACATCGCCCCCTTTGGCAGTTCTATCTTGGCGGAAAATGTTATAGTTAACGATTTCAGGGTTTTTTGTGGTTTTCCTAAGCCAGGATTTAGATACGGCTAAGACATACGGGTTGGCAGAGTGTGCTAAAACAGTGAGTAAAGCAAACTTAGGGAGTAGGCTTCTAATGTTAACATGCATGATACCAAGGCTTTTACGGTTACAGAAGTCAACAAATGAGAGCACCTGGGGAGATGGAGTGGAGCTAGGCACTGCAGGACCTGAATTAACCTCTTCATCACCAGAGGAACACAGGAGAAGTAGGATAAGGGTTCGGCTAAAGGCTATAGGAACCGGCCGTCTAGCATATTCGGAACAGAGAGTAAAAGGAGCAGGTTTTTGGGCACGATAGCATTGATTCAAGGCATAGTGTACAGACAAAGGTAAGGTAGGATGTGAGTACACTGGAGTCAAACCAACGGCATTGAGTAATGATGAGAGAGATATGGTCTCTAGAGACGTTTAAACCAGGTGATGTCATCGCATATGTAGAAGGTTAGGGGGTTAAACCATATTGAGCAGGGCTAGAGGCTCTACAGTGAAATAAGACAGTAATCACTAACCAGGACAGTAATGGATGAGGAATATTGATATTAGAGAAAGGTATGCATAGCCAGGTGAACATATGGGTCCAGTGAGTGGTTGGGCTGACTGGGGACACAGCGATTCAGACAGTTAGCAGGCCGTTGCTAACAAGCTAACAGTTAGTAGGCCGGGGCTAAACAAGCTAGCAGTATAAACAGGTCAACATTCACAAGGCCGCAGGGCCAGACAGATTACAAGGACTTGTATTGCGAGCATGCGCTGACCAACTGGCAAGTGTCTTCACTGACATTTTCAACCTCTGCCTGTCTGAGTCTGTAATAGCAACATGTTTTAAGCAGACCGTCATATTCCCTGTGCCCAAGAACACCAAGGAAACCTGCCTAAATGACTACCGACCCATAGCACTCACGTCTCTAGCAATGAAGTGCTTTGAAAGGCTGGTCAAGGCTCTACTGCAGTCCACACTGCCCTTTCCCACCTAGAAAAAAGGAACATCTATGTGAGGAAGCTATTCATTGACTACAGGACAGCGTTCAACACCATAGTGCCCTCAAAGCTCATCAATAAGCTAAGGACCCTGGGACTAAACACCTCCCTCTGCAACTGGATCCTGGACTTCCTGACGGGCCGCTCGCAGGTGGTAAGGGTAGGTAACAACACATCCGCCATCGCTGATCCTCAACACAGGGGCCCCTCGGGTGTGTGCTCAGTCCCCTCCTGTACTCCCTGTTCACTCAAGACTGGCACGACTCCAACACCATCATTAACTTTGCCAATGACACAACAGTGGTAGACCTGATCACCGATATCGACGAGTAAGCCTATAGGGAGGAAGTCAGAGACCTGGCCACCCAAGTCGTAGACTGGGGGGGGGACTATTTGGGGGGGGGACTATTTGCATTGTCGTCCCCCCCCCCCGCATTTAATAACTCTACCTACAATTGAAGTCGGAAGTTTACATACACCTTAGCCAAATACATTTAAACTCAGTTTTTCACAATTCCTGACATTTAATCCTAGTAAACATTCCCTGTCTTTGGTCAGTTAGGATCACCACTTTATTTTAAGAATGTGAAATTTCAGAATAATAGTAGAGAGAATGATTTATTTCAGCTTTTGTTCCTTTCATCACATTCCCAGTGGGTCAGAAGTATACATACACTCAATTAGTGTTTCATAACAATGCCTTTAAATTGTTTAACTTGGGTCAAACCTTTCGGGTAGCCTTCCACAAGCTTCCCACAATAAGTTGGGTTCATTTTGGCCCATTCCTCCTGACAGAGCTGGTGTAACTGGATCAGGTTTCTAGGCCTCCTTGCTCACGCACACTTTTTCAGTTCTGCCCACAAATGTTCCATTGAATTGAGGTCAGGGCTTTGTGATGGTCACTCCAATACCTTGACTTTGTTGTCCTTAAGCCATTTTGCCACAACTTTGGAAGTATGCTTGGGGTCATTATCCATTTGGAAGACCCATTTGCGACCAAGCTTTAACTACCTGACTGATGTCTTGAGATGTTGCTTCAATATCTCCACATAATCTTGCTTCCTCATGAAGCCATCTATTTTGTGAAGTGCACCAGTTCCTTCTGCAGCAAAGCACCCCCACAATATGATGCTGCCACCCATGTGCTTCATGGTTAGGATTGTGTTCTTCGGCTTGCAAGCCTCCCCTTTTTCTTCCAAACATAATGATGGTCATTTTGGCTCAACAGTTCTATTTTTGTTTCATCAGACCAGAGGACATTTCTCCAAAAAGTACAATCTTTGTCCCCAAGTGCAGTTCCAAACTGTAGTCTGGCTATTTTATGGCAGTATTGGAGCAGTGGCTTCTTCCTTGCTGAGCGGCTTGTTAGGTTATGTCGATATAGGACTTGTTTTACTGTGGATATAGATACTTTTGTACCTACTTCCTCTAGCATCTTCACAAGGTTCTCTGCAGTTGTTCTGGGATTGATTTGCACTTTTCGCACCAAAGTACATTCATCTCTAGGAGACAGAACCCGTCTCCTTCCTGAGCGGTATGACGGCTGCTTGGTCCCATGGTGTTTATACTTGCGTACTATTGTTTGTACAGATAAACGTAGTACCTTCAGGCATTTGGAAATTACTCCCAAGGATGAACCAGACTTGTGGAGGTCTACCATTTTTTTTCTGAGGTCATGGCTGATTTATTTTGATTTTCCCATGATGTCAAGCAAAGAGGCACTGAGTTTGAAGGTAGGCGTTGGACAACATCCACAGGTACACCTCCAATTGACTCAAATTATGTAAATTAGCCTATCAGAAGCTTATAAAGCCATGACATCATTTTCTGGAATTTTCCAAGCTGTTTAAATGCACAGTCAACTTAGTGTATGTATGTAAACTTCTGATCCACTAGAATTGTGAAACAGTGAGTTATAAGTGAAATAATCTGTCTGTAAACAATTGTTGGAAAAATGACTTGTGTCATGCACAAAGTAGATGTCCTAACCGACTTGCCAAAACTAGAGTTTGTTAACAAGAAATTTGTGGAGTGGTTGAAAAACGAGTTTTAATGTCTCCAACCTAAGTGTATGTAAACTTCAACTGTAGTTCTGTCTTTGAGCTGTTCTTGTACAGTATATTGATGTTCTGTATTATGTCATTCTGTATTATGTTTCATGTTTTGTGTGGACCCCAGGAAGAGTAGGTGCTCAATTATGTTCACTAATCGGTGCCCCCGTACATTGACTCTGTACCGGTACCCCCTGTATATAGTCTCGCTATTGCTATTTTACTGCTGCTCTTCTTGTTACTTTTATTTGTTATTCTTATTCATATTTTTTTTAACTGCATTGTTGGTTAGGGGCTTGTAAGTAATCATTTCACTGTAAGGTTTTGTATACCTGTTGTATTGTGACTAATAAAATGTGATTTGATTTGAAGGGAGGGCCATCCATTTTCATTTCAGAGAGGTCAGATTTTCTCCTTGTAACCCTTATTATAAATATGTTCACTCCCTTAGACATATATGATATTGGGATTTGCTCAGTATATCACACATGGACATTTCCTGTAGACAAATATGGACTAATTTAATATCCTGAACTATGTGACATCCTATTTTCTCTCTTTATGTTGACAAAAACTGACTGTATACATCGCATGCATTTTCTCAGCACATTCAAGATGTGCTGACTGTATACATCGGATGTATTTTCTCAGCACATTCAAGATATGAAGCTATATTGATTCCAGATATGCTTCTCTTGGCTTGAGGTCCATATCCAGATCTTGATTTGCGTTTTGATATGCTGAATATAAGGCCGATTTCTGATGGATTTAGAGTTTTCAGCACATGCTCAATAACTTGACAAATATTAAATACATATTTTTATTTCATGCACAAATCATTTTTGGATATCATACAGATAGGGCTATGTGGACATATTTTCTCTATATGATGACAAATAGCCTACTGATCGTAGCTCTATATAGTATACTGTATTTTCTCAGCACATACAATGCATATGCTCGACTGAGGTTAGTTTTCTCGTCATGAATGAAGCAGGTAGAGTAGCTACCTTGTGGTTAGGGCTGTGATGGTAATTGAATAACCGTGTAGCTGACGGTTATGGATAAAGACCGTCATGAAAATAAAATAACCACCAAAACCGTTTAAATAGGCCTACATTCATTTTAGGATTTGTTTATTTTTTATTATTAGAATTAGGCACTGTAAAAAGTGACAACTAAAAGATGCCAAAAACAATTTAGTCCAATCAACGTAAGCTAAGTATGATGTGGCTGTCCATGGAACTGATTTATGTGTGTATGTGTGTGCTTGCAAGTTGAAAAAAACATGTTCACTCATCCTACTTGTAGAGAAATGGCAATGCCATTCTCCTCTCTTTCATGTGGCTGAAACGCTCTATGACTCTGTCATACAGTACACGCTTTTAGTTTTTGTTGTCTTAGGATACCTGGCTAAAATGCTTGCTCGCTAGCCAAACTTCCTTTCATAGGCAACGATGAGCAAGCTATTTGGGGTATATTGGCCAGGACCGGGCATAATCAGCGTGGATTAGTATATACATTTAGAAAATATTCTGTATCAAATTTTACCATGTCAGGTTGGAGAGGATTGGTACATTGTCCATTTGACACAGCATTAGCACATTATAGGCCTCAGAGCCAGAACAACCTTGTCAACGGCTGTTGAATAATTAATCAATAGTCAGACACATCCAGCCTTTGTGTAAAAGAAGACAGGGTTATTTATTTACTCTGAAGCAATGAAAATGTGCATTGTATAAAAGAAAGTCCACAAATCAATGTTTTTTACTGAAGTGCCATGGCCAATAGCTCTCTACACCCACAAACATCATCTGTTGGAAAGAGGAGATGTAGAAAGTTTAATAGACAGACTAAGTTAGTAAAACATTTGCTTTTAATCATTAGTAAACACTCCCGCTATTAGGTCAAGTTTATCTACATGAAAATAAAGTTAAGCGTATGTGATTTGATAATGTTGAAATGTTCATGTTGAAATGGTGCTGGAATAGCTGAAGCACCTTCTGTTATCTTTGAGACTTGCGGTTGCCTAACTCTCCATGGTTCTAAATCAATAATTGTTTAGTAGTTCGAAACTGTCAGAAATATTAACTTACTTGGTCATGCTGTATGTCATGTATCTGTTTGTTACACGCAATATGCTTGTGGACTTCACCGGGCAGGTGTTGCTCTCCGGTTTTGTGGTGAAACACAGGTGTGGTTGAACGTATTCTGCCACTGTCTTCTTATTGTCTCCACCTTAGGTCTATATATCACGGTGGCAAGGCATATGAACTAACAGGTTATAGAGCAAACAACGCAATTAACACACATATAGGTTGGAATATGACTATTTTTACCTGGCTTGGCTTCCCCATTGATTTTACCCACGCACCGCTACCGCCGTGCACATTGGCCAGGCCAATTACCGTAACCTCAAATACTAAGACCATCACAACCCTACTTGTGGTATGGTTATGTGAAATTACAATATTTACTTGTAATATCGACAACTTTTATTAATGATTTATGCATCAACACTTTGGAGTGGATCACAGACCAGCACGACCATGACGATTGGGTCTGGACAGCGAGGGACCGCCACTGAAGACCCAATCTGCATCCATCACTTCCACCTTCTACAACAAACAGGGCAGGCAGGGGTATTGAGGGCGTGCAACTTTTATTAAATTAAACCATCCCGTGTGGCTCAGTTGGTAGAGCGTGGTGTTTGCAACGCCAGGGTTGTGGGTTCGATTCCCACGGGGGACTAGTACGGAAAAAATAAATGTATGAAATGTATGCGTTCACCACTGTAAGTCGCTCTGAATAAGAGTGTCTGCTAAATGACTAAAAAGTAAACAAATAAAAACAATTTTTTTCAAAGATTAGCCTATGTTTGCATCTTCACAGAAATCATGTGTTGTGACTGGAGCTCTGGATTTGCTATGCTGCATTTTTCTTTACAGAAATAGCTTTGGAAATAGCAACTTGGATGAAATATTACAATGTTTGCCTTTCCGTGCCTTGTATAGCCTACTACCGAATATAGTGCAAATGTATGCTCAGATACATAATGTCACCTTCATGTGAAGATGCACAATGATTTTTGGTGCCTGAACAGGTCCAATAATTTGGCCGCTGGACATGTCATGAGTCAGATTTAGCTCACTTTCGATCAGAACACACAAGGATGAATTGTACATATTATGTAAGGATGTCTATTGAAATAATAATTTTTGGTTTATACGGATACATAAATGATCAATTAATGACTACAGATATGTGAGCATGTTGACACATACTCCTTCCGGAGTTAGAATATTCTACAAATATGTAAGTGGGTGAATGCGCATCAGGTGCGTGTCTTGAATGTATCTCACCCATTACTTTACTTGTTACTTGTAATAAAAAATAAAACATGTTTTTACTTTAGTTCATTCAGTAAATATTTTTTTAACTCTATTTTCTTAAAACTGCAATGTTGGTTAAGGGCTTGTAAGTAAGCATTTCTCGGTAAGGTCAACACCTGTCGTATTCGGCGACTGTGACAAATCAAATTTGATTTGATCCCAGATGTCAACAAAATATATATGAAAATATATGCACTCACTACTGTAAGTCGCTCTGGATAAGAGTGTCTGCTAAATGACTAAAATGTAAATATCCCTGGACTCATACATAGTAGGGTGATTTCTAAGGTCCAGATCCGATGCATTTAGAAACTGTCCCATTACGGAGAATATCCTAGCTCCGTATATGACATTAAGGACATGCATATATATATATATATATATATATATATATATATATATATATATATATATATAAAGGCAGATATATATAGATAATATATAGATAAAGATATCCCCTGATATTGACCCTTTTTGACCCAGTGATTTTACTTTCTATGCAAATTCATCATGAACTAATGGATAGCCTCTATTTCATTGTAAGAATACTCACCATGCCCTCACTGCTGCCACTTTCTCAATGCGAGGGTGGAAAAATGGCATCCAAAGTAGTTCAACAGGTCCTGATCAAAATATCCCGGATGTTCCAATTAACCTTGCTCGGAGCTGAACAACTCCGCAATTGAACACCAGACTCTATTGTTAATTTACACTCGTGGTGTTACTCCTGTAAAATTCAAAGCCGGACTCTAAAATCATTAACACAAGAATTATAACACTGGTGATTTTGCTGTGCTGCGTCAGTCTTCAAGGTGGAACCTAAACGAGAATGTCCTCTCTAGGACAGGAATGACTTGAAATAGGTGCAGCAACTTCTTCTGAGGTGGTCCTTTAAAGAAGCATGTTGAGACAAACAATGACTCATCTAAATGATGTTATTCTATAGGATATATCCCTAGTGAAATCATATAGGATATGGCATCATAAAAATGTGAAGTGCATATAGTCTAAAAGTCTGTTACTGATGCAGTGAATGTAATGGTACGTACTGTATTTATCTGAAAAGCATCTAATATCAATGCGTTATGAGTTTAGAAATGGAGTGAAAATTACATTCCCTCAAGACGTCATTGACTCAGACAACGTCCCAAGTAACAATTAGTCTTGTCTACCATCATGTCAAGAGCCGTGTCATATTAACTCTTACCAGTCACGATTCAAGGATTCACTCACTAGGTGTACACGAAGCAGATTTAGGGAAAAAAAACATCTTACATTGTGACCCTGAGAAGGTGGATTAAAAAATGCCGTCAATTAGTTTGGAGTTTTACTCATGAAACCCTGAGAATCTCACTGCTTGTCACGTCCTGACCCTAGAAGCTTTTATTTCTATGGTAGAGTAGGTCAGGGCGTGACGGGGTTGTGTCTAGTTTAGATTTTCTATGTTGTCATGTTCTTGTTGTTTTTTATGTTTTTTGGGGGGGATGATCTCCAATTAGAGGCAGCTGGTCATCGTTGTCTCTAATTGGAGATCATACTTAAGTAGTTGTTTTTCCCACCTGGGTTTATGGGAGATTGTATTTTGAGTAAGTGTATGTTGCACCTCTTTGTCACGGTTTGTTGTTTTGTTCATTAGTTTATTTGTATGTCTTGCATAGTGTCACAGTTATAATAAAATGTGGAACGATACACACGCTGTGCTTTGGTCCCATTCTTCAGACAGCCGTGACAGAATCTCCCACCACCAACGGACCAAGCAGCGTGGTCAGGAGGACTGGACCTGGGAGGAAATCCTGGATGGGGCAGGACACTGGACAAAGCCCGGGGAGTATCACCGTCCAAAGGAGGAGATTGAAGCAGCGAGATAAGAACGACGATATTACGAGGCGTTATACCATCAAGGCAAGCAGGCGGAGACACCGAGAGATGAACGGCGACAATATGAGGAACTAGCACGGCAACGATGGAAGCCCGAGAGGCAGCTCCCCCAAAAAATGGGGGGGGGGGGGGGGGGGGGGGCACACGGGGAGTTTGGTGGAGTCAGGTTTGGGACCTGAGCCAACTCCTCTTGCTCACCGTGGAGAGCTGAGGGGTGAACCAGAGCCAGTCAGGGAGACGAGTGAGGAACTCGACGCAAGATTCCGGAGAGAGGTGTTAGCATTGAGAGCGCTGCAGAGTGGGCGTGCTGAGGAGCGTGACACCAGTCCGTTGTCATATGCACCAGTTTCACGCATCTGGCCTTCAGTGCGCCTCCCCAGTCTGGTACGTCCTGTGTCTCCTCCACGCACTCGCTTGAGGGAGCATGTGACCTGTCAGGCACCATGTTTTGCTGTGATACGCACGGTGTCACCAGTGCGCATTCACAGCCCAGTGCGTCCTGTGCCAGTGCCCCGCACTTGCCGGGCTAAAGTGAGAATCCAGCCAGGATGGATTGTGCCAGCCCTACGCTCCAGGCCGCCAGTGCACCCCCACAGCCCATTACGCCCTGTGCCTGCTCCTCGTACTCGCCCTGAAGTGCGTGTCACCAGTCTGGCGCCACCTGTGCCAGCCCCATGCATCAGGCCTCCAGTGCGCATGCCCAGTCCAGGGTTACCTGTTCCTGCTCCCCGCACTCGCCCTGAGGTGCGTGTTACCAGTCTGGCACCACCTGTGCCAGCCCCACACATCAGGCCTCCATTGCGCCTGCCCAGTCCGGGGTGTCCTGTTCCTGCTCCCCGCACTCGCCCTGAGGTGCGTGTTACCAGTCTGGCGCCACCTGTGCCAGCCCCACGCATCAGGCCTCCAGTGCGCATTCCCAGTCCAGAGCGTCCGGCGACAGTTCCCAGTCCAGAGTCTCCAGTGATGGTCCGCAGTCCGGAGTCTCCAGCGGCGGTCCGCAGTTCGGAGCCTCCAGCGGCGGTCCGCAGTTCGGAGCCTCCAGCGGCGGTCCGCAGTTCGGAGCCTCCAGCGGCGGTCTGCAGTTCAGAGCCTCCGGCGATGATCCACGGTCCTGTGACACGAAAGCGGAGGGATCAGCTGGTGGAGCGGGGGCTATGCCCCGAACCGGAGCCACCTCCTATGATGCTGGATTCGCAGGAGGAGAGGGTTCGTCGTCCTGCACCCGAGCCACCTCCTATGCTGGCGGATAAGCAGGATGAGAGGGTTCTTCGTCCTGCACCAGAGCCGCCACCAACATTAGACACCCACCCTAACCCTCCCTTTTTTGTTAACATTTTTGTTAGATGTTTTTACGTTCGGAGTCCGCACCTTTGGGTGGGGGTACTGTCACGTCCTGACCATAGAAGCTTTTATTTTCTATGGTAGAGTAGGTCAGGACGGGGTTGTGTCTAGTTTAGATTTTCTATGTTGTCATGTTCTTGTTTCTGTATTTCTATGATGTTTTTGGGGGGGATGATCTCCAATTAGAGGCAGCTGGTCATCGTTGTCTCTAATTGGAGATCATACTTAAGTAGTTGTTTTTCTCACCTGGGTTTGTGGGAGATTGTATTTTGAGTAAGTGTATGTTGCACCTCTTCATCATGGTTTGTTGTTTTGTTCATTAGTTTATTTGTATGTATTGCATAGTTTCACAGTTATAATAAAATGTGGAACGATACACACGCTGCGCTTTGGTCCCATTCTTCAGACAGCCGTGACACTGCTGTTAGAATGTCGATAGGTACTTATCACTGTTAGGAGGGTGTATCGGAGTGAGGAGAAGTCAGGTGCAGGAGAGCAGAGTGTAGTGAACAGGCGCACTTTTTATTCTGGTCAAAAGACAGCACAAAAATAACATAAATGTGCTCAAAACACGGAACATAGACAAAAGTAATGCGCGTAACGATATCCACAATATCAAAATACACGTAACACAAACAATCTTACACAAAGACATGATGGGGAACAGAGGAATAAATACATATGAATTGATTGGGGAATGAAAACCAGGTGTGCAGGGAACAAGACAAAACAAATGGATACATGAAAAATGGAGCGACGATGGCTAGAAAGCCGGTGACGTCGACCGCCGAACGCCGCCCGAACAAGGAGAGGAGCCGACTTCGGCGGAAGTCGTGACAATCACAGTGGGAGGGTGTAACTCTTGCTAGAACAAAAGCTTGCCGACCTGGTAATGATGAATCTACAGATTCTACTTGTTAGTGGCCAACAACTTGACATACAGCCAATCAGAGCACAACCCTTCACGTGGGGGAGCCCCCCCCCCTTCAAAAAAGAGGGCATCACACTTCATATGCAATGTAGGCTATGCAATGGTAGCTAGCTAAGTGCACCGACACAATGCACACAACATTAAATACTTCCTCCAAGCTAGTTAACCACTGTAGCTACTATTGACATTATAATTAAATCACAATGGATTAGGTAGTCTCCATGAAACACCTGCCTGTGTTAGCTGCCTAGTTAGTGCAGTGTACTTAGTTAGCCCACTATGCTGTGTTAGCTAGCGAATATGCTAATGTTAGCTAGCTAGCTAAACATTTGGCTATGGGCTGAGTAGACACTGGCAGTATTGGATTGGTAGGCACGGGCAGAATGGGATCATGGAGATTGAATTAAATTGTTTCTTCAACATTTTGCTATGTAGTTATCTAGCTGTGGCCATCTGGCTAGTATCAACAAGGGCTTTCTACAAAATACCAACATTAATAGCTTGGAACCATAAGCAATACGCACGGATATGCATTGCCAAACAACGCTACTAGCACCTTCTGGTTTGGAGTATTTTATCAAGGCTGAGTAGCTGACAATTTCCAAGGTCTTTGCTGTGTGAACACAAAAGAGATTGACTGCCGACACTTTGTTCAGAGATGCAAAGTACTGTCGGCAGGCAAACCCTTGACAATCATACCAGTGTGTCTGAGCTTTAGGGCTTTTGCCGATCCATAAAAAGACATCCATCTCCAATTATTTGCTTCGGAAATTGCTTTAGCCAACCTTAAATCGCAACGTCCCCCCCATTGCATCCTCCTCCCTCTTATTGCATAATCAGATCTCTGTGGCGGTATACCCGACCAAATATTACGATTAGAGAAATGAGAGGCTGCTATTATGTGTGAGAGCGCCTTCATTTCCCTCTGCTGAAGGGAAGTGATTGCCCTCCCACTGTACACAGTAATGGCTGATAAGAGAGGCTGATCGAAGAAAGGTGCCTTCAATGTGAACTCGTTATCATGTCAGTGGCAAGCACATGAAGCACTTTACCCTGCTCATCTGCTGAAAATGGGGAGGAAAAAAGGCACATTTCATGTGCGATTTTCTAGGTTTCTAGGTTCAAATGATTACAGGATAAAAAGAATAGGTACCTTAAGAGATTGAAACCAACTCTAACCCCTTCAGGTGATTTTAAATCTATGTTCCTGTGTCTCCCTTTTAGGGGAGTTCTAACACTGAGGTGTTTGTAGTGGGATTCAGTGAGTTGTCAAAGCAGGCTTAGTAGGTATTTGCTTCTGTGATGTTATAAGAACATGATAATAACATAGTACAAACATTGAGATTTAGGCCATGTCATATCTCAGCAATATCAAAATATACACTTAAGGCTTGGATAGTGTTTGTTGTAGTGACTTTAATTAAATAATTGATGTGCTAGATAAAAGGTGTTTGTTTGGTTTGCAGCTGAGAACTGTACAAAGGAATAACCTGATATTGCATCCTTTGGGACACTTACTTAAGGGCAGACACTATTGATGTTGCTGCCCTTGGGGCAGTCACTAAAGTAGGGCAGATACTATTGATGTTGCTGCTCTAGTTACTATAGCAGAAGGAAAGATTATATTAGTGTCCTTATTTTTTTAATATGAAAGGAAAAGTCATTGCTTTAAGTTCAGAAGTAGATTTCACTCTTCATTATGCGTGCAATATATAAAAGATGTAAACAGAACTTGTGAATTCAGCCGAGTTTTGAGTAAAAAAATGAATTAACATACTAAAACAACCCTGCTCATAAGCGCATCAAACAAAAAAATCTTTAAAACAGTCTATTTTGGATACGGATGATTCAATTTGCACGTCTCTCTTGGAACAGAAGGTCCTGGTCCGTATGGCAATGCTAACATGATGCAACTCCATATCTGTTAATTTGTTTGCTAAAATTGTTTATGTTTACATTTGAGATGACGCAGTCTAGAAACCTTGTGGGAGTTTACACGAACCAGGGCCAAATGTGCATTATTAGCCAGGTCAACATCTGTTTATGTTGTCATTAGTTATGTGAGCTCTGATCCACGCCAACATATGATTGGTACAATTTCATTTGATAAAGAAATTGCTACAGTAGTTACCATGGCCACTGCCATTAGATTTTTGGACCAGACTCCATAAAGAGAAGACGTGATTCATTCATGCATAAAGGCACGGGGTTAAGGGAAAAATACAGTGTCCGATACAACAAATGACTGTTTTTACATCTTGTCATGGATATATTTCCACTAATGTAAACCAATTCATTCTTTATAATTGTTAATGCACTGGTGCTTTTGTTTAGGAATACGGCAAGTCATTTCACCTGTGCACCTGGCTGGTTCTGTTATTATTACCTTTTTTGTTTCTACTTTGTCAAAAGAAGCTGTAACTGGACTCTTAGTTACAATAACTCTATTACTAATCAAAGGTACAAATATAGTTTGGCAGCAGCTAATGGGGATCCATAATAAATACAAAAAAATGCACTGTATTTTACACTGTATTATACCATGGCATTGTTGAATGCTCCTTTCTGATTGGCTTGAAGGGCATTCGATAGCGTGTATTTTTTCCCTATAGCGCACTGTATATTTTCACAGTAGAATTAAATGGCTATAGCTTATTTTACAAGATTTGTTTGAACTGCTTTTGAAAGCAAAAGTCGAATATAAAACAGTTGGTACTGTTTTCATAATAGCAAGCTTGGACTGATGGGTTGGTTAGCTAAACTAGAAAGTCTGTTTGATTACCATGGTAACTACTGTAGCTATCTAGTAAACTTGCTAGCTACTTCAGTGGATGTTGAACACATTTCTACTTGCAAATGAACACATTTCTAGTGGCAAATGTGTTAAATGATAGCCATGGTATGGAAGGGATAATCAACTTGTGGGTAAATACGTTCTCTGGAAAATAATGTGGAAGGGAACACACCTTCCGCGTCATGCATTATTTTCCAGGGAATGAACATAGCCCCTCGTTGATAATCCATTACATGTTTTTATTGTAAGTGAAACAAAAATAGGCTTTAGCACTACGTTTTTCACTAGGACATATCCTTGACTCTATCTAAACAAAAAACGAGTTGGATTTTTACATAGATATACAGTATTTCCACAAATATCTCTTCATGCAATTCACCCTTTACAATTGTTTATGCACTACTTATCACGCATTGGCACGATTTGTCAATGCAGGATACTCTGAGCGCAGCCCAATCCAGAAATCTGGCAGTGGCTTATGATTCAATTCAACTTTCACAGAACCGATTGTTGCAATTTAGATGAGGCTCTCTTGTTCAGATATCGTTAAGTGGACTGGAGGCAGGGCATGAAAGGGATAACAAATCCAGTTGTTTGTGTCATCCATTTCGGGAAAGTACCTGCGTAATTGCGCACCCAACTCACTCAGATGCTTCTCTATATCACATTTAACATTGTCCGTAAACTTGAGTTCATTTGCACTCCCTGTTATGGCTTTTGCGCCATCAGTACAGATACCAGCACATCTTGACCATCAAAGTCCATTTGATGTCACAAAGCTGTCCAGTACTTTAAAAATATCCTCTCATGTTGCCCTGGTTTCCAGTGGTTTGCAGAAGAGGATGTCTTCCTTAATTGACCCCCCATAAACGTAACAGACATATACCAGGAGCTGTGCCAGGCCCGCCACATCTGTTGACTCATCCAACTGTAACGCATAGAATTCCCTGGCTTGTATGCGAAGCAGTCATTGTTTCAAAACATCTCCTGCCATGTCACTGATGCGTCGTGAAACAGTGTTGTTTGATGAAGTCATTGTCTGTATCGTTTTTTGGACCTTTTCCCCAAGCATTGTCCCAGCCATATCTGCGGCAGCAGGAAGAATTAAGTCCTCCACAATAGTGTGGGGTTTGCCTGTCCTAGCCACTCGGTAGCTCACCATATAAGATGCTTCTAGCCCCTTCTTATTACTGGTATCTGTTGCTTTATACATGTCTTACTACTCGAAAGTCGTCTTAATTCTCGCTCAAAAAACTCCCATGTTTTATTTTTCAAATTGGCATGTTTTGTTTCTAAATGTCTGCACAAGAGTGAAGGTTTCATTGAGTTGTGATATAGTACTTTTGCACATATAACACACTGTGGTTGAGGAAAGGCACTACTCGCAATATAAGTGAACCCCAAATCAATGTAGTTCTCATCATATGTCTCTTCGATGGTCCAACATCCCTGTCTGTTGTTCGGTGCTTTCCCTGGTAAGTGGGCAGTAGCTCTTCGGCTGCATCAGATTCACAACTGTCAGTGTCCATGCTAGCTGGGCTAACAATAAATGTAGAATGACTGATTTCTAGCATTGGATGTGCATGTGGAAGCTGAACAACTTGTGTTGTCAACAGGTGCAGGTGTAGAACTGCTGGAAGTAGCATGACTACCAGTAGAATTGGTATGTGTCTCTATGGATGCAGGGCTTACTTTTTTTAACCATTTATCAATTTTCGAGCATGACTACCAGTAGAACTGGTATGTGTCTCTATGGATGCAGGGCTTACTTTTTTTAACCATTTATCAATTTTCGAGCAAACGAATGAGCAGCATTCCATATGTAGCAGTTTGGCTACATACGGACCGTTAGTGGAATTCCCTCGAGAGAGTAACGGTTAATGTGATTGGATGTTAACTATTTGACCAGGCTACCTGTATTTGACATTGTGTTGTTATTTTGCTAAACACTAGATGGTTTAATTAAATCTTTGGCAGTGAAACGAGGCTACTCAGGCGAGAAGAAAAACTCACCCAAATGTATAGCCTCGTTGGAAAATATAAATGGAATGTTTGAAAATTAAGACATTTTTTTTTTAAATATATTTAAAAAAAAATGTGAATCACATTTTTATTTGGCGTACCCCCTGTGGGTATTTCCCAGTTTAGGAATACCTGCTCTAGCGGGTACTTATAGGCTGAAAGGCCAGGCACTTCTAGTGTTAAACCATGATGTGGTAATCTGATTTAGGTTTTTATTCTCAAACATAAATTGTATTAGTTAATGGGAATATGTTGGCTCGAATCAATGGTTAAGCTTTTTCCAGACCTCTTTTCTTAACCCGTGGTGTAATACGAGGATGGAAGACCACAAAGACTTCTGCTAAGCAGGACTTGCTCAGGATACAGCATTTAACATGGACTGTTTGAGAGTGCTTTATCGGGGTTATTCACTCACTCTTCTCAATCATGTTCAAATTCTACAGAGCGCCTGAGAGACCGTCTCTGGTGAAAGGAGTAGCCTAATTGCCGCTGGGTGTAAGCGAGACCAGTCATTGACATCCACTTACATTTATTGTATTTTTCAATTACATTTCAAATGTCTCCTGGAGGGATCCAGCTCCGAGTAGTCCTTCCACCTGAGAGCCTCTTTCATAGCTGGGGGGGGGGGGGGGTCTGTGTGCGTGTGGTGTGTCTCTACTGTAGTGTAATTATGGCTATCAGTATGTAGTGCACAGTGGAGACTCATCAGAGGATGAAGGGGAGTGAAAAAAAATTTGGGAATACTTTTTAAATAAAACTATACTAAACATGTCACCAAATAACTGATTAAAACAGACTGTTTTGCAATGGTCTACAGTAGCCTCAACAACACCCTCTAGGGTAGCACCATGGTGTAGCCAGAGCACAGATATTTTCCGTTCTCCAAGGGTACATTGACTTCAATACAAACTTAGAAGGCTCATGGTTCTCACTGCCTTCCTTAGACTTTCACAGAAATTATGACTACTTATGGAGGATGTCCTCCAACCTATCAGAGCTCTTGCAGCATGAACTGACATGTTGTCCATCCAATCAAAGGATCAGATAATTAATTGAATACTGAAAGCATAAGCTACAGCTACAGTGAGGGAAAAAAGTATTTGATCCCCTGCTGATTTTGTACGTTTGCCCACTGACAAAGAAATGATCAGTCTATAATTTTAATGGTAGGTTTATTTGAACAGTGAGAGACAGAATAACAACAAAAAAATCCAGAAAAACGCATGTCAAAAATGTTGATTGATTGATTTGCATTTTAATGAGGGAAATACGTATTTGACCACCTCTCAATCAGAAAGATTTCTGGCTCCCAGGTGTCTTTTATACAGGTAACAAACTGAGATTAGGAGCACACTCTTAAAGGGAGTGCTCCTAATCTCAGCTTGTTACCTGTATAAAAGACACATATCCACAGACAAAATTAATCAATCAGATTCCAAACTCTCCACCATCGCCAAGACCAAAGAGCTCTCCAAGGATGTCAGGGACAAGATTGTAGACTTACACAAGGCTGGAATGGGCAACAAGACCATCGCCAAGCAGCTTGGTGAGAAGGTGACAACAGTTGGTGTGATTATTCGCAAATGGAAGAAACACAAAAGAACTGTCAATCTCCCTCGGCCTGGGGCTCCATGCAAGATCTCACCTCGTGGAGTTGCAATGATCATGAGAACGGTGAGGAATCAGCCCAAAACTACACGGGAGGATCTTGTCAATGATCTCAAGGCAGCTGGGACCATAGTCACCAAGAAAACAATTGGTAACACACTACGCCGTGAAGGACTGAAATCCTGCAGCGCCCGCAAGGTCCCCCTGCTCAAGAAAGCCCGTCTGAAGTTTGCCAATGAACATCTGAATGATTCAGAGGACAACTGCTGAAAGTGTTGTGGTCAGATGAGACCAAAATGGAGCTCTTTGGCATCAACTCAACTCGCCGTGTTTGGAGGAGGAGGAATGCTGCCTATGACCCCAAGAACACCATCCCTACCGTCAAACATGGAAGTGGAAACATTATGCTTTGGGGGTGTTTTTCTGCTAAGGGGACAGGACAACTTCACCGTATCAAAGGGACGATGGACGGGGCCATGTACCGTCAAATCTTGGGTGTGAACGTCCTTCCCTCAGCCAGGGCATTGAAAATGGGTCGTGGATGGGTATTCCAGCATGACAATGACCCAAAACACACGGCCAAGGCAACAAAGGAGTGGCTCAAGAAGAAGCACATTAAGGTCCTGGACTGGCATAGCCCGTCTCCAGACCTTAATCCCATAGAAAATCTGTGGAGGGAGCTAAAGATTCGAGTTGCCAAATGTCAGCCTCGAAACCTTAATGACTTGGAGAAGGTCTGCAAAGAGGAGTGGGATAAAATCCCTCCTGAGATATGTGCAAACCTGGTGGCCAACTACAAGAAACGTCTGACCTCTGTGATTGCCAACAAGGGTTTTGCCACCAAGTACTAAGTCATGTTTTGCAGAGGGGTCAAATACTTATTTCCCTCATTAAAATGCAAATCAATTTATAACATTTTTGACATGCCTTTTTCTGGATTTTTTTGTTATTATTCAGTCTCTCACTGTTCAAATAAACCTACCATTAAAATGATAGACTGATCATTTCTTTGTCAGTGGGCAAACGTACAAAATCAGCAGGGGATCAAATACTTTTTTCCCTCACTGTAGCTAGCACTGTAGTGCGTCAAGTGTGCAGAGTAGTTGACTCAAAGAGAGAGAAAGACAGCAATTTAACAGTTTTGAAGAAATAGATTTCTTCCAAAATTAAGGAGAACTAGCAGAGAGAGAGAGAGAGCGAGAGAGAGAGAGAGCTATCTATATTTTGTTGTATTTTAACTTACTTAACTAGCCAATGCAGCTAATTTAGCCTACTCAACAACCTGAATCAAAAATAGAGGAATGCTTTTTATGTAAGCTAGCTGGCTAAGGCTATCCAATGATGCGAGTCCTCCAAGTCAAGGTAAGCTTTCGGTTTTATTAATTTACTACCACTGGGGCCCGCCGGTGTAAGTGCTAAACTGCTTGATGAACACTGTACTGCATGATTATACACATGGATTGGATTGTGGGTTTAGTAACGTGCTAGTTGTAGTAGCTAAATTGACTATTATGTTAGCTAATATGGTGACAACAATATAAACTGTGTAGCAGTTAGCGGTTATGGTATGAAGGTTTGGCTTGGAGATAATTTTTCTTGCCTCGTCACAGACAGCTGTTGTGTTGTGCACTGAAGTCCACAAGTGAAGGGAAAATGTGAGAGGTGGGGAGCTTGTTGATGCGAGAAGGAATTATACAACGTGCAAAGTGATGATGCTGTATGTGGCTGCTATGAAAGTGATCTTGTCTCAGCCCTGAGTCTTCTGCCCTGCTGGGATGGTGTAAAACAAACTAGGCTACACTGCAATGAATACTCCAATAATTTTTTATATTTTTTTGTGCTTGCCTGCCTTTTTAGTGCTGCCAAAACCAGCATTTCTTTATTCGGTGGCATTTTAGGAGGCGGAGTGGTTTTCCAAAGTCATTTTTTATTAATCTAAAGAAATTATATTTGGGCGCGCTGCGACAGTTCATTCTCTGAGGGAGATGCTTGCTATTCAGGGTTATTGACCTCACAGTAAGCCAGATTTGAGTAACTTACATTTCAACATGTTGACTCAAAAGCTACACTGACAGATAACATTAAGCTAGCTAACTAACTTTAGGGACTATCCAGTCTTGCTAGCAGTGCTGCTAACATTAGCTACCTAGCAAATTTTATGAATGGGTTTTGAGAGTAATTGATTAGCTATCTGGACACTGAATCCAACTACTGGCGTTCTGTTCACCACCCGAAAATTATCACTAATTAATTAATAAATTACTGTCTAATCAACTGCAGTCCAAATATGCTAAAAAATGCTAATAAAGCTAGCTAGCTAACTTTAGTCTTACATGGCTAACATGATGTTAGCTACTTTGGTAACGTCAGCTCAATTAACTTGCTATCTGTTGAGAAATCAAAGCTGGATAGATGAGTTAACATTGTTTTTCTAACTTATAGAAGATGGACATACAGAATTTTTGTTTGAGAAAGATGGCGAGAGATGCAGCCCAGCAAACACAGATGGTTGTTGTATTTGCAGGAGTAAGTGAATAGATTGTGTGTGTGCTTGCAACAATTATTTACTCGTAGCATTCACATAGATGGGTTGGCTGACAATGTCACGAAAATGATGTCCACGCTTCCATGGGGCAGAAGTAGCCTGTTGTGATTATGGTTGGCCAGATTGCTAGCAAGAATGACAAGACACAGCCATGTGGGGGATCGTAAGTGGCTCATTTCAGCATGTGTCATCTTCTTATCGATACTGTGTCTTGTTTTATGGCGTTTTGACTGATTTCATGTCAATGCAAACATGGCTCAAAGTCACTAGCTAGCTACTAGTAACCAACAACTGTAATAATGTATTTAAGACAACAAAAGGTCATTGTGCACATTTATTTATGTTTTCAATAAACAATGGAGAATAAATATAGTTTACATGTTGTTAACAATCTAAGCCAACCTCATCTGTTTTGTCCCATGGTTGCAAGTGTGTCGATTTTGTTGTTATAGAAATAGAGAAAACTTGTGGTAGGTTAAGACAGCTGAATGTTAGTCAGGCTTAAGATTGAGTGAACTGCTAATATCATTAAGGAACATAAATGCTCCCAGATTTTACCTTCTATATGTTTGTCTGTTCAGAATACTCCATATTGCTACGGCACTTACACTATTCAGTCACTGTAATAATAGGAGAACCAGGAAAGCAGAACTTCAGACAGCAAGGAAGCGAGGGGAGCAAGAGAGAGGAGCAGACAGGACAAAGAACACAGGATAACATAGAGAGAGGGGAGGCCCATACAAGACAAACGTGTATAATATTCCTCTCAAGGCAGAGGAAATAGCTCTTGCTAAGCATTACCTCTCAAAAAAAGAAAGATGACAGGTCTGACAACTGTTAGACCCTGTTAGCACTATACAGTGCCTTCAGAAAGTATTCATATCTGTTTACTTATTCCACATCTTGATGTGTTACAGCATGAATTCAAAATTGACTACTTTTTTTTCTCACTCATCTACACACAATACCGCAAAATGAAAAAGTGAAAATGTGTTTTTAGAAATGTTTGGAAATGTATTTTGAAAATGAAATACATAAATATTGAATTTACATAAGTATTCACACCCCTGAGTCAATACTTTGTAGAAGCACCTTTGACAGTAATTACAGCTGAAATAAAATGTTATTTGTCACACGCGCCAAATAAAAATGCTTACTTACAAGTCCTTAACCAACAATGCAGTTTTAAGAAAATACCTAAAAACCTTAAGCGATAAGAATAACAAATAATTAAAGAGCAGCAGTAAATAACAATAGCGCCGCTATATACAGGGGGTACCGGTACAGAGTCAATGTGCGGGGGCACCGGTGTCGAGGTAATTGAGGTAATATGTACATGTAGGTAGAGTTATTTCTGGGTAAGTCTATAAGAGCTTTCCACTCCTACATTGTGCAACATTTGCCCATTATTCTTTTCAAAATTCTTCAAGCTCTGTCGAATTGGTTCTTGATCATTGCTAGACAACCATTTTTAGGTATTGCAATTAGACGTCGACCGATTATGATTTTTCAATGCCAATACCGATACCGATTATTGGAGGACCCAAAAAAAGCTGATTCCCGATTAATCGGCCGATTTTTGGTTATTTATTTGTAATAATAACAATTACAACAATACTGAATGAACACTTATTTTAACTTAATATAATGCATCAATAAAATCAATTTAGCCTCAAATAAATAATGAAACATGTTCAATTTGGTTTAAATAATGCAAAAACAAAGTGTTGGAGAAGAAAGTAAAAGTGCAATATGTTGCCATGTAAGAAAGCTAACGTTTAAGTTCCTTGCTCAGAACATGAGAACATATGAAAGCTGGTGGTTCCTTTTAACATGAGTCTTCAATATTCCCGGGTAAGAAGTTTTAGGTTGTAGTTATTATAGGAATTATACGACTATTTCTCTCTATACAATTTGTATTTCATATACCTTTGACTATTGGATGTTCTTATAGGCACTTTAGTATTGCCAGTGTAACAGTATAGCTTCCGTCCCTCTCCTCGCTCCTACCTGGGCTCGAACCAGGAACACATCGACAACAGCCACCCTCGAAGCAGCGTTACCCATGCAGAGCAAGGGGAACAACTACTCCAAGTCTCAGAGCGTGTGACGCTATTAGCCTGCACCCCGCTAACTAGCTAGCCATTTCACATCTGTTACACCAGCCTAATCTCGGGAGTTGATAGGCTTGAAGTCATAAACAGCGCAATGCTTGAAGCATTGCGAAGAGCTGCTGGCAAAACGCACGAAAGTGCTGTTTGAATGAATGCTTATGAGCTTGCTGGTGCCTACCATCGTTCAGTCAGACTGCTCTATCAAATCAGACTTAATTATAACATAATAACACACAGAAATACGAGCCTTAGGTCATTAATATGGTCGAATCCAGAAACTATCTCGAAAAAAAAAAAATGTTTCTTTCAGTGAAATACGGAACCGTTCCGTATTTTATCTAACGGGTGGCATCCATAAGTCTAAATATTCCTGTTATATTGCACAACCTTCAATGTTATGTCATAATTATGTAAAATTCTGGCAAATTAGTTCGCAACGAGCCAGGCGGGCCAAACTGTTGCATATACCCTGTGTCACGTCCTGACCAGTATAGAGTATATTTGGTTATTGTAGTTTGGTCAGGACGTGGCAGAGGTTAGATGATGTATGTATTATGGGGTTTGTCACTGGTCTAGGTCTGTGTTTCTATGTCTAGTTGATTGGGGTTGGACTCTCAATTGAAGGCAGGTGTGTTGAGTTGCCTTTGATTGGGAGTCCTATATAGTAGGGTGTGTTTGTATTTGTTTTTCGTGGGTAGTTGTTTGAGAGCACTGCTTTTTGTTGAGCCTGCTTTCACTGTTTCATGTCTCTAGTTTGTTTATTGTTTTCTTCCGTGGTGTTCGCATTATTTTATAATTAAATATGTTGAGCACGAAACCCGCTGCGCATTGGTCCCTTTCTCTCTACGACGACAATCGTGACACCCTGACTCTGCGTGCAATGAACGCAAGAGAAGTGACACAATTTCACCTGGTTAATAATGCCTGCTAACCTGGATTTCTTTTAGCTAAATATGCAGGTTTGTGCTTTTTTCGCAAATGTGCTTTTGTTAAATCATCCCCCGTTTGGCGAAGTTGGCTGTCTTTGTTAAGAAGAAATCGTCTTCACACAGTTTGCAACAAGCCAGGCGGCCTAAACTGCTGCATATACCCTGACTCTGTTGCAAGAGAAGTGACACAATTTTCCTAGTTAAAAGACATTTATGTTAACAGGCAATATTAACTAAATATGCAGGTTTAAAAATATATACTTGTGTATTGATTTTAAGAAAGGCATTGATGTTTATGGCTAGGTACACGTTAGAGCAATGACAGTCCTTTTTCGTGAATGCGCACCGCATCGATTATATGCAACGCAGGACACGCTAGGTAAACTAGTAATATCATCAACCATGTGTAGTTAACTAGTGATTATGATTGATTGATTGATTGTTTTTTATAAGATAAGTTTAATGCTAGCTAGCAACTTACCTTGGCTTCTAACTGCATTCGCATAACAGGCAGGCTCCTCATGGAGTGCAATGTAAGGCAGGTGGTTAGAGCGTTGGACTAGTTAACCGTAAGGTTGCAAGATTGAATCCCCGAGCTGACAAGGTAGAAATCTGTCGTTCTGCCCCTGAACAAGGCAGTTAACCCTTAACTGACTTGCCTAGTTAAATAAAGGTGTAAAAATAATAATAATAATTGGCCAAATCGGTGTCCAAAAATACCGATGTCCGATTGTTATGAAAACTTGAAATCGGCCCCAATTAATCGGCCATTCCGATGAATCGGTCAACCTCTACTTGCAATAGATTTTCAAGCAGATTTACATAAAAAATGTAACTTTCACTGACTTCTTGGTAAGCAACTTATTGTTCTGCTGAAAGCTAAATTCATCTTGCAGTGTCTGGTGAAAAACAGATTGAACCAGGTTTTCCTCTAGGATTTCACACACAGTTTTTGCAGAATGACTTTAGTGAACTGTTGCAAACAGGATGCATGTTTTTGAATATTTGTATTCTATACAGGCTTCCTTCTTTTCACTCTCAATTAGGTTAGTATTGTGGAGTAACTACAATGTTGTTGATCCGTCCTCAGTTTTCTCCTATCACAGCCATTAAACTCTCTAAAGTCACCATTGCCCTCATGTTGAAATCCCTGAGCGTTTTCATTCCTCTCCGGCAGCTGAGTTAGGAAGGATTCCTGTATCTTTGTAGTGACTGGGTATATTGATACACCATCCAAAGTGTGATTATTAACTTCAACATACTCAAAAGGGATATTCAATGTATTTTTTCATTTTTACCTATCTACTAATATGTGCCCTTTTGTAAGACATTCGAAAACCTCCCTGGTCTTTGTGGTTGATTTTGTGGTTGAAATTCACTGCTTGACTGAGGGACCTTACAGATAATTGAAGGTGTGGGGTATAGAAGGCCAGTGACACAAAATCGCAATTTAAATGTCAGGCTGTAACACAACAAAATGTGGAAAAAGTCAAGGTGTGTGAATACTTTCTGAAGGCACTGTATATACAAAAGTATGTGGACACCCCTTCAAATTAGTGGATTCTTCTATTTCAGCCACACCCATTGCTGCCAGGTGTATAATTAAGTGATTTTCCCAATAAGTTTGTGCAGAATTGATATTTGCTTACTAAGGATAGCTACCTCATTCCTGTAATCCTCTGCAAGCAAACAATTGCCTAATTTTAACTCCGGACAAGAGCTTAATAAACACTCCATTGCAACCTTGCTTGCTAGTTGGTAGCAGGTTTTGAAACAAACACTTTTGAACAAGATAAAAATAAATAAAAATAAAACAAAGCAAACAACAGGCTGAAACAACAGGTCGAGGCGCAGGAGGTGTCGAAATTTGGACCAGGAGTTTGACAGGAAATTATGTGGTTTACTTTTTTTTATCCCATTGTTAGTTATCACCCCCTTAGACTCCATGTAGGGATCTTTCACCTTATGCTGTGACAAAACAATCTCTTTCAACTCAAGATGTGCAGCAAGGGAAAACAACACACTGGACTTCTAAGAAGATCTAAGCTGGCTGGCACAAGACATGTTACATATGGTAGTATACACATGAAAGTTGACCATTTGACCCTATTGCCACAGACAGTTCAATCAAATTTCAATACCATTTATTTATAAAGCCTATTCCACATCGGCAGTTGTCACAAAGTGCTTATACAGAAACCCAGCCTAAAACCCCAAAGAGCAAGCAATGCAGACGTAGAAGCACAGTGGCTAGGAAAAACTCCCCACAAATGAAGGAACCAAGGAAGACACCTAGAGAGGAACCAGGGTCTGAGGGTGGCCAGTCCTCTTCTGGCTGATTATAAGAGTACATGGTGATTAAGGCCAGATCGTTCTTCGAGATGTCCAAACGTTCATAGATGACCAGCAGCGTCAAATAATAATCACAGTGAATATAGAGGGTGCAACAGGTCAGCACCTCAGGAGTAAATGTCAGTTGGCTTTTCATAGCCGAGCATTCAGAGGTCGAGACAGCAGTTGCAGTAGAGAGAGAGAGAGAGAGAAAGAGAGAGAGATATTGAGGGGATGCCGGTGAACAGCCCAGGGTTCCATAGCCGCAGGCATAACCGCAGAAACTCGGGTCAGCAGCACGACCAGGGGGACTGGGGATGGGGACAGCCAGGAGTCATCAGGCCAGGTAGTCCTGAGGCATGGTCCTATGGCTCAGGTCCTCTGGGAGGGGAGGGGGAGGAGAGACTTGTTATTTCAAGGGGTGGCAAACAAATCTCCTGTTTTTTTTGCTCTATTTCAAAGTGATGCCTATAGCCAAGCAGATACCTTATTACAACCCCATTTCTGAGACTTCTCCACCCTACGTGGTCACACAAGGGCTGTGTGTGTGTGTGTGTGTGTGTTTGGTTTTACCATCCTTGTGGGGATAAGTCCTCACAAGTATAGTACAACAAGGAAAATTCGGACAAGTGGGAACATTTTGCCTGTTCCCTCAAGGAAAAACCTATTTTAGGCATATGGGTTAGGGTTAGAATTAGGTTTAAGAGGGTTTCTGTTTGTGCTGGTATCATACCTTTGGTTTGTACGGGCCTATTGCAACTTCCTGCTCTGTCTGCATATTGCAAGTCAGTCTGGTTTGGAGGGGGTCGGGGAAAAAGTGGAGCCAAGATCTTAAGTTCGGTTATCCACCTGGATTCAGCCGCTCTCCTCTGGGCTATGGTCCAGGAGGCTTTCATCTCCAGATCGGTGACGCTGAGGGAGGTTGTGGGATGGATTATAAAATGTTTAACCAGGTGTGTTTGTAGGGTGTTATTTTTCAATTGTGTAGAGGTGTTGTTTGTGGCGTGTCAAGACGGTGTGGCTGGTTTCTCTTATATAAATATTGTGGCATAGTATGCATATTATGGCATAAACAATGATAGCGCTCTTAATGGTCATCAGTTGTGGGATAAGACTGGAGGTGTGTGCATGTGGATTTTGAATATGTGGGAGTGGTCTACAGTGTTGTTGTTCAATAGGTGGTTTGTTGGAAAATTTGTTTCTGAGAAACTGCTGATCGAAGTATAATCTGTAGTTCTGTCTCTGTTGGGGGAGGTGCTAATGCATCTCTCTCTCCTCACTGAATAAATGACAAATGGCTAACAAGGGGTAACAAGTATAGTGCCAAAGGAGATGGCTGCCATTTTACGATCCTGAAACCAATTGTGCTGTTGTGTATTTCTTTTTGTTATTTGTAACTTATTTTGTACATAATGTTTCTGCCATCGTGTCTTATGACCGAAAATAGCTTTTAGATATCAGGACAGCGATTACTCACCCCGTAGAGGAGGAATACTTTTTCTTTAACGAGTCGGAAAGGAAGGATTTACTTCAGACACCCAACAAGTCCCTCATCCCCGTCATTCGCAGGAGAAAGAGTCGGAGGTATCGATGACGAAGGTCCGGGTGACTTGTAAGGATCCGTCGCCGAGAGGGTAATCTACTTTTACCATCGGTCCTATTAGTCAAGGTACAATTGATCAAAAATAAAATAGACAAACTACGATCATGTATATCCTACCAACGGGACATTAAAAACTGTAATATCTTATGTTTCACCGAGTCGTGGCTGAACGATGACATGAATAACATACAGCTGCCGGGTTTTAAGCTCTTTCGGCAGGATAGAACAGCGGCCTCTGGTAAGACAAGTGGTGGTGGTCTATGATATTTGTAAACAACAGCTGGTGCACAAAATATAAGGAAGTCTTAAGGTTTCGCTCGCCTTATCTCATAAGCTGTAGACCACACTATTTACCTAGAGAGTTGATCTATATTTTTCGTAGCTGTTTATATACCACCACAAACCGATGCTGGCACTAAGACCTCACTCAATGAGCTGTATACGGCAATAAGCAAACAGGAAAATGCTCATCCTAAAGGGCCAGGGACTTTAATGCAGGGAAACTCATCCGTTTTAGCTAATTCCTACCATCATGTTAAATGTGCAACCAGAGTGAAAAAATACTCTAGACCACCTTTACTCCACACACAGAGACGCATACAAAGCTGTGCCTTGCCCTCCATTTGGCAAATCTGACCATAATTCTATCCTCCTGATTCCTGCTTACAAACAAAAACTAAAGCAGGAAGCACCAGTGACTTGGTTAATAAGAAATTGGTCAGATGAAGCAGATGCTAAGCTACAGGACTCTTTTGCTAGCACAGACAGGAATATGTTCCGGGATTCTTTGGATGACATTGAGGAGTACACCACATCAGTCACTGGATTCATCAATAAGTGCATCGATGACGTCATCCCCACGTACATACCCCAACCAGAAGCCATGGATTACAGGCATCATCCACACTGAGCTAAAAGGTAGAAATGCCGCTTTCAAGGATTCAGCAAAACAGGCAAAGCATCAATACAGGACTAAGATTGAATCGTACTACACCGGCTCTGATGCTCGTCGGATGTGGCAGGGCTTGCAAACTATTACAAACTATTATAGTCCCTGTGCCCAAGAACACTAAGATAACCTGCCTAAATGACTCCTGACCCGTATCACTCATGTCTGTAACCATGAAGTCCTTTGAAGGGCTGGTTATGGCTCACATCAACACCATTATCCCAGAATCCCTAGACCCACTCCAATTTGCATACCGCCCCAAAAGATCCACAGATGATGCAATCTCTATTGCACTCCACACTGCCCTTTCCCACCTGGACAAAGGGAACACCTATGTGAGAATGATATTCATTGGCTACAGCTCAGCGTTCAACACCATAGTGCCCTGAAAGTTCATCAATAAGCTAAGGATCCTGGGACTAAACACCTCCCTCTGCAACTGGATCCTGGACTTCCTGACGGGCTGCCCCCTTGTGGTAAGGGTAGGTAACAACACATCCGCCACGCTGATCCTCAACACAGGGTCCGCTCAGGGGCACGTGCTCAGCCCCCTCCTGTGCTCTCTGTTCACTCATGACTGCACGGCCAGGCACAACTCCAACCATGATTCAATTTACTGATGACACAACAGTGTTAGGCCTGATCACTGACAACAACGAGACAGTCTATAAGGAGGAGGTCAGAGACATGGCCATGTGGTGCCAGGACAACAACGTCTCCCTCAACCTGATCAAGACAAAGGAGATGATTGTCGACTACAGGAACGGGAGGACCGAGCACGCCCCCATTTTCATTGATGGGGCTGCAGTGGAGCAGGTTGAGAGCTTCAAGTTCCTTGGTGTCCATATCACCAACAAACTAAGATGGTCCAAGCACACCATGACAGTCGTGAAGCGGGCACGACAAAACCTATTTCACGTCAGGAGACTGAAAAGATTTGGCATGGGTCCTCGGATCCTCAAAAGGTTCTACAGCTGCACCATCGACAGCATCCTGACTGGTTGCATCACTGCCTGGTATGGCAACTGCTCGGCCTCCGACTGGATGGCACTACAGAGGGTAGTGTGAATGGCCCAGTATATCACTGGGGCCAAGCTTCCTGCCATCTAGGACCTCTATACCAGGCGGTGTCAGAGGAAGGCTCTGAAAATTGTCAAAGACTCCAGCCAACCTAGTCATAGACTGTTCTCTCTGCTACCACACGGCAAGCGTTACCGGAGCGCCAAGTCTATGTCCAAGAGGCTTCTAAACAGCTTCTACTCCCAAGCCATAAGACTCCTGAACATCTAGAGTTTTCACATTGCCCCTCCATCCCTTCTCCACACCACTGCCACTCTCTGTTGTCATCTGTGCATAGTCACTTTAATTATCTCTACCTACATGTATATAGTACCTTAACAAACCGTTGCACCCGCACATTGACTCTCTACCTGCACCCCCCTGTATGTATTGTTATTTTCTACTGCTCCTCTTTAATGACTTGTTACTTTTAGCTCTTATATTTATCCATATTTTTTTTAACTGCAGTCGGTTAGGGGCTCGTAAGTAAGCATTTCACTGTAAGGTCTACACCTGTTGTATTCGGCACATGTGACTAATAAAATTTGATTTGAAAATTTGATTTGAAATCAGACACTGAGTACAACATACAATGTATATAGTTCACAATGGCAAGCCGAACCAAACGAATGGGCGCACTGACAGCATTGCAAATGCTGCAGAATTTAGATGAGTTGGAGTCGGATAGAGGACTGGATATTGAGCTTGAAATCAACGTTGCTGATGAAGAGTCTTCATCTGATTCTGATGTTGACTTTGAACCTCCACCTCCGATGCCTGAGCCTCGCCGCAGAAAAAAACAGAACAGAGCCAACTGAGATGGTGATCCCAACTGCCACGGTGTAACAGGAGTCTGGGAGGGATGGCACGGTTTGGTTTGAAAAGAGCGACGAGTTTGTGTGACATACAGAAGTTTCAGCTGTCGTGACTATAATTCATATGATGACTGCTATTTATCAAATAATTACATACTACGTTTAATTATTACGCGATTAAATTAATCATGTAACAATTATCTCATTAGGAATTTGGGGCACAGAGGGAAAAGTTTATTTAATGAGTTACCGTTTCCAGAATTAACTCAAGAATATATCGATATCATACCAGTCATCAATTAATAATTTCCTCATATCAGTCGCATTCTGAACGTTGTTGACTTCGTAAATCATCACGAACCCTAACCTAAGTGATGAATCAGTGATACACAAATTGTCTTAATTATTTATTTACTAACTAAATAATCACACAGAAATACATAAACACACACGCACGGTATAGGTTATTGATTACGAACATAATGCAATGAGAAGTCCCTCGTGGACTAACAAGATATGACGGCTTGTTACACAATGGAAAGGGGGTGGGGAAAGATAAAGAGCGAGATATTTGGAAACTACGCTCACCATAAATATTAATATTTAGCACCCTAACAACTGCTCATTTGGATTAGAAATCAACATATATTTACGCGTAGATTACTTTCTCTGTCGTCTCTCTGTTGAAATCACTCGGTCCGTCTATGGAAAGTAGTTTGATTCAAGTCTCTGGTTGTCCACCAGAGGTCACAAGAAAAATGGAACAGTACGTGGGACAGAGTGGAACGAGCATGGATGTGGAGTCATTTTGGTCTGATAGGTATGGGGTGGACGTTTTCAGAGACCATGCCATGCAACCGCTTTAGAGAGACCATGCCATGCAAGCGCATCAGAGAGATTATGCAACACCTGAAGCAGCTGCACAAGAAACAAGGCCAATGAAAACTGTGGACCCGAAGCATAAAGAGAAGACAAGATTGATTCATGCTTAAAGGTACACATAAGGGCACAATATAGCGTCCGATACAATCAACAAATGACTGTTTTTATATCTTGTCAAGAATATATTTACACAAATGTATTAATGCAATTCACCCTTTACAATTGTTCATGCCCTAGTGCTTTTAATTTCACCAGTGCAACTGGCTGGTTTATATTTTATTATCTTTTTAGTTTCTACTTTGACAAAAGAACCTGGAGCTGGACTACTTTATAAATTACTATAACTCTACAATTAATAGAATCTACAAATAAAATTGACCAAATGGATTAGACTACAATGTTTTTATTATAAGGGAAATGAAAATAGTGTGTAGTGTGTATGTTTGTGTGTGTGGCTCCTGTTACGGTTACTGAGGTACTAGGGTTTTCTGAGTCAGTGTTTTGCAGGTCAGCCCCAGACAGTCTCTACAGGAGGTATTAGACTACAGCCAAGCTGTCTGAGGGAGAGGAAGCAGCAGAAGCTGAATGAACTCAGAAAATAAAATGGGCTCTCAGACCCATGACTGTAGAAACTACCACTTCCTCAGTTCAGTGTTTACCATGTAAACTGGTCCCTGAACATTCTCTGTATTTGTGGAATACTGACATATTATCTATAGATAACAATTAATAGCTAAGACATGTTTTTGATGTGCTTAAAGATGTGTAATAGGCGTTTTGATATACACTGAGTGACCAAAATATTAGGAATACCTGCTCTTTCTATGACAGACTGACCAGGTGAATCCAGGTGAAAGCTATAATCCCTTATTGATGTCACCTGTTACATCCACTTCAAATCAGTGTAGATGAAGGGGATGAGACAGGTTAAAGAAAGATTTTTAAGCCTTGAGACAATTGAGACATGGATTGTATGTGTGCCATTCAGTGCCTTTGAACAGGGTATAGTAGTAGGTGCCAGCTGCACCGGTTTGAGTGTGTCAAGAACAGCAACACTGCTGGGTTTTTCACACTTAACCTCTCTGGGATAGGGGGCGGTATTTTCACGTCCGGATGAAAAGCGTGCCCAGAGTAAACTGCCTGCTACTCAGGCCCAGAAGCTAGGATATGCATATTATTAGTAGATTTGGATAGAAAACACTCTGAGTTTCTAAAACTGTTTGAATGATGTCTGTGAGTATAACATAACTTATTTGGCAGGCGAAACAGTTTCAAAACAGTTTCCTGTGTGTATCAAGAATGGTCTATCAACCAAAGGACACCCAGACAACTTGACACAACTGTAGGATGCATTGGAGTCAACATGGGCGAGCATCCCTGTGGAACACTTGACACCTTGTAGAGTCCATGCCCTGACGAATTGAGGCTGTTCTGAAGGCAAAAGGTGGTGCAACTCAATATTAGGTGTTCCTAATGTTTTGTATACTCAGTGTACAGTACAGTTAAAGTAAATCGTTACCCAATTTTACTGAATAAACACATTCAAAACACAGCATAATTGTAATATTTCCCTGAGTATTGATAAGGAGTACTGGACCAATTAATATCCCAATTTTCCCAGATGTCATTGTTAAGCACTCAAACTGCATACAGTATTGTGTGGGCAAAACTGCAGAGCCATAAATCTCGTACATTTTACATTAACATCTAAGTCATTTAGCAGACGCTCTTATCCAGAGCGACTTACAAATTGGTGCATTCACCTTATGATATCCAGTGGAACAACCACTTTACAATAGTGCATCTAAATCTTTTAAGGGGGGGGGGGGGGGGGGTTAGAAGGATTACTTTATCCTATCCTAGGTATTCCTTAAAGAGGTGGGGTTTCAGGTGTCTCCGGAAGGTGGTGACTGACTCCGCTGTCCTGGCGTCGTGAGGGAGCTTGTTCCACCATTGGGGTGCCAGAGCAGCGAACAGTTTTGACTGGGCTGAGCGGGAACTGTGCTTCCTCAGAGGTAGGGGGGCCAGCAGGCCAGAGGTGGATGAACGCAGTGCCCTTGTTTGGGTGTAGGGCCTGATCAGAGCCTGAAGGTATGGAGGTGCCGTTCCCTTCACAGCTCCGTAGGCAATCACCATGGTCTTGTAGCGGATGCGAGCTTCAACTGGAAGCCAGTGGAGAAAGCGGAGGAGCGGGGTGACGTGAGAGAACTTGGGAAGGTTGAACACCAGACGGGCTGCGGCGTTCTGGATGAGTTGTAGGGGTTTGATGGCACAGGCAGGGAGCCCAGCCAACAGCGAGTTGCAGTAATCCAGACGGGAGATGACAAGTGCCTGGATTAGGACCTGCGCCGCTTCCTGTCTGAGGCAGGGTCGTACTCTGCGAATGTTGTAGAGCATGAACCTACAGGATCGGGTCACCGCCTTGATGTTAGTGGAGAATGACAGGGTGTTGTCCAGGATCACGCCAAGGTTCTTAGCACTCTGGGAGGAGGACACAAGGGAGTTGTCAACCGTGATGGCGAGATCATGGAACGGGCAGTCCTTCCCCGGGAGGAAGAGCAGCTCCGTCTTGCCGAGGTTTAGCTTGAGCTGGTGATCTGTCATCCACACTGATATGTCTGACAGACATGCAGAGATGCGATTCGCCGCCTGGTTATCAGAAGGGGGAAAGGAGAAGATTAATTGTGTGTCGTCTGCATAGCAATGATAGGAGAGACCATGTGAAGGTATGACAGAGCCAAGTGACTTGGTGTATAGGGGGGACACCAGTGGTGAGAGCGCATGGTGCGGAGACAGATTCTCGCCACGCCACCTGGTAGGAGCGACCTGTCAGGTAGGACGCAATCCAAGCGTGGGCCGCGCCGGAGATGCCCAACTCGGAGAGGGTGGAGAGGAGGATCTGATGGTTCAAAGTATCAAAGGCAGCAGATAGGTCTAGAAGGATGAGAGCAGAGGAGAGAGAGTTAGCTTTAGCAGTGCGGAGAGCCTCCGTGACACAGAGAAGAGCAGTCTCAGTTGAATGCCCAGTCTTGAAACCTGACTGATTAGGATCAAGAAGGTCATTCTGAGAGAGATAGCAGGAGAGCTGGCCAAGGACGGCACGTTCAAGAGTTTGAGAGAAAAGAAAGAAGGTATACTGGTCTGTAGTTGTTGACATCGGAGGGATCGAGTGTAGGTTTTTTCAGAAGGGGTGCAACTCTCGCTCTCTTGAAGACGGAAGGGACGTAGCCAGCGGTCAAGGATGAGTTGATGAGCGAGGTGAGGAAGGGGAGAAGGTCTCCGGTAATGGTCTGGAGAAGAGAGGAGGGGATAGGGTCAAGTGGGCAGGTTGTTGGGTGGCCGGCCGTCACAAGACGCGAGATTTCATCTGGAGAGAGAGGGGAGAAAGAGGTCAAAGCATAGGGTAGGGCAGTGTGAGCAGGACCAGCGGTGTCGTTTGACTTAGCAAACGAGGATCGGATATCGTCAACCTTCTTTTCAAAATGGTTGACGAAGTCATCCGCAGAGAGGGAGGAGGGGGGGGGGGGAGGGGGAGGAGGATTCAGGAGGGAGGAGAAGGTAGCAAAGAGCTTCCTAGGGTTAGAGGCAGATGCTTGGAATTTAGAGTGGTAGAAAGTGGCTTTAGCAGCAGAGACAGAAGAGGAGAATGTAGAGAGGAGGGAGTGAAAGGATGCCAGGTCCGCAGGGAGGCGAGTTTTCCTCCATTTCCGCTCGGCTGCCCGGAGCCCTGTTCTGTGAGCTCGTAGTGAGTCGTCGAGCCACGAAGCAGGAGGGGAGGACCGAGCCGGCCTGGAGGATAGGGGACAGAGAAAATCAAAGGATGCAGAAAGGGAGGAGAGGAGGGTTGAGGAGGCAGAATCAGGAGATAGGTTGGAGAAGGTTTGAGCAGAGGGAAGAGATGATAGGATGGAAGAGGAGAGAGTAGCGGGAGAGAGAGAGCGAAGGTTGGGACGGCGCAATACCATCCGAGTAGGGGCAGAGTGAGAAGTGTTGGATGAGAGCAAGAGGGAAAAGGATACAAGGTAGTGGTCGGAGATTTGGAGGGGAGTTGCAATGAGATTAGTGGAAGAACAGCATCTAGTAAAGATGAGGTCAAGCGTATTGCCTGCCTTGTGAGTAGGGGGGAAGGTGAGAGGGTGAGGTCAAAAGAGGAGAGGAGTGGAAAGAAGGAGACAGAGAGGAATGAGTCAAAGGTAGACGTGGGGAGATTAAAGTCACCCAGAACTGTGAGAGGTGAGCCATCCTCAGGAAAGGAACTTATCAAGGCGTCAAGCTCATTGATGAACTCTCCAAGGGAACCTGGAGGGCGATAAATGATAAGGATGTTAAGCTTGAAAGGGCTGGTAACTGTGACAGCATGGAATTCAAATGAGGAGATAGACAGATGGGTCAGGGGAGAAAGAGAGAATGTCCACTTGGGAGAGATGAGGATTCCAGTGCCACCACCCCGCTGGCTCGATGCTCTAGGGGTATGCGAGAACACGTGGGCAGACGAAGAGAGAGCAGTAGGAGTAGCAGTGTTATCTGTGGTAATCCATGTTTCCGTCAGCGCCAGGAAGTCTAGGGACTGGAGGGTAGCATAGGCTGAGATGAACTCAGCCTTGTTGGCTGCAGACCGGCAGTTCCAGAGGCTGCCGGAGACCTGGAACTCCACGTGAGTCGTGCGCGCTGGGACCACCAGGTTAGAGTGGCAGCGGCCATGCGGTGTGAAGCGTTTGTATGGCCTGTGCAGAGAGGAGAGAACAGGGATAGACAGACACATAGTTGACAAGCTACAGAAGTGTTGTTTCTTGTATTATTGTCTCTTGTGTCTTTAGAGAACTGTTTCACTTTGATATCCTTTTTCTTCTGTCCTGATTTTCTCTTTCTTTTCTTCTGTTAACTAGATATTCTTTGTTGTTCTTCGTTAGCTAGCTAGCTTCTTCCAAAAGAGTCCCTAGCAACTGCTTAGCAACTGGTAAACAATTCAGCTAGCTAAGATAACTACAATTTTATGAAAAATAGTTATTTTTCAAAAGCCTATCTTCTTTGTTTGTTGCTTGTTTTTTCTCCTATTCAGTCTTGCAGTTTTCTTTTGCTTTTTTCCGATGTACTTCACTCTAAAAACCATGTAAATTTCAATATTTGTAGGAGCTCATTTTTTCAGCTGCTGCTGCTCAAATTGGAGTTCCGGAACTCTTCTCTGTGATGCTCATATTTTCTCATAAGAAATTATCCATATGGTCAAAATGAGGAGATTTATGATAATTTGCAATGATTTTTATGCAACATTGCCAAGTACGCAGCTATCATACTTTGCATTGGAAGCGTATGAATGAATTTCACCAGATTTGTGGGGGTTACACTTGATAGATGAGGCTCAACCTTGGAAAAACCAGTCACAGCTTTAATACCATATGATTACTAACTCTATGCTACTCAACACTGCTCTAAAAGAGAGAACACCTCATACCAAAACCAAAAGTAACATCTTGCATTCATGTAAGTGATTCTAGGAAATATTGTATAGTTTGTTATAAAACGGGTGGTTCTAATCCGGAATGCTGATTGGTTAAAATCACATTCCAGCCAGTGTCTATTCCACAAGTTACCACCGGCTAAATCTATAACATTTAAATGCCTATTTACTATATTCCCTCTGATTGCACAATCCATTGTCTCATCAGCCCAGCCAGGCAATTTATAAACTTGATCTCCACTATAAAAAACATCTAGACATTATCTCTCATTTCTTTTAGAGTAACATTTAATTTTCAACATCGGAGATTTGTATAGACCTTGCTGTTTGTCTTGCTGACATTTTCAACATTGTTTCAATATTCAAAGAGAAATGAGTAGCCCTGTACCCCCACCGCAACAACTAGATGCTCTCAGACTATGAGAGAAAGCATAGCCAGATGAAGAGAACAACTAGAGTAGCAGTGTTCTCTGCGATGATCCATGTCTTCGTCAGGGCCAAAAAGTAATGGGACTGAAGGGCAGCATAGGCTGAGATGAACTCGGCGTTCTTAACAGCAGATCGGGAGTTCCAAACGCTGCCAGAGACCTGGAATTCCACATGGCTTGTGCACGCAGGTTACACTAAATTAGGAAGGTTGCAGCAAAAGGATGGGGAGTGTCTAAAGCAGGGAGAGGAGAAAACAGGTATAGAAAACACACATACAGTTGCCAAAGCTACAAAAAGAGCAGAAACTAGATCTGAATGACTAGGTAAGATACTCAAGTGAGAGTGTGATGTGGAGCCTTCCTTGAACTACTCCGCAGAACCATCTTTGTTTCGGCAACGGTCTTAATTTTGCGACAAAACCACTACTGACATGACTCACGCTTACAGCTGATAAACCAGGGGAGACTGAAGTACTAGTCACAAATTGCTCTGCCCCTTAATCCTGGTTGATGTGTCAACAAGTTTCTGCAAATTATGACATTATCCATATTTGGACTCTACAGACTACGTATTTCATCCTGGAGATTGTTTTTCTAATTTAAGACACCTCTTAACATTCTGTGAACACTTCTCAGGTTTTGTCCCAATATTAGCATGCCCTATGGTAAACCCGAAGGAGTGACCAGGTAGTCTTTGTGACACTTCCTGGCTGAGCCCTCCCACATGATAAGTAGTGAGACTCTTACTCCAACTCACCAGATCAGATCTTCAGTTTCAATGATCAATCGCTGTGAGAAACCTACTCAACTTTGACTTGCACTACTCAAACAGAAGAATCAAGTGAGAGGAACTTTGCTGAACAACACACTGATCGCTTATGACAAACCCAGTCTTCATCTCTCCCAAAAAAGGAACCCGAACCTTACAATGCACCCTAGTGCAACCCTAACCCTTTGGACTGAAGACAGACAGACAGACAGACAGACAGACAGACAGACAGACAGACAGACAGACAGACAGACAGACAGACAGACAGACAGACAGACAGACAGACAGACAGACAGACAGACAGACAGACAGACAGACAGACAGACAGACAGACAGACAGACAGACAGACAGACAGACAGACAGACAGACAGACAGACAGACAGACAGACAGAGCTCCTTGCGTGTGAGCTCCAACAAGGGAAGAAGCTTCTTTGACTGAAAGCTCCAATGCCAGGACCACTAACCCCTTTTCCCTGTGTACCACTCCATCATAACGGAAATTCAACTGAACCAGACGACACTTGAATTGACGTAAATACCTCATTGCATTGAATTTCCCCTTTGTGTGAGGCTGTGTCTATGTTAAAGTGGTGGTAGTAACTGATTATTGTAAGACTGTTAGTCTTGATTACATATCATGATTAATACCGACGCTGGATTGTCCACATTTGGATGCAAACTGACAGCCTAGCCCACTGGTAATTCCTGGTTGATTAACATGTCTGGTCTAGGGGGCAGTATTTTCACGGCCGGATAAAAAAATGTACCCGATTTAAACTGGTTACTACTCTTTCCCAGAAACGAGAATATGCATAGTATTGGTAGATGCGGATAGAAAACACTCTGAAGTTTCTAAAACTGTTTGAATGGTGTCTGTGAGTATAACAGAACTCATATGGCAGGAAAAAACCTGAGAAAATTCCAAGCAGGAAGTGGCCTGTCTGAGAATTTGTAGTTCTTCTTTCTAGTCCCTTTTGAGACTACAGTATCCCTGGGGTTACGTTGCACTTTCTAAGGCTTCCATTGGCTCTCTAAAGCCTTCAGAAAGAGGATTGAGGCATCTCCTGTCTCTGGGCAGAGTATGGTAGCTCAGTTTGTCAGTGGTCTGCCTGGTGACTAAGAGATTGGAAATGCGCGGTCCTGCGACCATGCTATTTTTTATTTTCCTTTTTGAATGAGTACTATATTGTCCGGTTGGAATATTATCGCTATTTTTCGAGAAAAATACCATAAAAATTGATTTTAAACAGCGTTTGACATGCTTCTAAGTACGGTAAAGGAACATTTTGAATTTTTTTGTCTCGATATGCGTTTGGACATAACTATGGATTATTTGGAACAAAAACAACATTTCTTATGGAAGTAGCAGTCCTGGGAGTGCATTCTGACGAAGATCAGCAAAGGTAATAAAAATGTTCTAATAGTAATTCTGAGTTTAGTGAGCCCCGAAGTTGGCGGGTGTCAAAATAGCTAGCCGTGATGGCTGAGCTATGTACTCAGAATATTGCAACATGTGCTTTCGCCGAAAAGCTATTTTAAAATCTGACATAGCGATTGCATAAAGGAGTTCTGTATCTATAATTGTTATGGTGAGTAATTTAGTAAATTCACCGGAAGTTTTGGGTGGGAATGCATGTTCTGAACATCACACGCCAATGTAAAAAGCTGTTTTTGGATATAAATATGAACTTGATTGAACAAAACATGCATGTATTGTATAACATAATGTCCTAGGAGTGTCATCTGATGAAGATCATCAAAGGTTAGTGCTTCATTTAGCTGTGTTTTGGGTTTATGTGACATATGTGCTTGCTTGGAAAATGGCTGTGTGATTATTTGTGGCTATGTACTCTCCTAACATAATCTAATGTTTTGCTTTCGTTGTAAAGCCTTTTTGAAATCAGACAATGTGGTTAGATTAACGAGAGTCTTGTCTTTGAAATGGTGTAAAATAGTCTAATGTTTGAAAAATTGAAATTATTGCATTTTTGAGGTTTTGTATTTCGCGCCACCCTCTTCCACTGGCTGGTGAATAGAGTGGGACAGTGACGTGCCACCTAGCCCATAGAAGTTAAACTATATGTTTCACGGTTGTGAAGTGTTGGTGGAGCCTCGCATATTTTCCCTCTCAATTGATAAGACCATCTTGTTCTCAAAAGTCTTGTGAATATATGTACTGTTGTATTTGCCGAGTTTGAATTCGGAAGTTCATTTATATTGACCTGTGGAGATTTCTCACCTCAATAACTGTTTTGTATTCCATTAGCTTATACCCTGCCTTACCATCGTATCTGTTAACTATCTCATTTACCAATTGGATTAATCTAGTAAATAAAACCTTAAAATTAATTATCTGTGGCCTTGAGTTCATTTACAATTGATTGGGTGCTTGACGTTTCCAAGCTAAACGACTTTCAGAATGAGAATATAGTAACTTACTGTTGATTAAGACTATTGTTGATATATGATTGGTTAATGATATGAACGGTTAATGATAACTACTGAAATATAATTAAAGGGGTCTGTCTATATTAAAAACCCTTAATGGTGCCCCCCCTTTGATTAATTTGGATAGGATAAGCAAATTAATTACAATAAATTAGATCAATTAATTATTCCAGTAATTAGTCAACAAATGATCTTTAATATTCATAGCGAAAGTAATAACACTAATGTTAATAGCTAGCTACTTACGTTAGCTAAACTGTTGACCTAAGTAACGTTAGCTAAGCTAGCTAAACTGCTAACATTAACTTTCACAAGAAGAATGTTAAAAGTTCACAATGGCACTAATAATTTCTCCATATTGCTCCTATCATTGGTGCACAATTTTAATTTAGCATGGGAATAGAGTCTATCAACTTCTAACCTAAGTTAACATTACCCTTTTCAGACAGAGGGCAAAATGCTTGTCGCTTGTTAACAGCATAGTGTGAGCATGTTGTGGAGAGTTTTAGTGCTAAGTTTTTGTCAATTGAAGACAATTCAAAAAGCCTATAAAAGTGAAAACCTACATGGCGTATAGGTAGACTTGCTAAATATTCTAAATGCATTGACACAGTAATTATTTTTAATCTCCTCATGTAACAGAGGTAGTAGCCCTGACTGAGTTGTATCCCCAAGTTGCCCCTGGTCAAATCATTATTTTGAAAATTGAATAAATCAATTATATTTCCCAATGCCATATACATTAGTCTACTTGGTCAATGGCCAAGGTGCATGGAGGTGTGGCTTGCATGACACTCAGCTCTATTGTGTCTGCCAATGCTTAATGGCGGTAAGACGATTTCATGAATGAGTAAACAGTGAAATATCATCTATTGTCTTAAAGATGATGCATTCCTTACCCAACAGTATTTCTGATTCAATTTCTGTGTTACTTATGTTGCAGACTCACAATCTCAGCCTGATTGGTGGGGCCAACCCGGGAGAAAGGCAGGTAATTAGGACCATCGCCTCCAGCCATGTTTGGAAACACTATAGCCTGAACGGGAAAAGGGGGAAAAGGGCACAATGTACACAACTGTAACGCGGGTCGTCTAAAGGGGACCAAGGCGCAGCGTGTATAGTGCTCATATTTATTTTTAATGAATATACTTTAACAAAACAACCCGAAAACAGTTCCGTCAGGTGACATACAGAAAACAACTACCCACAAAACAACTACCCACAAAAACCCAGGAAGAAAAACCTCTACTTAAATATGATCTCTAATCAGAGGCAACGAGGATCAGCTGCCTCCAATTAGAGATCAACCCAAACAATCCCAACATAGAAATAGAAAAACTAGAACTTAAACATAGAAATAGAAAACATAGAACAACCCAAAACACCCCCTGTCACACCCTGACCTACTCTACTATAGAAAATGACATCTTACTAGGATCAGAACGTGACAGTACCCCCCCCCCAAATGTGCAGACTCCGAATGCAACAAAATCAAAACCCAACAAAACAACCACAAAACACAAAGGGAGGATAGGGAGGGTGACAAAAGTCTATGGCGGCTCAAATGCAGTCCACATAACCTTAACTTCCAGCATAGGAGGCGGCTCCGGTTCTGGGCGTACTCCCCGATCCACCCGCTGATCCTTCTGCTTTATTATCACCTGACCGTGGATCGTCGTCGAAGGAACCAGACTGTAGATCATTGCTGGAGACTCCAGGCTGCGGGCCGCCGCTGGAGACTCCGAGCTGCGGGCCGCCGCTGGAGGCTCCGGACTGGGGAGCGCCGCTGGAGGCGCCGGACTGGGGAGCGCCGCTGGAGGCGCCGGACTGGGGAGCGCCGCTGGAGGCTCAGGACTGGGGAGCGTCGCCGGAGGCTCCGGACTGGGGAGCGTCGCCGGAGGCTCCGGACTGGGGAGCGTCGCCGGAGACTCCGGACTGAAGAGCGTCGCCGGAGGCTCCGGACTGGGAGGCATCATAATAGGTTCCGGACTAGTGACCGTTGTTGCTGGCTACATGCCATGGATCATCTCTACAGGTTCCGCGCCAAGGATCATCATTGGAGGCTTCTTACCATGGATTATCTCTACAGGTGCAGGGCCATGGATTATTCCTACAGGCTTCGTGCCGTGGTTTATTCCTACAGGCACCGGACCATTTATAATCCCTCCAGGCTTCTTGCCAAGATTATTTCTTCAGGTTCCGGGCCATGGAAATTCCTCTTCAGGCTTTGTGCCATGGAATATCCCTACAGGCTCCGGGCCATGGATCATCACTAAAGGCTTAGTGCCATGGATCATCTCTACAGGCGTCGGACCATTGATTATCACTGGAGGCTTTTTACGTGGAGCAGGAACCAGTCTCGCCGGACTGGGGAGACGCACTGAGGACCGAGTGCTCAAAGCAGGCACCGGCCATGCTGGGTTATGGATGCGCACTGGAGGGAGAGCGCGAGGAGCAGGCACAGGACGTACTGTGCTATGGAGGTGCACTGGAGAGAGAGTGCGAGAGGCAGGCACATGCTTACCACAAAAAGCACGGGGAATTGGCTCAGGTCCCAGTCCTGGCCCAGCCAAACTACCCGTGTGCCCCCCCCCAAAAAAAATTGGGGGGCTGCCTCTCGTTCTTCCCAGGTCGGCTCCGATATCGCTCGATTGCCTGGCCCCGAGTCCAGTCTCTCCTCTCACTCCACTCCTGATGTGAGCAGGTGTCCATTTCTGCACGGGCACGCCACTTGATCCAATCATGGTAGGTAGTTCTGTAACGCGGGTCGTCTAAAGGGGACCAAGGCACAGCGTGTATAGTGCTCATATTTACTTTTAATGAATATACTTTAACGAAACAACAAAACGACCGAAAACAGTTCCGTCAGGTGACATACACTAAACAGAAAACAACTACCCACAAAAACCCAGGAAGGAAAACCCCTACTTAAATATGATCTCTAATCAGAGGCAACGAGGATCAGCTGCCTCGAATTAGAGATCAACCCAAACAATCCCAACATAGAAATAGAAAAACTAGAACTTAAACATAGAAATAGAAAACATAGAACAACCCAAAACACCCACTGTCACGCCCTGACCTACTCTACTATAGAAAATGACATCTTACTAGGATCAGGACGTGACAACAACAGTATACATCGTTATCAAACGTGAGTTCAATTTCAACACAGTTACTTCTGGCAAGCAATGGTAATAAATATTGGTGTGTTTTCCCAAACACAGATTATGCCTTATCGTAAACTAAACTGCACCTTCATGCTGGACTAACTAAAATACTGTTTTACAAATGGTTTTAGTAGTCCTACATTGTCACTAATCTGGATTTAGACTGTCTGCTACTTTAGGTCTAAGTAAGGGTACAATATCTACCTTGTAGGAGGTGGGCTTCACTTTCACACATGTATCAATAGCAATTCATATCTTCCCATTGTTTGATTTTGATTGTACTTCTACGTCTGCATTGCTTGCTATTTGGGGTTTTAGACTGGGTTTGCCATTCTCATTGAAAGCAAGTCTAAGAAGCGGTAGATCTGTTCTATGCGTGCTATTTCTATGCTTTCCGTTCTCAAGTTTAGTTTTGGTGTCTCTTACTTTCAGTTTTGTACATTAGCTTCAAACAGCTGAAAATACAAAATGTTTGGTTATTGAAAATAGATTTCACAGCGGTATTGATGGCACAATGATTGTCCACATTTTAGACTGCTTGTTTTGTCACAAACTAAAATTAGGCAAACTATTATAATTTTAGTAATCAGAAAATGGCAGTGATTTCTGCATATTGCACCTTTAGCTAACTCTCAACAAAGTGTTCTCTTATTTAAGAACTATATAGAACCACACCATGCACAATGGCTAAATGGGATTTGATATGGTTGATACTGCAGAGAAGACCAGGAGTTGACAGAGAGTATAACAGGTAGGCTAGCTAGCTGTGGTATCTAGGCTGAATGGATGGACTGGTTTGCAAGTGCAAAAATAAACATTGCATTACCAAATACCTAAAAGGCTGCCAATAGTTGGCAAATGACGAAAAGGCAACCTTATCACATTGTCATAACGTACTGATGACGAAATTACAATGTAAGCAAGTTACGTTGAAGCAACAAAAAGAGGAACTTCACTCTTCTGGTATACGTAAGATAGTTACGTAAGTGGTAAGAAAAGTTACAATGTCAGTAAGTCATTGACAACATAATATTGTTTGTTGGGAAACAGTACAAATTATCTGACCCATATTACCAGCGCAACATTTTTTTCTTCCAGTCGAGAATTGGCGGCCGTATTTTACATTCATGAACCATGTTGCGGGCTGTTTGAAAACTCTTTGCGGGCTGTTAACCATTTTTCTGTATTTTACACCTTGTTCACTCATGTTTGTTACCTCATTAGCTAGCTATCTAACAACCTGGTGACTTTACCAGTATATCCAAACATTTGAGGGCACAGAAAGGAAAAGGTATCACTTCTTCAGGGGATAAATTATCATAGCAATGAATGAATGACAGATCTCTTGCATGTAGTCATCATAAACTTGATGCTCTTAAATGTGCAATGTGCACAAATCACTACCATTTCCTGGTTGCTAAAAGTTTAATGGTTCACGTAATTTCAGGATATGTGACAAAAGTGTAGAGAATTATTGTACCATCTAAACCGCTGTGAAATATCTGTTCAGTTACCAAAATATTGTATTTTTTTACGTTTAAAAAAAGTAAGATGCAAAAACAAAACTTAAGAATGAAAAGCATTGAAATAGCGCAAATAGAACAGATCTACAGCTTCTTAGACTTGCTTTCAATGAGAATGACCGATCTATAACTATATCTATAACATTTTTTGTCAGGAGGAATGGGCCAAAATTCACCCAACTTATTGTGGGAAGCTTGTGGAAGGCTACCTGAAACGGTTGACCCAAGTTAAACAATTTACTATGATTCTGACATTTTGCATTCTTAAAATAAAGTGGTGATCCTAACTGACCTAAGTCAGGGAATGTTTACTAGGATTAAATGTCAGGAATTGTGAAAAACTGAGTTTAAATGTATTTGGCTAAGGTGTATGTAAACTTCCGACTTCAACTTCCGACTTCAACCTAACTTTTTAAAGTAGAACATTTTTAATATAGAGCCTTGGCCATACATAGTCGGGAAGGTCAGGGGAAGGAAAGGTCTGAGGGGTTTGTGGATACTGACAAAACAAAAGCGATCAACTTCAAAGGCCCCTTAGAAAGAGAAGTTGGGGGAAATCCAATATCTTGCTCATTAGTCTGCTGGGGTGCCATTGATGTATATGCTCCCTACCAGCAAACAACATGAGGCCTAGGCTTTTCATATGAGTCGATGAGTCAGACCTGCGCTCAACACAAGCACAGCAGCAGCCTTAACTCGCTGCCAGGGCTATTATTGCAACGCTGTCCATCAACCACTATTTTTCTTCGTAGACTTAAAACGTAATGAATTGGCCTTCATTTTTTTTACATATTTCTAACGGCAAATGCAGTGAACATTCCTATATGCAATTGGACATCAATACAATGAATAGTTATAGCTAAATTGTTGTAATACAATTCTGTGACAACATTTAACAATGTCTCTTTGCCTTTGCTGTTGTGCCATGATGTTAAATTGCTGTGCTTTAATACATTTGTTTTAAAAAAAAAATTGCCTTTGTTTTAAAAACATTTTTTTGCCAATGGACGAATTAAGGGAATAGAGTAAAGCGGGAAAATGTATTTCAACCTCTGTGATATGTGCAAAGCCTTGGAATGGCAGGTTATTTTCAGAAAACCATAATGAAGTTGCAACATCTGGACAATGCCACATGTATGGATTCCTTTTGTCTGAAATATGGGAACAACAAGGTAATTTCCATTACTGTGACAACAGAAAGTAATGACAACTCATTCATAATTAACTCTACCCTCACGATGGATAAAACCAGAGGAAAACCGATTGCTGATTAGTTCAGATGAAAGGGACTGAAATGTAGCTTCTGTCGAGTGCCAGATGGTTCCGAAAAGAACAAGAAACAGGGACATGCAACACTCCATACAAAGAACACAATTCAAAGAAAAGCTGCCTGGCAGCGCATGCAAGTGAAACTGACATTTGTACACTAATGTGTGTATATATATATATGTATGTATGTATATAGATATGTATGTATATATATATATATATATATATATATGTATGTATATATATATATATATACATGTGTATGTATATATATGTATGTGTATATGTATATATATATATGTATATATATATATATATATGTGTATATATATATGTGTATATGTATATATATATATATATGTGTATATGTATATATATATATATACAGTGCCTTGCGAAAGTATTCGGCCCCCTTGAACTTTTTGACCTTTTGCCACATTTCAGGCTTCAAACATAAAGATATAAAACTGTAATTTTTTGTGAAGAATCAACAACAAGTGGGACACAATTATGAAGTGGAATGAAATTTATTGGATATTTCAAACTTTTTTAACAAATAAAAAACTGAAAATTGGCCATGCTAAATTATTCAGCCCCTTTACTTTCAGTGCAGCAAACTCTCTCCAGAAGTTCAGTGAGGATCTCTGAATGATCCAATGTTGACCTAAATGACTAATGATGATAAATAGAATCCACCTGTGTGTAATCAAGTCTCCGTATAAATGCACCTGCTCTGTGATAGTCTCAGAGGTCCGTTTAAAGCGCAGAGAGCATCATGAAGAACAAGGAACACACCAGGCAGGTCCGAGATACTGTTGTGGAGAAGTTTAAAGCTGGATTTGGATACAAAAAGATTTCCCAAGCTTTAAACATCCCAAGGAGCACTGTGCAAGCGATAATATTGAAATGGAAGGAGTATCAGACCACTGCAAATCTACGAAGACCCGGCCGTCCCTCTAAACTTTCACCTCATACAAGGAGAAGACTGATCAGAGATGCAGCCAAGAGGCCCATGATCACTCTGGATGAACTGCAGAGATCTACAGCTGAGGGGGGAGACAACAATCAGTCGTATACTGCACAAATCTGGCCTTTATGGAAGAGTGGCATGAAGAAAGCCATTTCTTAAAGATATCCATAAAAAGTGTTGTTTAAAGTTTGCCACTAGCCACCTGGGAGACACACCAAACATGTGGAAGAAGGTGCTCTGGTCAGATGAAACCAAAATCGAACTTTTTGGCAACAATGCAAAACGTTATGTTTGGTGTAAAAGCAACACAGCTCATCACACAGCTCATCACCCTGAACACACCATCCCCACTGTCAAACATGGTGGTGGCAGCATCATGGTTTGGGCCTGCTTTTCTTCAGCAGGGGCAGGGAAGATGGTTAAAATTGATGGGAAGATGGATGGAGCCAAATACAGGACCATTCTGGAAGAACCTGGTGGAGTCTGCAAAAGACCTGAGACTGGGACGGAGATTTGTCTTCCAACAAGACAATGATCCAAAACATAAAGCAAAATCTACAATGGAATGGTTCACAAATAAACATATCCAGGTGTTAGAATGGCCAAGTCAAAGTCCAGACCTGAATCCAATCGAGAATCTGTGGAAAGAACTGAAAACTGCTGTTCACAAACGCTCTCCATCCAACCTCACTGAGCTCGAGCTGTTTTGCAAGGAGGAATGGGCAAAAATTTCAGTCTCTCGATGTGCAAAACTGATAGAGACATACCCCAAGCGACTTACAGCTGTAATCGCAGCAAAAGGTGGCGCTACAAAGTATTAACTTAAGGGGGCTGAATAATTTTGCACGTCCAATTTCAGTTTTTTATTTGTTAAAAAAGTTTGAAATATCCAATAAATTTCGTTCCACTTCATGATTGTGTCCCACTTGTTGTTGATTCTTCACAAAAAATGACAGTTTTATATCTTTATGTTTGAAGCCTGAAATGTGGCAAAAGGTCGAAAAGTTCAAGGGGGCCGAATACTTTCGCAAGGCACTGTATATATATATATATATATATATACACACATACATACATATATGTGTATATATATATATATATATATATATATACACATATATATACATACACATATATATATATATACATACATATATAGATATGTATGTATGTATGTATATGTATGTATGTATGTTAAAAAGGAAAAAAGCTATTGCATTCGAGACCAAAAACTCAAGAATATTTCAAAGGTTTATTACCATGGATGCCGTCAGCTGAGTGCATACATTTATTAAGCTCACAACACGTCTTATACTCTTCCCTCCTTTCAGTCACCACCCACTTGTAGGAGTCACCTCCCCAGCTATACATGTTATGACCCCAATGAGATTCCCATATCTCCCCTCTGGAATGTCCATGGTCCTCTCTTGTCCTGGGCCTAACCCTGCTCTCTGATCGTAGGCAATTTCCTCTCATCTGATTAAGTCAACCTTTCCAAATTAGCATACACACAGTTTCATGGCCTAAACGCCATTAATGCTCACAGTAATCATTCACTAAACAGGATACATTTTAACAGAATCCATCAATAAATAAATAAATAAATATATATATATATATACATACAGTTGAAATCGGAAGTTTACATACACCTTTGTCACGCCCTGACCTGAGAGAGCCTTTCTATGTCTCTATTTAGGTTTGGTCAGGGTGTGATTTGGGTGGGCATTCTATGTCCCTTTTTCTATGTGTTTGTATTTCTTTGTTTTGGCCGGGTGTGGTTCTCAATCAGGGACAGCTGTCTATCGTTGTCTCTGATTGGGAGCCATACTTAGGCAGCCTGTTTTTCCGTTGGGGTTTGTGGGTAGTTATTTTCCTGTTTAGTTCTTGATAACCTGACAGAACTGTTGCTAGTCGTTTTTGTTTATTTTGTAAAGTGTTCATTCTTTCTATTAAAAGTCAAGATGAATACATTCTCCGCTGCACCTTGGTCCCATCCTTTCAACGGCTGTTACAACCTTAGCCAAATACATTTAAAATCAGTTTTTCACAATTCCTGACATTTAATCCTAGTAAACACTCCCTGTCTTAGGTCAGTTCAGATCCACCACTTTATTTTAAGAATGTAAAATGTCAGAATAATAGTAGAGAGAATTTCAGCTTTTATTTCTTTCATCACATTCCCAGTGGGTCAGAAGTTTACACACGCTCAATTAATATTTGGTAGCATTGCTATTAAGTTGTTTAACTTGGGTCAAATGTTTCAGGTAGCCTTCCACAAGCTTCCCACAATAAGTTGGGTGAATTTTGGCCCATTCCTCCTGACAGAGCTGGTGTAACTGAATCAGGTTTGTAGGCCTCCTTGCTTGCACACGCTTTTTCAGTTCTGCCCACAAATTTCTATAGGATTGAGGTCAGGGCTTTGTGATGGCCACTCCAATTCCTTGACTTTGTTGTCCTTAAGCTATTTTGCCACATCTTTGGAAGTATGCTTGGGGTCATTGTCCATTTGGAAGACCCATTTGCGACCAAGATTTAACTTCCTGACTGATGTCTTGATGTTGCTTGAATATATCTACATAATTTTGCATCCTCATGATGCCATCTATTTTGTGAAGTGCACCAGTCCCTCCTGTAGCAAAGCACCCCGACAACATGATGCTGGCACCCCTGTGCTTCACGGTTGGCATGGTGTTCTTCAGCTTGCAAGCTTCCCCCTTTTTCCTCCAAACATAACGATGGTCATTTTGGCCAAACAGCTCTATTTTTGTTTCATCAGACCAGAGGACATTTCTCCAAAAAGTACGATCTTTGTCCCCATGTGCAGTTGCAAACGTTAGACTGGCTTTTTTTATGGTGGTTTTGGAGCAGTGGCTTCTTCCTTGCTGAGCGGCCTTTCAGGTTATGTCAATATAGGACTCGTTTTACTGTGGATATAGATACTTTTGTACCTGTTTCCTCCAACATCTTCACAAGGTCCTTTGCTGTTGTTCTGGGATTGATTTGCACTTTTTGCACCAAAGTACGTTCATCTCTAGGAGACAGAACGTGTGTCCTTCCTGAGCGGTTTGACGGATGCGTGGTCCCATGGTGTTTATACTTGGGTACTATTGTTTGTATAGATGAACGTGGTACGTTCAGGCGTTTGGAAATGTCTCCCATGGATGAACCAGACTTGTGGAGGTCTTGGCTGATTTCTGTTGATTTTCCCATGATATCAAGCAAAGAGGCACTGAGTTTAAAGGTAAGCCTTGAAATACATCCACATGTACACCTCCAATTGACTCAAATGATTGTCAATTAGCCTATCAGAGTCTTCTAAAGCCATGACATCATTTTCTGGAATTTTCTAAGCTGTTTAAAGGCACAGCCAACTTAATGTATGTATGTATACTTCTGATCCACTGGAATTGTGATGGAGTGAATTATAAGTCAAATAATTTGTCTGTAAACAATTGTTGGAAAAATGACTTGTGTCAGGCTCACAGTAGATGTCCTAACCGACTTGCCAAAAGTATAGTTTGTTAACAAGACATTTGTGGCGTGGTTGAAAAACGAGTTTTAAGGACTTCAGCTGTGTGTATATATATATATATATATATATATATATTTTACAAAGTTATAAAAAAATATTAGCTGAAATGTCTTAAGTCAATAAGTATTCACACCTTTGTTATGGCAAGCCTAAATAAGTTCAGGTGTGCAAATTTGATTAACAAGTCACATAATAAGTTGCATGGACTCACTCACTCTGTGTGCTATAATAGTGTTTAACATGGTTTTTCAATGGCTACCTCATCTCTGTACCCCACACATACAATTCAGTGGAGGATGCTGAGGGGAGGACGGCTCACAATAATGGATGGAACGGAGCTAATGGAATGGCATCAAACACATGGTAACCATGTGTTTGCTGTATTTGATACCATTCCACGATTCCGATCCTGCCATTTTCACGAGCGCATCCTCCCCAATTAAGATGCCACCAACCGCCTGTGGTACAATTATCTATACAGTGGGGGAAAAAAGTATTTGATCCCCTGCTGATTTTGTACGTTTGCCCACTGACAAAGAAAGGATTAGTCTATCATTTTATTGGTAGGTTTATTTGAACAGTGAGAGACAGAATAATAACAAAAATATCCAGAAAAACGCATGTTTGAAATGTTATAAATTGATTTGCATTTTAATGAGGGAAAATTGCAGTGTTTTATAATTTTTTTGTATGTCTTTGCTTTTAACTACTATGTCTTTGCTAGATTTGAAGATTGATTGAATCAATGAATCAAAGTCATTGCTGCACTATAAAAACATACATTTGCATACGTGAAGTTATGTGCACATTCCTTGGCAAATTATCCTTAAAAAATGTAAGGTATCTATCTCAATTCTAAAATGGATCTCATGACTATTACCTGCAGTGTTCTATTAATCTGAAAAATGTATTCTCAAACACAGCCCATAACATCCAAATTACATCAATTACACCTCGTAATTTAAACCTGGATTCCTTTATCCCCTCCCAAAAAGGACAACACAACACGTAATTATATTTATATTAGCTGTTTGCTATAGCATTATACAGAATACTGCCTTTCTCCTTGTAAGCTTTTGCTCTCTGAACGATTCCTGACGGAATATTGTCTAGCTGTCTCAGCGTATTTGGGGAAAGAGCTAGAATGCCCACCCATCTCCCTAGGGGTCTTAGCTGTAAATCTTGCCACCTAAGCCCCCTGCTTTGGCATCAAACCCCTTGTCACGTCCTGACCAGTATTAGGGTTATTTGTTATTGTAGTTTGGTCAGAACGTGGCAGAGGGTATTTGTTTTATGTGGTTCGGGGTGGTGTTTTTGTAGAAGGGTATTTGATTTATGTATTCCGGGGTTTTTGGGCACTGTTCCTTGTTAACGTATTTCTATGTTTAGTCTAGTTAGTTGTAGTTCTATGTTTAGGTTAATGGGGGGTTGGACTTTCAATTGGAGGCAGGTGCTTTCTCGTTGCCTCTGATTGAGAGTCCTATATATGGGTATGTGTTTGGTTTAGTGTTTGTGGGAGATTGTATCTTGTTTTGCGTGTGTGAGCCTTACAAGACTGTTTGGTTGTTCGTGAGTTCTTCGTCATTTGTTATTTTGGTGTTTTCTTGGTTTCAATAAATATCAAGATGAGCATCCACATTCCTGCTGCGTTTTGGTCCTCCTTTCCCGATGACAACCGTGACACCCCTTGGGTATAATAGACCCCTCGAGTACCATTGTGAATTCATTCTCAGGCTTGTCAGAACCCAAAATGGAACCTTTTTTTAGAACAATTCGCACACGTTGCCACACTCCCATCTACATACATTATTATATGAGTCTCATCATTATTTTGAAAAATTAATTTTGATGTGATGTCATATTAGAAATGCAAAATATGCCTGTTGAGTGTCTAAAAAAGGGAAATGCATATCCAGATATTTTTGGGGTGAATTGACTACAGACAAGTTAAATGGAAAATTCCTTTAAAGCTAAAGTTAGTACATTCACACCAAGTAAATCACTATTGCCAGCTGGTAACACCTATCTAAATAACAACTAGAAGGAAGTAACATGATCTCACGACTAATTTTACAGCTGTTACCGACTGTTTCTTAAACAACACAATTAGCTTGCTTGTAAGGATCCTAAGGCAGTTAGCTATAGCTAGCACTTCCACTTGAAGGTAAATACATTTGCAAAAGTAGCTTGAATTGGCAATGAGTAATGAAAAGATAGTAGGATAGAAGGGCAGCTGGCAACCAGTGAGAGAATTCTTTATGTACTTATACATCAGCCAACACTCATTAACACCTCTGTCTGGGTGCCTCTAAGGGACCTAAGCATTTTACAACATCTTATTGTTGCACTGTGCCTCACATCACAGGAAAAGAAAGAATCTCCAAGGTCCTGATGCATTTACATTCCCCCCCAATCAATACATGCTCACACATACGCACGCGCACACACACGCACAGACCATGTGTAGAGTAGTGATGCTAGCATATACTCTATCTACCATCTGTGGTAGAACAATGCACCGAGCCACGAGGCCTTATGCAACCAAACCTTGGCTGTGTCTCTTTGAAATGTCACAACGTCTCGCAGGGATGTCATTTTAATCGAAATAAATTCACATTGAAATTTCCCCCCAATATTTTCTCCATGCGTCAGGATGCATTTCAATGCTTAACAATTTCTCATGTGGGTCAATGTGATTGGACACCTCTGATCAAATACTGTAGGCTAGAATAAGTAAAGACAGAGAGAGCACTGTGGCATGGTTGTCTAGGCAACAAAAGGCTGAATGGAAAGACAAAGACAGACACAGTTTCGCCTTGGTTCGAAGGTACTCGATCCACGCGGACCATGACAGCGTCAGAGCCTTATGGTAAACACTGGATCATTTGCGGCAGCGGTGGCAAGGGGCTAAAGTCGTGGCTGAGGGGAGACAGGTCTACAGAGGAGGCATGTGTAGAAAGATTAAGCTTTGAGCCAACTGACAACCACCTCTCACTCATCACTCTATCAATCATTCACCCTCACACAAACACACTCCCCTCTCAGGCAGCCAATGGCGAGCCACGGGAGAGGGAGAGCGACTGCAGAGGTAAGAATACATCTAGTCCCAAGAAACACAATCAAGCAGAGTGAAAATGTAAAATACTTCCACCATAAGAGTGAGTTTAGGAGTGGTCTACACAGGGAGGAGCAGGGTTTGACACGGCTGGGATAATAAGCCCAGTTTATTAATTGCAACCATTGTTTCTGGTGCTAAACCTGCTGTTACCATATCATTAACCATAACTTCGATAACTGTTATTCTAGTTACCACAGAAGTTACAGAGTAACCATAATATAAATGTTACTCCATGTAAGGTGTCATAATTGGTTACTACTGCAGCATTGTTGTGGTGAAGGGAATATTACAAAGGCCTCATTCTACTATTTCCTCATATTGTGTTGTCATTCCACAGTACTGTACAAACAAGAAAACACCCACATGAAGGCTTTATGATGAAATTTGTTGTGTTTTTATTGATAACGTCGATATGTGAGGCTTTTTCATTCAATATATGACTTTGAAATTAGACCTGGTAGTGGTTTGAGGTGTTATATCCCTAAAAAGGGGGGAAATAGAAATGATTCACATGGAGAAAGATGTAGCTTCAACTTAAAGTCAGTCGTATCAACTTCTTACATTGTTACAAAATATGTTATGAAAGCTCATATAGATTATTTTAAATGACATAGCTCATACATATTGTTCTATAAACCAGAATTCTGCATTTATCAATTACCATAGCTTAATGTATTCTTATGTATTAATGTATTATTATTATTCAAACTTGACTCTATGAAATAAAAGACAAAACCCTTTTAACCTTTTTAAATGCATCACATATCCTTCTATGAATTATCTCCCTACAAACCAGGACAGCCTGACATCCTCTGGCAGGGCACTGTTGACCATTCCAATGTCTAATGTAGGTTGAAAACAAAAGAGACTGGGCATTTGCTATTAGGGCCCCTAGACTTCAGAATGGTCTGGCAGAGGAGATCAGGCTTGCGGATTCAGTGCTTCTTTTTAAATCGCTGCTGAAGACACTTTTATAAAGATGCTTTTAATGCATGACTTCAATGTATGATTGTATGATCTTTTTTCATTCTCCTTCCTCTTGTATTTGTTTCATTGTTAGTACTTTTATTTGATTATTTTATGATGTGAAGCACTTTGTTACCTGTCTTGAAAAGTGCTTTGCAAATGAAGTTATTAGGCGTGGATGCAAAGCAATGCACATCTGAAGATTTCTTACATACTCATATTAATATTATTTGATTTCTTCCACTTGCTCTAGCACTTAAACAACTTAAGCTAATAACGTGAAACCAACTTCCAAATGTGCAAACTGCCCCAACATAGATTGCTTTGGAAAATATTTTTGATATTAGTTATACTTTGACTACAATAATATTTAAAATGAGCTCACAATGCATTTCAATGACAATACAATTTGGGCACATCTCCTCCTACACCATTTAAGTTATCAATGCCAATTAAATGTTGAGATGTTCAAACTGACCGAACTTAGATTGCTTGCGTTTATAATTTTGATAACATTTATGCTTTTTGAATTATAACCATTTTAAATGTTAATAAAAGCTCCATAGGCTTGAATGGGAAGTATTTGGATTCACATCTGCTCTTACACCGTTGAAGCGATCACTGCCAAACTAACGTTGAGATGTCCAGACTGACCCAACTTACTTAACTTGTATTCAGATTTTAAGCTATTTATAATTTTTGAATTGTAACCATTTAACATTTGCATAAATTAACAGGGGATTGAATTAGAACCACAGTAATACAGTGGTAGCTATTTAAAATGGTCCTACTCCTTGGCCAATTAAGCTATAACACCAACTTTAAAACATTCAGGCTGTCCTAACTTCAAATTCTTTAAGATCTTTATCAACTATAACTATATAAGTTTGCATAAAATAACTCACCAACAGTAACTCTTGAACCGTTCAAGCTGGAAACACCAAACCAACTTTCACATGTTCAGACTATACTAATTTAAGATTCTTAAAAACGTATAACTATATACATTTGCATTAAATAACTCACCAACAGTAACTCTTGAACTGTTCAAGCCAGAGACCCCAAACCAACTTTCACATGTTGATAACTTCCAATTCTTTAAACCTAACCTATACCCCTGCACATTGACTCGGTACCGGTACCCCCTGCATATAGCCTCATTATTGTTGTTTATTAATATTTTTTATTTATTTATTTGATTTTTCTTAAATATTTTTCTTAACTGCGTTGTTGGTTAAGCACTTGTAAGTAAGCATTTCACGCTAAGGTCTACTACACCTGTTGGATTCGGCACATGTGACAAATTACATTTGATTTAAAACTTTTTCCAAATATAATTATCTAAATTTGCACACATTTGCATAAAATTACTCACCAACAGTAACTCCTGAACTGTTCTAGCTGGAAACACCAAACCAACTTTTACATGTTCAGGAAATCCTAATTTAAGATTTTTTAAAAACGGTATAAATTAGCATAAAATAACCCAACAACAATCATATTTGAACAAATGAAGTTACAGACACCAAACCAACTTTCACATGTTCAGATTACTCTAGCAATCAATTGATCCTTCACAAGCTAGCATGCACACCACATTTTCTTCAGGAAATGAACTTTACTAGTTATTATTATTATTATTATTATTATTATTATTATTACCACCATGACTTATGCTCATTTACCATGTCTCCATATGTATTACATATTTACTCATTCCTATCAGTATGTAAACTCATTCCTAATAAACAAAAAAACATGACCTTGTATATATTCGTATTTAGTGCTCAAGATAAGATTAATCTTATTCACATTTCCCAACAGTTCTCTATTGCTCTGCGTGCGCACCACACACACACACGAGCTGCGCACATGTCTCTCTCAAAGACTCTGCATGGTCAATCTAACATAATTTACTGCAATGCAGCCTCAGAGCATTCATACTTCTTGTGCTTCGGGGAGCTGTCATAGGCATCTAATAAATTGTTCTGCACCGCTCCACTCGTAGTGATTCAGGGCTAATCTCTTATAGCCATCAGGCTAATTACAAGTAACTGGCTAAACGGAAATGCCTTACCTCTTCTGAGATGTTCGAGTTTGTTTCCTGGTGCTTGACATAGGCACCCAGCCAAGATCTCATCTCAGGTCTCCGGCAGCCTCTGGAACTGCCGGTCTGCAGCCAACAAGGCTGAGTTCATCTCAGCCTATGGTACCCTCCAGTCCCTAGACTTCCTGGCGCTGACGGAAACATGGATTACCACAGATAACACTGCTACTCCTACTGCTCTCTCTTCGTCTGCCCACGTGTTCTCGCATACCCCTAGAGCATCGAGCCAGCGGGGTGGTGGCACTGGAATCCTCATCTCTCCCAAGTGGACATTCTCGCTTTCTCCCCTGACCCATCTGTCTATCTCCTCATTTGAATTCCATGCTGTCACAGTTACCAGCCCTTTCAAGCTTAACATCCTTATCATTTATCGCCCTCCAGGTTCCCTTGGAGAGTTCATCAATGAGCTTGACGCCTTGATAAGTTCCTTTCCTGAGGATGGCTCACCTCTCACAGTTCTGGGTGACTTTAACCTCCCCACGTCTACCTTTGACTCATTCCTCTCTGCCTCCTTCTTTCCACTCCTCTCCTCTTTTGACCTCACCCTCTCACCTTCCCCCCCTACTCACAAGGCAGGCAATACGCTTGACCTCATCTTTACTAGATGCTGTTCTTCCACTAATCTCATTGCAACTCCCCTCCAAATCTCCGACCACTACCTTGTATCCTTTTCCCTCTTGCTCTCATCCAACACTTCTCACTCTGCCCCTACTCGGATGTTATTGCGCCGTCCCAACCTTCGCTCTCTCTCTCCCGCTACTCTCTCCTCTTCCATCCTATCATCTCTTCCCTCTGCTCAAACCTTCTCCAACCTATCTCCTGATTCTGCCTCCTCAACCCTCCTCTCCTCCCTTTCTGCATCCTTTGATTTTCTCTGTCCCCTATCCTCCAGGCCGGCTCGGTCCTCCCCTCCTGCTCCGTGGCTCGACGACTCACTACGAGCTCACAGAACAAGGCTCCGGGCAGCCGAGCGGAAATGGAGGAAAACTCGCCTCCCTGCGGACCTGGCATCCTTTCACTCACTCCTCTCTACATTCTCCTCTTCTGTCTCTGCTGCTAAAGCCACTTTCTACCACTCTAAATTCCAAGCATCTGCCTCTAACCCTAGGAAGCTCTTTGCTACCTTCTCCTCCCTCCTGAATCCTCCTCCCCCTCCCCCCCCCTCCTCCCTCTCTGCGGATGACTTCGTCAACCATTTTGAAAAGAAGGTTGACGATATCCGATCCTCGTTTGCTAAGTCAAACGACACCGCTGGTCCTGCTCACACTGCCCTACCCTGTGCTTTGACCTCTTTCTCCCCTCTCTCTCCAGATGAAATCTCGCGTCTTGTGACGGCCGGCCGCCCAACAACCTGCCCACTTGACCCTATCCCCTCCTCTCTTCTCCAGACCATTTCCGGAGACCTTCTCCCCTTCCTCACCTCGCTCATCAACTCATCCTTGACCGCTGGCTACGTCCCTTCCGTCTTCAAGAGAGCGAGAGTTGCACCCCTTCTGAAAAAACCTACACTCGATCCCTCCGATGTCAACAACTACAGACCAGTATCCCTTCTGTCTTTTCTCTCCAAAACTCTTGAACGTGCCGTCCTTGGCCAGCTCTCCTGCTATCTCTCTCAGAATGACCTTCTTGATCCTAATCAGTCAGGTTTCAAGACTGGGCATTCAACTGAGACTGCTCTTCTCTGTGTCACGGAGGCTCTCCGCACTGCTAAAGCTAACTCTCTCTCCTCTGCTCTCATCCTTCTAGACCTATCTGCTGCCTTTGATACTGTGAACCATCAGATCCTCCTCTCCACCCTCTCCGAGTTGGGCATCTCCGGCGCGGCCCACGCTTGGATTGCATCCTACCTGACAGGTCGCTCCTACCAGGTGGCGTGGCGAGAATCTGTCTCCGCACCATGCGCTCTCACCACTGGTGTCCCCCAGGGCTCTGTTCTAGGCCCTCTCCTATTCTCACTATACACCAAGTCACTTGGCTCTGTCATATCCTCACATGGTCTCTCCTATCATTGCTATGCAGACGACACACAATTAATCTTCTCCTTTCCCCCTTCTGATAACCAGGCGGCGAATCGCATCTCTGCATGTCTGTCAGACATATCAGTGTGGATGACGGATCACCAGCTCAAGCTGAACCTCGGCAAGACGGAGCTGCTCTTCCTCCCGGGGAAGGACTGCCCCTTCCATGATCTCGCCATCACGGTTGACAACTCCCTTGTGTCCTCCTCCCAGAGTGCTAAGAACCTTGGCGTGATCCTGGACAACACCCTGTCGTTCTCCACTAACATCAAGGCGGTGACCCGATCCTGTAGGTTCATGCTCTACAACATTCGCAGAGTACGACCCTGCCTCACACAGGAAGCGGCGCAGGTCCTAATCCAGGCACTTGTCATCTCCCGTCTGGATTACTGCAACTCGCTGTTGGCTGGGCTCCCTGCCTGTGCCATTAAACCCCTACAACTCATTCAGAACGCCGCAGCCCGTCTGGTGTTCAACCTTCCCAAGTTCTCTCACGTCACCCCGCTCCTCCGCTCTCTCCACTGGCTTCCAGTTGAAGCTCGCATCCGCTACAAGACCATGGTGATTGCCTACGGAGCTGTGAAGGGAACGGCACCTCCATACCTTCAGGCTCTGATCAGGCCCTACACCCAAACAAGGGCACTGCGTTCATCCACCACTGGCCTGCTGGCCCCCCTACCTCTGAGGAAGCACAGTTCCCGCTCAGCCCAGTCAAAACTGTTCGCTGCTCTGGCACCCCAATGGTGGAACAAGCTCCCTCACAACGCCAGGACAGCGGAGTCAATCACCACCTTCCGGAGACACCTGAAACCCCACCTCTTTAAGGAATACCTAGGATAGGATAAAGTAATCCTTCTAACCCCCCCTTAAAAGATTTAGATGCACTATTGTAAAGTGGTTGTTCCACTGGATATCATAAGGTGAATGCACCATTTTGTAAGTCGCTCTGGATAAGAGCGTCTGCTAAATGACTTAAATGTAATGTAAATGTAAGTAAAAAGATTGCACCGTTTTCCCACCTGCATCTCCATCCTGAATCTCCCCAGCAAAATTAGCCTACATTTAGTCTATTGTTAATATGTGTATTTCATACTATGTTGAGGTAAAAATCTGAATATAATGCTTGTATGGATGTCAACGCCAATACATGTTTATGGCATCATTATCAATCAACTGCATTACATTTAAAAACTACTTTGACTACCATTACCAGTTTCTGTATGCTAGCTCTGCTACCAGCTTATACGAATGGGAGTTAGCACTCAGTCACTTTTGTTTCTAAACCTGAAAAGGAACAAATTCTAAAATGTTATGCAGCGAAAACAGTCAAATATTTCCAAATTGGATTTTAGTAACCTCATTGTGGGCCTGTAAGAATACACCAATCATTAAGGATTTCACAAATATCCACTTTGTTAGATGTGCGCCAATCCAGCGTCCCCCACAGTCTGCATTCCATTGATCTCTTTACCACATCTCTCTCCCCCTTACCTCCCCGATCTCTTTCCAGGTGTTCAAACTCACTTTCCTGTCTTTGACATCCCTACACAAGGTATCATAAAGATGTTATTTTATTTGTGAACTTAATCTGATAGCCTTTCGTCATAGTTCTCCATGTTTGTTGTCAAGGAAGTTGTCAAGGAAGTGAGTTTGCATTTATACAGTATGTACCACCTACCGTCAAATAATCATGTCAATGCAGAGCTATACGGAGCCCTCCGCATTGTTACAAAATTTGGGAAGTGCACGGCCATGCGGTACGGAGCTCAATTTGTCCCCATTTGTGTCACACCATCTGTACGAAGCCTCCAGCGCACATCACTGGAGCAAGCATACATTGGCTTCCACTCACAGCTGCATGGGTCACCCTTTGATAACGCCAACACCTTGTGAACTCATGAGCAAACGGCTAATAGCTAATTCAGAGTGGTGCTAAGCATTCAAATAACACATTGATATCGTTACTCAAACACATTTGCTAACCAGTAACTAACACACATTAACGTCTAACATTCTGACATGAGCAAATACATTCCAAATATGAATTTCTACCTGAAAGAGGGGAACTACAGAAATGATTCACACAGAGAATCTTCAGCTTCAAGTCAGTTGTAATGACTGAACGGGGAATCTCCGTCCACCCCTAAAGGATTTCCTTAGGCATTCCTCAAACTCTGCACAAATCGACATCAATAAAGCCCATATCATATCACATTCATATAAATGAAAAGAATTTCATTCTACCACAGGCATAGGAAAAAGGGTGAGGGAAGAAATATTAAGAGGGGATTGAAGCCTGACAAGCATGGCACAATGGGATGTTGAAGAAGTTGTTCGAAACCTTTACTCCGAGATGATCAATGAGAAGAGAGGATGGGAGGAAGGAAACAAGGATAAGGAATTTAATTGAGAGTGTAAGGTGATATTATCGCCGCCTCGTAGCTCGAATCTGCCACCCACATGCAACTGTCTGCAGCCTTGAACCTGCTAGCTCTGGGCTAATATAAAGAGGAAGTATTGGAACTTAAAGAGCATTATAATAGCTCATTTGCATACAGAACTGGATATTGCCTCTCCAGATACTTTTCCAGGCTTAATGCTACGCCCTCAATCTCCCAACTGCAGTCCACAAACTTTCAGATGATGATTGACACCATGTGAATGGAAGAAATATATTTTTTATGCTGAAATGGATTTGGAATATCCAACAACTGAAATCAATCCCCTCCAACAACAGAAAACAATCTATATAATCCCAGCCAATCATTTCTCTGAGTTTAAATTGCTTTAAAATGTTATTGTGAGACACCAAATCTGTCATGAAGGCGATCCTTTTGGGTATTCTCAAGGCATAAATGTAAATAGTCTGTAATTACAAAACCTTAGAAATGCAAAGCAATGAAAGCATACAAAATCGCTTCCCAAGACTAAGCATTATCGTTGATAACCTTTCATTCAGTCGTTGTCATGGCAGTGGAGTCAGCGGAAAAATAAATGCCCTCTCTCCTTGTGACATAAATGAATTTCAAGCTTATACTGTTCCAAGTATTTTTTCCCCCGGTACACATTATTCAAGGAGCTTCAAATTGAAGGGAGCTATCCCTTTGATGTCCGTTGATTTCGCGTCTCCATTTGCTATCTAATTATTTACCTTCTCTATTGTTTTCTGTCTCATTCTCCCTCACATGCCAACTCAAATAACTGGTAAACTGGTATAGTTTTTTTGTTGTTGCAGAAAATCTACATTTATTTGAATGCTTTCCGATGTGTGTGTGTGTGTGTGTGTGTGTGTGTGTGTGTGTGTGTGTGTGTGTGTGTGTGTGTGTACACACACACACACACACACACACAACTGAAGTCGAAAGTTTACATACACCTTAGCCAAATACATTTAAACTCAGTTTTTCACAATTCCTGACATTTAATCACCAATTAATTTTAAGAATGTGAAATGTCAGAATAATAGTAGAGAGAATGATTTATTTCAGCTTTTATTTCTTTCATCACATTCCCAGTGGGGCAGAAGTTTACATACACTCAATTAGTGTTTGGTAGCATTGCCTTTAAATTGTTTAAACTTGGATCAAATCTTGTTTCGGGTAGCCTTCCACAAGCTTCCCACAATAAGTTGGGTGAATTTTGGCCCATTCCTCCTGACAGAGCTGCTGTAAGTAAGTCAGGTTTCTAGGTCTCCTTGCTCGCACTCGCTTTTTCAGTTCTGCCCACAAATTTTCTATAGGATTGAGGTCAGGGCTTTGTGATGGTGACTCCACTTCCTTGATTTTGTTGTCCTTAAGCCATTTTGCCACAACTTTGGAAGTATGCTTGGGGTCACTGTCCATTTGGACCAAGCTTTAACTTTTTGACTGATGTCTTGAGATGTTGCTTCAATATATCCACATAATTTTGCTTCCTCATGATGCCATCTATTTTGTGAAGTGCACCAGTCCCTCCTACAGCAAAGCACCCCCACAAAATTATGTTGCCACCCCCGTGCTTCACGGTTGGGATGGTGTTCTTTGGCTTGCAAGCATCCCCCTTTTTCCTCCAAACATAACGATGGTCATTATGGCCAAACAGTTCTATTTTTGTTTCATCAGACCAGAGGACATTTCTCCAAAAAGTAATTTTTTTGTCCCAATGTGCAGTTGCAAACCGTAGTCTGGCTTTTTTTATGGTGGTTTTGGAGCAATGGCTTCTTCCTTGCTGAGCGGCCTTTCAGGTTATGCCGATATAGGACTCGTTTTATTGTGGATATAGATATTTTGTACCTGTTTCCTCCAGCATCTTCACAAGGTCCTTTGCTGTTGTTCTGGGATTGATTTGCACTTTTTGCACCAAAGTACATTCATCTCTAGGAGACCGAACACGTCACCTTCCTGAGTGGTATGACGGCTGCGTGGTCCCATGTTGTTTATACTTGCATACTATTGTTTGTACAGATGAACTTAGTACCTTCAAGCGTTTGGAAATTGCTCCCAAGGATGAACCAGACTTGTGGAGGTCTACATATTTTTTCTGAGGTCTTGGCTGATTACTTTTGATTTTCCCATGATGTCAAGCAAAGAGGCACTGAGTTTGAAGGTAGGCCTTGAAATATATCCATAGGTACACCTCCAATTGACTCAAATTATGTCAAATAGCCTATCAGAAGCTTCTAAAGCCATGACATAATTTTTTTGAATTTTCCAAGCTGAAATAAATCATTCTCTCTACTATTATTCTGACATTTTAAATTCTTAAAAGAAAGTGGTGATCCTAACTGACCTAAGACAGGGAATATTTACTAGGATTGAAAGGCAGGAATTGTGAAAAACTGAGTTTAAATGTATTTGGCTAAGGTGTATGTAAACTTCCGACTTCAATGGTATTTTTACATTTACATTTATATCATTTAGCAGACGCTCTTATCCAGAGCGACTTACAAACGATCACTTGTGAATGATGCCCAGAGTAAGAAAAAAAGGCAATTTGTTGCAAAGTTTTTCATATCATAGTCACACAGCCTAGCCCATATGTTTTAATAAGTTTTGTCTCACAACTAAAGTGGCCAAATAACCTTTAAAATGAAGCACATTAATCCACTTTACAAGGTTTGTACAGCCTAACTGGCATATTTAAGCAGCACTTGAGTTTCAAGTTTGGGGAAGAACATTTTCACCATTAAAATGCACCTTTATTATAATTGCATTTGCGGTCACTTTTGATAATGGTGTTTTCCACTAATGGAACATTTGCGCTTATAGCCTACTACCATTTGTGCATTGCTGCGCTTATAATGTGAAGAAATAGTCTAATAGTCTATCAACATTTTAAGCTAAATGATCTGTTGCGTCAGCCACATTGCATAATAAATGTTTTATGATGCTAGTGGTTGTATTAATTTGTGATCTATCGCATCCCACAACTGTCCCAGACTGTGTTTGGAATATTTATTTTCTCGCACAGAATAGAATAGGTTGACTTTTGTACTATGGGGGATAGTAGATTGACATAAGCTAGTGATTTTGCTGTTCGTTAGGCCTACTCATCTTCGCTTGTAGCCTGTGAGAAAGGCCCGGTCACATTACGGAGAGCCATGTGAGGCACTTCGGAATGTACAGCACACTCAGGGAGAAGGGCACAACACAGCACTCCAGGATGCAAAAGGCATGGATTTTTTTAGGGTGCATTACGGCCACAAAGGGATTCCGCCGTGAAATTCGAGGCATTATCAAGTGCTTGTCAAATTGTGAATGAGACTATTGGAGTGTGTGCAGCCTGCGCAAAAAAAACAAAGCAGAGATCATGCCTTTCAAGTGACTTTTTTTATAATCATCATTAGTCTCATTATGCATCCTTACAATGTATTAAAAATCGAAACATAGCACAATGTTTGTAGAACAACTAAAGTTACATTAATAACTCAATTAAGCATATAGGGATACCTAATTATTTTTTAACCGGTAAACACTGCCTCAAATCATTTGGAGAAAATATTTATATTACATTCAGATTTGTTCAATTGTATTCTTCATACTACAAAATAATATAAAATAATGTCACGGAATTATAAGCAAATATTGCCTGCTAAATGAACTAGTGTAGCCCACAGCCATTTGGCATAGCCACATCAGGACTTAACATAAGGTCAAGTCAGAGCATGCTATTCTTTTCTGAAATAGACATTTTCTTCATAGCATTGTCGTGTCTTGGCTATCATTAATGTGATGATAGTTAATCGATTCGATAAAACAATGTTTAATTATTATGATGATGAAATGAACCCTGTAAAAATTAACTCCTTAGGAATCTTGGGACACCACGGAAAAAAGTTTATTTAACGAGTTATCATTTTCCGAATTAACTCTTAAAGATAAGATATTTATATCTCAGTCATTCAATTAATTGTTGCCTTTTATCAGTCTCATTCTGAATGTCTCAAAATCCTTGGATATCTGCACAAACCCTAGCATAAATGATGAATCAGCAATATACAAATTGGCCTAATTATTTATTTACTAATTAACTAATCACACAGAATTACATAAACACACACACACACACACAGTACAGTTATTGGTTACTAACACAATGCAATGAAAGGTCCCTAGTGGACTAAACCGATATGACGGCTTGTTCCACAAAATGGAAAGGGAGGGGCATGTAAGAAAGAGCGGGAGAAAAGACAAAGGACTTCACTATCCTACATACAACAGATAACTATGCTCATGGAAATGTGAATACTTGGCACATGAATGGCCTGTCACAACTGTCGTCATGGAGAGAAGAAGTGGACCAAAATGCAGCAGAGTTAGTGTTCAGCATCATTTAATTAACCTGTTATGGCTAGGGGGCAGTATTTTCACGGCTGGATAAAAAACGTACCCGATTTAATCTGGTTACTACTCCTGCCCAGTAACTAGAATATGCATATAATTATTGGCTTTGGATAGAAAACACTCCAAAGTTTCTAAAACTGTTTGAATGGTGTCTGAGTATAACAGAACTCAAATGGCAGGTCAAAACCTGAGAGATTCCTTTACAGGAAGTGGCCTGTCTGACCATTTATTGTCTTTCTTTGACATCTCATTCAATTACAAAGGATCTCTGCGGTAACGTGACACTTCCCACGGCTCCAATAGGCTCTCAGAGCCCGGGAAAAACCTGAATGTCGTCATTCCAGCCCCAGGCTGAAACACATTATCGCCTTTCTCAAGTGGCCGATCAAGGGACTGTGGGCTTAGGCGAGTGCACTGGCCGCCCCCGTCTTTGTGTTTTTTCCTCTGTTTGCCGAAAAAGAGATTCCCGGTCGGAATATTATCGCTTTTTTACAAGATAAATTGCATAAAAATTGATTTTAAACAGCGGTTGACATGCTTCGAAGTATGGTAATGGAATATTTAGAATTCTTTTGTCACGAAATGCGCCATGCCAGAAACGGATAGTTTCTGGAACGCACGAACAAAACGCCGCTATTCGGATATAACGATGAATTATTTTGGACCAAACCAACATTTGTTATTGAAGTAGCAGTCCTGGGAGTGCATTCTGACGAAGACAACAAAAGGTAATCAAACTTTTGTAATAGTAAATATGATTTTGGTGAAGGCTAAACTTGCCGGGTGTCTAAATAGCTAGCCCGTGATGCCTGGGCTATGTACTTAGAATATTGCAAAATGTGCTTTCACCAAAAAGCTATTTTAAAATCGGACATATCGAGTGCATAGAGGAGTTCTGTATCTATAATCCTTAAAATAATTTTTAGGCTTTTTGTGAACGTTTATCGTGAGTAATTTAGTAAATTGTTAGTAAATTCCCCGGAAGTTTGCGGGGGGTATGCTAGTTCTGAACGTCACATGCTAATGTAAAAAGCTGTTTTTTGATATAAATATGAACTTGATTGAACAAAACATGCATGTATTGTATAACATAATGTCCTAGGTGTGTCATCTGATGAAGATCATCAAAGGTTAGTGCTGCATTTAGCTGTCTTCTGGGTTTTTGTGACATTATATGCTAGCTTGAAAAATGGGTGTCTGATTATTTCTGTCTGGGTACTCTGCTGACATAATCTAATGTTCTGCTTTCGCTGTAAAGCCTTTTTGTATTTTTGAGGAATTTGTAATTCGCGCCACGCCTATCATTGGATATTGGAGCAGGTGTTCCGCTAGCGGAACGTCTAGATGTAAGAGGTTAAAAAAAAAGATCACTGGATCACTACAAAACAAGAAAATACCGACAGCTCAACAGTACTGACAGCATAACACACTGAACAGAAACAATTACGCACAACCCCAAAGAAACACGCACTCCTATATAGGACTCCCAATCAAAGGCAACTCAATACACCTGCCTTCAATTGGGAGTCCTAATCACCAACACAACCATTCACACACACAAAAACCCTGCCACATCCTGACCAAAACTAATCAAATTGCTCCCTCTGCTGGTCAGGATGTGACAGTACCCCCCCCCCCCCCTCAAGGTGCAGACCCCGTAATGCACCTTACAAAAAGAAAACACAACAAAAAATCCTCAATACCCCAACAAAACCAATAAACAATAACCTCTAAACAATAAGGGAGGGAAGAGAGGGTGGCTGCCGTCAACGACGGCACTGTGCTACACCCTCCCTCCCCAACCCACCTATCCTGGAAGGTGCTCAGGTGCGGGACGTGGACCTCTCTCCACCTTCGGCGTCGCCCACTTCGGTGGTGCCGATAGCTGCGCCGGGCAGACGGGCCACTCGGGCTGACCCTGGCAGATGGACCACTCGGGCCGGGCCGGAGGACAGGCGGGCCGCTCGGGCTGGGCCGGAGGGCAGTCGGGCCGCTCTGGCAGACCCGGGCAGTCGGGCCGCTCTGGCATCTCCGGGCAGTCGGGCAGCTCTGGCGACTCCTGACTGGCGGGCAGCTCTGGCGACTCCTGACTGGCGGGCAGCTCTGGCGACTCCTGACTGGCGGGAAGCTCTGGCGACTCCTGACTGGCGGGCAGCTCTGGCGACTCCTGACTGGCGGGCAGCTCTGGCGACTCCTGACTGGCGGGCAGCTCTGGCGACTCCTGACTGGCTAGGATGGGCTGACACACTAGACGCCTGATGCGTGGGGCTGGTACTGGACGTGCCAGCCTGGAGACACGCACCTCTATGCTAGTGCGGGGAGCTGGCCTGGGGCTCCCTTCTTGCCCCGCAAAACTGCCCTTGTGCCCCCCCCAAAAACTTATTGGGGCTGCCTCTCGAGTTTACTAAACTCTTCCATCGCCCTGGAAACGCTCCTCCTTAGCTCTGCCCACGTCCATCCTTCCTCCTCGTTCCTCTGCTGCTTGGTCCTGGTTTGGTGGGTAATTCTGTCACAACTGTCGTCATGGAGAGAAGAAGTGGACCAAAATGCAGCAGAGTTAGTGTTCGGCATCATTTAATTTAAAAAAAAGATCACTGGAACACTACAAAACAAGAAAATACCGACAGCTCAACAGTACTGACAGCATAACACACTGAACAGAAACAATTACCCACAACACCAAAGAAAAACACACACTCCTATATAGGACTCCCAATCAAAGGCAACTCAACACACCTGCCTTCAATTGGGAGTCCTAATCAGCAACACAACCATTCACACACACAAAAACCCTGCCACATCCTGACCAAAACTAATCCAATTGCTCCCTCTGCTGGTCAGGATGTGACATGGCCACTCATTCGAAAAAGAATTGCAACGTATATATTTAATATTGTATGCCTTTGTTGTCGCTCTGTTGAAATCGCCGGTCCGTCTGTGGAGAGCAGTTTGACAGAAGTCTCTGGTTTGTCCCCCAGATCCTTTGTAGTTGTAGCTTATGTTTGTTATTGTCATAAGCGTTGATGAACGGTGACCAAAATGCAGCAGGTATAGTGCTCATCTTTCTTCTTTATTTAGAAAGAACACTCAAAACAAAATAAACAGACGACGAAACAGTTCCATAAGGCACACAGGCTATACAGAAAACAACCACCCACAAAGACAGAGGGAAAACAGGTTGCCTAAGTATGGCAACGAAAGACACCTGCCTCTGATTGGAAGCCATACTTGACCACACATAGAAAAAGAAACATAGAAATATAAAACCAAAATCCCCTAGAACCAAAAAAAACTAAAACAACACACAAAACAAACACCCCCTGCCACGCCCTGACCAACTACAGTTACAAATGACCCCTTTTACTGGTCAGGACATGACAGTACCCCCCCCCCCCCCCCCCAAAGGTGCAGACCCCGACTGCACCTCCAAAACAAAAAACCCACAAAACCAACTCCAAACCTAAAGGGAGGGAAGGGAGGGTGGCCACCGTCAACGACGGTTCCTGTGCTACACCCCCCCTTCGCCAATCCTCCCACTATGGAGGTGGCTCTGGCTCTGGGCGTAGCTCCCGTTCCCGAAGACTCTGGGCTGAGAGGCGTCGCTGGAGGCCCCGGGCTGAGAGGTGTCGCTGGAGGCTCCTGGCTGAGAGGCGTCGCTGGAGGCTCCTGGCTGAGAGGCGTCGCTGGAGGCTCCTGACTGGGGAGCGTCGATGGAGGCTCCGGGCTGAGGAGCGTCGCTGGAGGTTCCGGGCTGAGGAGCGTCGCTGGAGGCTCCTGGCTGGGGAGCGTCGCTGGAGGCTCCTGGCTGAGGGGCGTCGCTGGAGGCTCCGGGCTGAGGAGCGTCGCTGGAGGTTCCTGACTGGGGAGCGTCACTGGAGGCTCCTGGCTGAGGAGCGTCGCTGGAGGCACCTGGCTGAGGAGCGTCGCTGGAGGCTCATGGCTGTGGAGCGTCGCTGGAGGCTCATGGCTGTGGAGCGTCGCTGGAGGTTCCTGACTGGAGAGCGTCGCTGGAGGCTCCTGGCTGAGGAGCGTCGCTGGAGGCTCCGGGCTGAGGAGTGTCGCTGGAGGCTCCGGGCTGAGGAGCATCGCTGGAGTCTCCTGGCTGAGGAGCGTCGCTGGAGGCTCCGGGCTGAGGAGCGCCGCTGGAGGCTCCTGACTGGGGAGCGTCGCTGGACGGAGAGTGCGCGAGCAGGCACAGGACGTACTGGGCCTTGGAGGCGCACTGGAGGTCTGGCGCTCAGGGCTGGCACAACCCGTCCCGGCCCAATGCTGACTATAGCCCGGTAAGGGCGGAGCGCTGTCACCGGACAAACTGGGCTGTGCTGGGGAATGCGGCACACCGTACCTGGAGCAGGCGTAGGATATCCTGGGCCCAGGATTCTCCCTGGAGGTCTGACACTTACAGCCAGCATAACCCGTCCTGGCTCCATGCTCACTTTAGCCCGGCAAGGGCGAAGCGCTGGCACAGGACGAACTGGGCTGTGCTGGGGAATGCAGGGTATCGTGCATGGAGCAGGCGTGGGATTTCCTGGGCCGAGGAGCCGCACTGGAGGCCAGATACGCTGCGCCGGCGCACTCTTTCCTGGCTGCCGGCTAGCTGTCGCACGACAAAGTTGCGGAGCCTGTATCGACCGCACCGGGCTCTGAGTGTGCGACATAGTGCACATACCTCCATGCTGCCTAGCTCCTCCCTCTGTGCGTCTGCTCCGTCGTGCGCTCTCCACCAGTCCCTTTCTCCGGAATCCAGCGTCGTCATCCACTCTTGACTCCTTGACCGGCTCTGGTTTCCTTCATGGCTCCCTCCGTATAGGCCGGGAAGTTCGGTCAAGGTTCCCCCCTGACCTAGCAACACTCCCCTTATGCCCCCCCCCCCAATATGTTTTGGGGGGCTGCCTCCTCACCTCCTGAATAGGAGGATATAACGCCTCGTACCTCCGTCGTTCCCTCTTTGCTTCCTCCAGCTCCGCCTTCGGGCGCTGGTACTCCCCAGCCTGGCTCCATGGACCATCGAGGATCTCCTCCCACGTCCATGACTCCAAATACTTCTCCTGCTGCTCCTTCTTCCGCTGCTTGGTCTTCTTCTGGTGGATGGTTCTGTCACAAGCATCGATGAACGGTGACCAAAATGCAGCGGGTATAGTGCTCATCTTTCTTCTTTATTTAGAAAGAACACTCAAAACAAAATAAACAGACGACGAAACAGTTCCATAAGGCACACAGGCTATACAGAAAACAACCACCCACAAAGACACAGGAAAAACAGGCTGCCTAAGTATGGCTTCCAATCAGAGACAACGAAAGACACCTGCCTCTGATTGGAAGCCATACTTGGCCACACATAGAAATAGAAAACTAGAACCAAAATCCCCTAGAACCAAAAAAAAAACTAAACACACAAAACAAACATCCCCTGCCACGCCCTGACCAACTACAATTACAAATGACCCCTTTTACTGGTCAGGACGTGACAGTTATAATGGATACGTCAGATGTACCATTGTTTGTTGGATAGGGCAATGTTCTTTATAATGTATCTGTCAAAGTAGCACCTGGTGGTTCTCGGGGCTCGGTTCGTTAGAATAGAAACATTAGAGGTGTCTATAATGGTGAGAGGAAACTGTTCTCGCTCTTCTTCGGTCGAGTTTTAGGCTAACAGTATTTAAACATCTGCAGATGAAATGTTCCTGTGTAGTCTTCTTCACTCAAGAGTTTGAGGATCTTACCATTTTCTGGTATTGTAGTCTTTAAACCATTTGTAACGTATTCAGCTGGAACTGCATGTAACTGGTCTATAGAGTGGCAGCCATTTCAACGTGGGGACTCCAGTCCTTACGTTTTCTTAACTTTAGTTTTGTAGATTTCTTAACCATTCGTGACGTCCGCCTGCTTGGTCTAATGTAAATTTTGTCACGAGTGGGTTTTATGCACTCTGGGAAAAGGGGCAATCCATGATGACAACATATTGTCTGTGCTCACTGACTAGTTAAGACTTTATATGACTAACAATTCTCTCATTTAGAAGGCTAACATCGCATTTCATCTTCTCACAAAGTTTCATATTTAATTATATAAGTTCCACAACATCTTGGTGTGACCCTGATAACTGAGAAATATATACATTCAGAGATACAGGTATGTTGTAAAACTGTCCTTAGTTACATCACAAATTATTAACAAATTTGACAGGATCGAATCTGTTCGAAAAAGCTAAAAACCATACAGAACCTGGCAATCAAGACTCCCCATGTATACCAACACCCACTACATCCACCAGATGACAGGACTAAGAACAGGATGGCTGTTCTGGGACACAAGTTTGCCCTCAGGTCAGTGGGGAACCCCTCGCTAAAAACCATTATCCAAGAACGGACCCACAGATTTTTATCCAGCACCCCCTCTCTGTGCTTATTAAATATTGAGTAATTTTATCACTTTTAAACCTCTATTTCAAACATTTTAAAAGTGGATTTCGGAGGTATTTCAACCAGATTTTATCCTCTTTTACTTATGCTGATATCTTACATTTTGGAGGTTGATATTTGACTTGCTCACATCAGTTAAAACATTTTCTTTACATTCCTATGAAGTTATTTTTTAGGTAATTTTAAATGGAAACAAACCCCTTTTTAACCCCTAACAAAGTATATCCAGGAATAGACTTCATAAACATGCATGGCTTTTAAAAACATACTTAATACTTACCTGTTCTGATTACGACCAGATGTGTAATCCTTTCAGCCGCTCCTGTTGGACAAAGGAAAGCAAAGCTTATTACAACAACAAACCACTCATCCAACCACTCGCAATCAAAAAGTACCCCTTCCCCAGTATCCTGAAGAGCAAGTTTCCCATCCTCCTGCTTTCTATTTTTTGTAAAGTAATTTACCCCCCTTTCCCAGCCCAAACCAACTCCTCCATTTTAAGGTCTTAAATGTTCTTCTTTATGTTTTTTATTCAATAAAGTTTGTTTTAAATCAGGTTTAGAAAGACAAAAGGACAACTCCATCACTCCTCCCCCTTGTACATTGCCAAGCCTCACTTTCAACCAGACAGATACAGTACAATGAGACACGAAGCCCTGAACTGTCTCCACCAGTCCAAAACTTCCTCGACCCAACTTTAAAATATGGTTGTGGATATTTCATATTATGGGGCATTTTTGCTTCCACTGGTCCTGGGTCCCTTGTAAAGGACATTTTTGCCAAAAACCTGGTTGCCTCTGCCAGGAGGCTGAAACTTGGCCACAAGTGGATCTTCCAGCAAGACAATAATCCCAAGCACACATCAAATTCCACAAAGAAATGGTTAATTGACCACAACATCAACATTTTGAAATGACCGTCTCAGTGTCCACACTTGAAGCCCACCCATTGAAATGTTGTGGTTGGAATTGAAGAGGGAAAAGTGCAGATGAAGGATATCAAGGATCTAGGAATAGAGATCTCGCCCAATGTATTCTCCAATCTCATAAAACATCTGAGAAAAAGTGTTCAGTGCTGTTATTCTCGCAAGTTGAGGTATTGAAAACAGGGGTGCTATTAATTTTCACCCCTATCTTTGAGAGACTTTTTCCACGTTTTGTTACGTTACAGCCTCATTCTAAAATGCATAATAAATAAATAAATCCTCAATCTACACAAAATACCCCATAATGACAAAGCAAAAACCGGTTTCTATATTTTTTTTGCAAATTTATAAAGAATAAACTACTGAAAATTGGCAGCAATTACAGCCCCGAGTATGACGAAACAAGCTTGCCACACCTGTATTTAAGAAGTTTCTCCCTTTCTTCTCTGCAGATCCTCTCAAGCTTGGTCAGGTTGGATGGGGAGCGTTGCTGCACAGCTATTTTCAGGTCTCTTCAGAGATGTTTGATCGGGTTCCAGTCCGAGCCCTGGCTGGGCCACACAAAGACATTCAGAAACTTGTCCCAAAGCCACTCCTGCGTTGTCTTGGCTGTGTGCTTAGGGTTGTTGTCCTGTTGGAAGGTGAACCTTCGCCCCAGTCTGAAGTCCTGAGTGCTCGGGAGGAGTTTTTCATCAATGATCTCTCTGCACTTTGCACTGTTCATCTTTCCCACTATCCTGACTAGTCTCCCAGTTGCTAAAAAACATCCCCACAGCATGATGCTGCCACCACCATGCTTCAATGTCGGGATGGTGCCAGGTTTCCTCCAGATGTGAAGCTTGGCATTCAGGCCAAAGAGTTCAATCTTGGTTTCATCAGACCAGAGAATCTTGTTTCTCATGGTCTGAGAGTATTTAGGTGCCTTTTGGCAAACTCCAAGCAGGCTGAGGAATGGCTTCCGGCTGGCCACTCTACCATAAATGCCTTGTGTGTGGAGTGCTGCATGGATGGGAGAACCTTCTCGGACAAACATCTCAACAGAGGAACTCTGGAGCTCTGTCAGAGTGACCACCGGGTTCTTGGTCACCTCCCTGACCAAGACCCTTCTCCCCCGATTGCTCAGTTTGGCCAGGCAGCCAGCTCTAGGAAGAGTCTTGGTGGTTCCAAACTTCTTCCATTTAACCTCTATGGGCTAGGTGGGCGTCCCACCTACTCAACAGCCAGTGTAATCCCGTGGTGCGATATTCAAATACCTAAAAAATGCAAAAACTTCAGTTTTTCAAACATGACTATTTTACACCATTTTAAAGACAAGACTCTCGTTAATCTAACCACACTGTCCGATTTCAAAAAGGCTTTACAATGAAAGCAAAACATTAGATTATGTCAGCAGAGTACCCAGCCAGAAATAATCAGACACCCATTTTTCAAGCTAGCATATAATGTCACAAAAAACAAAACCACAGCTAAATGCAGCACTAACCTTTGATGATCTTCATCAGATGACAACCCTAGGACATTATGTTATACAATACATGCATGTTTTGTTCAATCAAGTTCATATTTATATCAAAAAACAGCTTTTTACATTAGCATGTGACTAGCATGTGACTAGCATTCCGACCGAACACTGCCGGTGAATTTATTAAATTACTTACGATAAACGTTCACAAAAAACATAACAATAATTTTAAGAATTATAGATACAGAACTCCTCTATGCACTTGATATGTCCGATTTAAAAATAGCTTTTCGGTGAAAGCACATTTTGCAATATTCTAAGTAGATAGCCCGGCATCACAGGGCTAGCTATTTAGACACCCAGCAAGTTTAGCACTCACCAAAGTCAGATTTACTATAAGCAAAATGTTATTACCTTTGCTGTTCTTCGTCAGAATGCACTCCCAGGAGTTATACTTCAATAACACATGTTGGTTTGGTCCCAAATAATCCATTGTTATATCCAAATAGCGGCGTTTTGTTTGTGCGTTCAAGACACTATCCGAAAGGGTAAATAAGGGTGACGAGCATGGCGCATTTCGTGACAAAAAAAATCTAAATATTCCATTACCGTACTTCGAAGCATGTCAACCGCTGTTTAAAATCAATTTTTATGCCATTTTTCTCGTAAAAAAGCGATAATATTCCGACCGGGAAATCGTTTTTTATTACAAAGCGAGTGAAAGTAAAAGCATGCTATCCCCTCATGCACGAGCCTCAGTCTAATGGCCCTCTGATAGAGCACTTGCCAAACGCGCTAATGTGTTTCAGCCTGGGGATGGAATTACATCGTTCAGCTTTTTCCCGCCTTCTGAGAGCCCATGGCAGCCGTAGGAAGTGTCACGTCATGCCAGAGATCCCCTGTATTTGTTAGAGATGATCAAGGAGGGCAAGAAATGGTCAGACAGGCCACTTCCTGTAAGGAATCTTCTCAGGTTTTGGCCTGCCAAATGAGTTCTGTTATACTCAGACACCATTCAAACAGTTTTAGAAACTTTAGGGTGTTTTCTATCCAAAGCAAATAATTATATGCATATTCTAGTTACTGGGCAGGAGTAGTAACCAGATTAAATCGGGTACGTTTTTTATCCGGCCGTGCAAATACTGCCCCCTAGCCCCAACAGGTTAAGAATGATGGAGGCCACTGTGTTCTGGGGGACCTTCAATGCTGCAGACATTTTCTGGTACCCTTCCCCAGATTTGTGCCTCAACACAATCCTGTCTCGGAGCTATACCGACAATTCCTTCAACCTCATGGCTTGGTTTTTGCTCTGACATGCACAGTCAACTGTGGGACCTAGTATAGACAAGTGTGCCTTTCCATATCATGCCCTATCGATTGAGTTTACCACAGGTGGACTACAATCAAGTTGAAGAAACATCTCAAGGATGATCAATGGAAAGGATGCACCAGGACTCAATTTTGAGTCTCATAGCAAAGGGTCTGAATACTTTATTGTATTTGCAAACATTTCTAAAAACATGTTTTTGCTTTGTTATTATGGGGTGTTGTGTGTACAGTAGATTGAGGAGGAAAACAATGTAGTTAATACATTTTAGAAAAAGTCTGACGTAACAAAATATGGAAAAGAGGAAGGGGTCTGAATACTTTTTGAATGCACTGTAATTAGGCCTGACCACAGGACTGGGGGAAAATGCCATCTGTGATTCTCTGGGGAATGTTCACAGACAGTTATAAACTTTAAATTGCTTTGGATTAGAGTGTCTGCTAAATCCGTGTTTCCCAACTCCAGCCCTCCAGTACACCCAACAGAGATACCGTGACCAGACAGATTTTAGTAGTGCAGCAGAGTCCATCCTGGCACTTTGAAGTTGATTCAGAGCATCCCAATCATCTCAAGGTCGATCCAGAGAATCCCAAACAAGCTCAATGGGTGACATGTCTGGTATGCAGGCCATGGAAGAACTGGGACATCTCATTTTCAGGAATTGTGTACAGATCCTTGAGATATGGGGTCGTGCATTATCGTGCTGAAACATGAGGTTATGGCGGCAGCTGAATGGCACGACAATGGGCCTCGGGATCTCTTCACAGTATCTCTGTGCATTCAAATTGCCATTGATAAAATGCAATTGTGTTCATTGTCCGTAGCTTATGCCTGCCTATACCATCTGCCTGGTACAGTTGAAACCGGCATTCATCCGTGAAGAGCACACTTCTCCAGCATGTCAGTGGCCATCAAAAGTGAGAATTTGTCCACTAAAGTCGATTACGACGCCGAACCGCAGTCAGATCAAGACCCTAGTGAGGACGACGACCACATAGATGAACTTCCCTGAGATGGTTTCTGACAGTTTGTGCAGAAATTCTTAGGTTGTGCAAACCCACAATATCATCAGATGTCTGGGTAGCTGGTCTCAGACGATCCCGCAGGGAAAAAAGACAGATCTCTTGGTCCTGGGCTGGCATTGACAAATTCTCTAAAACGACATTGAAGGCGGCTTGTAGTAGATAAATTAACATAAAATTATCTGGCAACAGCTCTGGTGGACCTTCCCGCATTTATTATGACAATTGCACGTGTTGTGGAAAATTACATAATTAGTCATACTATCCCGTGTTTTACTGCTTAAAGAATAGTCTCTTGTTATATGCTCGTGTTTTTTCTTGGTGTGACTTAGTCATAAGACTGTGCTTACAGCTAAGAGACATTTGGGTGCAACCGCAGACCTGGCTATGTTTGTTACAGTTTTTCTCAGTCGCTTTGGTGCATTTTTCACATCATCCCTAACATGTGCAAAATAATAAGTGCATTTCTCAGAACAATTTGTACAAACTGCAATATACAATAGATGTGTTTCTAAAGCTAGTCAGTCACTAAAAATCCTTAGTACATCTCTCAAAAGTAAATATTCATGCCAATGATCATGTCAGTGTCATCAGAATGATAAGTCATTGAGTCATTGTTCACGAACAAGGTCGTCAAAATGTTTAGGCATGTTGTCAATGGAACTGTGTACTTTGACAGTGAAGCCAGCCTCATCCACGTATTCAAAGTTGTGAGAGGGTTCACTTGATTCCAACTCCATTATACGCTATATCCCAGAACACACAGTTGAATTTCTTTTGGTAAGGAAGAGTGACATAAAATGTACATATATTGCATGTTCCTTCCACAGCAATGGAAATGTGTGCAGTTTATGCTTACTGTACTATGTATCACTATAAAATGTTGCTGTAAAGTAGTTTCATAGATATATGTTTTACCTGTACATACTGGTACCGTAGCTCCTTAACTCTGTCCTCATTCCTTTGGAATGGTACACGGTACAGCTGTGTCATTCTCATCTGGTTTCTATGCAGCACCCTGTCGATGGTTGAGATGCTAACCGTATGGATGTTTTCAAAGACATCGTTGTCTTCTATAATGGTCCTTTGTATTTCCCTGAGTCTCATGGCATTGTTTGCTCGGACCATGGTGCAAATAGCCTCCTCCTGTTGAGGTGTGAAAAGGCATCCTCTGCCACCGGTTTGAGGTAATCTTGCAGTCCTATGTGGGGAAAAATGCAGTGATGCATCGCACACTTTCACATAGACAAAAACTATGCGAACACACATTTTACTGTAAAACATACAGGTGGGTGCATGTAAGGAGCAGTATGTATCTGTATAGAGTATATTTCTGTATGCTGTGAAATACAAGTGGACTACTCTAATATGAAGCATTGTAGGAAGTATACAGTACACTGCTTATATACAGTAACTGTGCACTGTACATTGGTGGACATACCTGTTCTCTCTTCGAAACGTTTGAACTATTGAGGACACGGTTGATCTCCCAATATTCGGCTGCACCCTTCGACCCACCTCAGCCATTGTAAGGCCATGATTGACAACATGGTCTACAATAGTGGCCCTTATGTCATCAGATATGCGCCTATGTCCTCTTCTGCCTCTTCCTCTGTTTTGCCTTCCACCACGCATCCTTGCTCCTCTTCTTCCTCCTCCTCTTGGCTGTTGACCCTGTTCGTTTCCTGGTCCATCCATTATTGGAAAATTGCAACTCTGTGTTGTGGTCTGTCTATATATGCTTGCCAATTGATTCTTCATGAGATGCACCTTTGAGCAATTTAGACAACTGGTTGATTGTTGGTTGAACTAACACTTTACATTCCTTCATGAGTGAGGGTCAATTTCACCTGCACCATTAATCAATTCACGTTTTTGTACAAAAGGTCTAATAGAAATGTGTAAAACTATGCTTGACAGTTTATGACAAATAGTTCAACAATTTTGCATGTAATGGCTTATGCAAGGAACTAATGCCTAGATGTTTTGAGGGGTAAGACTATTCAACAGAGAACCATCTACTATATTTTGATCAACATGACATGAGAAATAAAAAATGTGGAAAAAATTGCAATATGTACAAAAGCAACTGCAATTTGTTCAAAGGAATAAGAAATTGCTTTAATGACATGCACAAGTGACTAGATGATTTGGAATTTGTACAAGTAGTATCAAGAATGGCACTTTTGATCTAACAAATGCACCAAAGCGACTGAGAAAAACTGTAAACATTCAACTCTGAACCATTCTTGGTGATGTTGATTGCTTAACTTTTGCTAAACTAATAAAGCTGTTGTTGGAAGAATCTACAGTCTCTCTCTTCCTATAGAATTTCCCTGACACACACTCCCCTCAACTTGTGTGGAGTTGTGTTGAGGGGGAAAAAAACGGCACCTTTCATTGTCCCAGCACAAGGTGAACCTGTGTAATGATCATCCTGTTTATTCAGCTATGAGAAAAATAAGATTTTGTGCATATGGAACATTTCTGGGATCTTTTATTTCAATTCATGAAACTTTACATGTTGCATTTATATCTTTGTACAGTGTATAGTCCTTTTAATCGATGAAAGGTATTACTTTGAGGGTGTTTACTACACATCATAAATGAGGAGGTCCCCACTAGCCAAGAACATGTTTCCAGGTCTGTTGACATTGAAATGTCCTTCAGGGTTTCCACATGGCGGTACTGAGTATTCATGGGCTTTGCTCTTTTCAGCCACTACCAAAACGAAGGTAAGTCGGAACGTCAGGAAACAGCAGTGCTTTGATGAAGTACAGCCAGAGTCATAGCATCTTTAGTCCGACATCGCAACCGGGTCTTATTGGATTAACCAGCGGCAATTAAATAATTCCCTCCCGTCAGTCTTCCATTCCGGATGACCATTCTTTTGGGACAGCAAGCACACAGACAGAGACACACACACACACAAAGACAGACAGACAGAGACACACACACACACACACACAAAGACAGACAGACAGACAGACAGACAGACAGACAGACAGACAGACAGACAGACAGACAGACAGACAGACAGACAGACAGACAGACAGACAGACAGACAGACAGACAGACAGAGAAAAAAAAAGTAACAATGTAATATGATTTCAGTACAAAAAGAGTGTCTCAGTTCCCCATTTTCAGACAGGGGGTGTGTGCTCGGCGGAGTGATGTCTGTAGAGATACAGATGGATGGGGGGAGAATGAGGAGGAGAGCTGACATAGGGGCCACCGAGCTCATTTAACGTCAGGCCTCTGGACAGTTTGGCAGAAGCTCTCTCGCTCTCTCCCTTTATAATGGCCTTCTGTCTATGGCCGGCAAAGCAGATAGACAGTGGGTATGAGATGACTGCAGATTTCTGATAACTTCTTAAGACTTAATGTATCAATGGGGAGCCAGTAATGACATTATATGCAGTTATTTTATCAGATTACTATGAGGAATCAGTTGGAGAGATGTGGTAAAGCTGGTTGTAGGCAAGCTAGGATGCAGGCATGGATGTGGAATCAGTGTTACAATGCAACCTATGAGGGACAATGCTCCTGTCTCAGGCTGTTCTCAAATGATAATTTGTATTTAGTTACAGACAGGTTCTTGCCCTTGGATAGAATATATGTTTTCTCCTCTCTGCATAATTGTGATGTTTCTTTTTTAAATTGGAATCAAGTGCAACACTCTCCCTATACGATGGTCATATAACTGTCTAACATAATGACAGAGTTTGACACAATTAAAAAACTGTGTGTGTGTGTGTGTGTGTGTGTGTGTGTGTGTGTGTGTGTGTGTGTGTGTGTGTGTGTGTGTGTGTGTGTGCGTGCATTTGTATCCGTTCCAACATCTGTGTATTTCCCAGGTGATGCCTATGTAGACGTCCAATGTCGAGGGGCCCACCCCGGCCATATTGTTCTACTTGACTTTGAGCAGGGTTACGTCTGGGACAAAAGCTATTATGGTCTGCTTTATGGATTATGAGGGAGGAGTGTGACCCTTGTCTCAAGGTGAAACGCTGCTGGCTGCTCTTGTTGCAGTCCATCACGCTACTGTTCTCCATTACAATACAGGTGCCAACCTTGACAGCACATCACTGCTCAGCCTAAACATTGGCAAACATAAATATACTCACATACATGTGGGTACACACACTTGCATGAATATACACACAGGCAGACACAAAATATCACACACTCACTTGTTATTGAATTGTGTCAAGCACTACCATTCTGTACACACACACAAAGCAAGACAAGCTGCTAAGTTCCATTAATGTTGCAAACTGACATCCAACTCTGTGTCCCACAGTTGTTCTCCTTGCTTGTGGCATACGGAACGGACAGTTGGGTGTAAACACTGTCAGCAGTTTTGTGTGGCACAGGAAGGTTGAGGGTTTTTATTGAGTGCAGGACTAAAACGGCCCATGTGGATTCAGTGGCTGGCTGTCTACACAATGGAAAGGCAGTAGTTGTTAAACTAAGTCTGGGTTTCCCACTAACATCAGTAACTGTAGTCTGTACTTTTTTTGTTCGTTTTCAAATTGTTGCTAACGTTGAAACTGTTCAAGAGTATATGGCTGTTTTCAAACAATGGCTTCCTTATCCCTCTATGGCATGAATTTTTAAAATGTCCCCCCCTAACCAGATATTGGTTTGTTACCTCAGGGCAACAATGTGCTACGAGGGTACTGAAACACCAATGTTTTCTATAGTACATATGATAAGTGGAAAAAGGAAAACAAGCAATATATGCATTAGAAAAAGTTTTATTTTGTCAAACATCAACCACAAATGGTTCCAACCAATCACAATTAGAAGCTTTAAAGTCAAAACATCAAACAATCAAATAAACAAACTGCTACTAATTACAACTAACACCTCCTGTATAAATGTTTCTCACATTTCATATAAACCAACATCCAAGTGTGTGTGTGTGTGTGTGTGTGTGTGTGTGTGTGTGTGTGTGTGTGTGTGTGTGTGTGTGTGTGTGTGTGTGTGTGTGTGTGTGTGTGTGTGTGTGTGTGTGGAGTGGTTAGCCTGTGTGTGTGTGTGTGTGTGTGTGTGTGTGTGTGTGTGTGTGTGTGTGTGTGTGTGTGTGTGTGTGTGTGTGTGTGTGTGTGTGTGTGTGTGTGTGTGTGTGTGTGTGTGTGTGTGTGTGTGTGTGTGGAGTGGTTAGCCTGTGTGTGCGGGTATGTGTGTGTGTTGTGTGTGTGTGTGTGTGTGTGTGTGTGTGTGTGTGTGTGTGTGTGTGTGTGTGTGTGTGTGTGTGTGTGTGTGTGTGTGTGTGTGTGTGTGGAGTGGTTAGCCTGTGTGTGCGGGTATGTGTGTGTGTTGTGTGTGTGTGTGTGTGTGTGTGTGTGTGTGTGTGTGTGTGTGTGTGTGTGTGTGTGTGTGTGTGTGTGTGTGTGTGTGTGTGTGGAGTGGTTAGCCTGTGTGTGCGGGTATGTGTGTGAATGTGTGTGTGTTTCAGTGTATCTGTTTGTGTGGGTTATTGTTTGAATCAGTGTTTCTCTTTTTGACAAAGCACACTCTGATTTCCTATTCTGTGTGGAACCTCAGGAAGCAGTTGCTGGTGGATGTGAAAAAGGTGGACAGCACATGTCCGGCACTTGGCTTTTGGTGTACCCGTGCACGCTGGTACCTTGCATCTTCCCTTCTTTTCAGCCATAATTATCCAGTGGGCTGTGGCATCCAGGAGCACATCAGGGACTGGAATTGGAGCAGCAGGTCCTTTTCTCCTCTTCTCCTCATACTCACCAGCAATTGTGGAACTGGTACCACCTTTCTTGCGCTCCTGACTCTTTCCACTTTTGCATAGGCCTTCAGTGATGTATGACTTGAAGGTATATGGCTTCATTTGTTCCTCCTTTCTCATGCCAGTGCCTTCACAATCTCTTCGGTAGAGGAGCCAGGTGGTCCCGATGATCATATCCAGGAAGTGGTACCACTTCTTTGATCTAATTTTGTTCCGGTACAGTGCAATCAGTGAGTCCACCCCACCCATATTCTTGTTGTATTCTTTCACCACAGCAGGTCAGGGGGCTTTGGTGATCATCTTTCACTTGCGATCCCATCTGTCAACCTCAGTGATTGGGTGGACTCCAGTGTAATCACTCAGAAGGGTCTCTGAGAGGTTATTGTACCACTTCACAACGTGGTTTCTCCAACCATGGCCATCTTCTGTTCAAAAGATCCACGTCTTGCTCTCTTCAGCTCAGCATCGCACATCAAGTTGATGCCTGGTAGTCTGTTGCCACGAACAGTACCAGTGCAGTAAATTCCCTGCTGAGCCAGTGTGAGCACAAGAGGGACACTCGTAAACCAGTTGTCGAAGAAGAGCTTGTAGTTCTTTCGATTGGGTATAGGCTGGGCCAGACGGAGGACAACGTTGACACTTGCTCCCACATCTGCTAGCTCAGGGGGTTGTACAAATCTTCATGTTCCTTCTGCCCATAAAATGTTATTGTGTCCATTTCCTGTAAGTATCAGTAGATAGTAAACCCCTACAACTCCTCCAGAACGCCGCAGCCCGTCTGGTGTTCAACCGTCCCAAGTTCTCTCACGTCACCCCGCTCCTCCGCACACTCCACTGGCTTCCAGTTGAAGCTCGCATCTGCTACAAGACCATGGTGCTTGCCTATGGAGCTGTGAGGGGAACAGCACCTCCGTACCTTCAGGCTCTGATCAGGCCCTACACCCAAATAAGGGCACTGCGTTCATCCACCTCTGGCCTGCTGGCCCCCCTACCGCTGCAGTTCCCGCTCAGCCCAGTCAAAACTGTTCGCTGCTCTGGCACCCCAATGGTGGAACAAGCTCCCTCACGACGCCAGGACAGCGGAGTCAATCACCACCTTCCGTAGACACCTGAAACCCCACCTCTTTAAGGAATACCTGGGATAGGATATAGTAATCCTTCTAACCCCCCCCCAAAAAAAAGATATAGATGTGCTATTGTAAAGTGGTTGTTCCACTGGATATCATAAGGTGAATGCACCAATTTGTAAGTCGCTCTGGATAAGAGCGTCTGCTAAATGACGTAAAAGTTTAAAAAAAAAATGTCAATGTAATAGTAAAGTAAAAACATTGACTATGGTCATAATCATGCATCCGAGCACGTCACCACACTTTAGCATGATATTGCCCGAACAAAAGTGGTCTAACTGCACAATAATGCCCTGTGACAACGAACCAAAAAACACAGTTTTCGTATATAAATAAAAACAAAATAAGTCTTTAAACAATCAAACATACTTCTCTACATACTCATGCACATGCATATATTTTTTTATGTAAAGTTATTTCAATCTAAACATGTTAAAAAGTGATTTTATCTTACCAATTGGTGGCACTGTGTCCCATGCGGCTTTGCGTCCTGAAAGGACTGCTAGAACCTCCAGACAAAAGGCCACACCCACTTCAGCCCCTCATTTCATTGGACACAGACATGTCAGGCGATATTATATATATATATGATATTATATATATATATATATATATATATATATATAATATCGCCTGACATGTCTGTGTCCAATGAAATGAGGGGCTGAAGTGGGTGTGGCCTTTTGTCTGGAGGTTCTAGCAGTCCTTTCAGGACGCAAAGCCGCATGGGACATATATATATATTTATTTATTTATTTATTTATTTATATATATATATATATTTATTTATTTATTTATTTATTTATTTATTTATTTATATATATATATTTATTTATTTATATATTTTTTTTTTATTAAAGGGGCGGTGTGAGGTACAAAAAGGTAGTTTGTCACCTGAGGGAAACACCATGCCATAGAGAGTTATAGTACCTCATATCATCCCTTGTCTGATAAAGCCTACATTTGACATAAATGCCTTTCCCTTTCCAATCATCAAAACATAGGGCTGCTAATACGCCAACATAACCTAGCAATGTAAAAAACAATTACTAAACAGTTCAGACAGGGGTCACCTTTGTTTCTATCTCTTTGTGGCTTTGCATTACAATATCGTGGTGTGATCTGGTCTGAGGCTAGTCAGGATAAAACCCTGAAGTGCCAGGAAATACTCTGCAGCACTCCTAAAACTCTGTCTGGCATACTCAATATCAGCTAGTCTGTGGGAATAAAGGGCATGTGTATTGACATGCCATCCTTCTCAGTCCTCCTTGCCCGGCGAGAGTCTTCCACCTGAGGGCTCTGACATGAATACTAACCCTGCGTGAGACTCGGGAAAAGGGGGCGAAAAGGGAAACAGAGATTTGTTTTTGCCAAGCATTTAAGGTTAAAGGGGAACTGCATCTGCTGATTTGGCCTTGTTTTTTGACTTGCTCCTCAAGAAATGATGGCGGCCATGACAAAAACCTAACGTTAGTTGGCTTGGGGGTGTGGTTTGATGTGGGTGTTTCTTTGGTGTTTCCATGCCACCCCCAAGACACACCCATTTGTCAGAACCTTGCCCGCAGCTGTTTCCCCCCCAATCAATCACAACAAACAAAACTCCTGCAGATTGAGTTCAGTAACTACAGGCAGATGTATGGTGAGATGCCTTAGGAAGCTTTGAATAGGTCAGTAAACTACAGTATAATAAGAGAAGAATGCAATTGCTGAATTTATGTATTCTAAACTTACGTGTTTTGATAACTTTCAAATGTAGTAACAGGTCCATGTAGAATAAACAACCCTTTATATAATACTATAGAAGCAGTGTTCTGATAATATAACAATGTGCACCTTTCATTGTCATTGCCAGCCAATACAGATACTATGTGCTTTTTGTCTGTTGGTAATGGGGCTACCTTGCAAACATGTTAGAGTGGTCATACCTTCCTGAGTGGTGTCCCGTATAAAACAGGAGTTTCCTGATTGTGGTGCAGAATACACCGGGTTTCTTCCTAAGTTTGAACAGGTCAGATTAAACCTACCCAATCATGGTCCCCCCCCCCCATCAAACGACAGAGGCTGGCGTCTGCCCAAAACTTCTACAGTCCACTCCATCTGTAGAAATATATAGAGTTTAGCTTGAGTTCATCAGTGACAAATGGAATGAAAAGGTTGTTTGAAATACTGGACATTTCTGCTGTACTGTTTTATTAGTAATCACTTTCAGTCCCACAATGTGACAAGGTGAAACAATAGACAGTGACATGGTAAATTGCATTTTGTTATAATGCACTTCACAATCAAAATTACTTTACTACTTGTATCTGCTTGGTTGGGTAATTAACCTACTAGTTTGTCAAACAGTTTTTTTAATTTATACAACTTTTGTAGTAACACACATTACCGTTGTTGATGAATCAGTCTGTGTCATCAGTGCAGTAACGCGGGTCAAGCTAATTCTACGCCAACACTAGTTTCCAAAGCCACAGTCATAAAGCCTGCCTATTTCTACAATTTATTTTCTTAAAATGTGATTTTAAACCTAACCACACTGATAACCGTATGTCTAACCCTAACCTTAAATTAAGACCAAAATACAAATGTTTGTTTTTATGAATGTGTACAATATAGCCAATTATGTTTTGTGGCTGTGGTAACTAGTGGAAACCCTAATTCTATGCTTTACAGATCTAGATTGACTGTAGCTCCAGATTGGATTATATTCAGGCCGGTGACGCTGTTACGGTTTACATTTACATTTACATTTGAGTCATTTAGCAGACGCTCTTATCCAGAGCGACTTACAAATTGGTGCATTCACCTTATGATATCCAGTGGAACAACCACTTTACAATAGTGCATCTAAATCTTTTAAGGGGGGGGGGTTAGAAGGATTACTTTATCCTATCCTAGGTATTCCTTAAAACCTGTTGGGGCTCGGGGGCAGTATTGAGACATTTTGAAAAAAATATGTGCCCATTTTTAACTGCCTCCTGCACCAACTCAGAAGCTAGGATATGCATATTATTAACACATTCGGATAGAAAACACTCTGAATTTTCTAAAACAGTTTGAATGGTGTCTGTAAGTATAACAAAACTCATATTGCAGGCAAAAACCTGTGAAAAATAGATTAAAAAAAAATGTGAATTTTGTGACTGTACTATTTAGTGTCATTGTTTTATAGATACCATAGTGAGAAAGGATTCATTTCGCAACACCTACGGCTTCCACTAGATGTCAACGATCTTTATAAAGTTGTTTGAAGCGTCTATGATAAACAGAGAGCAAATTAGAATCCAAGGAAGTTGACATGTCATCACTTCATTTTTTTGCGCCTGCGCATAAATCTGAGAAGCGTGAGTTTGTCATCATTGTTTATCTAGACATAGGATAGGTTGTGTGAAAATATTACTGATGTTTAGAGGTGGGGTTTCAGGTGTCTCCGGAAGGTGGTGATTGACTCCGCTGTTTATTGCTCCTAGTTCACTGTATTAGTTAGACTCAGACATGAGTTAGTTACCATCATAGCTGCAGCCATTATTTCCTTTTGCCCTAGATAATACACATCTATGAGCTATGAACTAACTTGCAAATCTGACTTGTAGGCTAACGTTAGCTAGCCTGTAGCTAGCTAGCCTGCATGACGGGGCGCCGTCCTAAAACAATCGCATGGCGTGTTTTCGTTGTAATAGCTACTGTAAACGGACAGTGCAGTTAGATTAACGAGAACTTAAGCTTTCAGCCGATATAAGACACTTATATGTACATAAATGTTTAACCTCTCTAGGGTCGGTGGGACGAAATCGTCCCACCTACATAACAGCCAGTGGAATCCTGTGGCGCATTATTCAAATACCTTAGAAATGCTATTACTTCAATTTCTCAAACATATGACTATTTTACACCATTTTAAAGACAAGACTCTTGTTAATCTAACCACACTGTCCGATTTCAAAAAGGCTTTACAACGAAAGCAAAACATTAGATTATGTCAGCAGAGTACCCAGCCAGAAATAATCAGACACCCATTTTTCAAGCTAGCATATAATGTCACATAAACCCAAACCACAGCTAAATGCAGCACTAACCTTTGATGATCTTCATCAGATGACACACCTAGGACATTATGTTATACAATACATGCATGTTTTGTTCAATCAAGTTCATATTTATATCAAAAACCAGCTTTTTACATTAGTTCAGAACTAGCATACCCCCCGCAAACTTCCGGTGAATTTACTAAATTACTCACGATAAACGTTCACAAAAAACATAACAATTATTTTAAGAATTATAGATACAGAACTCCTCTATGCACTCGATATGTCCGATTTTAAAATAGCTTTTCGGTGAAAGCACATTTTGCAATATTCTAAGTAGATAGCCCGGCATCACAGGGCTAGCTATTTAGACACCCACCAAGTTTAGCCCTCACCAAAGTCAGATTTACTATAAGAAAAATGTTATTAACTTTGCTGTTCTTCGTCAGAATGCACTCCCAGGACTTCTACTTCAATAACAAATGTTGGTTTGGTTCAAAATAATCCATAGTTATGTTCAAATATCCTCGTTCAAGACACTATCCGAAGTGTAAAGAAGGGTGACGCGCACGACGCGTTTCGTGACAAAAAAATTCTAAATATTCCATTACCGTACTTCGAAGCATGTCAACCGCTTTTTAAAATCAATTTTTATGCCATTTTTCTCGTAAAAAAGCGATAATATTCCGACCGGGAATCTGTGTTTTAGTACAAAGAGAGAGAAAATAAAAACATGGGGTCGTCTCGTGCACGCGCCTCAGTCTCATAGTACTCTGACCGACCACTATCCAAACGCGCTAATGTTTTTCAGCCAGGGGCTGCCTCGACATCATTCAGCTTTTTCCCAGGTTCTGAGAGCCTATGGGAGCCGTAGGAAGTGTCACGTTACAGCAAAGATCCTAAGTTTTCAATAAAAAGAGTCAAGAAGCTCAAGGAATGGTCAGAGAGGGCACTTCCTGTACAGAATCGTCTCAGGTTTTTGCCTGCCATATGAGTTCTGTTATACTCACAGACACCATTCAAACAGTTTTAGAAACTTTAGGGTGTTTTCTATCCAAAGCCAATAATTATATGCATATTCTAGTTTCTGGGCAGTAGTAATAACCAGATTAAATCGGGTACGTTTTTTTATCCGGCCGTGTAAATACTGCCCCCTAGCCTTAACAGGTTAAAATCCATGATAACTATTAGAAATTATTTGAATTACATGCCCTCCAGTTTCAACGGAAGTTGTCCCGCAAGCGGGACACCGATCCTTAAGATTAACCACCAATAATGTTATCTAACGTCACTAGCTAAGTTATACCAGAGAGGTTATTATATTCCAGTATCTCTGGTTATACTCACCACCACCATCGGCCGTTGCACACCAAGCTAGCGCTACCGGTGCAGACTTGGGGACAGACGAACTCCAAAGCACCTATTCCCCATACTACTAGGGACCTTCAGCAGGGCATGCAAACCATAGAACAGAGGTAGGCAACCCTGTTCCTGGACTGCCACAGGTACTGCAGGATTTTGTTCCAACTAGACACCACACCTGACCAACCGAGCTAACTGATCAGTTCAAACTCAACAGACTTGGGTCTTCCAGGTCAGTTAAATCAAAAACATGAAGTGCCTGTGGCACTCCCAGAACAGGGTTGCCTACCCCTACCATGGAACTTTGGCTGTGGAGGCATTGTCAATCTGTATAAGGCCCGTGTTCCTTTCAACGCGTTGGCGGCAATGAAACAACAGAGCCCCATTCAATGAAGGGAAGCGAAGTCGGCAGAGGGGCGATTTGCACGTGGAGCTTGGCAAAAGGGGGCATGAATTGTTGACATCATTGTAATCCAAACCCAACCTTCCTTTACTCATTGTGATGCACAGGTTCCAACCTCCGTTTTAGATGATACTGACTTACCCTATTTACACTTTGTAGTCAATTTTGACACTAGAATAAATGATGCCACATGGGGCATTTTCAAAGGGATTAGGTTCTTTATGGGGCAGTCGCTCTTTAAGAAGAACAAAGAAAGGAGTGGTCCGACAGAGCATGGACTTTACTGCAGTAAACTTCCCTCACCGTCATTACTGCCTCCAGCACACACCCACATACACACACACACACTCCACCTCTGCACTAAACCATTGCTGTGTGCTCACTTGCCTGCTGTTCAGGACACTCCATAGTGGTTAAGAAAGTAAATTAAAGCCTGGCAGCAGATTTCAATACCCTGTGAGGCGCTGCTCTCTTCCTCTGAGACAGACATTTACCCTAAATTGTCGCTGAATATGTCAAATTGGGGACATTAGTCTTGTGTAGGAGCCAACTCACAAGCCTATGCAAGTCACCCTGGACGACGTTGTCTGCCAAGAATTGAGAATGATGGAGTGGACTGTGTATGCAGCATGCCTATCAGACTGTACCTACATTTTTACTGTCTTATTCTCTAATGTAAGCCACCCAATAAAGCTATCATTAAGGAGCTCTCTGAACACGGTCATGTAGCCCAACACCCTTAAAAGGCTACCGAAAGAAATGGCCAACCAAAATAAAAATAAATATATAAAACCTATTTGCTTCTGATAAATGTATTGACTTGGGAACTGTCATGAGCATGCGTACTAAACTAAAGCATGAAGCTAGCCAGAGAAAATATAAAACATTTATCTGATTTGCACATGAACAGAATTTGTACTTATCTGATATACAAGTGGGAAAAGTTTTTTGACTAAAAACAGGTAAAGTATGACAAGATTTAGTGACTAAAAGCATAGCTGTATTGCTTTAGGTCTCACAACAACTTGCAGCTGCCTCACATTTAAATGTATGCATGGGAGATCCAATGTTGTAATGTAGACAATCTGTACATACAAATGTCCCAAGTAAAAGTCATAAGACAGTCATTCTATAAATTACACGAGGGAAGACTATGTAAAAAAATATATTAAAAAATCCTATGACACATGATGTGTTAACATTGTATTATGCCTAATGGTGTGGGTTATCAAGAATATGTAGGTGATAAATCATCTTCCCTCGTTTAATTGATAGACTGACATTATCTTGTGACTTTTTACTTGACTTTTACTTTGTATGTTCAGATTGTCTCCATTAAGACATTGGATCTCCCATGCATACATTTAAATATGCGGCTGCTGCAAGTTGTTGTGGGACCTTAAGCAATACAGCTATGCTTTTTGTACATACGGAGTTGGAAATGTCACATCACAGAGGCAGGAGAAGCATCAAAGAATGATGCCCCCTACAGAAATTACAGGAATATTTGGTATTACCGTTGAAGGTTCGTCATGTGCATATTTTTCCGTCCATTTAAAAGGACTTTTTGACAAATTATTTCCTATGATGACAGATGATATTTTATTAACATTTTATTATGCCTAATGGTGTGGGTGATCAGGAATATGTGGATAAGGAAATGGACAGAAATCTGCATATGACGAACCTTCAACAGTAATACCAAATATTACTGGAATTTCTGTAGGTGGCATCATTTCTCTGATGTTTCTCCTGCCTCTGTGTTAATGACATGTCCAACTCTGTATGTACCCAGCACATAAAATCCTGCACCGTATTAATAGTAGTCCAGATATTAAAGTTGCTGTAAGTGATAGCATTTCTCCCATGCTTTTCTCTTTGCCTCTGTGTTATGACATGTCCAAATGTACCCACACATAATTCTGTAGGCCTATGTTCTACAAACACAAATGATCTGCTTATTATCTGCTTCCTAACCATGAATCTGTCTGATAAGATCGTAAACACACACAGCTGTAAATCTAAACGAAAGCAAAAGTAAATCTCCACTCTACCCAACGCAAACGCACTTCTCCGTAATTAAAGCTGATTTGGCATGATATACACGCTGCAGGCATAAGCATGATTAGGTTAGACAAATACCAGGGTCAATATTTTGCAAACCTGGGAAATTACTAATACATTTTATATGATAAACACTTGCACAGTCAGCAATCAAAGCATGCATGCTAAAGAGTTGTGTTGCTACGGAGCCCCCTACTTTTAACCAACTCTATTATTATTTACTAGTGACGGAATATCATGAAAATATTTGTCTCCTGTGTATTATTACCACAAAGAGGGATCTTGAGATATGCTGTTAGTTTCATTGGGTATTTTAGTTTGCTTGGTGTCTATGTGATGTAGTGAGGTTGTAAAGGCCAGAGTCATTCCAGCCATGCTCTATCATTAGTTTTGAAGGTACACTCTGAAATAGAGGGAGGATATTTTGTGTTTTTCAAGTGTCAAATTAAAGAGGGCATCCCTAATGGCGAACTAGACAACAGTGTGTGTGTGTGTGTGTGTGTGTGTGTGTGTGTGTGTGTGTGTGTGTGTGTGTGTGTGTGTGTGTGTGTGTGTGTGTGTGTGTGTGTGTGTGTGTGTGTGTCAACTGATTGACTGTGTATGCATATATTATAAATCAGGGGAGGAAAATCTACAGAGTTCTCCTTTAAGGAAAACCAGGAACACTGCATGAAGCCAAAACCGTGAACGTGCCTACCATGGGATAAATTATTAAGGCTTTGTAGGTTTAATCTCATTGTTTGGCCGTGAAATCAACAAGATCTGGCGAAACTATCTCCCTCGCATTCTTTCTCACACGCTTATTGGAACCTGATAAGAAAAAAAGGTGTCGCTCATTGTGAGGTGCTTATCGCAAACACTCAATTGGTGTCATCCTATAAAATGTGCATGTGGTGGCTGGGCCATATCGAGTGCTGATAAAAGGGATGAGTTATGAGGTGGGTCTTATAGAGGGAGGTGTGGAGAGAAAGAGAGCGAGGTGAGCCTGAGCTCTTGAAGAAAAAAAAATCATTTTGCTAAATGAGTTTGCCAGTCTCACCTGGCATAGTTAAGTGTGAGAATGTGTCAGAGCGAGAGAGAGAAACAGAGAGAGAGATCGAGATAAAGGTAGAGAGAGAAAGGGAGTCAGATAAAGAGAAGAGACAGGGAGAGCGAGATAAGAGAGGGAGAGACAGATGATGTGGAGCGTGCAGAAAGAGGATTGAGGGAGTTGGAGAATGATAGCCAAACTAGCTTAGAGTGCAGGAGGCTGGGGTGATAGGAGTCTTCATAAGGGTGGGTCAGGAAATCACTGCATCCAAGGTGTGAGAAGAACTGTAAACGCTTGGCTACCTTTGCCAGGTACACACACTCAAACAGTTGCGCACACACACACACACGGATGAAGCACGCACGCACGCACACACGCTCCCCTGTGATAGTCTACACCCTTTACATAAGGTATTTTTTACATTTTGGATTCGAGTCATTTACGCTCTTATCCAGGATAACTTACAGTAAGTGCCTTAATGAGGCTGACTCAACCGCGTCATCATACAAGCATAATCATACAATACAAGCATCGAATCCTTCATTAATGCTCATAAACTTTTTCAGTTACTCATATCAATAAGAACGGAGGCTATTTTATACCAATTTTGCCAAATGAAATGGCATTTCAGGTCACTTAATGTCGTGCATTATAACTTGCTGTTTAAATAGGCTCCTTGAACGCTTGAACAGGAAGCGCTGTGATGCTATGAGCCAACATGACATTCGCCAGGTCGTCCAGAGTCGCTCATGCATCGAAATGCCGTCAGAAAAACAAGGAGTCCATCAGTGGCGGTGCATCCACTATTCATGACCAACGCTGGCAGGTTGGAAAATGCCTACATGACACAATCTTCCCAATGATAAAATACAGTGCAGCATGATCCAACTGGGTAGTTTAGAGAGGAGGATTTGGGATAAAGCAGATATAAAATATGAATGGCCGCCATATTTAGAACAAACATGGTGGTGGCCCATGAATATTTCACGCGACATGTAATGGAAAAGTATAAAAGGAAAGCGGCGACATAGGAGACCATTAGTTGCACAAAATGACCTTCTCAGACATGACTGAGTGGATGGTAATGACAAAGAGTTGATGGCAAGGCTTCCACCCCCCTCTCGTAGGCCTATGGCAAGAGACTCCACGATAGACAAAGGATTTGACACACACACACAACTTTGTTCCTGTGTTTCACCTAACCTTATGACCAAAAAAAAGACATTCCTCTAAATGTCATAACCCTCAAGTCTTCAGTGGTGTTAAGTGAATTGTGTCAATGTGCATTCCTTTTATATTTTACATTTTCTCTACTTTTGCATATTTTTTTATACTGAATGTTAACAGATCTTCAATCAAAACCTACTATTAGATAAAGGTAACCTGAATGAACAAATAACAACTATTACATACTTAATTCATTAATTTCTTAAATAAAGTTATGCAACACCCAATGCCCCTGTGCAAAAAAGTAATTGCCTCCTTACACTCAATAACTGGTTGTGCCACCTTTAGCTGCAATGACTGCAAATAAATGCTTTCTGTAGTTGTTTATCAGTTTCTCATGTCGCTGTGAGGAATTCTGATTCCATATGTGTTATTTCATGGTTTTGATGTCTTCACTATTATTCTAAAATGTAGAAAATAGTCAAAATAAAGAAAAACCCTGGAATGAGTAGGTATTCTAAAACTTTTGACCGGTACTATATCTATCTATCTCTATCTGGTATATTCGTTAAAATAAGATCAATCAGAGTTGACTTTGAAGGATCTATAGGGTTGGGTTGTGTAGGCATAGTCACCAGCTGGGATAGGTTTAGATGGGGACACATGTGTTTTAGATTGGGAAATGCAGGCTTCAGACAATCATAATTTAGGTCACCCGGGATAATAACTTCTGATTTTGTAAAAGAAGACAAACTAGTTAACTCCTCGAGTGCACAAAGGTTGGCAGAGGGAGGACGGTAGACCCCTACTTTAAATGAAATTATAGGCAGAAAGACAAATTCAACATCGAATCAGATGGCTTATTCATCAAAAAACCATTTGATGTTGCCAATTATTTTAATGATTAATTCATAAGCAAAGTGGAAAAAATTAACCATGAAATGCCAACAACGAACAGTGAGCCATTGTATTCATGCATTTAAAAAAAACATACTGAAAGGGAAGCATTGTAATTTTAATTTTGTAAAGTTAGTGTGGAACAGGTGGTGAAATTATTATTGCCGATCAATAATGACAAACCTCCTGGCATTGACAACTTAGATGGAAGGCTACTGAGAATGGGAGCTGACTCTATGGCCACTCCTATCTGTCATATCTTCAATCTGAGTCTAGAGGAAGGTGTTTGGTCCTGGAGGGAAGCCAGAGTATAAAATCGAGCACATAGCCAGCCATATAATCTCCATAGACAAACATTGGCAGGAGAATGGCCTTACTGAAGAGCTCAGTGACTTTCAACGTCCTCATAGGATGCCACCTTTCCAACAAGTCAGTTCATCAAATTTCTGCCCTGCTAGAGCTGCCCCGGTCAACTGTAAGTGCTGTTATTGGGAAGTGGAAACATCTAGGAAGCAACGTCAGCACAATAACTGTTCGTTGGGAGCTTCATGAAATGGGTTTCTATGGCCGAGCAGCAGCACACAAGTGTAAGATCACCATGCACAATGCCAAGCATCGGCTGGAGTGGTGTAAAGCTCGCCGCCATTGGACTGGAGTGGAAATGTGTATGTCAGTCCGACGGACAAATCTGGGTTTGGAGGATGCCAGGAGAACACTACCTGCCCGAATGCATAGTGCCAACTGCAAAGTTTGATGGAGGAGGAATAATGGTCTGTGGGCTGTTTTTCATGGTTCAGGCAAGGCCCCTTAGTTCCAGTGAAGGGAAATCTTATCACTATAGCATACAATGACATTCTGTGCTTCCAACATTGTGGCAACCGTTTAGGGAAGCCCCTTTCCTGTTCCAGCATGACAATGCCCCCATGCACAACGCGAGGTCCATACAGAAATGGTTTGTCGAGATTGGTGTGGAAGAACTTGACCGGCCTGCACAGAGCCCTGACCTCAACCCCATCGAACACCTTTGGGATGAATTGGAACACCTACTGCGAGCCAGGTGTAATCGCCCAACATCAGAGTCCAACCTCACTAATGCACTTGTGGCTGAATGGAAGCAACTCCCCAGCAACAATGTTCCAACATCTAGTGGAAAGCATTCCAAGAAGAGTGGAGGCTGTTGTAGCAGCAATGGGGGGGATCAACTAGATATTAATACCCATGATTTTAGAATGAGATGTTAGACGAGCAGGTTTCCACATACTTTTCAGTCCCTCCAGGATTCCGCGATGGCAGAATTCAATGCAAAATCAACCAGTCAGCGCATATTATGCGAGAGCTCGTGATTTTGACCAATCCCCACACTTTTAGTGCAGAAAAGGGTCCAATCAAAAGAAGCTTTGTAATTTTGACCAAATACTGCACTGTTACGGTGGAAAATGGCCCAATACAAACACACGTCAACAAAGTTTTTTCCCCCTGGCCTGTCAGCATATTCACGTGCGAAGATGATGGGTGATTGTTGATGGCTAACAGGCAGTACAATGAACAGAAATCAAATCTCATTTGCCAACAAAAAGAACACCTAAAGACCGTGCGAAACAATTTCCAAATGTTTTTCGAGTCGACAATCAAAGGTCACTTTGAATCACCAAAGCATATTACAATGTCAGAACAGTTCCCACAGCGGCGGCAGATCACCATGACTGAACTGGTAGCAGGGAAGACTGTGTCAAGCGCTGGAAGAATCAAGGTGAGTGGCGTTTTACTCAAACTTTTACTCCGCTCATCTTAGCTTTAGTAAGGTGGTCGACACTCTGCTTTCCCCAGTCTGTCTATGGAGAGTGCTGCTCAAAGCACTGAGTGCAATTTGTCATCTTTGTTGTTTTAAACTCTTTGTAAAACTTAATACGGATCACGAAAGCACAATCTTTCTGGATTTTTTTTAAACGGTAATACTGTTGTAAAAGTACATATCAACCACAATACTCTATTTTTACTTTTTCTGTTCTTTTTCTCCTTTACAACCCTTTTAGGGAAAAATCACAATCAAGTATTTTGTAAACAATTTATGCAAAATAAATATTGATCCTCAAATTGAAAGCGATTGATCAGCTTTGAATTTATTTCAGGGTTTTTTTAGAGAGAGAGAGAGTGGGAGTGGGAGGTGTATCTCGTGTTGATAGCAAGCCCCAAGCCTGATGGAGAGGTGTGTGTGAGTAAATGTGTGAGTGGATTATGACAGAGCTGTTTGTTCAGGAAAATAAACAAAATGAAGCACTTTAGATGGTTAATTAGTTTTGTATTATGTATTCTGCTTAAAATCGCCATAAAACTGAGCACATATGACTTTATTGCTTTATATGAAATTAACGTGAAAAAAACACATTACAAAATGTATCACTGGCTGACCTCATAAAAGCTGACACAAAATCAAGTATTTTTGGCCACAGAGTCACTGTTTTTTTTTGCAAAATCCTGGAGGGACTGACTTTTGCTCATGTAGTGTACACCGGTTTTCAGCCAATCAGCATTGAACCACCCAGTTTATAATGGGAAATATAGAAAAGCTCTGTCAAATCTCTTTACTGCATGCACTATTGAACTTGCTTGCAACCAACATCAAACTTGTGGCTTTCACACAATGTTATGTTATTTTTGTAATATAACTGTCATAATATTAATAATATAATGATGATGATAATAATGATTTGTATTATGTTGAAATTTGCTGTAGATGGCTTCCGTAGTAGACAAAGAAGATGATCCTGGATAGGGTTCTTCTCCATTTAAACTTTTCTGTGTGGCTTTTAAATGAACTAGAGGTGTAGCACACATTTCAGCTCAAGAGTGGGCTGCACCTCTCCATTCATTTCACAGCTCCCTGCCAAAAGGCAGAACACCTCAATGGCCCTTTACTTCACAGACAGAAAATAGAGGAATTCACTTTTTTAATAAGGATATAATGGGCTCAAGAAGAAACAAGGCGCTTGGATAATCAAGTCATGTCTCATTGGAAAGGTGCAAAACACTTTTGAGAAAAAGTAATATTCTCGTTAAAAAGGTCAGAACTGCCATTGCCAATACAGCACGCATAGTTACCCATTCAATAGGATTTCACTCTTCTTTATGTCTTGTAGTTCTAGATCTGCCACTGTAGGATCTTGTTTATAAAGTTGACAGAGTTGAACCAGACATATAAGCTTGTTTGGTGGTATTACTTGTCCAAGAATACTGTCTTCACATCTATCCCCAGCAATAGTAGAGGAAAGCGGATTATTCTGACTTTCAACAAAATGCATGTTTACTGGCTGACCTCAAATATATATTGATCCATCCACAAACACACACACAACCAACTCACCCACCCACCAACATGCACAAATACACAAGCACAAATCCAACCCGCACACACACATACACACACACTTACAACCACCCACCCAGAGGCTCGCACTCACAAGCACACACACTTGCACCCACACACGCTTGGACGCATAAAAACACACACCATGCACCTCCACTTTCAAGCTTTAATCCAGGAGGCTTTCCGTCTAGCAGAGCTAAATAAATAACCAGTTATATCATGTTGTACTTTGTTTATAGCTCATTTCAAAAACTGGGTGGCTTTCTTTTCAGAGGTGATGGAGGGGAAGGGAAAAATCAATAGGTAGAATAATGATGCGAGTCCTGTCTGCACTGCCTTTCTTCCTTTATATTCAGAATCATCAGTTAAAGACACAGCCTTAGGACCTCAACTAATTTCATTCATCTGCTCTCTTATTTACTTGGTGCTGAGGTTGGATTGAGTGTGCAGGTGTGCGTGTGTTTGTGGCAGAAGGAGGAGAGGGGGGAGTAAGGGAGGGATGGAAAGAGAGAGAGAGAGAGAGAGAGAGAGAGAGAGAGAGAGAGAGACCAAGAAGCCACTCAGTGTGCTTTTCAAAGCCTCCTCGATGTAGCAAAATAGCAACAGAAAATAACAATTTTGGCTAATGAGGTGGTTAGCGGTCCGTGGGCTTTCCTCCCTGCATAAGAATAAGGAAATGTACTGACACAGAAGGAAGATAAAAGGATTTGTAAGGGTATGTAAGTACAGAAGAGGAGTTGAGAAGCCAATCAATAATTAATTTACTTTCAACCAGTCAAGGGCAATTAACACGCTTTTTCCCCCATTACCCGCGTAAAAGGAGCAGTCGCCATCTGAAAGTCCTCCCTGTCGAGAAGGGCTCAAAGATGGATGATAGGGGAGGCTTTGGGGAATATACAGTCTCTGACACGCATGTTAGTTATTTGTTTATTTGGAGGTCAAACACCTTTTAAACACATTTTAAGAGCTTGTGTGTGTTTATGTTGTGTCTGTAATTAGTATAGATTTTTTATTTTACCTTTACTTAACTAGGCAAGTCAGTTAAGAACAGATTTTTACCTTGTCAGCTCGGGGATTCAATCCAGCAACCTTTCGGTTATTGGCCCAACGCTCTAACCACTAGGCTACCTGCCACCCTGTAGAAAAGTCTTGAATTTTTTAGACAGCCTCATTTTCCCCCAAGCCCATCCATTACATGCACCGTAAATGTAGGCCCCTGAACAGTATCATAAGTCTTAGTTACAAGATGAATGTGTAGATGTGTGTTTGTAGTCCCGCTATGAGTGAAACAGAAACAGGCAGAGATCATTACAGCTGTGAGAAACTGACAGCTCTGTCATGGATAACAGTAGTATGTCTGGTGACCCTCTGTGCCAGCCCCAGCCACCGCACTCCAGCTTACCAAGCACAGTGGGACTGAACATCTCACTCTCGAACTGAGAGGCCAGTGACATTCTGTCATGGGAGCTAGAGGGGGATTTAGGCTACACCTCTTGTGGACCTCTAGACTGGAACTACTTGGAACCTTATGTTGAGTGTGCCGGAGAGTGTTTAATGCATGGGGTTAAAACATCATATCTTGATAATCAGTGCACTGCCTGACTCGCTCTGTCCCCCTTTGTATGTGATATACAAGTTACCCGAGCAGGAAGGCATTGGGGGAAAATTGAAAAGCGGGAGAAAAAAAATTACAAAATTAAACCTCCAGCTGCTATTTCCAGATATATCTTCCCCCCAGTGTGTGTACGTTGGAGATGAAGACAGTCTCAGATTGGAATCCTAATTTCCTTTTTTCAAATTATGTTTTCACAATGGAGTCATTCATACAGACTACAGTACAGGTGTAAGCTGATCGAGTGGTCCAATACTGCCTCCTTGTGGATGATTGAAATAAATGTAGATTTCAGTGAATTTCCCATGATCGAGGTAGGAGGCTGTCAACACTGGAGCCTGTTCAGGAGTGATTTAACCAGCTAGCCAGCCAGGCTTGATGAAGGCTCTATGCTGAAACACATAGGGGTTGTAATCTGATATAAATGTCTGTAAAAGAAGTGGAAGTAAGAATAAGCATACCAGTGTTGTCCATCTTAGCCAAAGCCATTTGCCTTCTTCCACTTCTGACCTCTGACCGGCAGCGTTGTCCCTCTAGGTCGGCCAGCTCGACTGTTGCTTGGTTGGTAGTTTAGTCCATTCTAGGCCAACCAGCACCAACGTTCCCTGGTAGATCAGTCTATCTAGGCCATCCTGCTCCAGTATTGCCTGGTAGTTCAGTGGTTTAAGTTGAGGTGACACAAATACAAGGTACTTCAAAGGGACTGAAGTCCCACATTAGTCCATCTAGTCTCTATGTGTAGGAGCACAACAACATGACCATCTCTCTCATCACGTGGTATCAAGAAACCCCAAATACAAGAGGCTAGACACACCCTTCATTTTATCAACTCCAAACAGGAAATTACCTCAGAGTAGCCTTCAACGTATTCTTACTGCCATCTACTAGTGTAGAGAGTGATTGTGTGGTAGTGCTATCTTAACTCAATGCGCTATGAACTGCCAATACTTAACACACAACATTCAGATCAACAAAAAAAAATGCCATATAGAATAGGGAATCAGGTCAGATCTATTAATTACATTTCAAAAATTCTGAAAGTTTCACTCTATTTCATACACTATTGGCTAATCTGCAAATGAAAAGGCAAACAAACTATCGGTATACTTTAGGATGAAAATTCAAATGCGTTCTTCCTGTTACAGCGAAACTTATAAAAGTTTCCCTCTACTGCTTTATTACACAAGTTCACACTGAGTAACTCCATATTCTCTCTTCTTTTTTCTGTCAGAAATTATTAAAGATAACATATTTATATCAGGAAAAGGCTTACACTGCATTCTAAAAGTTTTCAGACCCCTTGACTTTTTCCACACTTTGTTACATTACAGGCCTATTCTAAAATGGATTAAATAAAAACATTATTCTCAGCAATCAACACACACCCCATGTTGACAAAGCGAAAACAGGTTAAGATTTTTTTTTTTAATTGAGCACAGGTGCATCCTGTTTCCATTGATTATCCTTGAGATGTTTCTACAACTTCATTGGAGTCCACCTGTGGTAAACTTAATTGAGTGAACATGATTTGGAAAGGCACACACCTGTCTACAGTATATAAGGTGTCACAGTTGACAGTGCATGTCAGGGAAAATGCAAGGCATGAGGTCGAAGGCATTGTCTGTACAGTACCAAGACAGTATTGAGTCGAGGCACAGATCTGGGGAAGGGTAGCAAAAAATGTCTGCAGCATTGAAGGTCATCAATAACACAGTGGCCTCCATCATTCTTAAATGGAAGAAGTTTGGAACCACCAATACTCTTCCTAGAGCTGGCCCCCCAGCCATACTGAGCAATTGGGGGAGAAGGGCCTTGGTCAGGGAGATGATCAAGAACCTGATGGTCACTCTGACAGAGCTCTAGAGTTCATCTGTGGAGATAGGAGAACCTTCCAGAAGGACAACCATCTCTGCAGCACTCCACCAATCAGGCCTTTATGGTAGAGTTGCCAGACCGAAGCCATTCCTCAGTAAAAGGCACATGTCAGCCTACTTGGAGTTTGTCAAAAGGCACCTAAAGACTCTCAGACCATGAGAAACAAGATTCTCTGGTCTGATGAAACCAAGATTGAAGTCTTTGGCCTGAATGCCAAGCATCATGTCTGGAGGAAACCTGGCACCATCCCTACGGTGAAGCATGGTGGAGGCAGCATCATGCTGTGAGGATGTTTTCCAGCAGCAGGGACTGGGAGACTAGTCAGGATTGAAGGGAAAGTTGATCGGAGCAAAGTACAGAGTGATCCTTGATGAAAATCTTCTCCAGGCTGCTCAGGAACTCAGACTGCGATGAAGGTTCACCTTCCAACAGGACAACAATCCTAAGCACACAGCCAAGACAACACAGGAGTGGCTTTGGGACACGTCTCTGAATGTCCTTGAGTGGCCCTGAGCCCGGACTTGAACCCAATCTAACATCTCTGGAGACCTGAAAATAGCTGTGCAACGCTCCCCATCCAGCCTGACAGAGCTTGAAATGATCTGCAGAGGAGAATGGGAGAAACTCCACAAATACAGGTGTGCCAAGCCTGTAGCATCATACCCAAAAAGACTCAAGGCTGTAATCGCTGCCAAAAGTGCTTCAAAAAAGTACTGAGTAAAGGGTCTGAATACTTATGTAAATGTGATATTTCAGTTTTATTTTATAATTTGCCAAAATATTTTTTTTAACTGTTTTTTCTTTGTCATTAAAGGGTATTTAAAAAATATTTTAATCAATTTTAGAATAAGGCTGTAATGTAACAAAATGTGGAATAAGTCAAGGGATCTGAATACTTTCCGAAGGCACTGTATTTCACCGGGTCCCATGATGCTCCCCCAAAAAAATATGCACTCACTACGTTTACAAAAAATGGCTACCAAGAAATCTCTGGTGCTTCAATACATTTACACCTCCTTAATTAGCATTCCAGCACAGGGGTGATATTTGGTAGACTTAAGCATCTAAAGAGATAACACAACTTGATATCTGCAGTGAGAATTAAGGTTTCACTTGTGTTCTTTTTTTACCACCTTGTTAGGCATACAATTGCACTCTGAATTAGTCTGGTGGGATTTGAGACATATTTAAAAGGCTTCTCTGAAACAGTAGTTTAGGACTACAGGCGTCAACATCTATTTACACTTAAGAGGAATCTCTCCACTACCAGAGTTAAAACAACATACTGTACATATTTCATCATCTTTTCTACCATGTTCATGGGAGTGGGACAGGGTGCCAAAGCAAGGCATTCAGTCACACCTAATAGGCCGTCAATGAATAAAAATGAGTTTTACATACACTTTATTAAAGCATTATAATGTGCTTAGCGAGGAAATGTAATAAATTATATATAGATTTACATTTAAAAAAATATTGTAACAGAAGAACATTGGAATGCTACATAAAACTGCAATATGAAATGTTTAATGATCAATGAAGAAAGATTTCAGTGAAGGAAAATTATTGTATGCCAACTTGGACCTCTTTAGGCTAAACCAATTCAAAATAACGAAGGGAGAATAAATGGAGGAAACTACAGCACTTCTTTAGAACGGGTAAAACAAAAATAAATTAAGCACAAGGACAGCACTAGTGTGCTGCTTTTTAACATAAAATACAGAAGCAGAAATACTTTCAGTATATCCCCCAAAAGAAGAAAGTAAAATGGTGCCTTAAAAAAATATATTTGTCAAATTTAATTTATTTTGGATTCCAAATCTCATGGTTATTCCACTCTTCATCAAAGGTAAGGTAAAGGTTTGTTTCGGGGCAGATATGAATGAGAACATTTTGGGGGGAATCATATTGCAATTGATTGAATGAACGCCATGGAAGCAGAACGGAAATGAAAAACAACCACGCAAACACAGAAACAGAAACATAAACATAAAATAACTCCCATGTTGGGCCTCCCGAGTGGCGCAGTAGTCTAAAGGGGATAGCTGTGCCACTAGAGATTCTGGTTCGGAGTCCAGGATCTGTTGAGGCCGGCCACGACATTGAATACTACAGTAATTGGCCCAGTGTTGTACGGGTTAGGGAAGGGTCTGGCCGGCTGGGATGTTTTTGTCCCATCGCGCATTGTTGTCCATATCACGAGTTGTCTCCTTTCGTTCGGATGTTGACTACTGCCCCGCAAACATCGTCGCTATGGTCATCAAAAGCTTCACCGACAAGGCACAGGAGCTGCATCGCACATGGACAGCCAGATGTTTTTAACATTTTAATGACAGCTAAACATAGTCAACTTTCTGAGACATTAATTACATGCGTGGATGTACTATGTTGTGTGTGTAAGAGAGAGGTCACTAGATAGCAGTTACAGTTGAAGTCGAAAGTTTACATACACTTAGGTTGGAGTCATTAAAACTTGTTTTTCAACCACTCCACGAATTTCTTGTAAACAAGCTATAGTTTTGGCAAGTCTGTTAGGACATCCAACCATTGTTTACAGACAGATTATTTCACTTATAATTCACAGTGTCACAATTCCAGTGGGTCAGAAGTTTACATACAGTAAGTTGACTGTGCCTTTAAACAGCTTGGAAAATTCCAGAAAATTATGTCATGGCTTTAGAAGCTTCTGTTAGGCTAATTGAAATCATTTGAGTCAATTGGAGATGTAGCTGTGGATGTATTTCAGTGCCTACCTTGAAACTCAGTACCTCTTTGCTTGACATCATGGGAAAATCAAAAGAAATCAGCCAAGATCTCAGAAAACAAATTGTAGACCTCCACAAGTCTGGTTCATCCTTGGGAGAAATTTCCAAATGCCTGAAGGTACCACGTTCATCTGTACAAACAATAGTTCGCAAGTATAAACACCATGGGACCACGCAGCCGTCATACCTCTCAGGAAGGAGATGAGTTCTGTCTCCTAGAGATGGACGTACTTTGGTGCGAAAAGTGCAAATCATTCCCAGAACAGCAAAGGACTTTGTGAAGATGCTGGAGGAAAGAAGTACAAAAGTATCTATATCCACAGTAAAACGAGTCCGATATCGACATAACCTGAAAGGCCGCTCAGCAAGGAAGAAGCCACTGCTCCAAAACCGCCAAAATAGAACTGTATGGCCATAATGACCATAGTTATGTTTGGAGGAAAAAGGGGAGGCTTGCAAGCCAAAGATCACCATCCCAACAGTGAAGCACAGGGGTGGCAGCATCATGTTGTGGGGGTGCTTTGCTGCAGGAGGGACTGGTGCACTTCACAAAATAGATGGCATCATGAGGTAGAAAATATATATATATTGAAGCAACATCTCAAGACATCAGTCAGGAAGTTAAAGCTTGGTCGCAAATGGGTCTTCCAAATGGACAATGACCCCAAGCATACTTCCAAAATTGTGGCAAAATGGCTTAAGGACAACAAAGTCAAAGTATTGGAGTGGCCATCACAAAGCCCTGACCTCAATCCTAGAGAAAATTTGTGGACAGAACTGAAAAAGCGTGTGCGAGCAAGGAGGCCGACAAACCTGACTCAGTTACACCAGCTCTGTCAGGAGGAATGGGCCAAAATTCACCAAACTTATTGTGGGAAGCTTGTTAAATGCTACCCGAAACGTTTGACCCAAGTTAAACAATTTAAAGGCAATGCTACCAAATACTAATTGAGTTTATGTAAGCTTCTGACCCACTGTGAATGTGATGAAAAAAAAAGCTGAAATAAATCATTCTCTCTACTATTATTCTGACATTTCACATTCTTAAAATAAGGTGGTGATCTTAACTGACCTAAGACAGGGATTTTTTACTTAAATGTCAGGAATTGTGAAAAACGGAGTTTACATGTATTTGGCTAAGGTGTATGTAAACTTCCGACTTGAACTGTATGTCCCACACACTTAAATACATCACAGACAGAAGTGGTCGAGGTCGGCCCTGCGCTGCTGTTTGGACAGTGTGATGAGCCACCTGCCACCACACTTGTTCCTCTCGTCCTCCAACATGGGCTCGATACCATCATGCAGCTCGAAAACAGGCCAGGCTCAGTGGGTAAAGGTCAAGAACATGACCTTATTTTAGCCCTACACCATGTTCACCTTTATAGGTCAGGGGTTGATTGCCGTCTGCGCAGAGTAAACTGTAGAAACCTCAACAATTGCTTGTTTTTGTTGCAGAACTTGACACTACATGATAGGAGATGGGCTTTGGATTAAACTGTGTTTAGATGAAGTGTGGCTAAGGCCACAGGCTGAAACGAGACCGTGGGAAGTGTGACAACTCCCTGTCATAGTGTAGCCCTCTGTCTGAAAGGCACTGGGCAAGTCAAGAACTCAACTGAACTTTGGTGAATTAACTGAATTTTATGGACAATTAATTGGTTGCTGATACTGGCCACAACCTGAACAGACAAACATGTGCTGTTATGGATGTTGAAAGGTATATGGAAGAAAAAGGAGCAGGTGTGAGATTACAGATAGGGAAAATGACCCTTACCTTGAAAAGTGAGTAGTCACAGCCAGAGATCAAGTTATTTGATAGTTGGATGTGATTATACAGACTGAGGAAAGGAGAAAAGGCATAGTAGTGAGAGGCAGTAAGTCAGAATAGTCTTTGTCATCAGTATAGGATGTAGGCCAGGTGTTCCCAAACTTTTTCACCCAAGTCCCCCTTCCTGCAATGGGTATCATCCAACACACACCCCGCCATGTCTATTTCTATGGGCACAAGCACTTCTCATGACCCAAACTGTTCACACCCCTCTTGTTGGCAGAGAGAACATTTTGCAGGTTTAAAGCTTATTTCCTAGAATTCTACACATTTTGTCATAGAGGTGCAGAGAAAAATGTGCCGTTTTAAAGCAATTTGTTTTGCAATTGTATACATTTTGCCATGTCTAAATCAAATCAAATGTTATTGGTCATATACACATGGTTAGCAGATGTTAATGCGAGTGTAGCGAAATGCTTGTGCTTCTAGTTCCGACTGTGCAGTAATATCTAACAAGTAATCTAATAGTTTCACAACAACTACCTTATACACACAAGTGTAAATGAATGATTAAAACCTGTTTGGGAAAGGGGCAGTATTGTCACTTTCGGATGAGAAGCATGCCCAGAGTAAACTGCCTGTTACTCAGGCCCAGAAGCTTGGATATGCATATAATTGGTATATTTGGATGGAAAACACTCTAATTTCTCTAGTTTCCAAAACTGTTCAAATAAAGTCTGTGAGTATAACAGAACTGATATGGCAGGGGAAAATCTGAGGAAAATCCATCCAGTTTTTCCATTGAAAGCCTATCCACCATATAAAGGCTTATGACCCAGATTCCGTTCCCTATGGCTTCCACTAGCTGTGAACAGTCTTTAGACATTGTTTCAGACTTTTATTCTGAAAAATTAGGGAAAATTACCACTTTGAATGAGTGGACAGTGGAAAGTTCCAGAGCTGTTTGGTGCGCGCAACCTAGAGCCCGCCTTTCGTTGTTTTTCCTTTGTATTGACAACGCTATTGTCCGGTTGAAATATTATTGATTATTTAGACAAAAAAACAACCTGAGGATTGATTATAAACATCGTTTGACATGTTTCTACAAACTTTACTGGTACTATTTGGATTTTACCTCTGCCTGTTGTGACCGCCTTTGAGCCAATGGATTACTGAACAAAATGCGCCAACAAAATTGAGGTTTTTGGACATAAAGAGGGACTTTATCGAACAAAAAAAACATTTATTGTGTAACATGGAGTCTTGTGAGTGCAACCATATGAAGATCATCAAAGGTAAGTGATTCATTTTATTGCTATTTCTGACTTTCGTGACTAATCTACTTGGCTGGAAAATGTTTATGGTTTTGTGTGCTGGGCGCTGTCCTCAGATAATCGCAGGGTTTGCTTTTGCCTTAAAGCCTTTTTGAAATCTGACAAAGTGGCTGGATTAACAAGAAGTTAAGCTTTATTTTGATGTATTACACTTGTGATTTTATGAAAGTTAAATATTTATAATAATTTAATTTGAATTTGGCACTTTAATTTGAATTTCACCGGATGTTGTCGAGGTGTCCCGCAAGCGGCACGCCTTTCCCAAACAGGTTTAAGAATATGTGCATATAAATATATCGATGAGTGATGGCTAACGTCTAATGTGTATTCATGTGATATTTGAGTGACTCGAACATTACTACAAAATCAATGGCTAGCTAAAAAGCGGGGCTGATGGGCCAGTTGATCTGGACATTTCCGACAAATTATAAATAGCTCTCTAAGGTATGCAATGACTGACATGACAAGAGGAAAACTGATGATGCACTACCCAATTTAGAAATTGCACCTTGTGCACTCTACTATTACAACTTCCAAGAGTATTTTTGTTATTTAACTAGGCAAGTCAGTTAAGAACAAATTCTTATTAATGACGGCCTACACTGGCCAAACCCAGACGATGCTGGGCCAATTGTGCACCGCCCTATGGGACTCCAAATCGCGTCCGGTTGTGATACAGCCTGTATTTTCACCGGAAATCAGTTTCCCCACCTATTTTTTTTAAGACTACCTCTAAGTTTAGCCTTCACTAGGATCTGATTGGGGTCCTAATTTGGGCTATTTTCTTCCATGTTTTCTAAATGGTCTATTCACAGCTGTGTTCCAGGGTAGGGGTTAGGGTTGGGGCTTAGTCATAGCATGCATATACTCCACACATACTTCTCAATGTTCAATCACAATTGTCTTACATGCTGTGGTTTTGATGTCCCTTTCAATCATTTCCCCATGATTAATCAAATCATGATGCATAAGTAAACAATTTGTTTGTGTAACTTTGGATGATTGTTAGGCTTCAATATGATTAAATGGCCGGCTGAGGCAGGGGAGCCTGGTGATCACAGCTGAGGCATGAGAGCCTGACGATCCAGCAAAGGCATGAAAGCCCGGTGAGCCAGCTGAGGCAGGGGAGCCAGGCGATCCGGCGGAGGCATGAAAGCCCAACGAGCCGGCAGAGGCAGGGGAGCCTGGCGATCTGGCTGAGGCATGAGAGCCTGTAGCGGCTCCCGAACCCGACGTCTTTTACTCCGACAAAAAAAAAAAACACTACCCCGATGCTTCCCTTAGGTGAGGCATTATTCTGTAACGATGTGCGCTGAGACTCGGGAAGCAAGTTCAGGGAGTGAGTGATTTAATCAATAAACAAAACATAATACAAAACAAGAAACACGAACAACGCACAGACAAGAAACATAAACTATAATTCCTGGGGAAGGAACCAAAGGGAGTGACATATATAGGGAAGTTAATCAAGGATGTGATGGAGTCCAGGTGAGTGTCATGAGGCGTGTGACGATGGTGACTGGTGTGTAGAATAATGAGCAGCCTGATGACCTAGAGGCCGGAGAGGGAGCACACGTGACAATATAATTCTGAAAGTTAAGTGCTACAGCAATTGAAAGGTGATTGCTTATAAAAGGCAGAAGTAAGTGAGGCTCAACATGGCAGGCACTTCAGAACTTCAGGACGGCACGGATACTGGAATAGACAAATTAAAATGAAGTGGTTAGCATACAATTTTAAAGGACTTTAATAAACTTTGTGCTGGAAACTTTTCAATTTGAACTAAGATCTGAATTGACTAAGGTAACTAATTGATGAAATATGATGCAACACTTGATCTATTCACCTCTTTCCGGCATGCAGGAGGTCAAAGCCCTCATTGATCTGGTCAAAGGGCAAGGTGTGGGTCACAAACTCATCCACCTTCAGCTTCTTGTTCATGTAGTCGGTCACTAGTTTGGGGACGCTCTCCACACTCTTCCAGCCTGGGACAGGGGAACAGGAAAACATGAGTAATCTATGTATTACCTTACGGCATTACCATACTTCCAGAAAAAAACGGTACTTCTTTTTTTATTACTAGTATGATAGCTAGTGCCACATCGCTGCTCATTTATCAAAAAGACAAACTATATTGATGTCAGAAAAGTCAAGGTTCTTCGTCAAAAATCATCCACGACATTCACCTCCAAATACTGTGCCCCTCCACACACGGCCGGTAAGCAGCTGGAATGGACAAGTGGAGATCTCCTGTCCTGCACCTGCCAACCCGATGAGGATGCTCTCGCCCCAGCCTTTGTGGCACACCTCCAGAGCCGCCCTCTGAAACAACAGATTGAGTATCATCAGAAGACAAGTTTTTAGGGGAAGCCAATCTACTTAGCAAAGTGAAAGGTTTTTTGCCGTTGCGGTCCAAGCCTGAAGTGCCAACTACAGTGAACTCTGGTGGTGAAGAGTAGAACGCCTTCCATATGTGAGAGCAAAAAAGGGGCCACAGTTCAATTACTTTCCCAGTTTCCTGCTTCACCATCTCAGTAGGAGCTGTGGAAAGGTCATGGGCAGCAGGGGTGTGTTCAGTGAGGGAAACCATTCAGAAAGTTGCAGACAGAATTGAAATGGATAGAGCTGACACAATTCCCTATTCACATGACAGACATCTTTAACTTGTCTACAATCAAATCAAATTTTATTTGTCACATGTGCCGAATACAAGTGAAATTCTTACTTACAAGCCCTTAACCAACATTTCAGTTTCAAGAAAAATAAGTTTTAATTAAAAAATAGATAAGTAAAAAATACATTCTGTAACATTACACTATTCTGAACAGCCCCGTGAGCTCAGTACAGAACTAGGAATGGAGGCTCTAGCCCAAGCTGCTTTTTCCCTCTCCCTGACCAGCCTTACCATGATTCCCACATTGCCAATGCATTCAAAGGAGTAGTCCACACCTCCGTCGGTCATCTCCACTAGTACCTCCTGAATAGGTTTGCTGTGGTCCTTGGGGTTCACAAACTCAGTGGCCCCAAACTCCTTGGCCTTGTCAAACTTGTCCGGGTTGATGTCCACACTGATGATCCTGGTTGCCCCAGCAACTTTGCATCCCATGATGACGGCAAGGCCAATGGCACCCAGACCAAAAATAGCACAGGTGGAGCCAGGCTCAACCTGCAGGTAGGTACCCATGAGAGTAGGTTGATAAAACAAGAGTTACAGAATGGCTTTTGTCAGTAAAACGATGATATTATTTTTGTGTAAGATGTGTGTTATGATCATAGTCTATTAACTGAACTGTGTTTGCACTAGTGGACAGTTAATTCACAGGATATAAAACATAAAAAGATGACAATAAAGCTGTGGCTCTTTGCTTGTGCTTTCCACTTCTCGACGGAGTATTTTGTCTTGCAACCTGATATCACCCACCCACCTTGGCAATGTTGAGGGCAGCTCCATAGCCCGTGGAGATGCCGCAGCCCAGCAGGCACACCTTGTCCAGGGGGGCCTTCTCATCCACCTTGGCCACTGAAATGTCGGCCACCACCGTGTACTCGGAGAAGGTGCTGGTCCCCATGAAGTGAAACAGCTGCTTGCCCTTGCAGGTGAACCGCGAGGTGTTGTCAGGCATCAGACCCCGGACCTGGGTTATCCTGGTGAGAGGAAGGATGAGTATCAGTAACAGGCTAGGGTAAAAGCCAGTGATCTCTTTATGCTTTAGCCAAATATTTCAGAGGCTATTTCATACATACATTTTCTTGTCATTTAGCAGACACTCTTATCCAGAGTGTCAACCCAGCGATCTTTCGGGTTACTGGCCCAACGCTCTTAGCCGCTAGGCTACCTGCCTGACAGAATTTGGCCTTAATTTGGTTGAAGTTGCAATGTTGGTGTTTGCAACCCTGGTTGCTTCTTCGCTTGCACAGCACCAATTGCAATCCCAAGACTGGAGTAGAATACTGTCGTACTATTTCTGAGATTAATCTAACTATCATTATAGATATGCTCACTGTCTACTTGGCAACTTTGAAAATGGGGAGTCAATAATGAATTATCCTGACTAGGGTTGCATAATTTGAATTTTTTTATTTCACCTTTATTTAACCAGGTAGGCAAGTTGAGAACAAGTTCTCATTTACAATTGCGACCTGGTCAAGATAAAGCAAAGCAGTTCGACACATACAAAAACACAGAGTTACACATGGGGTAAAACAAACAAACATTATTTTTCTACTTATTATAAAGTAGAAAAATAAGTCTATATACAATGTGAGCAAATGAGGTGAGATAAGGGAGGTAAAGGCAAAAAAAGGCCATGGTGGCGAAGTAAATACAATATAACAAGTAAAACACTGGAATGGTAGATTTGCAGTGGAATAATTTGCAAAGTAGAAATAGAAATAATGGGGTGCAAAGGAGCAAAATAAATAAATAAGTACAGTAGGGGAAGAGGTAGTTGTTTGGGCTAAATTATAGATGGGCTATGTACAGGTGCAGTAATCTGTGAGCTGCTCTGACAGCTGGTGCTTAAAGCTAGTGAGGGAGATAAGTGTTTCCAGTTTCAGAGGTTTTTGTAGTTTGTTCCAGTCATTGGCAGCAGAGAACTGGAAGGAGAGGCGGCCAAAGGAGGAATTGGCTTTGGGGATGACCAGAGAGATATACCTGCTGGAGCGCGTGCTACAGGTGGGTGCTGCTATGGTGACAAGCGAGCTTAGATAAGGGGGGACTTTACCTAGCAGGGTCTTGTAGATGACCTGGAGCCAGTGGGTTTGGCGACGAGTATGAAGCGAGGGCCAGCCAACGAGAGCGTACAGGTCGCAGTGGTGGGTAGTATATGGGGCTTTGGTGACAAAACGGATGGCACTGTGATAGACTGTATCCAATTTATTGAGTAGGGTATTGGAGGCTATTTTGTAAATGACATCGCCGAAGTCGAGGATCGGTAGGATGGTCAGTTTTACAAGGGTATGTTTGGCAGCATGAGTGAAGGATGCTTTGGTGCGAAATAGGAAGCCAATTCTTGATTTAACTTTGGAATGGAGATGTTTGATGTGAGTCTGGAAGGAGAGTTTACAGTCTAACCAGACACCTAGGTATTTGTAGTTGTCCACATATTCTAAGTCAGAACCGTCCAGAGTAGTGATGCTGGACGGGCGGGCAGGTGCAGGCAGCGATCGGTTGAAGAGCATGCATTTAGTTTTACTTGTATTTAAGAGCAGTTGGAGGCCACGGAAGGAGAGTTGTATGGCATTGAAGCTCGTCTGGAGGGTTGTTAACACAGTGTCCAAAGAAGGGTCAGAAGTATACAGAATGGTGTCATCTGCGTAGAGGTGGATCAGAGACTCACCAGCAGCAAGAACGACATCATTGATGTATACAGAGAAGAGAGTCGGCCCAAGAATTGAACCCTGTGGCACCCCCATAGAGACTGCCAGAGGCACGGACAACAGGCCTTCCGATCTGACACACTGAACTCTATCAGAGAAGTAGTTGGTGAGCCAGGCGAGGCAATCATTTGAGAAACCAAGGCTATTGAGTCTTCCAATGAGGATGTGGTGATTGACAGAGTCGAAAGCCTTGGCCAGGTCAATGAATACGGCTGCATAGTATTGTTTCTTATCGATGGCGGTTAAGATATTGTTTAGGGCCTTGAGCGTGGCTGAGATAATGCCGGGAACTTTAAATAAGTGCCCTGATTTTCCAGAAATCCCGGTTAGAAGTTCCCGGAATAAGCAGGAAATTTGAAATCCTCCAACTGGGATTTCTGGTAAACCAGGGAATTTATTGACATTTCCTGGAATTTTGCAAACCTAATCCTGACCACAACCTTCCAAGCTATAGTTGATGATAGGCGAGATTGCATTCCAATTACCTGATCTTCTGGCAGAGGTTGGTCTTGGGGTTCTTGCATAATTTGCACTCACCACACTGTGGCATATATAATGGGATGACGTTGTCACCTTGGGAGAGAAAATAGACTTTCAGTAAACATCTGATTCAACATAATCAAGTCATTGCATTATTTGATTCTGGCGTGTTTGTACTGGACGGGAACAAGTATGTTCCCCTGTGGGTCGTCGGGACAGGAAAACACTGTTTTAGGGGGAATACATTTGCTTATATTTACAGTCCTTCACCTGGCTTGAACTTGGTGACTCCCTGGCCCACGCTCTCAATTGTCCCGGCGCCCTCATGACCCAGGATGACAGGGAAGAGTCCCTCAGGGTTGCTGCCGCGCAGAGTGTAGGCATCCGTTTGACACACCCCCGTCGCAAAGACCTGAAACGCACAACATTTCCATTAGGTTCTCTCATTCAATACAACCAGTAAGCTATGAAGCATGTGTTGCCAACTAGCCTAAAACATCCCAAATGGTTCAACCAAGTCCCAACCCTCTAGGACTATTCCTTTAATACCAACTACTGCACCTGCTATGTTGATAATATAAACTATCACAAGGTTGATTCTCAATGGTGCAAGACAGACAGCTAGCTAGTATAATAGAGGAACGTAGTAACATTCTTAGAATAACAACATTTTCTAAACACTGGACAAGATCGGCCCTGTTGAACACATTCCAAAGATGGCTTCCTCACAGCTGGCCCACTAAATCCATTTGGGCGGGGATACAGGAAAACACTTGATGCTCCCCACAGTATTCCATCAGCTGAACAGTTCATCCCTGCCGAAAAGCAGCCTGCCTCAAACAGTATGTCCTTTTGTTTTACAGAGCAAAAGAGCTCACATACATATTATTCTAGGGGGAAGATATATTGAATCACACATACAAACCAAAGATACTGCACACAAAACAAAGGTCTGCTGCAGGCTGGAGTTGTTTGTTATGTTGTTGCTGGAATTGTCATGTGAGCGCAAATACAATACAGGAGCATTTGTCTGAGACATTTTTGTCATAGGGAAGGGGCCGTTACCTTGATGCGCACTTCGTGGACCTTCGGTGGGGCCACCTCCACCTCCTCAATGGACAAGGGTTTCCCAGCCTCCCATGCTACAGCTGCCTTGCACTTAATCACCTGGAAGATAGAGAACCGCAATGTGTCAACTGTCCATTTCATACACAGAAAATACGATTTTGAAGATTGATTGTGGTGTCTGTCTGTGGTGAGTGCAGTTGGAGAGGAGAGTGCTGGTTAGTGATTACATATTTAATGTGCACCTGGCCTCCTTACAGTTGGAAGGAATTTGATCTGTAGTCTCGCTACTACAGCCAGTTTAATCTATTACCTACATACCTTAGGATCAACTCCTTTGCCAATGATTGGGTAAAAGATCAGAATTGGGCTGCCTGTGTAAGGTATTCTGGAGAGGACTGGTTCAGACAAGAGAACTTGAAACAGCAAGGAACCATGATCCTAACTAATATTACTGTACTGTGAGGCCAATGTACAATAATTTAAAAAAAACGAAATATGCAACAATTTCAAAGATTTTACTGAGTTACAAATCATTTAAGGAAATCAGTCCATTTAAATAAATACATTTGGCCCTAATCCAGGGCTGTCCAACCCTGTTCCTGGAGCGCTACCCTCCTGTAGGTTTTCACTCCAACCCCAGTTGTAACTAACCTGATTCAGCTTATATACCAGCTAATTATTAGAATCAGGTGCGCTAGATGAGGGTTGGAGTGAAAACCTACAGGATGGTAGCTCTCCAGGAACAGGGTTGGACAGCCCTGTCTATCCTATGGATTTCACATGACTGGGAATACTGTTGCATCTGTTGATAAAAGATAGCTTAAAAAAAACCAGTCAGTATCTGGTGTGACCACCATTTGCCTCATGCAGCACAACACATCTCCTTCGCATAGTTGACCAGGCCTGTGGAATGTTATGTTTCACTATATTGGATCACTCCAATATATCGTTATCACTCCGCGGCGGAGGGATACGTCCGAGGCGAAGATTTACAGATTTACTCCCGTGTACACCTGTGTCACGGCTGGGGTCCGCCCCTATATATCAACCCCATGGCCACGACACATGTTCTTTTTCATTTTCTCGGCAGACGTCTGTATGGTTTAAGGTACAAACTTTCTGAAGTTCGCTTGGTAAGTCACTGGTAAGTGTAATATCTTGCGTGGAAGTATACTCACTGGCTGTTTACAGACTGGCCTGCCCCTCGAGTGCTCCACTTGCTGCTCACGGTTGATCTGTATCTTCCGCCGTGGTTTGTCATACTTGTGTTTCGTTTGCGTTACACTACGACTCCGTGTGCATCCATTAGTATGGTGGCTTTTGCTGCCACAAACTGTAATTTACTCTTTTTGCCAACTGGCTTCTTCTATGTGTGTGCTGTGAACTGATTTTACATCAAAGCAGAGGCTCTCTCACTGGATCGTGGACATGATTACGACAGCATACCGCCTGGTTGGCCGGTTCTCGGATCTGTGTTGGCACATTCAACACGAGGTGTGGCTGCGTCCTGGGCTCTGCTGAGAGGAGTGCCCCACGCTGATATCAGTGCTGCGGCCAGCTGGACTTCCTTTTGCACCTTTGCTAGGTACTATCGGGTAAATATGGCACTTCCCTCCGTGTTTGGTTCAGCGGTCCTGGGCATCACCTGTGTCTTGGTCCTGGGCGGCCCCTGCATCTTGGTCCAGCCGCTAGCTAGCCAGATCCCTCTAGCACCAACTAAATCCGGTACGGGTATACCAATATATTGGAGTGATCCAATATAGTAACGAAGGTTACATATGTAACCATGGTTATGTGAGCTATATGGCCACTCCAATCCTCTACGGTGCTAGATGCGCCTCAAAAATGATGTAGAGAACGTGTGTCGCGGCCATGTGGTCTATATATAAGGGCGTACCCCAGCCGTGACACAGGTGTACATGGGAGTAAATCTGTAAATCCTCACCTCGGATGTATCCTTCTGCAGCGGAGTGATACCAATATATTGGAGTGATCCATATAGCTCACATAACCGTGGTTACGTACGTAACCTTCATGTCCCACTCCACTTCAATGGCTGTGCGATGTTGCTGAATATTGGCGGGAACTGGAACACGCTGTCGTGCACGTAGATCCAGAGCATCCCAAACATGCTCAATAGGTGACATGTCTGGTGCGTATGCAGGGCATGGAAGAACTGGGATATGTTAAATTTCCAGGAATTGTGTACAGATCCATGCAACATGGGGCCATGCATTATCATGCTGAAACATGAGGTGATGGCGGCGGATGAATGGCACAACAATGGGCCTCAGGATCTCGTCACGGTATTTCTTTGCATTGAAATTGCCGTCAATAAAATGCAGTTGTGTTCATTGTGCATAGCTTATGCCTGCCCATACCATAACCCCACCTCCACTATGGGGTACTCTGTTCACAACGCTGACATCAGCAAACCGTTCACCCACACGTTAGGTTTAGATTTGATCCATATAATGTATTCTCCACTCTTTCCTTATGCTCACAAAGTCAGAAATTGTAGCTTGTATATCAGATTTCCTGAATCTGCAGCCTATTTGACAGCTTTCGTTTTAGCTACTTAGTAAAGACACATTGAACGCACTATAGGAGGCATTCATTCATTTAAATCCCACGAGACCTCTCATTACATATCAATGATTTTAGCTTGCTAATTATTCTCTATTGAGCCAGTAAAAATGGAACATACTACAGTCAATACACTGCTTCCTAGTATCGCTTTCTTGCTGGCTAGACGTGCAACTTCTATGGTGAAGTCACTGTCCACAAAATCTAACTTTGTGAAAATACACGCTTTGATGTCATTTCAACTACAGAATTGATGTAAACACTGCACAATTTGACCAATGCGCAATGTTGAGTAGTAACTTAGTATTTTTAAGAAGTAGCCTACTTCGAACTTACTTTTCCAGCTGTTACCATGTTCATTCTTCAGCACGAGAGAAAGGATGATGTGCAGTTCTCAAACAAATCATTCTTCTTATTAACGATTCTTTTTACCTACTGAGTCATGTTCCCTTTTATGAGTAACTAATTCATTTTTATGGGGGGTGATAAGGGCCATAATTAATCCTTGTGAAGCTACTGATACCTCTCAGGGTCTTCCTAGTAGAGGTCGACCGATTAATCGGAATGGCCGATTAATTAGGGCCGATTTCAAGTTTTCATAACAATCTGTAATCGGTATTTTTGGCCACCGATTTGCCTATTTAAAAAAAATATGTACACCTTTATTTAACAAGGCAAGTCAGATTAAGAACACATTCTTATTTTCAATGACGGCCTAGGAACGAGGGTTAACTGCCTTGTTCAGGGGGGATTCGGGGATTCGTTTTTGCAACCTTCCAGTTACTGGTCCAACGCTCTAACCACCTGCCTTACATTGCACTCCACGATGAGCCTGCATGGCAGGCTGACTACCTGTTACGCGAGGGCAGCAAGAAGCCAAGCCAAGGTAAGTTGCTAGCTAGCACTAAACTTATATTATAAAAAACTATCAATCTTAACATAATCACTAGTTAACTACACATGGTTGATGATATTACTAGTTTATCTAACGTGTCCTGCGTTGTATAATCGATGCGGTGCCTGTTAATTTATCATTGAATCATAGCCTACTTCGCCAAACGGGCGTTGATTTAACAAGCACATTTGCGAAAAAAGCACTGTCGTTGCACCAATGTACCTAACCATAAACATCAATGCCTTTCTTTAAAATCAATAAACAAGTATATATTTTTAAACCTGCATATTTACTTAATATTGTCTGCTAACATGAAATTGTGTCACATCTCTAGCATTCATTGCACGCAGAGTCAGGCTATATGCAACAGGTTGGGCCACCTGGCACGTTGCGAACTAATTTGCCAGAATTTTACGTAATTATGACATAACATTGAAGGTTGGACAATGTAACAGGAATATTTAGACTTAGGGATGCCACCCGTTAGATAAAATACGGAACGGTTCCGTATTTCACTGACAGGAAAAACGTTTTGTTTTCGAGATGATAGTTTCCGGATTCGACCATATTAATGACCTAAGGCTCGTATTTCTGTGTGTTATTATGTTATAATTAAGTCTATGATTTGATAGAGCACTCTGACTGAGCGGTGGTAGGCAGCAGCAGGCTCGTAAGCATTCATTCAAAACAGCACTTTCGTGCGTTTTGCCAGCAGCCCATCGCAATGCATTGCGCTGTTTATGACTTCAAGCCTTTCAACTCCCGAGATTAGGCTGGTGTAACCGATGTGAAATGGCTAGCTAGTTAGCCGGGTGCGCGCTAATAGCATTTCAAACGTCACTCGCTCTGAGACTTGGAGTAGTGCTTTCCCTTGCTCTGCATGGGTAACGCTGCTTCGAGGGTGGCTGTTGTCGATGTGTTCCTGGTTCAAGCCCAGGTAGGAGCGAGGAGAGGGACGGAAGCTATACTGTTACACTGGCAATACTAAAGTGCCTATAAGAACATCCAATAGTCAAAGGTATATGAAATACAAATCGTATAGAGAGAAATAGTCCTATAATTCCTATAATAATCCTGTTAGGGACAGACGTTCCGCTAGCGGAACGCCTCACCAATATCCAATGGTAGAGCATGGCGCGAAATACAAATACCTTAAAAATGCTATAATTTCAATTTCTCAAACATATGACTATTTTACACCATTTTAAAGACAAGACTCTCGTTAATCTACCCACATTGTCTGATTTCAAAAAGGCTTTACAGCGAAAGCAAAACATTAGATTATGTCAAGAGAGTACCCTGCCAAAAAATAATCACACAGCCATTTCAAAGCAAGCATATGTCACAAAAACCAAAACCACAGCTAAATGCAGCACTAACCTATGATGATCTTCATCAGACGACACTCCTTGGACATTATGTTATACAATACATGCATGTTTTGTTCAATCAAATTCATATTTATATAAAAAAACAGCTTTTTACATTAGCATGTGATGTTCAGAACTAGCATACCCACCGCAAACTTCCGGTGAATTTACTAAATTACTCACGATAAACGTTTACAAAAAACAGAAATTATTTTAAGAATTATAGATACAGAACTCCTTTATGCAATCGCGGTGTCAGATTTTAAAATAGCTTTTGAACGAAAGCACATTTTGCAATATTCTGAGTAGATAGCTCGGCCATCACAGGCTAGCTAATTTGACACCCACCAAGTTTGGTGCTCACTAATCTCAGAATTACTATAAGAAAAAATGGATTACCTTTCCTGTTCTTCGTCAGAATGCACTCCCAGGACTTCTACTTCAACAACAAATGCTGTTTTGGTTCGAAATAATCCATAGTTATATTGAAATAGCTCCGTTTTGTTCGTGCGTTGAGGTCACTATCCGAAGGGTGATGCGCGGGCGCATTTCGTTACATTTTTTTTTTTAAGATTCCATTACCGTACTTCGAAGCATGTCAAACATTGTTTAAAATCAATTTTTATGCTATTTTTCTTGTAAAATAGCGATAATATTCCAACCGGGCGACGTTATATTCATTCATTGACTGAAAGAAAAACATGGAGTCGTCTCGTGCACGCGCACTCCAGTGTCATTGTTCCCTGCCTGACCACTCACAAAAACTCCTGCTGTTTTTCGCCCAGAGACTGCAGAGATGTCATTCCACTTTCTGGCGCCTTCTGAGAGCCAATGGAAGCCTTAGAAAATGTCACGTTACAGCAGAGATGCTGTATTTTTGATAGTGATGCCCTAAAAGGAGAACAAATTGTCAGACAGGGCACTTCCTGTATGGAATCTTCTCAGGTTTTTGCCTGCCATATGAGTTCTGTTATACTCACAGACACCATTCAAACAGTTTTAGAAACTTTAGCGTGTTTTCTATCCAAATCTACTAATAATATGCATATCCTAGTTTCTGCGCAGGAGTAGTAACTAGATTAAATCGGGTACGTTTTTTATCCGGCCGTGAAAATACTGACCCCTATCCCAAACAGGATAACTAAAACCTAAAACTTCTTACCTGGGAATATTGAAGACTCATGTTAAAAGGAACAACCAGCTTTCATATGTTCTCATGTTCTGAGCAAGGAAATAAAACGTTAGCTTTTTTACATGGCACATATTGCACTTTTACTTTCTTCTCCAACACTTTGTTTTTGCATTATTTAAACCAAATTGAACATGTTTCATTATTTATTTGAGGCTAAATTGATTTTATTGATGTATTATATTAAGTTAAAATAGGTGTTCATTCAGTATTGTTGTAACTGTCATTATTACAAATAAGAAAATGGGGGGGGGGGGGGGGATCGGCCGATTTAATCGGTATCGGCTTTTTTGGTCCTCCAATATTCGATATCGGTATCGGCGTTGAAAAATCATAATCGGTCGACCTCTACTTCCTAGCTAGGTCTTCCTAGCACTATAAAATACCGCCTGTCACATCCTGACCAGTAAAGGGGTTATTTGTTATTGTAGTTTGGTCAGGATGTGGCAGGGGGTGTTTGTTTTATGTGGTTCGGAGTTTGTTGGGATATGTAATTATGTAAGAGGGGTGTTTGTTTTGTGTTACCGTGGTTTTGGGGTATTGTTCTATGTTTTGTATTTCTATGGTTTTTCTATGTTGTATATTTCTTTGTTGGCCTGGTATGGCTCTCAATCAGGAACAGCTGTACATCGTTGTTGCTGATTGGGAGTCATACTTAGGTTGCCCATTTTTCACCTGTCTTTTGTGGGAAGTTGTTTTTGCATAGCTGTGTTTAGCCTGCAAGACTGTTTGTCGTTCGTTCGTTTTCTTGTTTGTGTTTCGTGTCTCAATAAAAGTAAATATGAGCACTCAACCCACTGCGCCTTGGTCTACTACATACGACGACTGTTACAGAACTTCTCACCACCAACGGACCAAGCAGCGGGCCCAGGAGGAGCAAGAATCCTGGGCCAGGGAGAGAAGGGAGTGGAGGACATCTTGGACATGGGAGGAGGTAATGGCAGGGGACAAGGCCCTGCCATGGAAACAGGTGGAGACAGTGAGGGAGGAACGGCGAAAGTGGAGCGAAGAGCAGGCCCAACGAAGGAAGCATGAGAGGCACCCCCAAACCTCCAACATTTTTTGGGGGGGGGCACACGGGTAGTTTGGCTGGGCCAAGGGTGAGCCCTAAGCCAACTCCCCGTAATTATTATGAGGAGCATATGGAGTGGAGAGCGCTGGAGTATGCAGAAGTGCGCACGATCTCGCCCATGCGCACGCACAGTCCGGTGCGAGCGATCCCAGCCCCTCGCAAGTGCCGTGCTAGAGTGGGCATCCAGCCTGGAAGGAGGATGCCTGCGCAGCGCATCTGGCCACCGGTGCGCCTCCTAGGCCCAGGCTACCCTACGCCTGCTCTACGCACGGCAACCATCAGGCCTCTGCACAGCCCAGTTCGCCCTGTGCCAGCACTCCGCTCGTGCAGGGCTGCTATTACCATCCAGCCAGGACGGGTTGTGCAGGAGGTGCGCTCCAGACCTCCAGTGCTTACCCATGGCCCGGTGTATCCAGTTCCCGCTCTCGCACTAGCCCTGAGGTGTGTGTCTCCAGTCTGGCGTGTCCAAAGCCAACACCACGCACCAGGCCTCCAGTGCGTCAGCCCAGTCTAGTACGTCCTGTTCCCACTCCTCGCACTAGCCTTGGGGTGCATGTCACCAGTCTGGTACCTCCACTACCAGCCCCACGCACCAGGCCTCCAGTGCGTCAGCCCAGTCCAGCTCGTCCTGCTCCTCGCACTAGCCCTGTGGTGCGTGTCCTTAGTCTGGCCTAAGCCAGCCCCACGCATCAGGCCTTCAGTGCGCAGTCCCCGTCCAGAGCTTCCGACGACAGTGACTCGTCCAGAGCTTCCGGCTACAGTGCCTCGTCCAGAGCGTCCGACGACAGTGCCCTGTCCAGAGTGTCCGACGACAGTGCCCCGTCCAGAGTGTCCGACGACAGTGCCCCGTCCAGAGTGTCCGGCGACAGTGCCCCGTCCAGAGTGTCCGGCGACAGTGCCCCGTCCAGAGTGTCCGGCGACAGTGCCCCATCCAGAGTGTCCGGCGACAGTGCCCAGTCCAGAGCTTCCGGTGACAGTGCCCCGTAGAGAGACGGCCCACAGTCCGGAGCCAGCAGAGACGGCCCACAGTCCGGAGCCGAGAGAGACGGCCCACAGACCGGAGCCGAGAGAGACGGCCCACAGACCGGAGCCGAGAGAGACGGCCCACGGTCCGGAGCCGAGAGAGACGGCCCACGGTCCGGAGCCGAGAGAGACGGCCCACAGTCCGGAGCCGAGAGAGACGGCCCAAAGTCCGGAGCCGAGAGAGACGGCCCTCAGTCCGGAATCGGCGCGGCGAGAGTCGCCCTACAGTCCGGAATCGGCGCGGCGAGAGTCGCCCTACAGTCCGGAATCGGCGCAGCCAGAGTCGCCCTACAGTCCGGAATCAGCGATTCCGCAAGACTGTTTGTCTGCAAGACTGTTTGTCATTCGTTCGTTTTCTTGTTTTTGTTTCGTGTCTCAATAAAAGTATATATGAGCACTCAACCCGCTGCGCCTTGGTCTACTACATACGACGACCGTTACACCGCCATGAATTAACATGGACTGTCAATGGAGAGGAGTTTTGTTCGAATACCCATACTAACATACTGTATACTACATACTTAATGCGTATATACTATTAGTTAATTTTAGTATGCTGTAAACAAACAGTATTCTTTCAGTTGAGCATACTAGCGATTGCCTGTCTATCAGAAGTTGATGCTGTTGCTATGCAACCTCTTGTTAGCATAAGAAATTACTAGCTAGACGTTTTACAACTTAGGGTGTGTTATTAAATTCAATCTGCAGTGCCAGTGTGCGCTCAGAGTGCACTCTGGGCGTTTGTAACTTCAGAGTTTTTAGCTCTCTGAGAGCTAAAAACTATCTTTAAATGGGATATAATAGTTGTATGTTTGAGAAATTTGAAGTATGAGATTTTTGTTGTTTGAATTTTCCGCCCTGCTATTTCACTGGCTGTTGAATAGTGTCCCACATGTCCCAGAGAGGTTAACATACCGGCACATGTGTCATACGTTTCGTCTTCTGATGACGAGTAAGAAATATCGGACCAATACGCAGCGTGGTAAGTGTCCATACTTACATTTTTATTCATATGTGAACACTGAAACAAAACAAGAAAACGCACGACAGTCCTGTAAAGTCACCTTGACTATACCTGGAACAATCACCCACAAACACAAGAGAAAATAAACCCATATAAATATGGCCTCAAATTAGAAGCAACGACAACCAGCTGCTTCTAATTGGAGGTCGTTCCCAAAACTAACATAGAAATACAAATACTAGAAATATGAACATAGAAATACAAAACATAGAACAATACCCAAAAAACCTTGACAACACAAAACAAACACACCCCTGCCACGTCCTGACCAAACTACATTAACAAATAACCCCTTTTACTGGTCAGAACGTGACAACATGCTGCTGTAATGATAGGCTATGCGGTTCGTAAGGATAGCGTAGCTAACAAATCGTCAGCCATCATACCGTGTAAGGTAACTTATTTGAAAAATCATTACTTTAATACATTGCTCAACATTTTCTTAACATTTGTTATAATCAGTTAAAGCAATGGAGTTGTATCCTCTTCTGCTGCATATTTTCCGCCATTTTCTTCAAATTTGAAAATGTTGTGAAGCCACATCCATTTTCGTAATAATTGTATTATGGGCCCTAAAAGCGACATCCGGGAACTTGTGGCATACTAACTATATCCATACTATAACCAATAAGCATACTATATACCGAATTTACATCACAAATAGTACGGTTAGTATGAGTATTCGAACACAGCTTTGTCACGTGACACGTACACGTCATGTAGACGACATGTCAGTTTGCTTGTAAGTTCATTATGAATGATCTTACCATCAACACCTTAAAAACGTCTACATGTGTTACGCGTCACCTGTTAGTTTGTCTGTTTAGTTTATTATTAAAGATCTCACCATGAACGCCTTACAAAAGTCTACATGTACATGATTTTGTAAAAAATAGTTTTAATTTCCAGAGTAATCAAATCAATTTCATTTGTCGATTTAGCTAAAATAGACATATCACCTCAATACAAAAATGATTAGGCTAGTTGATATCACAGCCATCCACCATTACTGTGTAGATATGCCTATTGTTTACATCAACAAAGAAGCCCTTGTGTCTATATTGGAGGTAGCCATATTCAGAAAGACGAGGTAGCCTAGGTCTCTAGTGGTGCATTCAAAAGAACTCGGCAATCTCTGACTTCCATCTTCAGTGCGTTCAAGACAACTGGGAACTCAAACAAACGAGCTAAGACTGGGAAAATAGTTTGAACGGTCATCCAACTCGGAATTACAATTCAGAAACTCAGGCGTCTTTCTCTGACCTGAAAATCACTAATGTCATGATTTGGACCTCGTTTTTTCCCCCCAGGGTTCCCAGTTTAACAGACACAATCACTGTCACCATGCAATCCATAGGCTATATGTTTCTGTTAAAAGCAGGGCTTGAATTGAAGGGCTATGTGAGAATATAGACCTAACCCTTGTTATAGAGACGGGCAAAAAGCATATGCTACCCCTTGTTTGCTTAGCCTAAGAAAAAACAATGGTCCAGATTATGTAAAACAATCTAGGCTATAACAAGATTTACTCCCCGATTATTTCCACAATCTACTAGCCTATCGAAGGTCCTGCTCAGCCTCAACATGGTTTCTTGGTAGACCTATAGGCCTATGAAAACATACACTTTTAATTGAAAAGCAAGTGTCACTATTACAGGAAATTATGGTTTAATTAAGTGTAGAATATTAGTGGAAGGCTATGCCAATAGCAAAAATATAGAATCGGTATGGGCTATCCATAGACCAAAAAGTTTAACAGATAAACACTTTATTATTCAGGATAATCACATTGAATCCGTCTATTCATTTCAGTGCAGTTTCATTCTTCTGCCTAACTGTAATCTAAACAGAACCGAAAACACCACAGCCTGTTTTGATGACAGATCATGAAAAAGCCTGAACATTCCAGCTATATTTGTCATACACATGAAGGCCTATATTGACAAACAATAGATTGACTAGGATCCTTTGACTTTTCCCCACGTTATATTTGTTCACAAGTAAGTTTTTAATGTTTTCCTATTAATTTGCATAGGCTAACCATTGCAATTTTAATGATCTTTACTATCATCTGCTTTTTATGAATAAACAGGCAACGGTTAAAACAAAATGGGTTAAGTGCCTTGCTCAAGGGCACATCGACAGTTTTTTCACCTAGTTGGCTCAGGGAAGAGAAGCAGCGTCCTTCCGGTTACTGGCCCAACCATCTTAACCGCTAGGCTACCTGCCGCCCTATGACAAAATTATTTGTTTTTAAACATAACAAACATGAAGATGGATTCAAGAGGTTAACCTACAAAGCATTACATGGGCTTGCTCCTACCTATCTTTCCGATTTGGTCCTGCCGTACATACCTACACGTACGCTACGGTCACAAGACGCGGGCCTCCTAATTGTTCCTAGAATTTATAAGCAAACAGCTGGAGGCAGGGCTTTCTCCTATAGAGCTCCATTTTTATGGAATAGTCTGCCTACCCATGTGAGAGACGTAGACTCAGTCTCAACCTTTAAGTCTTTATTGAAGACATATCTCTTCAGTCCTATGATTAAGTGTAGTCTGGCCCAGGGGTGTGAAAGTGAACGGAAAGGCTGGAGCAACGATCCGCCCTTGCTGTCTCTGCCTGGCCGGTTTCCCCTCTCTCCACTGGGATTCTCTGCCTCTACCCCTATTACAGGGGCTGAGTCACCAGCTTACTGGTGTTCTTCCATGCCGTCCCTGGGAGGGGTGTGTCACTTGAGTGGGTTGAGTTACTGACGTGGTCTTCCTGTCTGGGTTGGCACCCCCCCTTGGGTTGTGCCGTGGCGGAGATCTTTGTGGGGTATACTCGGCCTTGTCTCGGGATGGTAAGTTGGTGGTCGGAGATATCCCTCCAGTGGTGTGGGGGCTGTGCTTTGGCAAAGTGGGTGGGGTTATATCCTACCTGTTTGGCCCTGTCCGGGGGTTTCATCGGATGGGGCCACAGTGTCTCCTGACCCCTCCTGTCTCAGCCTCCAGTATTTATGCTGCAGTAGTTTATGTGTCGGGGGGCTAGGGTCAGTCTGTCACATCTGGAGTATTTCTCTTGTCTTTTCCGGTGTCCTGTGTGAATTTAAATATGCTCTCTAATTCTCTCTTTCTCTCTTTCTTTCTTTCTCTCTCTCGGAGGACCTGAGCCCTAGGACCATGCCTCAGGACTACCTGGCTTGATGACTCCTTGCTGTCCCCAGTTCACCTGGCCGTGCTGCTGCTCCAGTTCCAACTGTTCTGCCTGCGGCTATGGAACCCTGACCTGTTCACCGGATGTGCTACCTGTCCCAGACCTGCTGTCCCAGAGCTGCTGGAACCCTGATCTGTTCACCGGACGTGCTACCTGTCCCAGACCTGCTGTTTTCAACTCTCTAGAGACAGCAGGAGCGGTAGAGATACTCTCGAAGATCGGCTATGAAAAAGCCAACTGACACTTACTCTTGTGTTACTGACTTGTTGCACCCTCGACAACTACTATGATTATTATTATTTGACCATGCTGGTCATTTATGAACATTTGAACACCTTGGCCACGTGCTGTTATAATCTCCACCCGACACAGCCAGAAGAGGACTGGCCACCCCTCATAGCCTGGTTCCTTTCTAGGTTTCTTCGTAGGTTTTGGCCGTTCTAGGGAGTTTTTCCTAGCCACCGTGCTTCTACACCTGCATTGCTTGCTGTTTGCGGTTTTAGGCTGGGTTTCTGTACAGCACTTTGAGATATCAGCCGATGTAAGAAGGGCTATATAAATAAAATTGATTTGATTTGTTAACGGCATCAAATCAAATCAAATTTTATTAGCCACATGTGCCGAATACAACAGGAGTAGTAGACCTTACAGTGAAATGCTTACTTACGAGCCCCTAACCAACAGTGCAGTTTAAAAAAAATATGGATAAGAATAAGAGATAAAAGTAACAAGTAATTAAAGAGCAGCAGTAAGAAATAACAATATATACAGGGGGGTGTACAGAGAGTTATTAAAGTGACTGCATAGATGACAATAGAGTGGCAGTGGTGTGGAGAGGAGGGGGGGGGGCAATGCAGTCTGAGTAGACATTTGACTAGATGTTCAGAAGTCTTATGGCTTGGGGGTAGAAGCTGTTTAGAAGTACTGTAATTCTCTTTTTACAACTGGCCCAGCACTCTTAACCACAAGGCTACCTGCCGCCTATACACTGGCTTGTCTGGCTAGCATGTTTTCATTTTAAGCTGGCCTTCCCTTATCTACACTGAAATAACATTATTTCAGTAGTCCGCTATGATAAAAAAAAATGTATAGCTCATTAGTACATCCTTGTGGTTGAATATATCTATTGTAGGTCCTAGGATACAACAATGAATAATGTTGAACTAACAAATGCCATCAAGGGATACCTTACAATTTACAATAATGAACACCTTGTGAAACAGCTGTGAAACCAACCTGGCAATATTTAAGATTTAAATATATAAACTTATATATATTTTTTTTTGGTATAGGTGTGTCAATTTACTTTCACAGATTTTCTGTACACTCAAATCGAATCAAATTGTATTGCTCACATACACATGGTTAGCAGATGTTAATGCGAGTGTAGCGAAATACTTATGCTTCTAGTTCCGACAGTGCAGTAATATCTAACGAGTAATCTACCTTATACACACAAGTGTAAAAAGATGAATAAGAATATGTAATATCTAATGAGTAAACTACCTTATACACACAAGTGTAAAAAGATGAATAAGAATATGTACATATAAATATATGGATGAGCGACGGTCGTGCGGTATAGGCAAGATGCAGTAGATGGTATAGAGTACAGTATATACATATGAGATGAGTAATGTAGGGTATGTAATCATTATATAAAGTGGCATTATTTAAAGTGACTAGTGATACATTTATTACATCCAATTATTAAAGTGGCTAGAGATTTGAGTCAGTATGTTGGCAGCAGCCACTCAATGTTAGTGATGGCTGTTTAACAGTCTGATGGCCTTGAGATAGAAGCTGTTTTTCAGTCTCTCGGGTCCCAGCTTTGATGCACCTGTACTGACCTCGCCTTCTGGATGATAGCGGGGTGAACAGGCAGTGGCTCAGGTGGTTGTTGTCCTTGATCTTTTTGGCCTTCCTGTAACATCGGGTGATGTAGGTGTCCTGGAGGGCAGGTAGTTTGCCACCGGTGATGTGTTGGGCAGACCTCACTACCCTCTGGAGAGCCTTACGGTTGTGGGCGGAGCAGTTGCCGTACCAGGTGGTGATACTGCCTGACAGGACGCTCTTGATTGTGCATCTGTAAAAGTTTGTCAGGGTTTTGGGTGACAAGCCAAATTTCTTCAGCCTCCTGAGGTTGAAGAGGCACTGTTGCGTCTTCTTCACCACTCTGTCTGTGTGGGTGGATCATTTCAGTTTGTCCGTGATGTGTACGCCGTGGAACTTAAAACCTTCCACCTTCTCCACTATTGTCCCGTCGATGTGGATTGGGGGGTGCTCCCTCTGCTGTTTCCTGAAGTCCACGATCATCTCCTTTGTTTTGTTGACATTGAGTGAGAGGTTATTTTCCTGACACCACAGTCCGAGGGCCCTCACCTCCTCCCTGCAGGCCGTCTCGTCGTTGTTGGTAATCAAGCCTACCACTGTAGTGTCGTCTGCAAACTTAATGACTGAGTTGTAGGCGTGCATGGCCACGCAGTCATGGGTGAACAGGGAGTACAGGACAGGGCTAAGAACACACCCATGGGGGGCTCCAGTGTTGCATATCAGCGGGGTGGCGATGTTGTTTCCTACCCTCACCATCTGGGAGTGGCCTGTCAGAAAGTCCAGGACCCAGTTGCATAGGGTGGGGTCGAGATCCAGGGTCTCGAGCTTAATGATGAGTTTGGAGGGTACTATGGTGTTAAATGCTGAGCTGTAGTCAATGAACAGCATTCTTACATAGGCATTCCTCTTGTCTAGATGGGTTAGGGCAGTGTGCAGTGTGATTGTGATTGTGTCGTCTGTGGACCTATTGGGGTGGTAGGCAAATTGGAGTGGATCTAGGGTATCAGGTAGGGTAAAGGTGGTATGATCCTTGACTAGTCTCTCAAAGCACTTCATGATGACAGAAGTGAGTGCTACAGGGCGATAGTCATTTAGCTCAGTTACCTTAGCTTTCTTGGGTACAGGAACAATGGTGGCCCTCTTGAAGCATGTGGGCACAGCAGACTGGGATAGGGGTTGATTAACTTGTTATGGATAGAGGGCAGTATTTTCACGGCCGGATATAAAAGGTACCTGATTTAATCTGGTTATTACTCCTGCCCAGAAACTAGAATATGCATATAATTAGTAGCTTCGGATAGAAAACACTCCAAAGTTTCTAAAACTGTTTGAATGGTGTCGGTGAGTATAACAGAACTCAAATGGCAGGCCAAAACCTGAGAAGATTCTGTACAGGAAGTACCCTGTCTGACAATTTCTTGGCCTTCTTTGTCATCTCTATCCAAAACAGAGGATCTCTGCTGTAACGTGACACTTTCTAAGGCTCCGATAGGCTCTCAGAAGGCGCCAGAACGTTGAATGATGACTCTGCAGTCTCTGGCTGAAAAACAATAGCGCATTTGGATAGTGGTCGATCTGAGAACAATGAGACGGGCGTGCGCGTGCATGTGAAGAGGCCATTTTCTTATTTCAGTCTTTGAACGAAAACAATGACTCCCGGTCGGAATATTATCGCTATTTTACGAGAAAAATAGAATAAAAAAATATTTTAAACAGCGTTTGACATGCTTCGAAGTACGGTAATGGAATATTTTGAATTTTTTTGTCACGATACGCGTACGCGCGTCACCCTTCGTTACCCTTCGGATAGTGTCTTGAACGCACAAACAAAACGCCGCTATTTGGATATAACTATGGATTATTTGGAACCAAACCAACATTTGTTGTTGAAGTAGAAGTCCTGGGAGTGCATTCTGACGAAGAACAGCAAAGGTAATACAATTTTTCTTATAGTAAATCTGAGTTTGGTGAGTACCAAACTTGGTGGGTATCAAAATAGCTAGCCTGTGATGGCGGGCTATCTACTCAGAATATTGCAAAATGTGCTTTCACCGAAAAGCTATTTTAAAATCGGACACCGCGATTGCATAAAGGAGTTCTGTATCTATAATTCTTAAAATAATTGTTATGTTTTTTGTGAACGTTTATCGTGAGTAATTTAGTAAATTCACCGGAAGTGTTCGGTGGGAATGCTAGTTCTGAACGTCACATGCTAATGTAAAAAGCTGTTTTTTGATATAAATATGTACTTGATTGAACAAAACATGCATGTATTGTATAACATAATGTCCTAGGAGTGTCATCTGATGAAGATCATCAAAGGTTAGTGCTGCATTTAGCTGTGGTTTTGGTTTTTGTGACATTATATGCTAGCTTGAAAAATGGGTGTCTGATTATTTCTGGCTGGGTACTCTCCTGACATAATCTAATGTTTTGCTTTCGTTGTAAAGCCTTTTTGAAATCGGACAGTGTGGTTAGATAAAGGAGAGTCTTGTCTTTAAAATGGTGTAAAATAGTCATATGTTTGAAAAATTGAAGTTTTCGGATTTTCGAGGAGTTTGTATTTCGCGCCACGCCCTATCATTGGATATTGGAGCGGTGTTCCGCTAGCGGAACGTCTAGATGTAAGAGGTTAAATATGTCCGTAAACACACCAGTCGGCTGGTCTGCACATGCTTTGAGGACGTGGCTAGGGATGCCGTCTGAGCCAGCAGCCTTGCGAGGGTTAACACATTTAAATGTTTTACTCATGTTGGCCACGGTGAAGGAGAGCCCACACGTTTTGGTAGCAGGCCTTGTCAGTGGCATTGTATTGTCCTCAAAGCAAGCAAAGATGTTGTTTAATTTGTCTGGGAGCAGGACTTTGGTGTCTGCGACGGGGCTGGTTTTCTTTTTGTAATCCGTGATTGACTGTAGACCCAGCCACATATGTCTCGTGTTTGAGCCGTTGAATTGCGACTCTACTTTGTCTCTATACTGACGCTTAGCTTGTTTGATTGCCTTGTGGAGGGAATAGCTACACTGTTTGTATTCGGTCATGTTTCCGGTCGCCTTCCCATCATTAAAAGCAGTGGTTCGTGCTTTCAGTTTTGCATGAATGCTGCCATCAATCCATGGTTTCTGGTAAGGGAAGGTTTTAATAGTCACCGTGGGTACAACATCGCCGATGCACTTGCTAATAAACTCGCTCACCGAGTCAGCGTATACATCAATGTTGTTGTCTGAGGCTATCCGGAACATATCGCTGTCCACGTGATTGAAGCAATCTTGAAGTGTGGAATCCGATTGGTCAGACCAGCGTTGAACAGACCTGAGCATGGGCGTTTCCTGTCTTAGTTTCTGTCTATAGGCTGGGAGCAACAAAATGGAGTCGTGGTCAGATTTGTCGAAGGCAGGGCGGGGGAGGGCTTTGTATGCGTTGCGGAAGTTAGAGTAGCAATGGTCCAGAATGCTGCCAGCTCGAGTCACGCATTCAATATGCTGATCAAATTTAGGGAGCCTTGTTTTCAGATTAGCTTTGTTAAAATCTCCAGCTACAATAAATGCAGCCTCAGGATATATGGTTTCCAGTTTACATAGAGTCCAGTGAAGTGTCACATCCTGACCAGCAGATGGAGCTGGTGTAGTAGTTTGGGGGTCAGGACGTGGCAGTCTTGTGTGTGTCTTGTGACTCCTGATCAGGAACAGCTGGGAATCGTTGTTCCTGATTGGGAGTCATATATGTAAGAGTTGTTTGTCACTGGGGTTGTGGGGAATTGTTTGTGTGCACTGCGTTGGTTTGAGCCTGCCAAACTGTTACCATTGTAAGTACTGTTTATTGTTTTGGTTTATTGTTTTTCGGTGGATACTTTGCTTGTTTTTTTGTAAATTAAAGAAACATGAGTGTCCACACTTCCGCTGCGCCTTGGTCGTCCTTTCATATCCACGATGGAAACCGTGACAGAATTCCCCACCAACACAGGACCAAGCAGCGGAAGAAGGCTGGCGAGGACTGGGAGAAACGACGGGTAAGGGAGACCGAGAGGCACCCCCAATAATTTTTTAGGGGGGGCACAAGGGCTGTTTAACGGCGTCAGAGCTGCCCGCCAGTCAACAGTCGTCAGAGCTGCCCGCCAGTCAACAGTCGTCGGAGCTGCCTGCCAGTCAACAGTCGTCGGAGCTGCCCGCCAGTCAACAGTCGTCGGAGCTGCCCGCCAGTCAACAGTCGTAGGAGCTGTCCGCCAGTCAACAGTTGTCGGAGCTGCCCGCCAGTCAACAGTCGTCGGAGCTGCCCGCCAGTCAACAGCCGTCGGAGCTGCCCGCCAGTCAACAGTCGTCGGAGCTGCCTGCCAGTCAACAGTCGTCGGAGCTGCCCGCCAGTCAACAGTCGTCGGAGCTGCCCGCCAGTCAACAGTCGCCGGAGTGGCCAGACTGCGCTGAACTGCCGGAGTGGCCAGACTGCGCTGAACTGCCGGAGTGGCCAGACTGCGCTGAACTGCCGGAGTGGCCAGACTGCGCTGAACTGCCGGAGTGGCCAGACTGCGCTGAACTGCCGGAGTGGCCAGACTGCGCTGAACTGCCGGAGTGGCCAGACTGCCTTGAACTGCCGGAGTGGCCAGACTGCGCTGAACTGCCGGAGTGGCCAGACTGCCCTGAACTGCCGGAGTGGCCAGACTGCCCTGAACTGCCGGAGTGGCCAGACTGCCCTGAACTGCCGGAGTGGCCAGACTGCCCTGAACTGCCGGAGTGGCCAGACTGCCCTGAACTGCCGGAGTGGCCAGACTGCCGTGAACTGCCGGAGTGGCCAGACTGCCCTGAACTGCCGGAGTGGCCAGACTGCCGTGAACTGCCGGAGTGGCCAGACTGCCCTGAACTGCCGGACTGGCCAGATTGTCCCGAACTGCCAGACTGTCCCGAGTTGCCAGACTGCCCAGACTGTCCCGAGTTGCCGGACTGCCCAGACTGTCCCGAGCTGCCGGACTGCCCAGACTGTCCCGAGCTGCCGGACTGCCCAGACTGTCCCGAGCTGCCGGACTGCCCAGACTGTCCCGAGCTGCCGGACTGCCCAGACTGTCCCGAGCTGCCGGACTGCCCAGACTGTCCCGAGCCGCCGGACTGCCCCGAGCCGCCAGACTGGCCGGACTTCCCCGACTGCCTGGAACGGCCAGAACCTGAGCCGCCTCCAGGATAGGTGGGTTGGGGAGGGAGGGTGTAGCACAGTGCCGTCGTTGATGGCAGCCACCCTCCCTTCCCTCCCTTATTGTTTAGGGTTAGTGTTTATGGGTTTTGTTGGGGATTTTGTTTGTTGGTGTTAGGTGCATTCCGGGGTCTGCACCTTGAGGGGGGGGTACTGTCACGTCCTGACCAGCAGATGGAGCTGGTGTAGTAGTTTGGGGGTCAGGACGTGGCAGTCTTGTGTGTGTCTTGTGACTCCTGATCAGGAACAGCTGGGAATCGTTGTTCCTGATTGGGAGTCATATATGTAGGAGTTGTTTGTCACTGGGGGTTGTGGGGAATTGTTTGTGTGCACTGCGTTGGTTTGAGCCTGCCACACTGTTACCATTGTAAGTACTGTTTATTGTTTTGGTTTATTGTTTTTCGGTGGATACTTTGCTTGTTTTTTTGTAAATTAAAGAAACATGAGTGTCCACACTTCCGCTGCGCCTTGGTCGTCCTTTCATATCCACGATGGAAACCGTGACAGAATTCCCCACCAACACAGGACCAAGCAGCGGAAGAAGGCTGGCGAGGACTGGGAGACACGACGGGTAAGGGAGACCGAGAGGCACCCCCAATAATTTTTTAGGGGGGGCACAAGGGCTGTTTGACGGCGTCAGAGCTGCCCGCCAGTCAACAGTCGTCGGAGCTGCCCGCCAGTCAACAGTCGTCGGAGCTGCCCGCCAGTCAACAGTCGTCGGAGCTGCCCGCCAGTCAACAGTCGTCGGAGCTGCCCGCCAGTCAACAGTCGTCGGAGCTGCCCGCCAGTCAACAGTCGTCGGAGCTGCCCGCCAGTCAACAGTCGTAGGAGCTGCCCGCCAGTCAACAGTCGTCGGAGCTGCCCGCCAGTCAACAGTCGTCGGAGCTGCCCGCCAGTCAACAGTCGTCGGAGCTGCCCGCCAGTCAACAGTCGTCGGAGCTGCCCGCCAGTCAACAGTCGTCGGAGCTGCCCGCCAGTCAACAGTCGTCGGAGCTGCCCGCCAGTCAACAGTCGCCGGAGTGGCCAGACTGCGCTGACCTGCCGGAGTGGCCAGACTGCGCTGAACTGCCGGAGTGGCCAGACTGCGCTGAACTGCCGGAGTGGCCAGACTGCGCTGAACTGCCGGAGTGGCCAGACTGCGCTGAACTGCCGGAGTGGCCAGACTGCCTTGAACTGCCGGAGTGGCCAGACTGCGCTGAACTGCCGGAGTGTCCAGACTGCCCTGAACTGCCGGAGTGGCCAGACTGCCCTGAACGCCGGAGTGGCCAGACTGCCCTGAACTGCCGGAGTGGCCAGACTGCCCTGAACTGCCGGAGTGGCCAGACTGCCGTGAACTGCCGGAGTGGCCAGACTGCCCTGAACTGCCGGAGTGGCCAGACTGCCGTGAACTGCCGGAGTGGCCAGACTGCGCTGAACTGCCGGAGTGGCCAGACTGCCCTGAACTGCCGGAGTGGCCAGACTGCCCTGAACGCCGGAGTGGCCAGACTGCCCTGAACTGCCGGAGTGGCCAGACTGCCCTGAACTGCCGGAGTGGCCAGACTGCCGTGAACTGCCGGAGTGGCCAGACTGCCCTGAACTGCCGGAGTGGCCAGACTGCCGTGAACTGCCGGAGTGGCCAGACTGCCCTGAACTGCCGGACTGGCCAGATTGTCCCGAACTGCCAGACTGTCCCGAGTTGCCAGACTGCCCAGACTATCCCGAGCTGCCGGACTGCCCAGACTGTCCCGAGCTGCCGGACTGCCCAGACTGTCCCGAGCTGCCGGACTGCCCAGACTGTCCCGAGCTGCCGGACTGCCCAGACTGTCCCGAGCTGCCGGACTGCCCAGACTGTCCCGAGCCGCCGGACTGCCCCGAGCCGCCAGACTGGCCGGACTGCCCCGACTGCCTGGAACGGCCAGAACCTGAGCCGCCTCCAGGATAGGTGGGTTGGGGAGGGAGGGTGTAGCACAGTGCCGTCGTTGATGGCAGCCACCCTCCCTTCCCTCCCTTATTGTTTAGGGTTAGTGTTTATGGGTTTTGTTGGGGATTTTGTTTGTTGGTGTTAGGTGCATTCCGGGGTCTGCACCTTGAGGGGGGGGTACTGTCACGTCCTGACCAGCAGATGGAGCTGGTGTAGTAGTTTGGGGGTCAGGACGTGGCAGTCTTGTGTGTGTCTTGTGACTCCTGATCAGGAACAGCTGGGAATCGTTGTTCCTGATTGGGAGTCATATATGTAGGAGTTGTTTGTCACTGGGGGTTGTGGGGAATTGTTTGTGTGCACTGCGTTGGTTTGAGCCTGCCACACTGTTACCATTGTAAGTTCTGTTTATTGTTTTGGTTTATTGTTTTTCGGTGGATACTTTGCTTGTTTTTTTGTAAATTAAAGAAACATGAGTGTCCACACTTCCGCTGCGCCTTGGTCGTCCTTTCATATCCACGATGGAAACCGTGACATGAAGTTCTTTTAGGGCTGTCGAGGTATCTGCTTGGAGGGGATATACATGGCTGTGATTATAATCGAAGAGAATTCTCTTGGTAGATAATGCGGTCGGCATTTGATTGTAAGGAATTCTAGTTCAGGCGACCAAAAGGACTTGAGTTCCTGTATGTTGTTATGATGAACGACTCGTGGTGTAATCATAAGACATACACCCCCGCACTTCTTCTTACCAGAGAAATGTTTGTTTCTGTCGGCGCGATGCATGAAGAAACCGGGTGGCTGTACCGACTCTGATAACATATCCCGAGTGAGCTATGTTTCCGTGAAACACAGAATGTTACAATCTCTGATGTCTCTCTGGAAGGCAATCCTTGCTTGAATTTCGTCTACCTTGTTGTCAAGAGACTGGACACTGGCGAGTAGTATACTCGGGAGCAGTGAGCGATGTGCCCGTCTACGGAGCCTTACGAGAAGACTGCTCCGTCTGCCCCTTCTGTGGCGTTGCTGTTTTGGGTCGTCTACTGGAATCAGATCCATTGTCTTGGGTGGTGGTCCGAACAGAGGATCCGCTTTGGGAAAGTCGTATTCCTGGTCGTAATGTTGGTAAGTTGACGTCGCTCTTATATCGAATAGTTCTTCCCGGCTGTACGTAATAATACTTACGATTTCCTGGTGTAACAATGTAAGAAATAATACATTAAAAAACAATATACTGCATAGCTTCCTAAGAATGCGAAGCGAGGCGACCATCTCTGTCGGGATCATCTTGCTATCTCACATGGCAATCATGTCCTGAAATACTGAATTCTGGTGGGTGGAATAGAGACAAGGTGGGTGCTGTGTGGGTGGGAGTTTCTTCCTGTCACTTGTTCAGTCTCGGAAGGGGGACTCAAAGAGGGAGACAGCGAAGTCCAGGCACTGCTGCTCTGTTTGTTCTGAGTGTTTGCAATGCTAGTGTTTTTAGTTCATCGGTGTATCTCACATTATGTGCCAAGTATGATAGAGCAAGAACATTTCTTAGTAGATAATGACAACATGACAATCACAGTAGCTGTAGATGATGTAATGAAAAGTTGTAGGGTGGTTGGTAATGGAGGACATCAGGTGGATCCATTTTTGCGTGTTAGGCAGAACCCCTAGGTCGTTGAGAACAGGAGCAGAGTTAAGGGAACCGGGTAGGAGACAGAGACGTAAACAAGCAAATACACAGGTTCCAGGTTGATCAGGTATGTAAAAATACAGTTATTGAATGATTTAATTTAAATGTTTGATTAGACATGCAATATTGTTAATGGCAGACAAAAAAAGAAAGGCTGCCCGTCTGTATTTTTTTTATGTCAGTGGGGTGGATGAGGGAGGTAAGGGATGGTTCCTGGAAAAGATGAGAGAGGTGAGTTGTGAGAGAAACTCTGGGGTGGTGTCATATGGTGTATGACTCAATTGGTTAACAGTACCTACCTGGCAGCGGAGATTACTTAACGGGACACAGTGGTTAGCCTTGCGATAGCCTATTTGGAGAAACCCCCGGGCCAGTGTTGGTACTGCTGATAGCATGGCGACGCCGCCTACCGCGAGGAAGCAAATGCAAATAGTTATCATCTGAGATTTTTTAATTCACCTTAACGTATGGTGACCCCAGCTAGGAGCAAAAAAGCAGAAAGGTTTCCCAGGTCTCGCCTTAGTTTCGTCCTTCTTCCAAACCAAGTCATTCACCCGCATGTCGAACCTCTTGGTCCCCTTCTTGATTATCCTCCGGTAGCTCTCCTTCTGTTTCTCCTGCACCTTGTCCATGTTCAATCTCAAATCTCAATCTGCTTGATAATAGAAATAAATGCAATTCACATTTCATATTATTACAAATACACCACTTACATATCTCTTGGAGGGCCAGGAAATAAATGAACAGTGGACAATCATTTATACCTGGTCAAAAACCTCCACATCCTTCTCAGCCTGTGCCTGAAGGTGGTCCTCTAAGGCGTGCTGATCAGGTTCGACAACGTTCACCACATCAGGTGGAGTTTCGGTGAAATGAAAGTATGTTACGCAAAAATAATAATAGACAAACAACACTAAGTCAATCACAAATTTGAAATACTACAGTATATACAATTGTGTTTACCTCAGTCAACAGCTGCAGCTCCCGTTCATACAGCAGGTGAAAGGGTGAGTACTCTGGAGGTCTGGACGCTGCTGTTGTGTGCAAAGAGAATGACATTCAGGTTGTCCTCCCACCATTCTTGGAACCCGTCAAGGGACTTTCCCATGGCAGTCTTGAGGGTGTAGTTGGTCCGTTCATCCAAACCTGGAGGAGGGAGTAGGAAAGGGATATCTGTTGACAATGGAAGATATTGAAATGTCTTATGTACCATGCAACAACAACAAAAAACGAATTGTGAAAACCATTGTTGACAGACTATAACCTATAACATCTGTACCTTGTTCCAGAGTTCACGACCTCGGTCACTCAAGATGACCTCAGGAGAACCATGGGTATTGAAGATGTCCATTATCGCCTTGGAGGTGGCCTTGCCAGTCTTGTCCTTGATGGGTATCATACAAAAGAAAATACATTTTTGGTTCCAAGCACCCTTTTTAATTGGGTTACAGAAGGGAATTTAGAGTTAAGCATGTTCTCTTCCTTTACAGACCTTAATGGGTATTGCCTCCACCCAATAATCAGTCACCTTCAGACACCAGCTGTTGCCATTCTTGGATTCTGTGAAGGGTCCAATGAGGTCCACCCCTAACATAAAAAGTGTTATGGGGAAGAATGAAGTAATCTTCTCTCTATCTGTGTCATTCACTATGCAGATTTTATATTTGTAAGGATAATGACACAAAATCTATAATATTGAACTATGCTGTGGTCAAATAAAGCAACCGTTAGAAAACAACTTATTAGGGCAAAATTTGAACAGTGACACTTACCGATCATGTGCAATGGTGAAACAACGGATGGGCTTCAACACCTGCGCCACAGTCTAAAACCTCTCAAACTTCTGTCAGGCTAGACCGGTACTGACCTTTAAGCACAAGGTGACAAATTGAAACATTGTGTTCTCTCTGAAATGACATTAATTGAAAACATAATCATTTCAGATATAATAGAATGTGATCGATAAACAAAAGGTTATTTCACTTGCCCAGCTGTCCACATCCTTGACAATCCCATGCCAAAAGAAGCGTATGTTGATTTTGGCAATCATGCGCTTCACTCCGAAATGGCCGACATGCATCTCGGTCAGCATGGCCTCCTTCTCCTCAGTGAAAATCACCCTCCTGTGTGGCTGGCCATCCTTCCCCCGTCAGTACATATGATTGCCTAACAAGTTTGAAGACGAGAGTTGTTGAAATACTCAAGTCTAAGTCAATTTACACGACTGTCTTTCTCTGTTTCTCTCTCCCCCCAATCTCTCTCTGTATTTCACTCTTCCCACCTCTCTTTCACTCTCACTTTCATCCTCTTTCTCCCTCTCCCCCCTCTCTCTCTCTCGCTGTCTGTCTGTGTGTCTGCCTAGCAAAGACAGCTAGTTAAGGGCAGTTGGAATGACCATAAATGCTTAGACCTATCCATTTGATTGATCAGGATTAACTTATAGCTAGATACGTCAATAGGACAGCCACATAACTCAATGCATAACTAGCAACTTCTAGATGACCAACTACCTAGATGGAAAATGGTTGTTGAAAAATTGATGTTCATAGCTAAATCCTTCCAGTTATGTAATAGAAGTTAACCGTTTAACATTGAATGGTGAATTTCTGCCCCCTACGAATGTTGAACCTCTTGTCGAGATCAGCGGTGCCTTCATAGTACTTCGCCTGGTGGGAAAGATAAAATAACATCTCCTCGAGGGATGCCATTCAAGTGCAAGCTACATACATTCAAAAAGCTACAAAAACAGTTAGCTAGCTAGCTAACATTAGCTAAACAACTGTCTGGCTAGCTAGCTAGCTAGATACCAGCCCAAATAATTATCAAAAACAAAAGCCAACATAGTCCTTTATTCAGATTCAACTGCCATTGTCCATCTCTACAGGCTTTGGGGCCTGAGAAGGTAAAGCATCTTGGACAGTATTCTTTGCAATGTTTCGGGAATGAAGTCCCGGAAACACAAAAACCTTTTTTGCAGGGGGACACTATTTGGCATGACAGGCCCTTTTATTTTTAATTTGTTTTTCATAAATGACTACTGTAGTGGAAAGATGAGACAGTGATAATACTCCTGACTGGCTGGCGTTCCCATTGAAGTCCTGGGGTCACTGACGCCAAGAGAGATGTGAAGACCAATTAAAACGTGAATCAACTAAATGAATGTTACTGTGTGAATTAAATTGTCATGTTTGTTCAAGATTTAGTAAAGAACTATGAATTGTAATTATTTTGTATTGTACTGCAGGTGCTATGGATTTATTGTTACAGGGAGTGTTATTTTTTCCGTCAGGCAGCGGAAAGTTCAAAGAGGGAGAGACAAAAGGATGCGCTCCTATCATTTACATTGAGTTGATTAGATGTGAATCAGGCTGTGTTTTCCTGTCTTTTGAAATGTTCATTCAGGATGGGCGTGAGTTTCTGCATGAATTTGGTTAAAAGGACAGTGAAGTTTCTCTTAGAGATTATTCTGAACTGAAGACACGTGTCAACACGTTGTTTTAGCCTATTGGTGATAGTCATATACTCTGTGTTATTCTCTCTAGGGTAGGTGGCACCAAATCGTCCCACCTACGTAACAGCCAGTGTAATCCCGTGGCGCGTTATTCAAAAAACTCAAAAATGCAAAAACTTCAATTTTTCAAACATATGACTATTTTACACCATTTTAAAGACAAGACTCTCGTTAATCTAACCACACTGTCCGATTTCAAAAAGGCTTTACAACGAAAGCAAAACATTAGATTATGTCAGCAGAGTACCAGCCAGAAATAATCAGACACCCATTTTTCAAGCTAGCATATAATGTCACATAAACCCAAACCACAGCTAAATGCAGCACTAACCTTTGATGATCTTCATCAGATGACAACCCTAGGACATTATGTTATACAACACATGTATGTTTTGTTCAATCAAGTTCATATTTATATCAAAAACCAGCTTTTTACATTAGCATGTGACTAACATGTGACTAGCATTCCCACCGAACACTGCCGGTGAATTTACTAAATTACTCACGATAAACGTTCACAAAAAGCATAACAATTATTTTAAGAATTATAGATACAGAACTCCTCTATGCACTCGATATGTCCGATTTTAAAATAGCTTTTCGGTGAAAGCACATTTTGCAATATTCTAAGTAGATAGCCCGGCATCACAGGGCTAGCTATTTAGACACCCAGCAAGTTTAGCACTCACCAAAGTCAGATTTACTATAAGAAAAATGTTATTACCTTTGCTGTCTTCGTCAGAATGCACTCCCAGGACTTCTACTTCAATAACAAATGTTGGTTTGGTTCAAAATAATCCATAGTTATATCCAAACAGCGCCGTTTTGTTCGTGCGTTCAAGACACTATCCGAAAGGGTAAATAAGGGTGACGAGCATGGCGCAATTCGTGACAAAAAAATTCTAAATATTCCATTACCGTACTTCGAAGCATGTCAACCGCTGTTTAAAATCAATTTTTATGCCATTTTTCTCATAAAAAAGCGATAATATTCCGACCGGGAATCTGCGTTTAGGTAAACAGACGAAAGAAAATAAAGCATGGGGTCGACTCGGGCACGCGCCTAAGCCCATAGTACTCTGATCGGCCACTTGCCAAAAGCGATAATGTGTTTCAGCCAGAGGCTGCCTCGATATCGTTCAGCTTTTTCCCGGGCTCTGAGAGCCTATGGGAGCCGTAGGAAGTGTCACGTTAGAGCAAAGATCCTCAGTCTTCAATAAAAAGAGCCAAGATGAAACACAACTTGTCAGACAGGCCACTTCCTCCATGGAATCTTCACAGGTTTTGGGCTGCCATTTGAGTTCTGTTATACTCACAGACACCATTCAAACAGTTTTAGAAACTTTAGGGTGTTTTCTATCCAAAGCCAATAATTATATGCATATTCTAGTTACTGGGCAGGAGTAGTAACCAGATTAAATCGGGTACGTTTTTTATCCGGCCGTGTCAATACTGCCCCCTAGCCCTAACAGGCTATTCTGTAATGTATAATGTATTTAATGTACACTGTAATTGTTTGAGTGTCAAGTCTTTCATCCATTAGTTAAATAGAACAACTGCATTCCTCGTTTTACAGAGCAATTCCTTGATCGACAAAATGCTTATAATTCAGTAAGTCTATTGGTAGTTGTTATTTACACTATACACATACTGTAGCATATTCTTGGGTACCACCTTGACATCTCTGGTTAATTAATGCTAGAACAATGGTCGCCAGGATTAGCTATTTGTAGTCTGTTAATAATTGCATAATGGTGCATGTTAGACATGTTCACTATAGTCATACTGAGTTGGTTATCCAATGATTTGCTGTCTTGGTAGATCCTCCAGTGACGCACAGGGCCTGTTGCACTTATTTTAACAGAAAACCACAGAACCCCCACTGCAATATAGGCCTACACAGAAAAAAAGGTGCTATCTACAACCTAAAAGAATTCTTCCACTGTCCCCATAGGAGAAAAAATTTTGGTTCCAGGAATTTTACATTTTAGTCATTTAGCAGACACTCTTATCCAGAGTGAATTACATTAGTGAATGCATACATTTCATTTCATGTATTTTTAATTTTTTTGTACTGGCCCCCCATGGGAATCGAACCCACAACCCTGGTGTTGCACACACCATGCTGGCATTGCAAACACCATGCTCTACCAACTGAGCCACAGGGAAGACCCAGGTAGAAATATTTCTGTGCCTAGGTAGAACCCTTTTTGGCTTCATTCCACAGAGGGTTCTACATGGAACCTAAAATACTTCTAAACTCAGCAAAAAAAGAAATGGCCCTTTTTCAGGACTCTGTCTTCAAAGATAATAAGTCAAAATCCAAATAACTTCACAGATCTTCATTGTAAAGGGTTTAACACTGTTTCCAAATATTTGTTCAATGAACCATAAACAATTAATGAACATGCACCTGTGGAACGGTCGTTAAGACACTAACAGCTTACAGATGGTAGGCAATTAAGGTCATAAGTATGAAAACTTAGGACACTAAAAAGGCCTTTCTACCTACTCTGAAAAACACCAAAAGAAAGATGCCCACGGTCCCTGCTCATCTGCATGAACGTGCCTTAGGCATGCAGCAAGGAGACATGAGGACTGCGGATGTGGCCAGGGCAATAAATTGCAATGTCCGTACTGTGAGACGCCTAAGACAAAGCTACAGGGAGACAGGACGGACAGCTTATTGTCCTCGCAGTGGCAGACCACATGTAACAACACCTGCACAGGATCGGTACATCCGAACATCACACCTGCGGGACAGGTACAGCATGGCAACAACAACTGCCTGAATTACACCAGGAACGCACAATCCCTCCATCAGTGCTCAGACTGTCCGCAATAGGCTGAGAGAGGCTGGACTGAGGGCTTGTAGGCCTGTTGTAAGGCAGGTCCTCACCAGACATCACCGGCAACAACGTCACCTATGGGAACAAACCCACCGTCGCTGGACCAGACAGGACTGGCAAAAAGTGCTCTTCACTGACGAGTCGCGATTTTGCCTCACCAGGGGTGATGGTCGGATTCGCGTTTATCATCGAAGGAATGATTGTTACACCGAGGCCTGTACTCTGGAGCGGGATCGATTTGGAGGTGGAGGGTCCGTCATGGTCTGGGGCGGTGTGACACAGCATCATCGGACTGAGCTTGTTGTCATTGCGGGCAATCTCAACGCTGTGAGTTACAGGGAAGACATCCTCCTCCCTCATGTGGTACCCTTCCTGCAGACTCATCCTGACATGACCCTCCAGCATGACAATGCCACCAGCCATACTGCTCGTTCTGTGCGTGATTTCCAGCAAGATAGGAATGTCAGTGTTCTGCCATTGCCAGCGAAGAGCCCGGATCTCAATCCCATTGAGCACGTCTGGGACCTGTTGGATCGGAGAGTGAGGGCTAGGGCCATTCTCCACAGAAATATCCAAGAACTTCCAGGTGCCTTGGTTGAAGAGTGGGGTAACATCTCACAGCAAGAACTGGCAAATCTGGTGCAGTCCATGAGGAGGAGATACACTGCAGTACTTAATGCAGCTGGTGGCCACACCAGATACTGATTGTTACTTTTGATTTTGACCTCCACTTTATTCAGGGACACATTATTCAATTTCTGTTAGTCACATGTCTGTGGAACTTGTTCACTGTATGTCTCAGTTGTTGAATCTTATGTTCATACAAATATTTACACGTTAGGTTTACTGAAAATAAACGCAATTGACATTGAGAGGACGTTTCTTTCTTTGCTGAGTTTACCTGGAACCAAAAAGGGTTCTCCTTTGGTGACAGCAAAAGAGCCTTGTTGGAACCCATTTCTCAAAGAGTGTACTCAACAAGTTTAGCCTGTTAAGTTTACACCATTTCATTCTGTACTCAAACATCTGCCTGGTATTCAAGATAACACGCAACATAGCACCACCACCTTTGAAGGTTTTCATCACCCTCTGCTCAGACTTAAATAGCAATGTTCCAAGAACCTCCAGTAGGGGTGACTGTAGTATCCTCAATTGGACAAAAAGGAGACACAAGAGGACCCCCCACACTCATTTTAGATCCCAAGGGATCTTTATTTTCATGATGTATGCTCTTACTGTCACCACTATCTCCTTTGCCATCTTCTCATGTCTTTAGTTGGAACTCCATCCACACACACACACACACACACACACACACACACACACACACACACACACACACACACACACACACACACACACACACACACACACACACACACACACACACACACACACACACACACACACTACTGTAGCATCTTGTTCACATTTCTCACATTTTAGGTATCCAGCTGAGGGCTTGGATGGATCATGTTGCAATGAGATGGGCACAGCGGTATGTATGTACAATCCTTTTCAGTGTGGCAGCAAATGAGTTAGAACAGGAGAAGAGGATGCGGTTGTAAGTGGAGGGAGAGCAGTGTGGGTGGTTTGTAGTACAGCTGCAGTGACGCTGATTGTTTTCTCTGGCTCATCACTTCTTAACTGAAAGAAAGATAGATTTAGAAATGAGTTAGACATTGCCATAGTTCAACAGCTGAAAAGCCTTCATTAACATACTCCCAAAGATAGCAAGATATTCAGTATTCACAATTTACAATTGTATTAATCAATGAAATAAGTTATACTATAGCACATTCAATGACATTATTATTGTAGACTATAGGCTACTCCTGTATCTACCTTGTACAATTGAATGATGTAGCATACCCATCCACATTTACAATTTAATTGATCAATTATATAAATAATACAAGCACATACAGTTGCATTATTGTAGAACAGGCTACCCCTGTATCCAGACTATATTAGGATACCATTATGATTTCATTGGTCTTGTCAGGCATGATTTTAGGTCTTCAATCAAAGTTGTATGTTGTATCTCATTTCCCTTCTTCAGTGAAAAGTACTTATGCATCCCCCATTCAATTCAGTTTGAGTGTGAACGTGTAGTGGAAAAACAAACCCATAGCTGCAGCACACAATGGCATGTAGGGGTAGTGTATTACAATGTAAAATATGTACACTGCTCAAAAAAATAAAGGGAACACTTAAACAACACAATGTAACTCCAAGTCAATCACACTTCTGTGAAATCAAACTGTCCACTTAGGAAGCAACACTGATTGACAATACATTTCACATGCTGTTGTGCAAATGGAATAGACAACAGGTGGAAATTATAGGCAATTAGCAAGATACCCCCAATAAAGGAGTGGTTCTGCAGGTGGGGACCACAGACCACTTCTCAGTTCCTATGCTTCCTGGCTGATGTTTTGGTCACTTTTGAATGCTGGCGGTGCTTTCACTCTAGTGGTAGCATGAGACAGAGTCTACAACCCACACAAGTGGCTCAGGTAGTGCAGCTCATCCAGGATGGCACATCAATGTGAGCTGTGGCAAGAAGGTTTGCTGTGTCTGTCAGCGTAGTGTCCAGTTCATGGAGGCGTTACCAGGAGACAGGCCAGTACATCAGGAGACGTGGAGGAGGCCGTAGGAGGGCAACAACCCAGCAGCAGGACCGCTACCTCCGCCTTTGTGCAAGGAGGAGCAGGAGAAGCACTGCCAGAGCCCTGCAAAATGACCTCCAGCAGGCCACAAATGTGCATGTGTCTGCTCAAACGGTCAGAAACAGACTCCATGAGGGTGGTATGAGGGCCCGACGTCCACAGGTGGGGGTTGTGCTTACAGCCCAACACCGTGCAGGACGTTTGGCATTTGCCAGAGAACACCAAGATTGGCAAATTCGCCACTGGCGCCCTGTGCTCTTCACAGATGAAAGCAGGTTCACACTGAGCACGTTCTAGAAAAAAGAAACGCACACCTATAAAGGCGAGGTGCTGGCTAGCGGAGTAGAACACTAGAAAATAAAGGAAAGCCGCACACTCTAAGAGCTCAGATGCAAAAATTTAATAACCAACGTTTCGACAGCGAAGCTGTCTTCATCAGGGTATCATCAAAAACACTGCGAGATGAGTCATTTATATAGTGTCAAGACACACAGGTGTTTGTAATCATGGCCAAGTATGGCCTAATATCATTGGTTAACTGAAATATTAAAAAAAAAAATGGCATACAAAGAACATACAAAAAGACAAACAAATGGATAGCATACGATCATAGCATTTGTAGTCTAAAATGTATCTAACAAACAATTACAATGGCAAAATCACAATAATCACAAGAATGGCTTCAGATCAAAGTCTATGTTGAGACCGAAGGGAGCAAGGGTCTTTAAATTAAAGATCCAGGCAGCCTCTCGTTTTAACAATAAATTATCAAGGTCGCCCCCTCTCCTCGGGAGGGTGACATGTTCAATGCCAATATAACGCAGAGACGAAATCGAATGGTTTGCTGAGCACGTGACAGACGTGACAGAGTCTGGAGACGCCGTGGAGAACGTTCTGCTGCCTGCAACATCCTCCAGCATGACCGGTTTGGCGGTGGGTCTGTCATGGTGTGGGGTGGCATTTCTTTGGGGGGCCGCACAGCCCTCCATGTGCTTGCCAGAGGTAGCCTGACTGCCATTAGGTACCAAGATGAGATCCTCAGACCCCTTGTGAGACCATATGCTGGTGCGGTTGGCCATGGGTTCCTCCTAATGCAAGACAATGCTAGACCTCATGTGGCTGGAGTGTGTCAGCAGTTCCTGCAAGAGGAAGGCATTGATGCTATGGACTGGCCCTCCCGTTCCCCAGACCTGAATCCAATTGAGCACATCTGGGACATCATGTCTCGCTCCATCCACCAATGCTACGTTGCACCACAGACTGTGCAGGAGTTGGCGGATGCTTTAGTCCAGGTCTGGGAGAAGATCCCTCAGGAGACCATCCGCCACCTCATCAGGAGCATGCCCAGGCGTTGTAGGGAGGTCATACAGGCACGTGGAGGCCACACACACTACTGAGCCTTATTTTGACTTGTTTTAACCCCTGGTCGGGCTCCGTCCTGTATGCGATTATGTTAGAGGAGTATATCGTAAAAGTAGCCACATAGCCATTTTCCGACCAACCACATGCATCACAAATAACCAAAAAACAGCTAAATGCAGCACTAACCTTTGACAATCTTCATCAGATGACACTCCTAGGACATCATGTTACACAATACATGCATTATTTTGTTCGATAAAGTTCATATTTATATATAAAAACAGCATTTTACATCGGCGCGTGACGTTGACTAACTATTTTCCCTCAAATGCATCCGGTGAAACAGCGCTACAATTTACTAAATTACTATTTGAAAACATTTTTAAAATGTAATATTGTTATTCTAAGATTTATAGATGAATATCTCTTGAAAGCACCTGTAATGCCAGATTTAAAAATAACTTTACTGGGTAATTACACTTTGCGATAAAAGGGGATGCGATACTCAGAAAAATAGGCTACCGTTACAGGTCAGCGCCATCTTGGAACAATCGCATATCAAATCTAGTCTTGTATACTATTGTCAATAATCCCTTACCTTTGATTATCTTCATCAGAAAGCACTTCTAGGAATCCCAGGTCCACAACAAATGTATTTTCGTTTGAAAAAGTTAATCCTTTATGTTCCAATAGCTTGTTCTTGTTAGCGCGTTCTGAACGCTGCACCAAAAGTTCCGTCGTGCGCGGGACTCCACTTTCGAAAAAATGCATTTTTTTTTATTTAGGTTCGTTCAAACATGTCAAACGTTGTATAACATAAATCTTTAGGGCCTTTTTCAACCAGAGCTCCAATAAGATTCAAGGGGGACGATTGCATTGTGTTTCAAAACGTTTCGAAAGGGGAGGGTAGCCAGGGGCGCCGGCGTCATAATGGTGATGGCCCTCTCCGTGTGACCACGTTCCACTGCATCTCATTCATTCAGTATTCACAGTAGAAGGCTCAAATCACTTTGTAATGACTGGGAACATCTAGTGGAAGCAATAGGAAGTGCTCAATTAACCATTGCTCACTGTGTGATTTACAGGCAAACTGATGAAGTTGAATCCGCAATTCAGAATTCCACTTCCTCTTACGATCGGTCTCGGGGTTTTGACTGCCATATGAGTTCTGTTATACTCACAGACACCATTCAAACAGTTTTAGAAACTTTAGGGTGTTTTCTATCCACAAGTATTAATTATATGCATATCCTAGCTTCTGAGTTTGAGTAGGAGGCCGTTTAAAATGGGCACGAATTTTTTTCAAAAATCGCTGTAGCGCCCCCTATCCTAGGCGAACGACAAGAGGTTAAGGACATTACATCAAAGTTGGATCAGCCTGTAGTGTGGTTTTCCACTTTAATTTTGAGTGTGACTCCAAATCCAGACCTCCATGGGTTGATAAATTGGATTTCCATTGATTATTTTTGTGTGATTTTGTTGTCAGCACATTCAACTATGTAAAGAAAAAAGTATTTAATAAGATTATTTCTTTCATTCAGATCTAGGATGTGTTGTTTAAGTGTTCCCTTTATTTTTTTGAGCAGTATATATATCCTATAGTACAATGGCATGTAGGGGTAGTGTACTACAATGTAAACTATGTATATATCCTATAGTACAATGGCATGTAGGGGTAGTGTATTACAATGTAAAATATGTATATCCTATAGCACCATGTGTATATTTTAATTTACAATTGAATTAATAAATAATAATAACATCAAATTGCGTTATTATTGTCAACTAGCCTACTCTACACAGTAAATAATATTGCCTACGTGCTTTCAACTTTTTATCAACAAAAATGTATTATTTTCAAATAAACCAAATTTGCCTTATCAACACAATAGGCCTAAATATTTCCTAACGATATCACAAATTAAATATAGCCTACTTACTCCTCAATTGGATCAAGGACATCTTGGTAATTCTTTTCATCGTCTCTAAGGAAACTATCTGGGGCAGACACTCGAAATTTGTCTCTGCCGCTTGTAAAAAAAACAAACAAATGAATGTTTGTGTCGCCGCCGAGCTCTCAAATACCGTGCCAGTCTCTCACTCTATGAACGGTCACTGCTATCTGGATTCCTTGGGACGTCCTTATCCTGAACCCTAAACCCTAAACTAACACAAAACTTAACCATTTAACATTTATACTTGACAGAGGTAGGGACATTCCAAGGATCCCGAATACCACGGACCCTCTGGGAAAGCATGTGAACTCCTCTATTCGACTGAAAGCCACGGACACAACTCTTATTGGTTGTCTGATTTAGGCTACTGGGGAACTGGTCACAACACAGTCTGTGATTGGCTAACAACATTTAGATCAGCGATATAAAATAACATACCATGCCATGAGGTGTTGAGGGAAAGACAGATTACATAGTGATTGGACATAATCTTTTCTAGGCCATTAGCGAAAACAGGAAATGCACAAGCCATAGGCTACACTCAGAGGCTACTTCAGAATGTCGGCTTGCACGAAAAAAAATTACATTTCTAACATTTATGGTTGAGATTTAATTAACACCTTATGACTTTCATTAACACGCAGGCGTCACACAGACGTTAGTAAGACGACATGTTAGTTAACATTACACGCAGGCGTTAGTAAGGCAGCCAAACGGTGGTACGGTTGCATAGGCTTAATTAAGTCTCTTAACACCCCCTATACATTTTAGTCGTTCGTTTGACCTGCTGGCAGCAACGAATTCTACAGCAGGATTAATACACGCTCATGCCGTGACATGCTCCGACCAACAACTGTCCTCTTCTTCTTTGGTATAATGGCTTTCACAACAATTATGTGTGCATTCCACCAACTACCGTGTGGGTGGAAAATAAAGATCCACAAAATGAAATAATGCGGGGTGATTTCAAAAAAATATACAGTTGAAGTCGGAAGTTTACATACACCTTAGCCAAACACATATAAACTCAGTTTTTCACAATTCCTGATATTTAATCCAAGTAGAAATTCCCTGTTTTAGGTCAGTTAGGATTACCACTGTGTTTAAAGAATGTGAAATATCAGAATAATAGTAGAGAGAATGATTTATTTCAGCTTTTATTTATTTCGTCACATTCCTAGTGGGTCAGAAGTTTACATACACTCAATTAATATTTTGGTGCATTGCCTTTAAATTGTTTAACTTGGGTCAAACGTTTTAGGTAGCCTTCCACAATAAGTTGGGTGAATTTTGGCCCATTCCTCTGACAGAGCTGGTGTAACTGAGTCAGGTTTGTAGGCCTCTTTGCTCGCACACTCTTTTTCAGTTCTGCCCACACATTTTCTCTAGGATTGAGGTCAGGGCTTTGTGATGACCACTCCAATACCGTGACTTTGTTGTCCTTAAGCCATTTTGCCACAACATTGGAAGTATGCTTGGGGTCATTGTCCATTTGGAAGACCATTTGCGACCAAGCTTTAACTTCCTGACTGATGTCTTGAGATGTTGCTTCAATATACCGACATAATTTCCCTGCCTCATGATGCCATCTATTTTGTGAAGTGCACCAGTCCCTCCTGCAGCAATGCACCCCCCACAACATGATACTGTGGATATAGATACTTTGTACCAGTTTCCTCCAGCATCTTCACAAGGTCCTTTGTTATTGTTCTGGGATTGATTTGCACTTCTCGCACCAAAGTAAGTTCATCTTTAGGAGACAGAACTCGTCTCCTTCCTGAGAGGTATGACGGCTGCGTGGTCCCATGGTGTTTATACTTGCGTACTATTGTTTGTGCAGATGAACGTGGTACCTTCAGGCATTTGGAAATTTCTCCCAAGGATTCACCAGACTTGTGGAGGTCTACAATTTTTTTCTGATGTATTGGCTGATTTCCTCATGTCAAGCAAAGAGGCACTGAGTTTGAAGGTAGGCATTGAAATACATCAACAGGTACACCTCCAATGATGTCAATTAGCCTATCAGAAGCTTCTAAAGCCATAACATCATTTTCTGGAATTTTCCAAGCTGTTAAAGGCACAGTCAACTTAGTGTATGTAAACTTCTGACCCACTGGAATTGTGATACAGTGAATTATAAGTGAAATAATCTGTCTGCAAACAATTGTTGGAAAAATTACTTGTGTCATGCACAAAGTAGATGTCCTAACTGACTTGCCAAAACTATAGTTTGTTATCAAGAAATGTGCATATATACAGCTGAAGTCAGAAGTTTACATACAGTTAGGTTGGAGTCATTAAAACTTGTTTTTCAACCACTCCACAAATCTATATGGTATAGTCTGTCTCCATTCTCATGAGAAAAGTAAATAGCATTATAAATAAGGATAGATAGTAACTGTATATATATGCTCAATGAAATAATATAATTACAAAGTTGACATTTATCAACACAATTTTAACAGTACATGACATACATAAGTCTGTTGTTCACTGCAACAATATCAGTAGCTTGTCTCAAATAAAGCATGAAGCAAAAAGTGTTGATAACACATTATATAATATTTCTTACGATCTTCAAAAATTAAATACCTTTGTATTCAACGTGTGCCTTGTACAAACATGTGTTTTCTATTCAGTGTGTGAATGTCTAACCTAAAGAAAACAGTGGGCAGTCAAACGTCTGCCCACATTGAGCCCGGCCCCGAACTGCACACTGCAGTCAGGGGTGCTTTATACATTCCGCAGAGTAGTTCACAATCTAGTCCAATTGCAGCCACAAATAGACATTGTTTCAAATGTACCAAGAAATAATGTGTATGCCTAGCAAGCAACAAATGTGCATTGTTTAAAGCACACATATACAAGTCTGTCACCAATAAGCCCCTTATGGTGAACGAGAGGCTTGTAGAATCATTACTATTTTGAGTTTTCCATTCATCGTTTGCCGGTAGAGGGTCCTGCATGCTCTGGGTATTATTGACTCAAATGAACACAATTAGTTGAAAAGATCTGAGTCAGTAAAGAGCCGAACTTGCGGGCAGATCAAGAACTAGTCCGGAGACCAATCAGGAACGCTGTTGGCACTCTGAGTTCCATGATTTGCGAAAACCTATGAAATCCTCATACTACATGTGCAGTGAATGGACATGAGATGTTGGTCAAATACAATTACAGCAAACATCTTAAAGGAGGCTAATATCACAATTGGGGGGGGGGGGGGGGGGAGTGTATGCTTGAAGCAGCAACCCTGTGGTTTGAGGCAAGTGGACTAGTTACCCATCTGTTCCAAAAAAAGAAGTTGCGGCTTCTTGGACGACCGTATTCACATATGGGAGGGGCTTTACTACCCCTTCTCTTAGAAGCATCCTGCGGCATACAAACTCAACAGGGAAACCAGCCACTGAAGTGAGGCATTAACATATGACACTGCAATGCAATTTCCTTTAAGTGTGTGGATTAACACTCATGTTGACCACATAGCTGTTAAAGCATGAAGTATTACCCAAGAAAGATTAGTCACTGTAGCCATTCAGGAGACATTATGGCTGGATATAGGACATCAATAAGCTGGACCGAAATGAGACCCTGACAAAAGCGTATGGTGTGACAATTCAAATGCTCACATTTCATCCATATAAGCAGCTAACAAACAGCAATATTTGTATGCTGCCTTCATCAGAACGATGGGACATGCCTTCGCAGATAGAGCTGCTGGATTATTTGCTTTGACAGTAGTACTAGCAAGTTTTATTTCATTACCTGAACAGTTTGGACAAAAGGGTGTTGAAAACAGACACACAATCATCTTGAATTTGAAGGATGTGCTTCAGGAACACGAGGCTAATATCACATTAGTGGTAATAAGACACCAAGTCAGATGTCCATATAAACTGGAGCTACCTACAGAGCACTGTTTAATCAAAGGCTTTTCTTTACAAAAAGACAGCAATACTTTAATCATATTTGATTATCTGTGGGTAATACAATATTTTCCACGTTTTGTAATGAAAACAAACGAACTCATGTCCATCATATCATCCACAAACAAACATCAGGGTTTCATCAATTTCTGGCTTTATCAACATTGAAATGACTGCTGCACTCAACCATGACATCGATAAAACAGTCCAGTGGCCCCCAAGGGGCCCATATTTTGGTGTAACAAAGCTCTGAATCATAGCCAACAGTATAAGAAAAACAATGTGACATATCCAAAATGTACCCAAAAACCATCCAGTGTGAACAATGTTGAAGAGTTGCAAAAGCAACTGGGCTATTAATGATAGCATTCCCTGTGAGAGCAGAGTGCATTCATAGGTCATTAAATAAAAGCCAACCATTCAAACATTATTCATCAATGATTGGTGTACACAAATTGACAGCTGAGCAGTATAAAATGATGCAATGCCTGTTCTCCATAAGTCAAGTTCAAAAGAGCCAAGCTCAGGCATCGCACCGATTTGCTTCCTGCCGGCATTGACACTTGGTCAGGATCCGACGCAAACAGTTTGTCATCATCTCCCACCTGGATGATAGAAAAAGGCATATCAACACCACAGGAACATGAAATGCAAAGCAGCTTTACAACTTGTCTATTCACGTTCATATAGATTCCTTTTCTAGGATTTGGACTTACCCCTGAATCCTCGTCCACCGCCACCTCCTCTACCTCTGAATCCTCCTCCTCGACCACCACCAAAACCTCCTCTGCCAAATCCACCACGGTCACCACCCCCCCTGCCACCACGGAATCCACCTGGGAGGGCAAAAATATTTTGGGGGGTATATATATTTTTTTTTACTAACATTCCCCCACATTTTATTCACAAGAAAAACAGCCATGGGGCCTGAGCTGTTGACATTTTGCTCTTACCTCCACGGGAACCTCCTCTTCCACCTCGACCTCCTCTGCCTCCCCTTGGGGGACCCTTCTCACCCGGGGGCCTGGGAAGGAACCTCTGGAGTGGTAGGAGTTTCATTGGGTCTACATAGAACTGTGGACAAGAATATGATGAGTTACAGAATACATGCTATAGCAATGTTTATGCAATAGATGGATTAGCTGACAGTCACGGAAACGATGTACGCGCTTCCATGGGACAGTAGTCAGCGTTATGAGATTCTGGATGCTAGCAAGAATGACAAGAAACTGCCATGTGGGGAATCTTAAGTGTTTTGTTTCAGCTTGTTCTTGACACCGTGTCTTGTTTCAAGTTGTTGTAACCAAATTTCATGTAAATGCTAATATGGCTTAAAATGTGTTAACTAGCTCAGAAACAACTACGCATTTGAGACATGGGTTCATTGTGCAAATGTATTTGTTTTCAATAAACATCAGACAAAATATAGCTTACATGTTGTCAAAAGTCTAAGCCAACCCGTTTTGCCACATTGTGGCTCACGTGTCGGTTGTTGCTAAACAATCAACTAATTGACCAAATTTATGGTCAATCCGGAAGAGGGTCCACGAGAAAATGGAAGTACACCATGGCTGTGTGGAGGTGCCACGCAGCGCTCAGTGAACCTCCATAAAAAGGCCTTTGCGTACGATTTATAGATGATTGGTTGACAGGCGAGCGGCGTGGTTCTGATATCTTGCATTCTCTGTTAACTGTGGTGTTTGGGTCAAGTGGACCATAAAAGCACTTTTAACTACCACCAGCTCTGTTACATGAAATACACTGGTATTGCTTACCTTCTGTAGTTTCTTGAACGAGGATGCCTTCATATTATCCGAGAGTTTAACAGAGAAATACTGTTTCTTCAGGTTAAGGGGCAAACCAGTGTCACAAATGACATGAAACTCATTGTTAACCAGTAGAAATGGAATTCAAGCATACAAGCTTTACAGTGTTATTAATGAGATCAAGAAAATTAAACATGTTCCCAACCACTTCACAGATGACTCTGGTTAGACAAGGAAAGATTGAAAGGATACAAAGTCACGTAGTTGGCCGAAGATTTCGTCCACTTTCCCGATCTGCTCCTTGTTTTCCAAGTATACGGGTGCATTGAAGTAAGGAACTTTGTTCTCCTCAGTTACACACTTGCACACAATTTCATCCTCACAGGGGTGCATGAATTCTCCTAATGCTGCAGAGACAAGAGCAAGGACATCTGGTCAGTACAGGAACAGTATGTGAAAGTACAAATAGGACAACTGATGTTACGATGCCAGGCAGACTATATGGACATTCCAGATGTGCAACTGGTGTAGTGTAAATTCAAGATGCAAAGCATTAACAATGCCCTTTCCATCACATGGCGGTCTCATTCGTCTTACCAACAACATATTCTGGAGGGCCATAGTCTTGGAAGCCTCCTCGACCCCCTCGTCCACCACCTCGGAAACCGCCGCCGCCACCTCGACCCCCATATCCTCCTCCACCACCACGGTTGAATCCGCCACCACGGCCCCCTCTTCCACCTCCTCCTCGGAAGGACATTTTCTAGTGTACCTGAGAGAGTTGGAGGACGGGAGATAAGATTAAGTTGCATAGATACAATTACATTTCAAATTCCAGACATGTTCTTCAAAACATTATCAGTAACGTTAGTGGATGTCTCCAGATGCTTTGCTGGCTAAATACCACGATAAAAAATAGTTACCTAGTTAGCCAAGGAACAGTGAAATGATTAACTAATGACTTGATCAAAGCATGAATTCACGTTTATGAACTATCAGTACAGCAACTTGCAGAGATCAATTGAACGAACTAGCTAACAGTTAGCTAGTTAGCCAACTCGACTACTTATTTTCAACATATCAAAAGACTACAGTATCACGATAATGCTTTGCTGAGCACATTATGGTCGCGTCGTGGAACTTATGAAATACACATATACATTTGATTGACATACCTTTTGTACCACAAATAAGCTCAGTTGATGGAGTGAACTGTGCCAGACACAAGTTCGACGCGACGAAAACACATGTGCTTTCAGGTGGTGCCGTAAAGTGAGAACTACAGAGATTGATAGAAGTCTCTTCAGGGATATTTAAATAATAATGCCCGACGAGGTGTGGTATATGGCCAAAATACCATGGCTAAGGGCTGTTATTCGCACGACCCAACATGGAGTGGCTGGATACAGCCCCGTATCCGTGGTATATTGGCCATATACCACAACCACCCCGAGATAACTGGTTACCAACATACTTAGAACAATAAACAAGTAATGTTGAGTACTAGTCTAATAGTCTAATAGACCACAGCTTTCAACCAATCAGCACCCAGGTCTCCAACTACCCAGTTTAAAAAAAAAAAAAACATTTTAGCATGGGCATTGCCATTGAGGGCTTCCACAATGTTAAAGTAGTCAACTTGGTGGGGATTCCTATGAGTTGAGACCAATCAGCCAATGAAGAAGAAAATGTACTACTTTAAAATTGAGATAGCCTCAATGTTGCTGCCCCTAGTGGTTAGAGCATTGGGCCAGTAACCGGAAGGTTGCTGGATCGAATTCACGAGCTGACAAGGTAAAAATCGGTCGTTCTGCCCCTGAGAAAAGGCAGTTAACCCACTGTTCCCTGGGCGCCGAAGATGTGGCTGTCGATTAAGGCAGCCCCCGCACCTCTCTGATTCAGAGGGGCTGGGTTAAATGCGGAAGTCACATTTCAGTTGAAGGCATTCAGTTGTACAACTGACTAGGTATCCCCCTATCCCTTTCCCAGTGCTGTCACAGACGCTATAATGGCACAGATACAAAGATGAGTCGTCTATCTATCTCTATGGTGAGAACTGAAGAGAAGTCCGGATTGTCGTAAAACTCAGACTGCCGTTCATTCACGACATCCTTTGAAGAACACTAGGGGATGATCTCAACCGCAGAGCCGCGAATCCTCTCCTCGTGTCTTTCTCAAAATTAATTGGAGGAGAAGGTTAGTGGGGCGGGACCTCTGATTTTCTCATCCAATGGGGTTTGAGAAGGAGGCGCGCAGAGAAGAAAGAGGGCGCGAGGTGGATACAATTGAGATTAACCCCCTGCCTGGGAACACCACACACCCACTTTGACAACGCTGGAAGGTCTGGAACTGGATTTGATACCAAGTCAACAGTAAGACTTTTGAGAGCAGACACATGGTTTCTTTACATATTCTGTATAAGAATACTTAAAAAAAAAAATACTAATTTGTTTAAAACTGCAATCGTATACCCCCTTTGCACTACGTAGCTCTGATCCAGGGCATTACCTGAGAACAATGATATGTATTAACCCTAGGAAACAGACAGTGGCGCTGTTTTGAGGCCACCGCGCAGCCATTTTGGTATTCCTCCTCCGTCGTAAAAAAATAATAATATTTTGAAGCTATAGAAAAGCATTTATTAATGTCTACATTAATTTTTGACAAGTATATTGTATTACAGACACCTTAAAGCTGGAATCCTTCATGGTGAAACTGCCACATCCGTTTGCGATATTACAACAACAAAGAAGTACATTGCAAACAACTAACACTGTTTTTTTTCCCCTGCGGACATCATTGCAGCGTGATAGAACATGTACTGCAATTTTTTTTCTGCCATGTTGTGCATCGCTCCTCACCTCTGCTTTGTCAACAAAACAATAACAACAGCCGTGGGGCAGTCAGTGACACTGTGTCCCCTACTGCGGATTGCATCTTTAATGCATACTTTTAAAGTGAACTGAACATTTAAAATGTAACAACACGTAACAACCTGGACTAGAGCTAGCATAACTGAAACCTCTGTAATGTGTAAATGTTTGACAGAACTGCAACTGTCATACCTATAAATATTTACATTTATCAACCTACTTGTTGATGTGCTTTATTTCCCCTAGACTCACATCTGGAAGAAGTTATAATGAATACTGAGAGCCAGGTAAGCAATGAGTTGTCTGTCTTGTTGTGAGCCTATGCAGTAGCCGTCTGTGTAATAAGGCACCCATTTATTTATTTATTTATTTTAAATCTGAGGAAATCTCTTTATAATGCATATATTGAATCTATTACTATTACCCCAGGTGATCAAGTGCAAGGCAGCAGTAGCGTGGGAGCATGGCAAACCCCTGTCTATTGAGAAGGTGAAGGTTGCCCCACCTAAGGCTCACAAAGTGCGTATAAAGATAACCACAACTTTCCCCTAAGATAAGCATTTCCCAGACCAATGCTTATGTAAAGCCTAGTACTCACAGGGATATTAACCTAAAAATAAACTGTGCTGTTTCTGTTGATGGAGAGATTGCAGCAAGTGGAATGTGCCACACTGACTGGGGGTACCTCTATGAGACTGGTGTACGCATGCATCTGAGGCTTTTCCCACTGGTTCTGGGCCACAAGGGGTCAGGCGTGGTGGAAGGTGTCGGCCCTGGAGTCTCCAAATTCTCACCAGGTAAACCAGTAAGAATCATGTTTTTGTGAATAAAAATTTAGATATACAGTATTTCCATAAACATACTGTGTTGTGTTGTTATCCTTCTACCATGGATCTGTTCTAGGCTATTTTGAGACCTTAAAGCTAGAATTCTTAGTTGCTACATCCATGTTTAGACTTGAATTACATGAATTACATAATGAATTAATGAATTACATATAAATTATATTCTTTAAGAATCAATGTGTAAGTTCCTCATGAGCTTAGTTCAATTGTTGTACCCCATCAGAACCCAAAATATAAGCTTGTTTTACTCCAATAACGTGAATGTAAATTAACACTGTATAACATGGTTAAAACTATACATTTGATATTATGGATGGTCAGTCCTTGCATCCTTTCCTGTGGCGGTCCTCGTGAGAGCCAGTTTCATCATAGCGCTTGATGAGTTTTGTGACTGACTACACTTGAAGAAACTTTGAAAGTTCTTGAAATTTTCCGCATTGACTGACCTTCATGTCTTAAAGTAATGATGGACTGTCGTTTCTCTTGATTATTTGAGCTGTTCTTGACATAATGTGGACTTTGTCTTTTACCAAATAGCGCTATCTTCTGTATACCACCCCTACCTTGTCACAACACAACTGATGGGCTCAAACGCATTGAGAAGGAAAGAAATTCCACAAATTAACTTTTAACAACGCACACCTGTTAATTGAAATGCATTCCAGGTGACTACCTTGAGAGAATGCCAAGAGTGTGCAAAGCTGTCATTTCTTAAAAAAATGAAAAATATATATATTTTTTTTAATGTTTATTGTTATTTAATCATATATATATATATATATATTTAAAACCTTTATTTAACTAGGCAAGTCAGTTAAGAGCAAATTCTTATTTACAATGACAGCCTACACTAGCCAAACCCAGACGACGCTGGGCCAATTGTGCGCTGCCCTATGGGACTCCCAATCGTGGCCGGTTGTGATACAGCCTGGATTTGAACCAGGGACTGTAGTGACGCCTCTAGCACTGAGATGCAGTGCCTTAGACCGCTGTGCCACTTGGGAGCCTAAGGCAAAAGGTGGCTACTTTGAAGAATATAGAATATATTTTTATTTGTTTAACACTTTTTTGGTTACTACATGATTCCATGTGTTATTTCATAGTTTTGATGTCTTCACTATTATTCTTCAATGTAAAAATAAAGAAAAACCCTTGAATGAGTAGGTGTGTCCAAACTTTTGACTGGTACTATATATACTTTCAGTTCTGTTTTGTGCTAAGTGCAGTCTTGTGTCTCAACAGGCTTAAATGTGATGTCAAGACAATTATAAAGGATTCCATAACCCCCTTCGGGTTGAGCCTGGCTCCACATGTGTAGTGTGCGGGTTGGGGGCTGTGGGCCTAGCTACAGTCATGGCTGCAAAGTTGCCGGGGCTGCCAGAATCATCACAAGTGGATATCAATCCAGGCAAGTTTGACAAGGCTGAGGCGTTTGGGGCCACTGAGTTTGTGAACTCCAAGGACCACAGCAAGCCCATCCAGGAGGTGCTGGTGGAGATGACCAGCGGAGGGGTGGACTTCGACTTCTTTTTTTTTTAAATCCTTTCAAATGGTAAAATTCAAAGCAATTGGGCTACAGGTAAGACGGTTTGTGTGGTCACTCACCTTCGTTGTGGGTATTGGCAAGCTATAGTCTGGTGGTATCAGTATACAAAAATGGCCAGAATAATATAGCTAATGGACAAATCGTCTCAGTTCTGGTATGTTTTCCTTTTTCTTCCAGAGAGCTGCCTGGAGAGGTGTAAGGATGCCTGGAGTGTCTGTGTCGTAGGATGGACAGAGGTAGCGTAGATATCTCTAGTCCCTGAAGACCTCTTGGTGGTCTTGAAGGGGAAATACTTTGGAGGTGAGTTGACAATGTGAGACATATTAAAGCCAGACTAAGTGCAGCTGATCTAAACATTGTTTGTACCATAACAGTGACAAGTGAATTGTCATAAGCTAACAATAACGATCTTGACTGTGCATGTCATGTTATAATGCCGTTTTGTACCCCCTATGATGAAGGGTTCAGGTGTAGTGTTACCAATGCACTTCATATGTCTATATGAAATATATGACCAAACAATGAACAAATACACATGCATATGGTGTCATTTTCCAACAGGGTGGAAGAGTGTGGAGAGTGTCCCCAAACTCGTTGGGGACTACATGAACAAGAAACTTAAGCTGGATGAGTTTGTGACCCACACTCTGACCCTGGATCAGATCAATGAGGCTTTGGACCTCCTGAACGGTGGGAAGAGCTGAGAGCTCTCAGTGTGTGTGTTTGTGTGGAAACTAGACAGCTGAGTTATGTCTAATATAGTGCCGTGAAAAAGTATTTGCCCCCTTCCTGATTTTCACTAGTTTGCATATTTTTGACACTGATCAGATCTTTAACCAAAACCTAATGTTTGATCAAGGGAACCTGAGTGAGCAGATAACACAAATATTGATACTTATTTAATTGATTTAATCAACAAAGTTACACCCAATGCCCCTGTGTGAAAAAGTAATTGCCCCCTTACACTCAATAACTGTTTGTGCCACCTTTAGATGGAATGACTGCAACCAAATACTTCCTGTAATTGTTGATCAGTCTCTGAAGTCGCTGTGGAGAAATTTTGTCCCACTCTTCCATGCAGAACTGCTTTAACTCAGCGACATTTGTGGGTTTTCAAGCATGAACTGCTCATTTCAGGTCCTGCCACAACATCTCATTGGGTTTAGGTCTGGATTTTGACTAGGCCATTCCAGAACTTTCAATGTGTTGCTTTTCAGCCATTTTGATGTAGACTTGCTTGTGTGTTTTGGATCATTGTCTTGCTGCATGTCCCAGCTGCGCTTCAGCTTCAAGTCATGGACGGATGGCCTGACATTCTCAATTAGAATTCTCTGATACAGAGAATACTTCATGGTTCCGTCAATGATGGTAAGTCGTCCAGGTCCTGAGGCAGTAAAGCATCCCCAAACCATCATAATACCACCACCATGCTTGACCGTTGGTATGAGGTTCTTACTGTTTGCCAGAAAAGCACCTGGATGATCATAAAGACTCCTGGAAGAATGTTTTAGGGACAGATGAGTCAAAATGTTTACCTTGGCCTAGTCAAAATCCAGACCTAAAGCCAATAAATGAATGAAGTATTAATATCTTTATTATTTGTTCACTCAGGTTCCCTTGACCTAATATTAGGTTTTGGTTGAAGATCTGATAACATTCAGTGTCCAAAATATGCAAAAATAGAGAAAATCAGAAAGGGGACAAATACTCTTTCACAGCACTACTTAACATTGGATAATTACATCACAGCTTTAGAGTTGGAGTTGTTGAGTAGGATTACATACAAATAGTTCAAGCTCATATGATGTCTTCATGTCGTTGTCCATTAAATGTTAGCTAAAGTATGTGATAGAGTGTAAGTGTCTCAAATAAATGCTCTTTAGCTCACCTATGGATTTTTGATCTTTCTCCCATCCCCCTCTAGCATTCGAACAATCACCAATATGTGATACTGACTGGCCTGAACCAGCTGGATGAAGATAAAGTTTATAGGTCGATTATTATCCTCCTGACCATGGACTTCGGATAAGCCATATACTTGTTCAGCGTTATACCTTATAAACTACCTTCTATTTCTTTCCTAGGTTACTACGGTCCAAAGATTTTAATTACCTCTGCAAAGTGCACTCAAGTTTAGGAAATGCCCAATACCAACCTCATTTTATTGCTATAATTTCACTGTAATAGGATATTTTCTATGCACAGCAGATTTTTATGTTGCCCTGCATTGAATACATCTACCAGTAGATGGCAGACACACCCCACAGAAAGCCTCTGACACCATCCTCATGCACAGAATGAATCAAATACTGAGGGATATTTTCGACCCAACTGCTTAAGCCTCAGTGTTGAGATGTGCAGTATTGTCACTGGTAGGGACTTGATTAATTGTGACAATCAATGTTTTAATTAATCATGGAAAGTATGAACTATTAATTGAGACAAAAGCTATTAACTTAGTACAATCAAATACTTTCAATATAGTGCTTGCTAGCATGTAATGCTATGCTTGTTTGATGGGAGACACAAGACACATTTCCCCGAGTGTATTCAATGTGAAAGAAACTAAAGTATTACATACATTTGCACTGAGGAGAAGGCAGAAGAATCAGCAAGAATATTTTGTGATAGAGAGACAAATGAGACCGTGTCATCAGTGGTTGAGAAATATACGCTTCATGTAGCTGGGGTATAGTTTCGACCTTGGTAATATTATATATTGATTTAATATAGAGCGCTCTGGCGGGCTAAAATAACAGTTCCAGCCTGTCAGGGCCCAAGACAAAAGGTTGCTTGGGGAATGCCTCCCAATGATGAACTGAAATAGCTGTCTCGGAATTTGCTTTATTGAAGTTCCATTCAGATCAAATGAATAGCCTTGGCAGTTTCCCTGATTTTCCATCTTTATTTAAAATGGAAAATGAACCGGTGCCTCCCCTCTCTGCGTTCGGCTCCGGGTTCTGTGTGTAATCAATCAGAGATCCAAAGCTTACATTTTTTCATCTCCCTGTCAAAGAAAGTTTGCAAAAAAGGGAAGAAGGGAGAGAGAATGGGGGTATGGGTACGAGAGAGAGATCAAAAGGCGAGAGAAGAAAGGAGGAGACAAGTTTTGACAGGTGCTTATGTGACTTGGCACTCTCATCAATAAATGTTGGCCAAGCCCACCCTTCTAGATGTATAAGGCTTGCTTTGGGGACAAGTGTCTATGTGTCTGTCTAATCTGTGGGAAAATATCCATGTTGCAGTCTGTTTTCTTTTTTTGAGGGTGTGTTTGAATTTCTCAACCTTTTAGGTTGTCACGGTGCTAGGACACTAATACACCAAGGAACTACTGTTTGAATTACATACAACACTACCTCACTACATGTTTGAGAGACTTGGGCCATATCTTGTTCCCTGTTTCATCATGTATCTCGCCATGTAATTTGCTGCGTCAACCATCTCAACCACTGATCTTCAATCCGTCCATGTTTTTATGTTATGGTGAATCATGAGATCTCTCTGTTTTGTTTCACTATGAGAATGCATAGGCATTTTATTGCAATACAAATCATGCCAAATGTCAACTTTTTTCACTACTTGATCAAAACATTAAATTGTAATAAAATTATTAGTGAACCAATCGACAATGTCTGCCTGTCTCTGATGTAAATCCATGTCATTAGTATAGTAGAACATTTATTAAAAGTTGAAAATATATTTCAAACTTCAATAATATTAAAAACAACAAACTATTTTTTAAGTGAGAAGTAGTCATAGGTCTGAAGCCGAAAAAGAAAGGTAGTTCATGAGCACCAAAATGTAAATATGTATATATACAGCACCAGTACAAAGTTTGGACACCTACTCATTCCAGGGTTTTTATTTTTACTCTTTTCTACATTGTAGAATAATAGAGAAGACATCAAAACTATGAAACAACACATGGAATCATGTAGTAACCAAAACAGTGTTAAACAAATCAAAATACATTTTATATTTCAGATTCTTAAGAGTAGCCACCCTTTGTGCTGATGACAGCTTTGCACGCTCTTGGCATTCTCTCAACCAGCTTCATGAGGAAAGCTTTTCCAACAGTCTTTAAGGAGTTCCCACATAGGCTGAGCACTTGTTGGCTGCTTTTCCTTCATTCGGCAGTCCAACTCATCCCAAACCATCTCAAATGGGTTGAGGTCAGGTGATTGTGGAGGCCAGGTCATCTGATGCAGCACTCCATCACTCTCCTTGGTCAAATAGCCCTTACACAGCCTGGAGGTGTGTTGGGTCATTGTCCTTTTGAAAAACAAATGATTGTCCCACTAAGCGCAAACCAGCTGGGATGGTGTATCGCTGCAGAATTCTGTGGTAGCCATGCTGGTTAAGTTTGCCTTGAATTCTAAATAAATCACAGACAGTGTCACCAGCAAAGCACCATCACACCTCCTCAATGCTTCATGCTGGGAACCACACATGCAGAGATCATCATTGGAACCAAAAATCTCAAATTGTACTAATCAGACCAAAAGACAGATTTCCACCGGTCTAATGTAAATTGCTTGTGTTTCTTGGCCCAAGCAAGTCTCTTCTTCTTATTGGTGTCCTTTAGTAGTGGTTTCTTTGCAGCAATTTGACCATGAAGGCCTGATTCACACAGTCTCGTCTGAACAGTTGATGTTGAGATGTGTCTGTTGAACTCTGTGAAACATTTATTTGGGCTGCAATCTGAGGTGCAGTTAACTCGAATGAACTTAACTTATAACTCTGGGTCTTCCTTTCCTGTGGCGGTCCTCATGATAGCCAGTTTCATCATAGCGCTTGATGGTTTTTGCGACTGACTGCAATTGCAGAAACTTTGAAAGTTCTTGAAATGTTCCACATTGACTGACCTTCATGTCTTAAAGTAATGATGGACTGTCATTTCTCTTTGCTTATTTGAGCTGTTCTTGACATAATGTGGACTTTGTCTTTTACCAAATAGGTCAATCTTCTGTGTACCACCCCCACCTTGTCACAACACAACTGATTGGCTCAAATGTATTGAGAAGGAAAGAAATTCCACAAATTAACTTTTAGCAATGCACACCTGTTAATGGAAATGCATTCCAGGTGACTACCTCAGGAAGCTGGTTGAGATAATGCCAAGAGCGTGCAAAGCTGTCATCAAGGCAAAGGGTGGCTACTTTGAAGAATCTCAAATACCAAATATATTTTGCTTTGTTTAACACTTTTTTTTGGTTACTACGTGGCTACTTTGAAGAATCTCAAATACCAAATATATTTTGCTTTGTTTAACACTTTTTTATTTCATAGATTTGATGTATTCACAATTATTCTACAATGTAGAATATAGTAAAAAATAAAGAAAAACTGTTGAATGACTAGGTGTGTCCAAACTTTTGACTGGTACTGTATATGTATGTGTATGATATGTGTATATATGTACACACATATATACACCGGTATACATCATTTTAATAGCAGGATACTGTAAAGTCCATTTGAATCCTAAGCAACCTGCCTGCACATAGTTTGAAAGATACAATACCAACATAGCTACTGTAGTAGGTCAAAGCTGTGTGTTGGAAAACCTTGGTAGAGCATGGGAGGAATTGGCATTGTGGTTCTCGTGAATTTCCTTTCTTTTTTTAGCTTCAGACCAATGCCTACTTCTCACTTAAAACGGAGTTCTTAGTTTTTATTTTCCATGTTTTTTACACCGGAAGGTGATTATGCAAAATAATTGTACAACATTATAATACATCATAACACAGCAATAAAAGTTAAGTAAAAGTAAACAATAATGAGAAATGGCAACAGAAATAATGTAGTTGTTAGTATTTAATATTAACAACTGATTTTCCAGGGGGGAGCCCAAAACCTATTTAAACCAATATGGAGTTAACTGTAAAAAAAAAATCCCCCTGATCTCTCTTAAGACAATCAATCGAGCAAGCTCCTGGAAAATACACAAATGATCAACATGTATCCATTAGCATGAACATGTACCTTAAAGTTTACTGAAAAAAGGCCTAGTGCGACATTGTCTGTAAACAAAAGTGAGTTATCACTAAATATAAAGTGCATAACCAAATTCATCAGATATAGTAAACTTAGTAAATACAATTCAGGGATGGCCATAATTGCTCTTGACAATCTACAGGTTTATGCAGGCTTTTCTACCACACCTGATTCTACTATTCATGGTGAACCGCTGAGTAGTAGAACCAGGTGTGGTAGCACTGGGCTTGAATAAATAAAAACATGCATAACCCTGTGGCTCGTCAAGAGCAATTTTGGTAACTCCTGAAACAAACAATGCTGAGAAACACCTGTAAAATATAACATTAGACAAGTACAAAACACTGTTAAGAAAAATTATATACACATTTACAAATCAGACATTGGATATGTGCTCTAAATCCTTTAGCTACAAATGTTCTTAGTAATTCTGCACACAGCTGTCCAACTCCAGTAAAAGAGCATACATTCCCACATTTATAAATGGCTGCATAAATATGAAAACAGATGGGAGTACTCACAGATTTAGAACAGAACATAAATGTTTTATTGGTAGTGTGCAAAGTACCATGTGTAGGCTTTGAATTGGCATACACTGTAAGTCGTTTGTCAGCTCCACATGGGGCAGCTTGCATTTCTCTGTGACAGGCACATGCCCACAATCCGCCACTCTGCCATAAAGTCCTGGGCAGTACCGTAGGGATGGCGTGCATCTCACAGATGAGGGCAACGATCTCTTCCTTGAGAGTCTGAGAGCTGGTCTCACCTCCGTTCTAGCAAGACACATGTAGTAGTACATACCACCACACTCACGTGCCTGCCACTCCACGAACCGAAAGGCTCTTTTAAGAGCCACCTAATAAGTGAAAATAAGTGTGTGACAAAATGTATCCTCCGGGAAGCAAACCCACAATTTTCAGATCAACAGGCTGTGACTCTAAACATTACACTACGAACCCTGTTCTTAAAACATTGATCTCGACAGACAATTTAATCTGGCCCGGGGTACACCGGGCTATGTCCTGTCAAATCATCAGGGAGTGAAAGCAGATAAAGCGTTTTTATCAAAAGCAATCACTTTTGCATGTGAAAACACAAATCCTACATGTGCTTAATTATGTCACTTGTTTTTAGTCGACATTGCCATCAGACAGAGCAGGGCACCTGGCTCACACCCAAAGTCAACCCAGTTCCAAATCGAATGCGATCAACTCTCAGCCGGTGCAAAACGCACCAACACAGGCGCTCGGGCGAGATTAATCGAACCCTCTTAATGATTCTGATGTTGTTTTATCTGGGTGCACCGTTTGCAGTACCTGCACCCCTGACTACTATTTACTTGTGGATGGATTTTCTGGGAACACACCGAAAACTGTTCATCAGTGAGCTCAAATTTGGATTATAATAATGACAAGAAGGCAGGAGAGGAAAGTATGCCGGAGCTGGATTATTTGAAAGAGTGATGCTGTCAGTCGAGTCTGGTAAATTGTCTGATGCTAGCATGCATTTGCACATTTGCAGTTTGGGGTTCAACCATGGACTATATGCGGTTCATAACTAGCTTACTGTTTCTTAACAAAGCAATTTCTCGGCTATGGTCTGTGTTGTGGTCTTGGTTGTTCTTAGTCGAGGAAATGTAGTGTAGCTAACTGCAGTGTTTGTCCTGTCAGAAATCTGGCTACCTTGTCTTACCGTAGCTTGGTCTATGGAGTAGCTTACCTAGCTTGTTTTGGAATGCCCATTGCAAGCATTGTAAGGTATCTAGCTAACAGTGTGACAGTTTTCCAAAGTTTGGCGTTGGCTTTGATCCTGCTTTGAACCTATTTAGCTAGCTACCTAGCTAATAAAAACAAAGCCACATTCATTGGCTAGCTACCTTTCTTTGCCTGTTTCTTAGCAAGCTAGCTTTCAGCTGAATGTTGTTAGCGAGCTACAGAGGCTAGCTGCTGGACTTTGGACAAGCAACCTAACATGAAGCTAATGTTAGATAGCTACCTAGCTAATCAAAATATCTGTTTGCATTTATTGAATTGGCATACACTGTAAGTCAGCTTGAATACCACCATATATTTATACCACCAGTAGCCTAGGTTTGTTCGCATACACTTCTTATGACTGGCAGCCTGGTGCAAGCAGCTGTGCTGTTGTCGAGCAAAATACCCGGTGTTAGAAGATGTTAGCATTGTCAGAAATGCTACAAAAAGGTAGCACATCGTTCGTTCTTAATGGACAGAAATGAGCATGTGAGAGCGATAAATTATACAGTCGTGGCCAAAAGTTTTGAGAAAGACACACATTTTTATTTTCACAAAGTCTGCTGCCTCAGTTTGTATGATGGCAATTTGCATATACTCCAGAATGTTATGAAGAGTGATCAGATGAATTTCAATTAATTGCAATGTCCCTCTTTGCCATTCAAATGAACTGAATCCCCCCGAAACATTTCCACTGCATTTCAGCCCTGCCACAAAAGGACCAGCTCACACCATGTCAGTGATTCTCTCGTTAACATAGGTGTGAGTGTTGACTAGGACAAGGCTGGAGATCACTCGGTCATGCTGATTGTGTTCGAATAACAGACAGGAAGCTTCAAAAGGAGGGTGGTGCTTGGAATCATTGTTCTTCTATTGTCAATCATGGTTACCTGCAAGGAAACACATGCCGTCATCATTGCTTTGCACAAAAAGGGCTTCACAGGCAAGGATATTGCTGCCAGTAAGATTGCAACTAAATCAACCATTTATCGGATCATCAAAAACTTCAAGGAGAGCGGTTCAATTATTGTGAAGAAGGCTTCAAGGCACCCAAGAAAGTCCAGCAAACGCCAGGACTGTCTCCTAAAGTTGATTCAGCACCAGTACAGAGCTTGCTCAGGAATGGCAGCAGGCAGGTGTGAGTGCATCTGCACGCACAGTGAGGTGAAGACTTTTGGAGGATGGCCTGGTGTCAAGAAGGGCAGCAAAGAAGCCACTCCTCTCCAGAAAAAACATCAGGGACAGACTGATATTCTGCAAAAGGTACAGGGATTGGACTGCTGAGGACTGGGATAACGTCATTTTCTCTGATGAATCCCCTTTCCGATTGTTTGGGGCATCCGGAAAAAGCTTGTCCGGAGAAGACAAGGTGAGCGCTACCATCAGTCCTGTGTCATGCCAACAGTAAAGCATCCTGAGACCATTCATGTGTGAGGTTGCTTCTCAGCCAAGGGAGTGGGCTCACTCTCAATTTTGCCTAAGAACACAGCCATGAATAAAGAATGGTACCAACACATCCTCCGAGAGCAACTTCTCCCAACCATCCAGGAACAGTTTGGTGCCGAACAATGCCTTTTCCAGCATGATGGAGCACCTTGCCATAAGGCAAAAGTGATAACTAAGTGGCTCGGGGAACAAAACATCAATGTTTTGGGTCCATGGCCAGGAAACTCCCCAGACCTTAATCCCATTGAGAACTTGTGGTCAATCCTCAAGAGGCAGGTGGACAAACAAAAACCCTCAAATTCTGACAAACTCCAAGCATTGATTATGCAAGAATGGGCTGCCATCAGACAGGATGTGGCCCAGAAGTTAATTGACAGCATGCCAGGGTGGATTGCAGAGGTCTTGAAAAAGAAGGGTCAACACTGCAAATATTGACTCTTTGCATCAACTTCATGTAATTGTCAATAAAAGCCTTTTACACTTATGAAATGCTTGTAATTATACTTCAGTATTCCATAGTAACATCTGACAAAAACATCTAAAGACACTGAAGCAGCAAACTTTGTGGAAATTAATATTTGTGTCATTCTCAAAACTTTGGCCACGACTGTACATTTAATCAAAACTGCCCCTACAAATTTATTCAGTCCGAAAGGGGGCGAGTCTAATGGTCACTGTATGGACGCTGTCTCGTTCTTATCCGACGCCTAGATATTGAGCTTGTTCTGGGCAAGAAACATTATGACGACGGTAATGCTAACAACCCTGTTAAAAATCTGGTATGTGGTTCTTGGTAACGAACGGGTGGCTCATGACGAGTGGTCATGTGTGTCTTGTCTTGTGTACCTCCAATGAAGTTGATTTGTACATTTTCAGATTGGTGACATATTGGCTTAGATATGATGGTAGGAAGATTTGAATTTAACATTGAGCTTCAATCAATGCCTGTATATTGTGGGGGCTATTGCCCCTACATTAATTTCCACATGAGAGGTGATACTATTAAGAAAGGTACCATTTGGACTCAAGTCAGCTTTTTTTTTGTAATGATCTTTTCTGTTTTCCCAGCAAATATCAAGCTTTTACCCAGCGGCCAAGGTGTTGTCAGTGTCTGCATTCCGACAGACATGAGAGTCTCATAAAAAAAATTGACAAACAACAGAAATGCCAGCGTGGGTAAATACTGGTGAACAAACAGAGCCTTGTAGGAAAAAATGTCAAAGGGCTGTCTTGTCTTCCACAATATTTAGATTGGGATCAAGAGATTTCCTCCTTAATTATTAAATTATTGTATATATGACACAGACAGATGGTAGCACAAACAAAACATGTTCTAAAACTAAAACATGAGGTAAAAAAAAGCACTTAATGATTTTGAGTAGAAATGTGAATTGAGGATTGAGCACTGTGCATTTATCGCCTTCTCATTGTGGGTTAGTCAGTGCATGAGACTTTGGTGATACCAGAAGATCTCAATGATTGTGTGTGAAACTCCATAGGACCCTTTTACTATGCTATTCTACCTTCATAACTCCTGCTCTTTTAAAGACGAGACATGGGCAATTTGATGCCACATTCTATAGAAACTGCGTCTTTTAATGGGTAAATTATGACTGATCAGACAGTGGCAATTGTAAAGCTGGCACTGAAGCATGGAAATGAATTCAAGAGCATCCGTTGCATAGCTTAACCGAGAGGAATTATTGTAGGCAGCTAGTTGTGGTTCACAAGTAGACACATCTTCATGACATCTCTGGTGATTAATGTATTTGTCTATTTTCTACTATTATATAAGTTGGAGGTAAAGTCAGTCATTCACATGGTTGTGACCGTATGTTATAAACAAAATTGCCATGCAAATTCAGACATGGGTACAAAAGAAAATGTAGTTTTCAATCCTCAAATTGGATTTGATTAGAAATCCACAGTGGTAACAAAATGACCCATTTTGTGTTGAGATCATGGCCCGTTTGCTATACCCGTTTGCTAAGCTTTACGTGGGTTGAATTTGCTTAAACCCACAAAATAAACCAACAAATGTGCCATGTTTAATGAACACGGCGAAGAGCATACTTACTGAGCTCCCACTTAATCGTCATAAAGGAGGAAATACAGTATGTGTGTTTGTGAGTCTCTTAAAGAAAGAGAGAGGAAAGTGAGAGAGAGATATTGGGATGGATACAAAGCTCCGACTGCTATGGAAGGACGCGCCGCTTTAAGTCACTAAAGACTAGCAGTGGAGGCCCCTGTTTTATCAGCAAATCCTTGCCATTATACTGCTAATGCCAGGCATAGCCTGTGACATCCCCAGCCTTGCTCTGACACCACTAAAAGGCTTTAGCTTCTGTGTCACTGGCACACTCTGAATCAGTGGAGGAAACCCCAGGCCCGAGGATAGGAATATAATTATAGAATATAATCTTGGATTCTAGAATATATTTATAATTACAGTATATGGACCCAAGCCTCTCTCTGTAATGAGAGGCCAAGCAGTTGGATTGTTTTGAAGATGTGGACATTGGACAAGTATATTTCTTGCTGTGGGGGGAGGACAGCTCATAATAAAGGCTGGAAAGGAGCTACTGGAATGGCATCAAACTGTCTGGTGTATTTGATACCATTCCACACATTTTGCTTCAGCCATTACCACAAGCCTGTCCTATCCAATTAAGGTGCCACCAACCTCCTGTGATTTCTTGTCATAGCCTATATGTTCTATTTTTTTTTATCTGAATATAGCTTTAGCCTATTGTACACGGATCCCACATCTTGAAACACCTACAGTATTTCAGACTGTCAGTTTTCATTATGAGTCAGCAAAAGATAGACAGCAAAGGCCTTAAACAGGATTATAGCAACCCACACTTTGTTCACAATGCATATCTCTCCCCCCCCCCCCCCCCCCCCCCCCCACACACACACACACACACACACACACACACACACACACACACACACACACACACACACACACACACACACACACACACTTTCTGCATGACAGGCTAAGCTGTTGTTTTGTCTGTCAACAAAAGTAAGATAGTAATTGTGAGATTACTACTGTATGTCCCTGCCACTCCTCTGTCTGGTTTCATCCCCATCCCTCGCTGTAACTGACACATGTGTGGGACATAGTAAATAATGACACACCTAAAGACATTGTGGCTTGTTGTCAATATGATCTGTGATACTCACCTTTTTTGTTACACTGTAAAAAGATTCATTTTTACAAAACATTCAATACAGTTAATGTTACTTTTAAAGTTGAATTAAAATATTCATATTTACTTTATTTTGCCGTTTTAAAAATTAAAGGTAAGGGAAAAAAACGTAATTACAGACACTATAATGAAAACAGATGCAAATGGAAATTTGAGAAAAAAAATGGAACTCTGTAAATTTACAGAAGATGCTAAGCGGGTTCCTTGGGACATCCTTACCCTTACCTTAACCCCTACCCTAAAAAAATGGTGCAGTACACACTCTGCTCTTCTATCCCTCGTGCAATGATGTCCAAGTGTTCATTGTTTGAAGTAGCGTCTTTGTTGTTTTAATAGTTCAAATGGACAGTGGTAGAAAAAGTTCTCATTTGTCATACTTGAGTAAAAGTATAGATACCTGAATAGAAAATGACTCAAGTAAAAGTGAAAGTTACCCAGTAAAATACTACTTGAGTAAAAGTCTAAAAGTATTTGGTTTTAATATAATAATTGTATAATAATTTAAAACAAACCAGATGGCATCGTGTTCTTGTTTTTTAAATGTACAGATAGCCAGGGGCATGCTCCGACACTCAGACTTAATTTACAAACTAAGCATGTGTTTAGTGAGTCTGCCAGATCAGGGGCAGTAGGGATGACCAGGGATGTTCTCTTGATAAGTGTGTGACTTAGACAATTTCCCTGTACTGCTAAGCATTCAAAATGTAACGAGTACTTTTGGGTGTCAGGGAAAATGTACAGAGAAAAAAGTACATACTTTTCTTTAGGAATGTAGTGAAGTAAAAGTTGTCAAATATATAAATAGTAAAGTACAGATACCCCAAAAAACTACTTAAGTAGTGCTTTAAGCTATTTTTACTTAAGTACTTTACACCACTGCAAATAGACATGTCAGTTTCACCGCTACAAATTCCAGCGTAAACTGTTTTACATTTCAACTTCAATGTGGTGATTTTGGAGTTGCTTATCCCAAGGAACCCACTTAGACTTTTCCATAAATTTACGGCACACAGGAAGTATGTCTGCTCAAACCAGAGAGGAAGAGGCGGCGCGAAAGGGTTTACTCCACCCAAAATCTGTCCAGGAAAATAAGATTAGGAAGTGAGGAATGAGAGAGTGTCGAATTTGGTCAACAAAAAAATGTAATAGCTAATTTGCTACGTGAGGCTTATTTGATCTAATATAAGTTTTGTAATGGTTATATTGAAGTTGTGCCTGTTATTCACATGCATATCTGCCCTCTGATTGGCTAGAGTAGTCCCACCTGATCTCACCTCCTCCCACCTGCCTTTCACCTTCGAGAACATGTATTTCCAATGTTAGAGCGGTCAGTCTTTTATCTTGTCAATATAATAGCTCATCTTTGCTTAAACTAAAATTAAAGGTACCTAATGTGCAGAGTATCAAAATACTCAAACATTTGTAAATACATTTTTTTTAGGGGGGTGCAATTGCAGATATAATCTTATGGCTCTGAAATGTCAATCTGGGTTCAGTCTGGAACAGAATGTTTAAATTATTTAATTAGAAAAGTACAGACATTTAATGACTAAATAAAGATAATACCCTTCTTTCTTTCTAATCACATCATCAAATATATTCATTCATGTTCATCACACATTTGTTAAAGCTGATATTTTCTTTCTGGTTTCTGACACCCAAAGTCAGTAAACTACTTGCTAGTTATCAATACAATGTGGTAAGGTTGTACTTTTTGTGAAATACCCCTTCCATGAAGATTTTCGTATTGGTATAGAACAAGAGGAAAACAACAATGCCTCTCCAAAGGTCCATTAAATATCCTCTAAGGCACATGTATTTATTTGATTTTACCATAAAGAGCTTATGGCCAGTCTTCTGAAAATGTGGTGAAAATGAATCTAAGTCATTAAAAATAAGGACCAGAACCTATGATAAAAATAATCAAGGACTTGGGACTATAAGGTTCTATCTGCAAAATGTATAGTTTTGAGATTATGAGTATTTGTCAAGTCCCAGATCTCAGAACTGTTTTGTGATGTCTTCCTCTTTCATGACTCAATAAGTATTTCACCCCTCAATAAAATTATTTTGATTGACAACCCAGCGTTGTGTGATTGGATTTCTGATAGAACCTTATAGCACCAAGTTAAAAGGTGTTTGCACAGATAGAACTTCCTAATTTTTCATTTCTTTCATCGTAAATGTACTTCTTTTTTTATCTGACATGTAAAGGACCACATAAAGAGCAACTATGTGAAAAACTTTAAAAAATAATAATAATTAAATGCCAAATAGAACCTGATAGTCCCAAGGTCACGAAATGTCACTAAATAATTTACAATTAGTGCAATTCTGCATAACCGCTGAAATCCCTAGCAAGCAATGCTAGGTGGACACTCGAAGTTGAAAGGGCAATGTTGATTTTGTGCAATGGAGGAACTAAGAAGAAAGCTGTTTGAGAAAGTGTTTGTGTTTGCTGAGTGAGGTAAGTAAATACATTATTTGACACATTTTTTACCTGGTTTGGTGGTTACACCAAACAGCTTTATCTATAGGGCTACGCTAACCTAAAGCCAGTTAGACAATATTGTTGCTAGCCACTCTAGCCACAAATGTACCTTTTTTATTTACCTTTGATTTAATAAAACATTTAAAATATAGTTCAACTCTCTACTCTCTTTTGACCTTAGAGAGAACTAAGAGATAGAAACCTGTATGGAGTTGAAGTCCCTTAGAGCTGTATGAAAGTTTCTAAGATCATGCCTAGTGTTCTAAAAACACTCTGAAAACCTGAGAAAGACACTTTGGAAGAGCATTATCCCCAAACCCCATCCTAAACATTCTGGGAGCCAAAATCGCTATCTTCTCATTTGTGTAATATTCACCTGAAAGGCTAGAAGATGAGATAGGAAGTCTCTGATGATGGCCTATAGGCTTACTCAGTAAACCCCTCTTCTCAACTGTTCACTCAACAGCATAATTTCATGTGTTTGGGAGATGGAGTGGGATAAGATAGCTTTCTCAGTTTTCTGTGTTTACCCCCTAATTCTTTATATCCCCAAACCGGGCATGCCCCCTATTTAATGGAGAGCATGAAATTTGGTTAATTCCTGGGATGGTTTGTTAGGAACATTTGTGGGAATTTGAGTGTATTTAACTGTTGTGTGTGTTTGTGTGCGTGTGTGTGCACGTGCAAGTATTACAGTTGCCTTTTTTACAGGTCAAATATGCTTTGCGCTTGAGACACTCAAATTGATAGCATTCATCACAAATGAAATGCAAGAATTTGGTAAGACAAAGCAAATCATGAAATGCTTGATTGTGGTTGGGTCCTCTTTGACAGCTCAGTGTAGTCCAAAGATGAGGTTCCCAAAAAACTATTCCTTGGCATTTTGCCAGTCCACAAAATGGATTTGTGCCCATCCCAAAATACGGTTGCAACTAAATACAGTTAAAATGTTACTTTCTTTGGCTCTTAGTCATGGTAAAAAGAAAACAAAACCCAAATGATAAGCTACAGGGGCCTGTGGCCATTACTCACTCACTGTCTGCCTCCCACAGTTTTCAGTTATACACAGCCCAAACAGGACTAAACCGAACAATTACACAATTTACACCATCAATACGCTGTTCAATTGAGCTTGTCCTCAGGCTCAAGGTAGGCCTATACACCGGTTGTATGTCTCTGTTGTTGTTCTTCTGTTATCATTTGCATGGCATTTATTTTCAGGAATTAGTCCTACATTATAGCCATGCCTACTTAGATTATTATTCAATTTTTTTGTTGTTGAAAACAGCAGAAAGATTGAATGACTGACTTTTGGAAGATGGTTTGTTTCAGGCAAAGCCTGAAAGAGACGGTCACCTTGGGTTATTTTAAAACACAAACACATTTAACCTTAAAACAAGGATTTAGAATGTGGGCAGGGGACTTTAGAACGTGGAGAGTATTCCTACCACACACAGTGAAAACCAACAACCCACCCGGCCTCCACCTGATCTACAGTGTTTCAGCAAAAGTGTATCCACTGCTTGAGTGAGCTGGAACCTCTTCTTTTCATGTTTGCGTATACTTTTAGAATCGCTAGGAGCAAAAATAAGCATTTGCCAATTTGCTTAATGTCATCCTGGTCACAAGATACACAGTCTCGGCGTACAGGTTCATAATGAAAAAGTCAAACATGCAGTATGTTGGAAGAACCATATGGGCTAGAAGTTACAGAATATGTGTAAAAACAAACACACATGCAACCGACCCTTCCTCCCCTCATCCCCCTTTCCCTTCACCAACACAACTCCATCTTTCCTGGCTGGATTAGTTAGAGTGAAAGCCTCTCATATTAAATAAACGCCCATGTAGATTTCACAAGTACAAGAGGAAAGGGCGAAGACAGATTGTAGGGAGGAGCAACGGTGGACTGAAGACAGCGGAGCAGAATGATTCAAGATAAAAACTTAAAAAAAAATCTTACTAAATAAACTCAGCATTTCTCTTAGTCTTTCAAAGTTAATTCGTAAAAATCCAAATACCTTCAAAGATATTCATTGTAAAGGGTTTAAACACTGTTTCCCATGACCCTGAACAGCTTCTACCCCAAGGCATAAGACTGCTAAATAGTTAGTTAAATAGTTACATAATAGCTGCATTTACCATTTTTACACTAGCTATTTTGACTCACCGCATACGGTGCTGCTACAGTTATTATCTACCCTGTTGCTTAGTCACTTTATCCTTACCTATATGTAAACTCAGCAAAAAAAGAAACGTCACTTTTTCAGGACCCTGTCTTTCAAAGATAATTCATAAAAATCCAAATAACTTCACAGATCTTCATTGTAAAGGGTTTAAACACTGTTTCCCATTCTTGTTCAAGGAACCATTAACAATGAATGAACATGCACCTTTGGAACGGTCGTTAAGACACAAACATCTTACAGACGGTAGGCAATTAAGGTCACAGTTATGAAAATGTAGGACACTAAAGAGGCCTTTCGACTGACTCTGAAAAACACTAAAAGAAAGATGCCCAGGGTCCCTACTCATCTACGTGAATGTGCCTTAGGCATGCTGCAAGGAGGCATGAGGACTGCAGATGTGACCAGGGCAATAAATTGTAATGTCCGTACTGTGAGACGCCTAAGACAGCGCTACAGGGAGACAGGATGGACAGCTGATCATCCACGCAGTGGCAGACCACATGTAACACCACCTGCACAAGAAAATCTGGTACTTTTTACCAGTATTAAAGACAATGAGGGTGAAGATCCAAAGTGTGGGGAAAGATTTCTGGGGCAAAAAACTCGCTGGCACGAAAATAGGGATGAATGATCAGTTCATAAAGGAAATTGCAGAACGGCGCAAAGTTCTGAACCCACTCTTCAAAGTGAATAGATTAAAAGGGAAACGTGTAGCTCTCATAGTAGATCAACTGTACATTGATAACCGACTGTTCTGAGACAGCGAGACTACTCCATGACTATTCTAAATATTACAAAGTTCCCATAGAGGAGTCGAATAATGTAACACCCAATACTAACCAGGGTAGGGATTGTAATAAAAACAGGAAAACAATAAAATACAACAATTAATAAATAAATAAACTACAAATACACTATACTATTCAAGATCGGGAACATTGTAAAATAATTAGTATTCAATTCCTATTTATAGTATTTATAATTAGATAAAAGACAGCAGTAGAAGAAAGGACAATTATTGAAACAATACATCTTCAAATATAAGGCACTGGAACACAAAGGTACTCAAAAGCTCGTAATTAGATAGAAATCAACATGGTAAAGATAGAAACACAGCAAACAGAGGACATATAGGGCACAATATGTGGGTATGTGTGAGGGGAGTGTGGTTATCATGGAAGATGAGTGTTTTGTGTTTGGAAAAGTGTGGTGAGTTCAGTGAGTGAAAAAGGAAAATGGTTGCAAATGCCAGAGCCCATTTATTTCTGCGAGCAAGAGTTGTGACAGAAAGAGTTTTCAATTGTGTGCAGACATGGGATATACATTTAAAAATAAATTACAAATATTGTCTATTTATTTATTGTCCTATCATGATGGAGCAGTCCCCAACCCTATACCCTAGACACCCACCTGAGTGACCCACTCAATAAGGAGAAGTCTGTTTTATAGGCCTACTGCATGTAGCCTATATGTAACTAAGCCAGAAAGATGAACTCGGTCAGAGACCCACTAAAGCAGCACTGCCCCCTCAAGAGTCTGAGCCTGCCTGGCAGGGTGGGTCTAACAAAGCCAAAGGCCCCGGGTGGGTGAGCATAATATATAAGGAATTTCTCAAAGCTGCTAATGAGAACCTTAATGACCTTGCACCTAGCCGGTTGGAATTTCGGTGGAGACCCCCACCCAGGTAATGGCAGTGCTGACAACACTAGCTGCAGTAACCCATGGGGAGGGGGTCACACTTGGACAATCAGAGAGGGGGCAAATTATTGTAGCCATGGCGGCACAAAATAATCAAAAGGTCTGACTGCTCATAGATGCTTGGGAAAATAGTCCCAGTGGGGGACCAGCATGTGTGTTTTCAGGGGAAAGGGGTGTACCTGAGCTCCATCAGCTAGGACTTGACATTGGTTGAGCAAATCTCCCTATTCTTGCTCAATTTTGCATGCCTTCTCAAACAGCTACAACTGTATATATCTTCTGTTGAGTTGGGCTCTGGATGGAACAACTGTTGAACTTCTGAGCTTGTGGTTGTTTGTGGGGGAAGGGTGGAGAGGGTGTGTTTATGTATCCCACATCTGTTTCTAAGGGGTAATGATGTTCAGGACAGTATAGGACAGTGGAGGCTCCTCAGAGGAGGAAGGGGAGGACCATCCTCCTCAGTGAAATTTCATAAAAATAAAAAGTGAAAAATGAAACTATATTAAATATATTCATATGTCACCAAACAATTGATTAAATAACACTTTTTGCAATGAGTAAACAGTAACTTCAACAGCACTGTCTGGGGTAGCACCATGGTGCAGCCGGAGGACAACTAGCTTCCGTCCATCAAAACCTAGGAGGCTCGTAGGCCACACCCCCTTCCATAGACATACATGGTAATTATGACCACTTCCGGAGCACTTCCTCCAACCAATCAAAGCTTGTGCAGTATGAACTGACATGTTGTCCATCCAAGCATAGAATTAGGATCAGAGAAGAACCTATTGAGTTGTATTGGGATTGTGCCTCAGATCATTATGGGGGTTCTATGTGTTGAGAAGCTTGGTGACATTGTTGGATAGAGATTAAGAGTGAAAAGTAATAGTTATTATTCAATTCAAATTCGTTTTTTCAAATTACAGGAGACTGAGGAAGTATAATATAAATTGTTTTCTTGGTTTTAGAACTTTATTTTTGTGTTCAGTTAGTGCAATTTATTTAAATTTGCCTGGCTAACTTCAGTAGCTAGCTAACAGCGTCAGTGTGCAGTTTTCTGCGCCAGAATGGTGGAATGGCCAACACTGCCGACAATGTTGTGGACTTTTTGTTGAAAAACCCCTTTCATTCTCTGGGGTACATGGAAAATGTGCGAATTAAAAGCGAAGGTTGACCTCTGCATGAGATCAGTTTCATGAAGAAGGATGAAATGTTGAGGGCGTGCAATACCACCGGGTATCAAAAGTATAGCTGGTTAACAGCGAACCTTTCATCAAGCCGCCTGTATTGCTGGCCTTGCCTGCATTTTTTGGGGCATGCAAGAATTTGCTTTTAGAGGTCACGACGAGATGGAAAGTTCCGCCGACCAGGGCAACTACAAGGAGCTTGCAGAGGTAATTGCACTTTACGATGCTTTACTTTCTGAACATATCGAACTTTCGACTCTCTTTTCTTGGATGTCGAAGACAATTCCCGAATGATTTGATAGCTTCCATCGAATCATCCATTAAAAGATTAAAGAGTGAGTTTGATGCAGTGCATTTTTTCCGCGTGCGCACAAGTAGGCTTTCCACTTTCCTCTGGTATTTATTTAGCAAAGATGTTAACACATAATCACCCTGTACAGAGACAAGGAAAAACTCATGATATAAATGTTGCAGCAGCCTAGGCCACACCTAAACATTAGAAATCTGACATGCTGTATAGGATGAAAACGAGAAAATGTTTCAGTCTGATCAACTGTAGGCTACTAATAAGAGCAGCTGCATTCAGTCTATGCGCCCTGTCCATCTGGTCAGGGTAAACTAATTGGTAACGTTATGTATTTATAGTCCATTTGTGTGTCAGGAGAAAATGTGAATGTGATCAAATTTAGTTTATATTCAAAATTGGTCTGGCTAGGCTGACTATACGTTTTTAATCCATAATAATTAACTGGAATTAATGAATCAACATAATAGTGATGACGGATGTGAGTAAATGTTTTGTAAGGCCTACAGCTGCATGATGCAAACATGCAAAAAGAAAGTTCAGCCCTGTGAGTTCTATTGTCTATCAGTTGTTGTCTATGTGTCTGGATAGTAGAAATCCCCCTCCTAATCTAGTCTAAATATCATTTATATGAACAAATATAAGGTAGCTGCAGTTTGACAGGTTTTCATCCCCCCCAGGGCCAGGAGTTTTTTTCAGGAGTTAAAAAAAATCATGTGACCTGATTAGGAAAAACTGGTCCCATCATAGCTCATAAAACCTTTTTACGACTGATTAATCACTGTCATACCTTATAGGGTCCAGAGTTTTCCTAGTTAGGTTAACATATAAGGAAAAACTGCAGGCCCCAGGGGGTAAGAATTGCCCCATTGCTCTGGGTCCAGTCCAGTGGCACCAGTCTGCTTGCAGTTGTCAGGTATGTGGATGATCAGGGTTTTATTCAGGAACGTTTCTTGGGCTACTTTGATCTGTCAAGTGGGTGAGATGCGCAGTCTGTGTTTGACTTTATGAATTTTGAGATGTCTTGAGATTAAGTATATAGAGAAACTCGTTGTCTATGATGGCGCAGCTGTAATGGAATGTACAGTTGAAGTCGGAAGTTTACATACACGTAGGTTGGAGTCATTTAAAACTCATTTTTCAACCACTCCACAAATTGCTTGTTAACAAACTATAGTTTTGGCAAATCGGTTAGGACATCTACTTTGTGCATGACACACGTCATTTTTCCAACAATTGTTCACAGACAGATTATTTCACTTAAAAACTCACTGTATCACAATTCCAGTGTTTCAGAAGTTTACATACACTAAGTTGACTGTGCCTTTAAACACCTTGGAAAATTCCAGAAATTAAGTCATGGCTTTAGAAGCTTCTGATAGGCTAATTAACATCATTTGAGTCAATTGGAGGTGTACCTGTGGATGTATTTCAAGGCCTACCTTCAAACTCAGAGCGAGCCTCTTTGCTTGACATCATGGGAAAATCAAAAGAAATCAGCCAAGACCTCAGAAAAGAAATGGTAGACCTCCACAAGTCAGGTTCATCACTGGGAGAAATTTCCAAATGCCTGAAGGTACCACATTCATCTGTACAAACAATAGTACGCAAGTATAAACATCATGGGACCACGCAGCCGTCATACCGCTCATGAAGGAGACGCGTTCTGTGTCCTAGAGATGAACGTACTTTGGTGCGAAAAGTGCAAATCAATCCCAGAACAACAGGAAAGGACCTTGTGAAGATGCTGGAGGATACTGGTACGAAAGTATCTATATCCATAGTAAAACGAAGAAAGATTGTACTTATTGGAGAAATGTCCTCTGGTCTGATGAAACAAAAATAGTACTCATTGGCCATAATGACCATTGTTTTGTTTGGAGGAAAAAGGGGGAGGCTTGCAAGCCGAAGACACCATCCCAGTGATGCACGGGGGTGGCAGCATCAATTTGTGGGGGTGCTTCGCTGCAGGAGGGACTGGTGCACTTCACAAAATAGATGGCATCGTGAGGATGCAAAATTATTTGGATATATTGAAGCAACATCTCAAGACATCAGTCAGGAAGTTAAAAGCTTGGTCGCAAATGGGTCGTCCAAATGGACAATGACCCCAAGCATACTTCCAAAGTTGTGGCAAAATGGCTTAAGGACAACAAAGTCAAGGTATTGGAGTGGCCATCACAAAGCCCTGACCTCAATCCCATAGAAAATTTGTTGGCAGAACTGAAAAAGCGTGTGCGAGCAAGGAAGTCGACAAACCTGACTCAGTTACATCAGCTCTGACAGGAGGAATGGGCCAAAATTCACCCAACTTATTGTGGGAAGCTTGTGGAAGGCTACCTAAAATGTTTGACCCAAGTTAAACAATTTAAAGGCAATGCTACCAAACACTAATTGAGTATATGTAAAATTCTGACCCACTGGGAATGTGATGAAAGAAATAAAAGATGAAATAAATAATTATCTCTACTATTATTCTGACATTTCACATTCTTAAAATAAAGTGGTGATCCTAACTGACCTAAAACAAGGAATTTTTACTAGGATTAAACGTCAGGAATTGTGAAAAACTGAGTTTAAATGTATTTAGCTAAGGTGTATGTAAACCTCCAACTTCAACTGTATATTATACTGGAAAGATTTAGTTATAAATTATTTTCTTAGTTAAAAATAAGTTGTCTTCCAGTAAACTTTGATTACATTTCCAATATCCCCATCCATGTGGACATTTTATGAGTTATGTGAATGCCAATTAGATGATGATCCGATCGCATTCTGTCTCCTATTAAAACTTTTTTTAACCTTTGATGCAAGAGAGAAAGAGATAACAAAGTTGTGAAGACGACTAGTCTGATTACGTCTCCTCCATGTATATCTCACTAGGTCGGGGATTTTTAGTTTCCAAATATCCACTATTTCTAATGTGTCCATAATGTTTGTGATTTCCTTAAGGGCACGGTGATGATAGTTTGTAGAGTGATTACCTTTACAGTCAATTGAGGTACTTATCACGGTGTTATAGTCTCCTCCCTCCCACCAACCGCGTGTCTTTGTGAGACGCAGAGTAGGTGAACGGATGATCTCCGCATGTGTGGTTCCCACTGTGAAGCATAGAGGAGGAGGTGTGATGGTGTGGGGGTGCTTCGCTGGTGACACACTGTGATTTATTTAGAATTCAAGGCACACTTAACCAGCATATCTACCACAGCATTCTGCAGCGATACGCCATGCTATCTGGTTTGCGTTTAGTGGGTCAATCATTTGTTTTTCGACAGGACAATGACCCACACACCTCCAGGCTGTTTACGGGCTATTTGACCAAGAAGGAGAGTGATGGAGTGCTGCATCAGATGACCTGGCCTCCACAATCACCTGACCTCAAACCAATTAAAATGGTTTGGGATGAGTTGGACTGCAGAGTGAATGAAAGCAGCCAACAAGTGCTCAGCATATGTGGGAACTCCTTCAAGACTATTGGAAAAGCATTCCTCATGAAGCTGGTTGAGAGAATGCCAAGAGTGTGTAGAGCTGTCAAGGCAAAGGGTGGCTACTTTTAAGAATCTCAAATATAAAATATATTTTGATTTGTTTATCCCTTTTTTTGGTTACTACATGATTCCATATGTATTATTTCAGACTTTTAATGTCTTCACTATTATTCTACAATGTCTGAAAATAGTAAAAAAAATAATACAAAAACTGTTGTATGATTAGCTGTGTCCAAACTTTTCACTGGCAATGTATAGATACATTTTTGAAATATATTTTCCTTTATTATTTCCCGCAAACCCTACCGCCACTCCCCTAATTAGAGTGAACTAATAAACAACAACACTTAGGCTTCTACTTCCAGCGTATACATACTATTTACATTTTACAGACACAATCTATTTTACAATAGTAACATTTTGTTTGTTTTTAGTCCTGGCCTTCCTCTAACCTCCATCTATTTCTGATGTCCATCCAGTTTGATTTCTAATTGCCATATATTTTTTACTTAGTTATTTCACAAAAGTGCTGAACCTATATACATTTTACTGACAGTATATTTTACATTTGTTATCTTGTTGTTAGTCCCATCCTTCAGCTCCATTCAACCCCTCCCATCTATCTTTTAACACCTTATTGGATTTCTATTTGCCATTTATTTTTCAACTGTGCTGTGATGCTACACAAACGTTTTGAACATTTCTATTGTCATAGTTTCTACAGATTGTAAATGAACCTCTACAGGATCGGTGGGTCCCCCGCGGGACGGTTGAGCTAATGTTATTAACATGAGGTTGTAAGTAACAAGAACATTTCCCAGGACATCGACATATCTGGTTTTGGCAGAAGGCTTAAATTCCTGTTAATCTAACTGCACTGTCCAATTTACAGTAGCTATTACAGTGAAAGAATACCATGCTTTTGTATGAGAGTGCACAGTTATGAACTTGAAAATGTATTAATAAACCAATTAGGTACATTTGGGCAGTCTTGATAGAAACATTTTGAACAGAAATGCAATGGTTCATTGGATCAGTATAAACTTTGCACACTCACTGCTGCCATCTAGTGTCCACAATCTAAATTGCGCCTGGGCTGGCATAATACATTATGGCATTTCGCTTGCATTTCAAAGATTATGGTACAAAAACAAAAATATTTTTATTTTCCTTTGTATTATATTTTATAATGTGTTATTCTCCTACATTAATTTCACATTTTCACAAACTTCAAATGGTATCAAGAATATGCATATCCTTGCTTCAGATCCTGAGCTACAGGCAGTTAGATTTGGGTATGTAATTTGGGTATGTAATTTTAGGCGAAAATTGAAAAGAAGGGGCAGATTGTTAAGAGGTTTTAAAGATATTTTTTTTGTTGCTAAATGTATTCTTATATTATTGATCGTTTTGACTTTGACTTTTCAAATCACCCAGTATTGCAAACTGCAGAGTTAACTCAAGGTAAATCTTGCAATTCTTCAGCCATTCCTGGACCTGTGACCAAAAACGAACTACATAAGGACAGTACGAAAGCAAATTGCCTTAATGACTCTGCCTCCTTGCAGCAAAATCTGCAGAGTTAGGAAGGTTGTATCCACACATATATAACATTCTATTGGTTGCAAGAATTTTGTATAATAATTTAGATATAAAAATCATTTTGATTCCTGCGTTTTGCTTGTCAATTCATAAACCATGTGCTATGGAATTGGAACATCAAAAATCTCTTCCCAGCTATTTTGCAATCTACAGTACAGCTGTCAATTTTTTGGACTTGAAATGAATCGGGTATGTTTTTTTTCTATATCACAATTTTCTTTAACCAATTTTGGTCTTTAATGCAAGGCCGACATACAAGTTCCTTTATTTTTTCCCCTTCAATTTTTGCAGTAATGCTGCAGTTAGTGCTTGTAATTTTGGGTGAAACAGACATTTCCATATATTTGTGTTAGCTGCCTGTGTGACAAATCCACCAGTCCTATTTATGAAATAATTTACAAAGATTATACCTTTTTTATACCTTTTTTGTATACCTTTTTTATCAGTCAATATATTTGAGTTTAACCACAATATTTGTTGTATTGTTTGTTCTGTCTTTTCTGGTGGATTAAACTGAAATTGCAACCAACTTTCTATGGCTTAACGATATTTTGGAGAATATTTTTCATTTTCAAATAACCGAAAGTGAGCGGTTGTAATCTGAATAAAGGGAAAGGGCCATTATTGAACATGGGGTGAGACATTCTTACTAATTTGCTAGAGAACCATTTCGGATTTAAGTATAACTTTTGTATGACTTACGCCTTTAGTGAGAGGTCACCTTCCAACCTTCGCCCCAGTCTGAGGTCTTGAGTGCTCTGGAGCAGGTTTTCATCAAGGATCTCTCTGCACTTTGCTCTGTTCATCTTTGTGTTAAATCTTGATTTCATCAGACCAGAGAATCTTGTTTCTCATGGTCTGAGAGTTTTTAGGTGCCTTTTGGCAAACTTCAAGCGGGCGGTCATGTGCCTTTTACTGAAGAGTGGCTTCCGTCTAGCCACTCTACCATAAAGACCTGATTGGTGGACTGCTGCAGAGATGGTTGTCCTTCTGGAAGGTTCTCCTATCTCCACAGAGGAGCTCTGTTAGAGTGACCATCAGGTTCTTGGTCACTTCCCTGACCAAGGCCCTTCTCACCTGATTGCTCAGTTTGGCCGGGCCGGCCAGCTCTAGGAAGAATCCTTGTGGTTCCAAATTTCTTCAATTTAACAATATTGGAGGCCACTGTGTTCTTGGGGACCTTCAATGCTGCAGAAATGTTTTGGTACCCTTCCCCAGATCTGTGCCTCGACACAACCTGTCTCGGCGCTCTACGGACAATTCCTTCGACTTTATGGCTTGGCTTTTGCTCTGACATGCGCTGTCAACTGTAGGACCTTATATAGACAGGTGTATGTCTTTCAATTTGATTGATTGATTTGATGTATTTTTATTTTATTTTTTATTTAACTAGGCAAGGTAGTTAAGAACAAATTCTTATTGACAGTGAGTTATAACCCTTGCCAAACCATAACCCGGACGATGCTGGGCCAAATGTGTGCCGCCCTATGGGACTCCCAATCACGGCTGGTTGTGATACAGCCTGGAATTGAATTTACCACAGGTTGACTCCAATCAAGTTGTAGAAATATCTCAAGAGGATGCACCTGTGCTCAATTTCGAGTCTCATAGCAAAGGGTCTAAATACTTAAGTAAATAAGGTATTTCTGTTTTTTATTTTTAATACATTTGCAAAACTTAAAAAAAACGAATTTCACTTTGTCATTGTCACGCCTGCTTCTGCTCTCTCTCCCTGGCGTTCGAGGGCACCAGGCTGCCCAACATTACGCACTCCTGCCACCATCATTACGCACACCTGCTTCCCTAGTCACACATCAGCGATTCATTGGACTCACCTGGACTCATCACCTGTGTTATTTCCTCCCCATATATCTGTCTATTCCTCAGCTCTGTTCCCAGCTTCTGCATTAATTGTTGTATGTCGTTGTATTTCCCGGTTCTGAGGCTGTTACTGTCCTGTTCCATGTCTGTGCAAAAGGAAATGTTCACTTTCCGTACCCGCTTTTCTACTCCAGCGTCGGTTCTTACAGAATACAGAAGCCACCAAATTAAGCATCGGGGAGTGCTGGCTTTTCGGTTGGTGGTGACGTCGGGTCCAGGGGCCGCTGCCGATGGAATCAGGGGTGCCTTAGCTGGCTTGTCTGGCTTCCACGTCCTAGCTGGCTCGAGAGGATTCCTTGCCTCGGTTGGCTCGGCAGGCGCCCATCCCACATCAGGCCTCAGCTGGCTCATCAGGCGTCCACACCTTAGCCGGTTCATTGGGCTCCCACGCCTCAGTGGGACGAACAGGCTTTCACGCCTCTGCTTGATTGCCAAGCTCCCACGCCTCTGCCAGTTCGTCGGAATGTTACGCCTGCCGGCTTGTCCAGCGCCTGTGCCTCGGCCGGCCCGTCAGGCTCGCCCAGGTGGGATGCCAAGTGGCGCCCCTAGGGGAGGGGGGGTTACTGTCACTCCTGCTCTCCCTCCCTGGCGCTCGATGGCGCCAGGCTGCCCAGCATTACGCACTCCATGGCACAATCATTACGCACACCTGCTTCCCTTGTCACGCGCATCAGCGATTCATTGGACTCACCTGGACACATCACCTGTGTTATTTCCTCCCCTACAGTGCCTTGCAAAAGTATTCATCCCCATTGGCGTTTTTACTATTTTGTTGCATTACAACCTGTAATTTAGATAGATTTTTATTTGGATTTTATATAATGGACATGCACAAAATAAGTCAAAATTGGTGAAGTGAATTTTTTTTTTTATTGTTTCAAAAAATATAGAATGTAAAGGTGGTGCGTGCATATGTATTCATCCCCTTGCTAAGAAGCCCCTTTATAAGATCTGGTGCAACCAATTACCTTCGGAAGTCACATAATTAGTTAAATAAAGTCAACCTGTGTGCAATCTAAGTGTCACATGATGTGTCACATGATCTCAGTTTATATTAACCTGTTCTGAAAGGCCCCAGAGTCTGCAACACCACTAAGGAAGGGGCACCACCAAGCAAGGGGCACCATGAAGACCAAGGAGCTCTCCAAACAGGTCAGGGACAAAGTTGTGGAGAAGTACAATCAGTGTTGGGTTATAAAAAAAATATCTGAAACTTTGAACATCCCACGGAGCACCATTAAATCCATTATAAAGAAATGAAAAGAATATGGCACCACAACAAACTTGCCAAGAGAGGGGTGCCCACCAAAACTCACGGACCAGGCAAGGAGGGCAATATTCAGAGCGGCAACAAAGAGACCAAAGATAATCCTGAAGGAGCTGCAAAGCCATTGGATTATCTGTCCATAGGACCACTTTAAGCCGTGCACTCCACAGAGCTGGGCTTTACGGAAGAATGGCCAGAAAAAAGCCATTGTTTAAAGAAAAAAACAAGCAAATGCGTTTGATGTTCGCCAAAAGGCATGTGGGAGACTCCCCAAACATATGGAAGAAGGTACTCTGGTCAGATGAGACTAAAATTGAGCTTTTTGGCCATCAAGGAGAACGCTATGTCTGGCGCAAACCCAACACCTCTCATCAACCTGAAAATACCATCCCCACAGTGAAGTATGGTGGTGGCAGCATCATGATGTGGGGATGTTTTTCATCGTCAGGGACTGGGAAACTGGTCAGAATTGAAGGAATGATGGATGGCGGTAAATACAGGGAAATTCTTGAGGGAAACCTGTTTCAGTCTTCCAGAGATTTGAGACTGGGACGGAGGTTCCCCTTTCAGCAGGACAATGACCCTAAGCATACTGCTAAAGCAACACTTGAGGGGTTAAATTAAGGCGAAACATTTAAATGTCTTGGAATGGCCTAGTAAAGCCCAGACCGCAATCTAATTGAGAATCTGTGGTATGACTTAAAGATTGCTGTACACCAGCAGAACCCATCCAACTTGAAGGAGCTGGAGCAGTTTTGCATTGAAGAATGGGCAAAAATCCCAGTGGCTGGATGTGCAAAGCTTATAGAGATATACCACAAGAGACTTGCAGCTGTAGTTGCTGCAAAAGGTGGCTCTGCAAAGTATTGACTTTGTGGTGTGAATAGTTATGCACGCTCAAGTTTTCAGTTTTTTTGTCTCATTTCTTGTTTGATTCACAATATAAAATATTTTGCAGCTTTAAAGTGGTAGGCATGTTGTGTAAATCAAATGATACAAACCCCCCAAAAATCTATTTTAATTCCAGATTGTAAGGCAACAAAATAGAACAATTGCTAAGGGGGTGAATAAATTCGCAAGCCACTGTATATCTGTCTGTTCCCCAGCTCTGTTCCCGTCTTCTGCATTAATTGTAATATGTTGTTGTGTTACCCGGTTCTGACGCTGTTCCTATCCTGTTTCAAGTCTGTGCAAAAGGAAATGTTCACTTTCCGTACCTGCTTCTCTACTCCAGCGTCGGTTCTTACAATTATGGGGTATTGCGTGTAAATTACTGATATATACACTACCGTTCAAAAGTTTGGTGTCACTTAGAAATGTCCCTGTTTTTAAAGAAAATCTAAAAAATGTGTCTATTAAAATAACATCAAATTCATCAGAAAAACAGTGTAGACATTGTTAATGTTGTAAATGACTATTGTTGTTGGAAACGGTTGAAAATTATGGAATATCTACATAGGCATACAGAGGCCCATTATCAGCAACCTTCACTCCTGTGTTCCAATGGTACAATGTGTTAGCTAATCAAAGTTTATCATTTTAAAAGGCTAATTGATAATTAGAAAACCCTTTTGCAATTGTTAGCACAGCTGAAAACTGTTGTCCTGATTAAAGAAGCAATTAAACTGGCCTTCTTTTAGACTAGTTGAGTATCTGGAGCATCAGCATTTGTGGGTTCGATTACAGGCTCAAAAAGGCTAGAAACTCATCAGTTTATTCTTGTTCTGAGAAATGAAGGCTATTTCAAGCGAGATATTGCCAAGAAACTGAAGATCTCGTACAACGCTGTGTACTACTCCCTTCACAGAACAGTGCAAACTGGCTCTAACCAGAATAGAAAGAGGAGTGGGAGGCCCCAGTGCACAACTGAGCAAGAGGACAAGTACAATAGACTGTCTAATTTGAGAAACAGACACCTCACAAGTCCTCAACTGGTAGCTTCATTAAATACACTGCTCAAAAAAATAAAGGGAACACTTAAACAACACAATGTAACTCCAAGTCAATCACACTTCTGTGGAATCAAACTGTTCACTTAGGAAGCAACACTGATTGACAATAAATTTCACATGCTATTGTGCAAATGGAATAGACAACAGGTGGAAATTATAGGCAATTAGCAAGACACCCCCAATAAAGGAGTGGTTCTGCAGGTGGGGACCACAGACCATTTCTCACGTCCTATGTTTCCTGGCTGATGTTTTGGTCACTTTTGAATGCTGGCGGTGCTTTCACTCTAGTGGTAGCATGAGACGGAGTCTACAACCCACACAAGTGGCTCAGGTAGTGCAGCTCATCCAGGATGGCACATCAACGTGAGCTGTGGCAAGGAGGTTTGCTGTGTCTGTCAGCGTAGTGTCCAGAGCATGGAGGCACTACCAGGAGACAGGCCAGTACATCAGGAGACGTGGAGGAGGCCGTCGGAGGGAAACAACCCAGCAGCAGGACCGCTACCTCCGCCTTAGTGCAAGGAGGAGCAGGAGGAGCACTGCCAGAGCCCTGCAAAATGACCTCCAGCAGGCCACAAATGTGCATGTGTCTGCTCAAACGGTCAGAAACAGACTCCATGAGGGTGGTATGAGAGCCCGACGTCCACAGGTGGGGGTTGTGCTTACAGCCCAACACCGTGCAGGACGTTTGGCATTTGCCAGAAAACACCAAGATTGGCAAATTTGCCACTGGCGCCCTGTGCTCTTCACAGATGAAAGCAGGTTCACACTGAGCACGTGACAGACGTGACAGAGTCTGGAGACGCCGTGGAGAACGTTCTGCTGCCTGCAACATCCTCCAGCATGACCGGTTTGGCGGTGGGTCAGTCATGGTGTGGGGTGGCATTTCTTTGGGGGGCCGCACAGCCCTCCATGTGCTCGCCAGAGGTAGCCTGACTGCCATTAGGTACCGAGATGAGATCCTCAGACCCCTTGTGAGACCATATGCTGGTGCGGTTGGCCCTGGGTTCCTCCTAATGCAAGACAATGCTAGACCTCATGTGGCTGGAGTGTGTCAGCAGTTCCTGCAAGAGGAAGGCATTGATGCTATGGACTGGCCCGCCCGTTCCCCAGACCTGAATCCAATTGAGCACATCTGGGACATCATGTCTCACTCCATCCACCAATGCCACGTTGCACCACAGACTGTCCAGGAGTTGGTGGATGCTTTAGTCCAGGTCTGGGAGGAGATCCCTCAGGAGACCATCCGCCACCTCATCAGGAGCATGCCCAGCCATTGTAGGGAGGTCATAAAGGCACGTGGAGGCCACACACACTACTGAGCCTCATTTTGACTTGTTTTAAGGACATTACATCAAAGTTGGATCAGCCTGTAGTGTGGTTTTCCACTTTAATTCTGAGTGTGACTCCAAATCCAGACCTCCATGGGTTGATAAATTGGATTTCCATTTATTATTTTTGCGTGATTTTGTTGTCAGAACATTCAACTATGTAAAGAAAAAAGTATTTAATAAGATTATTTCATTCATTCAGATCTAGGATGTGTTATTTTAGTGTTCCCTTTATTTTTTTGAGCAGTATAGTACCCGCAAAACACCAGTCTCAACGTTAACAGTGAAGAGGCGACTCCGGGATGCTGGCCTTCTAGGTCTTCAGAGATTGATGGGAGGGTAGCTGAAGGATGGGACTAAAAACAAACAAAAGATAACTATTGTAAAATAGATTGTGTCTGTAAAATGTTTATAGTATGTATAAACTGGAAGTAGGAGTCTAAGTGTTGTTGTTTATTAGTTTACTCCAATTACAGGAGAGGTGGTAAAGTTAGTGGAAAATAATAAAGGAAAAAAAATGTATAAAACAAATATATATTTTCAAAACAAAATATAATCTCTCTCTCTCTCTCTCTCTCTCTCTATATATTTATATATATATATATATATATATATATATATATATATATATATATATATATAGGGGATTGGAATTGATGCTGACAATTACGTTGATATAAGCCACAATCCATTTTCAATATTAAAACTGATCCACCCCATATAATAAAAAGGAGTGACCATTGTTAATTTCATCATATTTGAGGTTATTAGCACTGCTATGTGGAAAGCATAGCCAATGAGCCCCCTGAAATGGAAGGAAACTCCTCAGATGGACGCTAAAGCTAATATGGAGGCCAGTCACTAATCTTTTAAACAAACTCACTATGTGGCCCTCTCTCACATCATAAATAATGTATGTTTTGCCAGCCCCCGATGTCTTTTGATTTTTGATTTGCGGTAGAGTTAAATCTGGTCTACAAACACAATCTCTTTTTCAAACCCCCCCCCCCCCCCCCCCGTTTCTCGATCCTATTGGTTTACTTTAATTAGTGATATTAACGAGGGGGAGGGGGGGGGTAAGGGTGGTTTGGGAGGAGGGCAAATTCAGAAAACAAACACTGCCTTGAATGGTAGAATGCCGGTGGATGCAGCCTTTGCCATTGCACAGACGAGGACACACACACGGTGTAAGTCAACACTACTAATTGCATTAGATCCCCCTGGCACATGGGGTAATTCTGCCTCTGTCCCGTGGTACAGTAGGACAAATCTTTTTTTACCCAAAGCAGTGTCTCTTGAATGATTTCAATAATCTATTTATATTGGAGATACGGTGCACCACTATCTAGGAACTGTATTGGGTGAATATGTGTGTGTGGCTGCTACATGGATGTGTGTGTGTGTGTCATGCACAACCTGTTAAACAGTTGTTCTGTTTGATATTTCAGTCCCCAGCCCACATGTCTGGGGAGTTAAGTGCAAACACATTTGGTTGAGAGGATGTTCCTCGAGCAAACACCGATAAAATCTGGCCTTCATATGAATGTCAGACTCTGTCATTGATAATTGGGAGGGTTTGAATATTTTACTCCATATTTTATTGAAATATCTAACACATAGGTCCATTGTAACATGAGGAAAGCATTTTTATAGCTTTTACATTACATTACTTCCATCCGATTGGGACCTTTTTGTCATATTTCTGTAGAAGTCGTCTGGATTGAAGCAGGCTATACCTGTAGGGACTGTAGCACCCACTAGAGGGCAATACTATATCTAGAAGCCTATAGTTTACTTTTGCATTGTATTAGCCTACCACTATTTCCCATGTTGACAAATTTCTTGCGTTTATAAAGATTGTTCTGTGAGTGACAGACACAAGTCCAGACACCACAACTAACATTATCCAAAGAGATGGCCCAAGGCAATCTGGCAGATCTCTAGTGGCATACCCTATTGATAGCCTAAGCCGGGATGTGAAAGGGCTTTCATTTTGTGTGGTCCCAAGGTTAGTGTCATAAAAAACAAACAGGACTCCCCTCTTTTAAGCGATTAGGACTTATTAAGTCAGAAAAAGTAAAAAGAGCAGGTTGTGTTTATTTTTGCAGGAAGAACCCAAATGCCAGTAATGTATTTAATAATAACAAAATAAAGAGCTAATAACAACAATGCCACCAACGGAACCTCAAAACAATTATACATTTTTTGTTGTTATTATTATTACATTTTTTATATTTACAGTGTAGATCAATCATTTTATTGAAAGATCACACAGACACACACAGACACAAACAAAACTAACCCTACCCCACTGAAACAAACAAACAACTAAGAGAGAAAGACAAAAAGCAATGCAGCAAGAACACCCATGCTGATTGCTGATGCTTTTAAGTCAAATCCCTTAATTCGGCCACCAACACACCACCGTCACTCCTCTTTCTAACCTGCCCTGCTCCTCTATCCCTTGAAATCAACCCAGCCCACAGACATAGACATACAGGCCCATCCTGTCAAAGAGCCTATCTTAATCCACCTACCCCTGGGGCATCCTTCCCAGCCATTCCCACTTCAGAGCTCTCCTCTCCTGCCCTAACAGGTTACACACCATCCGGCCAAGCGGGGAACACCTACAGTCACCGCCATCTGAAAAGGTTACCTGCTCCTCCAAACAACCCCCATGAAGCACTTTCAAAATCCGGGATGCCGCAATTCACTCATTTGTTGTGGGGGAGGTGGGGTGGGACTACGGTTGTGGGGAGTCTGTGGGTGGCAAGGTGGCCAACTCTGGGCTTGGCCTGCGGTAAAGGCCTAGATCCATCTATTCCATTAAGAGATCCTGCAGCTTTTGTACTTGTCTCACCCTGCCATTCTGCCATGCAAAGAGGCTGCCATATAGTAATCTCTCGGCTCATTAACAAAGGAGGTTTACTGTCTGCAGAACCAAGGGCTGAGGGATCAAAGCTCCCACCGCTAATTGAGGTATTTGAAAAAGAGGGATAGAACTGAAAATGTTGCTTAATGACAGGTTTTTATGTTGCGTAGTCTTTGAAGGGGGGGGGGGGGGTGGGGGGGAATACTCCAAACAAGGTGTCTACTGAATTGTTTTATTTAAACTTTATGACAGATAGAAATGGCAGCTTTTACTCATAATGTCAGGCTGGCTGGTGTATAATATAAGTTAAATTCATAAATATTTATAAAAATGTCCAATGCCAAGGCTGGCAAGACTGATTAACAGACTGGTGGTAGTAGTAATAGTACAATTAGAAGTAAGCAACTCGCTGTTGGCTGGGCTCCCTGCCTGTGCCATTAAACCCCTACAACTCATCCAGAACGCCGCAGCCCGTCTGGTGTTCAACCTTCCCAAGTTCTCTCACGTCACCCCGCTCCTCCGCTCTCTCCACTGGCTTCCAGTCGAAGCTCGCATCCGCTACAAGACCATGGTGCTTGCCTACGGAGCTGTGAGGGGAACGGCACCTCCGTACCTTCAGGCTCTGATCAGGCCCTACACCCAAACAAGGGCACTCCGTTCATCCACCTCTGGCCTGCTCGCCTCCCTACCTCTGAGGAAGCACAGTTCCCGCTCAGCCCAGTCAAAACTGTTCGCTGCTCTGGCACCCCAATGGTGGAACAAGCTCCCTCACGACGCCAGGACAGCGGAGTCAATCACCACCTTCCGGAGACACCTGAAACCCCACCTCTTTAAGGAATACCTGGGATAGGATAAAGTAATCCTTCTAACCCCCCCCTTAAAAGATTTAGATGCACTATTGTAAAGTGGTTGTTCCACTGGATATTATAAGGTGAATGCACCAATTTGTAAGTCGCTCTGGATAAGAGCGTCTGCTAAATGACTTAAATGTAAATGTAAATGTAATACTGTAGAAGTTTATTTTTTACTGTGATTTTATTTGACCATTAGCGAGGGGAAAAATAACTACTAAATATTGCAATTAATTAAATGCAGGTTGGATTGAGTTGAGTCTCAGCATCTGGCTCAATGCTAATTTAACACCACTGGAGGGAGCACTGACGCACCAAATCGCACTGGCCATTACACCGGTGTATAAATGGCTGTGACTGACTAATAAGGTTGAATATGTAGCCTACTTCAGTACTGCATTTTTGTAGCAGTTAAAAAGTGTTTGTGCTAGGGCAGGTTTAATTGAATTTCATGATTGGTTCAGTAAGAGACATTACCACTAAGCATTAGGCTCATTCTATTTTTCTTTTATTTCTTTAATTTATCAGGGAGTCTTACTGAGACCAAGGTCTCTTTTACAGATGCACATCAAGTATGAAATGCAACAGAAACAAAACACGGAAGTCAGAAACAAACACATTCATCAGTAATAAGGTCCTCATTCAGCAGTCTGAATTGCCCTAGAGGCACCATGAGTATGAGGTTCAGTACAGGCATATAAGGCCTGCATAAACATCATGGAATGTATAAATATTCAGAGATTAAATTGTATACCAAAAAAGAGAACTTGGGACTGTTTTGTAATAGTTCTATATACTTTATGGCACTGTGATGTAGCATATGTATACCAACTCAGTAGCAGTAATGGCATAATGTTAAAAGGTTTACTTCCACTCAGAGTCCCCTCCTAATTCAGAAGTGAGGCTGTAAAACTAGAGACCTACACCAGACAGTTTGCTCACTCTCTCTTATCAGTAGACTCCATAAGCATTAATCTTAGGCAATGGTCAAGCCTTTAAGTATTATCCGAACCTTCACCATTTGTTTTAATAACACAGAAAAACCAAGATAAAAAATGTAAATTACTACAACATTAAATGTGAGACCCTTACATTTTGCCACAGTAGAGACTATACCATTTGTCATGATCAGGACAAGAAACTTAAGACCCCTGCTCCAAATGCTTTCTCTCTGACGGTCTTTTTGTGTACGTCCATCATAACGTGGTGATATAGGGAGCTAGTCGAGGTGGACACACTAAAGAACAAACTAATTTCCCCCTGTTGTTTGAGCGCCAAGAGTCGTGAACAGATACTTAACGGTAGACTGCAATAGCTGATGTTTAGTAACTATTGTTGTTATGAACCTATAGATGAAATTGTATACTGTGGAGGAAGAATACATCTGACTCACTCATACTCTAGGCCTAACTGAATGTTTGCAAGCACCTGAAAACTCTCAAACCAGAACCAAATAGTCAAGACAGGCCACGATGGAAGTGCTGTTATATTTCACAAGGTGCAGGTTCAGATTAATGCTTTGACATGCTGCCTCAATAAGTTACGACCAGAAGTGAGTTATATCTCTGTGGTCTGGTAAAGATGTGCTTAAAAAATATTCACCCTGGAAAACATATCGTAAAATTTTATGACATCAAGGCGTGGGTGCAAGTAAAGCATAATAAATCTGTGATCTCTTCCATCTATGCAGGCCCATTCATTGACCATATGACTTCATTGTCAGTCTAAGATGCTCTCAATAAAGCTGTCGGATCTCACAGTGGTGTGAGGATACCTCACTGTGCTCCCTCAGCTGGAAATGGGGATGTGGGGTCCAGGATTTCCCTTCCCTCCCTGGACCCGTATTCGCAAAGCATCTCAGAGCAGGAGTGCTGATCTAGGATCAGGTCCCCACTATCTATTATATTATCTCATTCATTATCATCTAAAAGGCGAAGGTGATCCTAGATCAGCACTCCTACTCTGAGACTGTTTGTGATTACGGGCCACGGTTCTTCTTACCTGGGAATATGTTTGCCGGTGGGGCAGATTACAAACTGTGATACTGATCTAAATCAATCAATGTATACATTTAATATATCCCGTTTTACATCAGGAGCTGTAACAAAGTGCTTTACAGTGCTCGGTCTCGGCCCAAAAATGCAAGCAGATACAGAAGTGTAGCGGCCAGGAGAAACTACCTGTACGGCAGAAATCTAGAGGACTAAGGCGATGCGTAAGTGGGGTCCTTTAACATTTTTGTGAACCTTGGTGATGCAAAGTAACCCCAGAAAAGGGGTTTTCCTGTGACATCATAGGGAAGCGTGTAGTAACCTGGAGTTGAGGCTAAAGGGTTCAAAGGGTTCTGTCAATGGTAATGTATAATTAGGAATATCTGCAGGCTTATGGGTAAAAATCAACACTGTTTGTCTACTGTACTTAGAGTGAGGTTACTGTTTAGTTTTTCGTCAACAGACAACAATGAAGTATGCCTGTGTAATCAAGGGATTCTTTTAACTCAAAATTACAGAATGATCAAGAGCAGAGAGAAAGATGCTCAGGGAATCCCAAACCACCCCCTCGCCCCTACCAGCTCACTTGAAGGGCCCTTCGTTGTCAAGTGTTGCTGACGAAACTCAAATTGTGACATCCAGAGAGTGGCTAGGGGATAAATAAATCCATCAACTACGGCACACATTCGTGACTTGAATGATGCAATTCATGTTCCACTTTAAAAAAATAAGAACAAATCCCCCATGTCGTTTTGCAAGATGAAAATGTCAGTAACAGTAAAACATTTCATTTGGGAGGTATTTAATCTGTTACGTGTATCAGACAAAAACAAAAACGCGTGACGTATAATACTCCAAACATACTCCAAACATATCACTGTGCGTGTCGGATAGCACTTCGCTCTGAAGCCTGCGTCCTTCCTGGCTTGGCCAAAGTGGCTATGGAAGGTCTAATTAGCTCCTACACCCTCAATCATTTTCACACCCTCAGCTTTGGGACACTTTTGCATATGGCGGAGGCACTCATGAATGCGCAAATGGAGGTCCGGGGGGAAGGGGAAGGGAAAGGGAGTGATTTGTGATTCAGCCACGGCAGTCAAATAATTATTCAAAGATGTTTTTTAAAGATTCAGTGCTAGAATGTGTTTATTTTGCAAGTCCACACAGATTGTAGTTGTAACCAATAAACAGCACAATATCTGCCTTAAAACATCATTCTGTCACTTTTTAGATTTTTTTGGGGCGTCAAACAATTGATGTTTATGTCAACTGACCATGCTCCCAATGGGAAAAGATGAGCTTACACCAATTGACGCTTATCTTTTCAATGGGAAAATAGGAGTGTCACGGGGTTGACGGTTATGTCAATACATTGCATTCAATGGGAAAAGATCACAGTCAACCAATTAATGCTTATGTCAATACATTGCATTCAATGGGAAAAGATGAGTGTCAAAGGGTTGATGCTTATGTAAATATATGGCAGTCAATGGGAAAAGATGACTGTCACAGGTTTGACACTTAAATAAATACATTACATTCAATGGGAAAAGAACAGTGAGACAAGATTGATGCTTATGTCAATATATCGCAGACTAATGGGTAAAGATGTGTCAACCAAATGAAGTTAATGTCAATACATTGCATTCAATGGGAAAAGATGAGTGTCACAGGGTTGATGCTTATGTCATGCTTACCTCTACATTTTCCTGAATTTCTACGCTGTTTCTTAACAGGGGAATTCATATTTATGAACAGAACAACACATTTTCGTAGGTTTTGCCACAATAAATTACATTGAAAAAGTGTTTTAAGGACTAGATTACTAATCTACTCCCTTCACTAAAAACTCCACATCGATGGACAGGTCTGAAACCCTACCAACTCTGTAACTCTTGCAAATATCCTACTCCTCCCCTGACAATCCCACTCACATTGACTGATTGACAGGCCAAACTGTTAAGTATGTGGCCAGAACAATGCATATGACAATGATGAAAATGGGAGGAAAAATATTGTTTTACCCAATAAGAATTATAAAGTTGTACTTGGTAGGTTAAGAAAGAGCGTTGTTAAATTGCACATTAAGTTTTCATTTTCTTATGTTCACAAAACATACCACAATCATTTAGTACAATTACAATTACAAATGTGAATTTTGATTTATCTTTTAACAAGTTTCTTTCTCAATATGGCAGTGTTATCTGGTAGGGAATTGAACAAGAGCTGCCAACTTGAAAATGCAAACTGGAGTTTTGGTGCTTAAAACCACAAAAATCATTCTACTGTTGCCTGCCTTGAGAATCTTGGCTTTTTAAGATGAGGAAATAAAAGGGTTTTACATTTGAACAAATATGTAGCCTGCAGTTACAGGACTAGGCTACTAACTGCCCGTGGCTCAGGACATGAAGCAAGAATATGTATATTCTTGATACCATTTGAAAGGAAACACTTTGAAGTTTGTGGAAATGTGAAATTAATGTAGGAGAATATAACACATGTTGTATCAAGTCTGCCCAAATGTGCCTAATTGGTTTATTAATCCATTTCCAAGTTCATAACTGTGCACTCTCCTCAAACAATAGCATGGTATTCTTTCACTGTAATAGCGACTGTAAATTGGACAGTGCGGTTAGATTAACAAGGATTTAAGCTTTCTGCCAATATCAGATATGTCTATGTCCTGGGAAATGTTATTGTTACTTACAACCTCATGCTAATCACATTAGCGCACGTTAGCTCAACTGTCCCATGGGAGGGGACACCAATCCCATAGAGGTTAATAGTGGCCTTTTAAACAACACGACACACTGAGTAGGCTACATATGTGACAACAAATCATGAAGAAACAGAATAATCACAAAGTATGAAGATTAACAAAAGTGTAGTCTCAGCAAGCACATTACTAGACTGTTCCGCTTTTCCTCCAACATGGATGTTTTTGGCCACTTTTGTTCGAAGTGCTTTACCCTCACAGTGTCACCATGAAAATGTTTCAAATGAACTTGTCTCAGCAGCAAACATATTTGATGCAACGAGGGTAGAAATGGCTTATTTGCTCAATGCACTGTAAGTTACCAAGTCAAGCAGAGCTGTTTTATCAAGATAAAAATATCCTGTGCTTTTTCATTATGTGCATATGGGCACACAGACTTGCCTGGCTACCCAGACTCCTTGCTCCAGCCAAATGCTAAACCACGCCCACAGACTTTATTTTCTTCCCCGCAATAGAGTGGTGAGGACATGGAGGAGGTCCACTGACCCTTTGTGTCTAGAAGTCATTTATACTAAACAAAAATATAAACGCAACATGTAAAGTGTTGTTTCACGAGCTGAAATAAAAGATCCCAGAAATGTTCCATATGGACAAAAAGCTTATTTCTCTCAAATGTTGTTCACAACTTTCTTTACATCCCTGTTAGTGAGCATTTCTCATTTGCCAAGATAATCCATCCACAGGTGTGTCATATCAAGTAGCTGATTAAACAGCATGATCATTACACAGGTACACCTTTTGCTGGGGACAATAAAAGACCGCTCTAAAATGTGTAGTTTTGTCAAACAACACAATGCCGCAGACCACATGTAACCACGCCAGCCCAGGACTTTCACATCCGGCTTCTCACCTGCGGGATCGTCTGAGACCAGTCACCCGGACAGCTGATGAAACAGAGGAGTATTTCTTTCTGTAATAAAGCTCTTTTGTGGAGAAAAACACATTTTGATTGGCTGGTCCTGGCTCCCAATTGGGTGGGCCTATGCTCTCCCATGCCCACCCATGGCTTCGTCCCTCCGCAGTCATGTGAAATCAATAGTTTAGGGCCTTATATGAACTGTAACTCAGTAAAATCATTGAAATTATTGCATGTTGCATTTAGATTTTTGTTCACTATACTGTAGCTATTCATTGTAATCTGTAGACTCTAGTTTTTTTCTTTCAATTAACTTAACCTTATAGGGATAACCGATGTTGAGATTCAACTTACTGGGTTAATTCATCCTCAACATGGTACTTCACTATCTTCTTGCAGTTACACAAAAACTCTGTATTCTATCCTCTGTTGAACAGTCAATTCTTAATGTAAAGACTTGAAACTCTGGGAATTGTTAAGTAGTGTCCCCATGACAATTGGGTGTCTTAGGGGCGTTTTTGAAAGGTTAAAAAGGTTGAATCTTCCCAAATGTGACATATTTGTGACCGGGGACACTATAGAGGTGGGTGAGAGGAGGTAAAGATGGAGGGAGAGAGAGTGGGGGGGGGGGAGAGAGAGAGAAAGGTGAGAGTGAGGGAGAGGGAGAGAGAAAGGGTAAAGGAGGGAGGGGGAGTGAGAGGAGGGAGGGGAGCGAGTCAACAGACAGACAGAGGTGGGAGAAAGGAGGGAGAGAGGAGAGAGGAGAGTAGGGGAGGGAGGGGAGAGAGAGGGTGAAGGAGGGAGTGGGGAGAGAGGAGGGAGGGGAGAGAAAGATAGAAGAAAGAGAGCATGGGAGGGAGAGAGACAGAGAGGGGAGGGAGAGAGAGGAGAGGTGAAAGAAGGGGGAATAAAGAGGAGATAGAGAGAAAGAGGCATAGAGAAGTAGAGAGAGGGAGGGTTAGAGAAGTGAGAGAGACATGTCTGTTTGTCTGTGAGTCTCATATTTTCATCTTGCCTGTCTGTCTGTCTGTCTGTCTGTCTGTCTGTCTGTCTGTCTGTCTGTCTGTCTGTCTGTCTGTCTGTCTGTCTGTCTGTCTGTCTGTCTGTCTGTCTGTCTGTCTGTCTGTCTGTCTGTCTGTCTTCCACCAATTTACCCATTGCAGCTGTGTCACCAACTTTTTTGCCTTAAATGGTATGTATTGACTTACACGTCACTGCCCTTGGTGCATATTTATGTGTCAATATTCTGTTTATAGAGGTGGGTGAGAAGAGGGAAAGAAGGAGGAAGATCGAGTGGAGGGGGAAGGAGGGAGAGAGATGAGGGGGAAAGTGAGGCAGGGGGAGAGAGAAAGGATAAAGGAGGGAGGAGGGAGAGATAGGATGGAGGGGAGAGAGAGTCAACAGACAGAGAGGTGGGAGAAAGGAGGGAGAGAGAGAGAGAGATAGGAGGGAGTCTCAGTTGGTAAAGCATGGCACTTGCAGCGCCAGGGTTGTGGGTTTGATTCCCAGTACAAACAAATATCAAAATGTATGCACTGGATAAGGGCGTCTGCTAAATCACTAAAATGTAAATGTAGAAAAATGTTGAAAGAGAGAGAGATGAAAAAGAGCATGGGAGAGATAAAGATTAAGAGAGAGAAGGTTGAGGGATGAAAGAAGGGAGAGAAAAGAGGAGGGGGTAAAGAGTGGAAAGCGGCACTGGGAGGCATACAGAAGTAGAGAGAGAAGAGAGACGGGTGGGGATTAGAGAAGAGAGAGAGAGATGTCTGTCTGTGAGTCTCATCTTTTAATATTTTCCCATTGACTAGAATGTATTGACATAAGTGACAATTGTTGACATCTTTTCGCATTGACTGGAAATGTATTGATATAACGAGAGCTTGGGACTATAAGGCTCTATGTGCATTTTTTGTCAACATTTTGGTATTGACAGAGACTTTTTCTGTTCCATGTTCTCTACCTATATAGAACTCTAAATACCCAAATTCATGTTGTTAAGTTCAAAAGAATGCAAGATAAAAATTGCTGACACCATTCAACCCAATGAGGGTTCAGAACTTTAAAGCCATTTATCTCAGAATCATCTTTTTGCAGATAGAATCTTATAGTCCCAAGCTCTCGATTAGCGTCAAGCCTGTGACACTCATATTTTCCCATTGAATGCAATTTATTGACATAATATTAAATCCTGTGACAATGATCTTTTTCCATTGAATGCAATGTATTGACCTAAGTGTCAATTAATTGACACCTTTCTTTTTCCATTTTTATGTGATGTATGGACATAAGCATCAACTTTGGGACACACATCTTTTACTATTGAATGCAATGTATTGACATAAGTTTCAATTGTTTGACACTCATCTTTTTTCATTGACTTTGACGTATTGACATAAGCATCAAGTGGTTGACGCTCATCTCTTCCCATTGACACCACAAAGCCTGCGAGGTGCATGGCCAATTGACAAATAGCGACAATTAGTTGAAGCGTAACTTTGTGAAAAAACGTGACAGGATGATGTTTTCTTATGATATCATGTTGCAATAACACTATAGTAAAGTTGACCAGAACTGAATGAAGCAACATGAGCAGTAGTTCAGTGTGAGAGACTTCAATTTGACATGGCCTAATAAAGACATGCAGCCATCACCCTTGGCCTATCCAACCATTTCGGCCATTTTGCTTTGTTCCCCGCTCTCCCTGTATACTTGTCAGCACAGTGAGCACACAGCACTGCCAAACAGCTCAACTCACTCACTCACTCACTCACTCACTCACTCACTCACTCACTCACTCACTCACTCACTCACTCACTCACTCACTCACTCACTCACTCACTCACTCACTCACTCACTCACTCACTCACTCACTCACTCACTCACTCACACTGCAATCAGAGGGTGCTCAGTATTACATTCCATTGGCCATGTAAAGATATACAACAGGTTTGTGCTAAGGTCAGGGCTATATAGCCACAGTCTGGGAATAGCCAGCCTCAGGCCCCTGTTGTTTATTGAAGGATAGTGAGTGTAATGAGATGTTATTGCCAAACCTCAAGGTGTGGAGATGGAGATAAATAGCTTTGGAGCTCTGGCCCTCCTCCGCATTTCTGCGGAGGGGGAGTCAGTGTGTGTGTGTGTGTGTGTGTGTGTGTGTGTGTGTGGTGTGTGTGTGTGTGTGTGTGTGTATACGCGTGTGTGTACATTTGGCGAAACCGCCTCGACAACAGGTAAAAGACACAGCTGACACAACCTGTCACCCAACCCATCCAAACCCAGAGTGCACTGGGTCTAGAGATTTGCACTTGCCGAAATTGGCACCAACTTCTATTCTGTCCCCCGGTCTAATAGTGGGGGGTAGTGGATCATCAAAGTCCCCTAGCAATGCTGAGAAGTGGAGTATTTGTGGTGGTAATGAAGCCTTAATGAGGCTGACACTCTTTACACTGTTAGGACATTAATATGCTTATGGAGTACGTGCTCTGTCGTCAGGCTAGTCCCTGCCAAGGGGACTCATATGGCTAAGGTGCTGATCCATGGGAGCTGACATAT